>NC_056663.1:13291666-13953750 GCF_018350195.1 Panthera tigris | reverse complement strand
TTGGAGCTGCACCAATTTCTCCCTAGAGAACAACTAACGCGTTACTGAATGCACAGGCAAGACACTCAACGTATCCTTTTCGAGTTGAAGCTGGACTGTAAAAAGTTAAAATAACCACCTGCCTACGAATGATCTCCTTTACAAATTGGTAAAAATCACATTCTTAACCCTCCAGCCTACCCATCGATGTGACTGGCTCCATGAATGCTAACAAAGGCATACTGACATAGGCCAAAACATTAATTGTTGTGAAAATATATTTTACGTCGTGTGTAAAATCTTTCCAGACGGTTCAGATGCTGATTAGGAAGCACCTATTAGTTTGGTTACTAATGATCACTCTTCCCAGGTTTACCACAAGACACATATTGCAAAGTGCACAAGGCCACTTATGCTCAAGGATCCGCACCAGGAAGTCAACACTTTCTCTTACTAAGTATTAAGTTAACACTCGCAAAGCTTTCCTCATATTGTCCTATCAAGCTTCTTTGTTCAGACAGAAAGGACTACCTGACTGTGTTAGAAAAATCTCAGAATGGCGATCCAGTGGTCAGCGGCATTTAGCTCCTCTCGCGTGGAACAGCTAGGATTGATGCTTAGCTGTCGCCTCTGAGTTTTAATGACTTAAGTGGAACCCACGACAGTGAGGTTGTGGTGGTCAGTTTCAGTATAAACAAGCAGCACAAAAGAGTGGGCTAAGCAAACTTCCATGCTGGCCCGTGAGCCAGTGTTGGCATGAAGAGAGATGTGAGGCAATTTAGCGGATCAAGAAGGCATCGCTACGCTCTCACGGATATTGTTCCTATTTATTACAAGTGGGGTTTTCCTTCCCAACTACGCCAACGGATTCCGGCCACGGACTGTCTCAGGCAAAATAGTTTACGGACATACAGAAACTTTCCAGAGCTTTGTTAGACTCAGGGAGACCATTACATTTAAGATCGACAGCATTGTTGTGTGGCTGTAGGCTACAGGATGTATAATGGAAATAGAACTCATTGTTCTTCTATCTTGGGGGTGAAATACCAATGGGTGAGCTTGAAAAATAGATTCTGTGACTCTTGAATGGCTCTGAAAATGTAAGTGATCGAACCCTAAGGCATATAATTTGTTTCCTCTTATTTCCAAAATAATTTCTCATAAATCTGGTAGGTTTTCTATACATAAGGCAGTCCTTTCCTTAATTAATATATATTTCCTGTGATCTTCTAGAGGCTGCAAGATATCATATGTTATTCTTATCTTAATAATTGATTACTATCTTTGTCATCATTAACCTACTTCCATGGAACAAATATCTGTAATCTGATTCATTAAAACATGTGTTTCTCCTATGTAATTTAACTTGACCATGTTATTTTGCATTAGAGGGAAAAGTAAATCTAGCCAGAGTGGAAAAAATCAACCATTAAGCCTATTTTTTTTTTTTTTTTTTTACCAGCTGTCTGATCTGTAAGCCTCATTCTTCACCCCATTACATATTCAGTTAGAAAGCGCAATAAAACTAAAAAAACGGAGTAAAATTACGAACACAAAGGCTTACTTTCTGTAATTTTGTTATTGTTCTTATTTTGTTTGATAATAAATTAATGAGTATTTTATTTTATAATAAATAAATATAATTATTTATCCAGTCAAAAAAAAAAAAAAAAAAGAGATACATCCTGTCACTTCTACCTTCCAGATCTCAGTCTAATCTGCTTCCTCTTCTCTAGTACCATTGTGCGTGTTGGGCACCTTCCGTCTCAGTGCTGGACGTGCATGGAAATACAGCGAACACTAGTCAGTTCACCGATTCGTCTGTTTCCTTCTAGCAATTACACGTTTTGTCACTTGAGTTAGCTTTAGAGAAATCTGAAAAAATGCCATGGGCCCCCCGGTTCCATATTGCCTAAAGAATTCAAGGTCTCCACTGTATGGTAACCTGGCCCCAGGCTTTCCCTTTATATGCCCTACATTTAAATGGTCCATCAGCTTTAATACGACATTATTTGGTTTTACCACCATGTGGTTGCTTACACATTTTCTTCCATCTGGAATATCCTTTCCCTCTTTTGAAGGTCAACCTCCTCAGTGATGCTTGTTTTTGGCTTCTTTGGGAATGGACCCCTCTGGAACTTTCAGAGTTCTTCTTTCAAATCTCGATCACACTTTAGAGCGGCAAGAGCCATGCCTTACTAATCTTTTTATCCTAGTAGAGTACCAGGTACACATTAGACTCTCAGCAAATTTCTACCAAATGTTGGTTGACTGTTTGATGGAATGGGGAAAAGAGCCCTTCGTGTATTCTTGCAACTGTTGACTACCTGCAACCCATTTCAGTGACTCGGTTTGCTGAAAGTTTGCCCCCTATAGACAGACAGACACTGCTTCAAGGTTAAATCTATTTAAGGAGTGGGAAGGAGCTCAGCCTGACTGCACGATGACCCCTGGGAGGAAGCACTACAGTGCATAAGGCTACAGTGAATTTCTAATAAAAGCTTCAGCCCAAAGTCGGCCTGGTTACGCAGCATATCATCCAGGGGTCTCTTCTGCATCATAGTTGCCTGTGAGAGTTCTCCTTACCTGTTATCCTGGACCTTCTCCGCTCGTCTCCTCTGCTCTCTATCTGTACTCCCTCCCTGGGGGTTCTTTCTCATCCTATGCTTTATGTTCATCCGTAACACTGATGACCCCCAGGTTTAGTATCTTTCCTTCCAACCTCTCCCCTGGACTCCGCTCGTACATGTCCCCTCCTTACACCTTCCACCCTAAGCACCTTTGTTCAAGGCACCATCTTTTCTCCTACTTACTGAGACTGTCTCCCACCTGGTCTCCTTATTTGAACCTTTCCCCAATATAAAATATTCTTAGTAGGGGCTCCTGGATGGCTCAGTCGGTTAAGCGTCCGACTTCAGCTCAGGTCACGATCTCGCGGTCCGTGAGTTCGAGCCCCGCGTCGGGCTCTGGGCTGACGGCTCAGAGCCCGGAGCCTGCTTCGGATTCTGTGTCTCCCTCTCTCTCTGCCCCTCCCCCGTTCACGCTCTGTCTCTCTCTGTCTCAAAAATAAATAAACGTTAAAAAAAAAAATTAAAAAAAAAATATTCTTAGTGTAGCAATGACAGTGATCCTTTTAAGAAGGAAATCGGCAACTGTTACCGCTCTACTCTAAAGCTTCCAACAGCTTCCAATGACTCAAAGTACACATACGGTCCTTAACCGTGCCACCATCTTCAATGACTCCGGGTTTGGGTGTCACTCCTTCACTCAAGCCCTACCCGCTGGCCTCTTTGCCGTTCTGTGAACAGGCCAAGCACGCTCTTCCCCCCGGAGCTTCTGACCTTGCTCCTTATGCTGTCTGGAAGACCCTTCTAACGACTCTTTCACTTTCTTAAAGTTTCTGCTGAAATATCAACTTATCAAAGAGATCCTCCCGGACCACCCTTCGTAAAATGGCACCCCCAACCGTCTTACCCTGTTTTACCGTTGAGAAATGAGTCTTATTCATCACCTGACATACATTTGTCTGTGTGTTGTCTCTCCCCCCTTTTAGCTGGCAAGCTCCCTGAGGGCAGGCACTCATCTGATTGGCTTACTGCTTCATCCCATTCTAACACCGCCTGGTGCAGAACAGGTATTCAATAAACACTTGAAGAATGAATGTCACAAAGCGGCTGTGTGCTGCTGTTATTTGACAGACCACATATTTTTACTTGGCTATTTACGAATAAAGTCCACTATTATCGTACCTAATGCCCTATCTTTAAAACCTCAAAATTATTTCCTTTTAAAAAACATTTATGTATTTACTTTTGAGAGACAGAGAGAGAGAGAGAGAGAGAGAGAGAGAGAGAGAGTCTACAAGGGAGGGGCAGAGAGAGAGAGGGAGAGAGAATCCCAAGCAGGATCCACACTATCAGCACAGAGCCCTATGTGGGATTCAATCCCAGAAACCTGGGATCATGATCAGAGCCGAAATCAACAGTTGGACGCTCAACCAACTGAGCCCCCCAGGTGCCCCAAACTGAAAAT
This sequence comes from Panthera tigris, assembly GCF_018350195.1. Taxonomy (NCBI): domain Eukaryota; kingdom Metazoa; phylum Chordata; class Mammalia; order Carnivora; family Felidae; genus Panthera; species Panthera tigris. The sequence continues at coordinate 13,949,739 of NC_056663.1, read as the reverse complement.
TATTATTATCTAAAAGAAATTGTTTTTAACATTTATTCATTTTTGAGAGACAGAGAGAGACAGGGGCAGAGAGAGAGGGAGACACAGAATCCGAAGCAGGCTCCAGGCTCCGAGCTGTCAGCACAGAGCCCGAACGCACGAGCCATGAGCACGTGCCCGAACGCACGAGCAGCGGGGCTCGAACGCACGAACCATGAGATCATGACCCGAGCCAAAGTCGGATGCTCAACCGACTGAGCCACCCAGGTGCCCCTCAAAATTATTTTTAACTGAAAACAAATAGGAAGGAAAAAAAATCTCCAGATATTTCAGTAGATAAAAGGAATAGTGACAGTATGGCTATTTTTTTTAAGTTAGTGTTCTTTTTTTTCCTGAGGAGAATAGGCTTTGTTATAAATTATTAGAACTTAAGACCTAATATCAAGCTTTTTAGGTAAAAATATCTTGCGACAATTAATAAATATTTGCTGCTAAAAATCAAAAAGTCATCTGTTCTGAAACATTTTTTACTTACAATTATAATAAAACATTAAGTTACTGAGAATAATGACCATAATTAATTGTTACCATGTCCATCAGGAGGTCAGGAACATACGGGTACCAAAAGCTTTTTCCAGTGAGTGCATGAGCAAAGACGTTACCAGCTAGTTGAGTTTAAGCTGTTTTTCTATTTGGCTACAACCAGTAAATATATACACATATAGTATAGCCTGAACAAAAAAGTATTTTGAATAGATCTTTAAGAAGTAACTAGATATCCTACTACAGTGTTATATATTCTAGCGCGCGCGCACACACACACACACACACACACACACACACATCCCACATTCTATGTTTCATTCTACAGAATATTTAGGATAGTGCTGGAATTCTGCAACCCTTTTTAAAGATTCTTGGGACACTGCACGATCTGAAAGACGGTTTCCTTAAAAAGGACTGCCTGCTAGAATATTCTACCTGTGTTTCGGGAATTATAGGGCTGTCTTCAGGAGATGATCTGAAAAAGGTGGATAAAGGAGAGGACACGATGATAGGATTTGGCCTCACAAATCCACTCAGGTCACAGCTGGGAATGTCATTCTCTTCCTTCTTCATGACCAGGGTATCCATCACATAAAAGACATTCCATGGAATCCACACCGTATGATACTGAGTGAGGAATGGGGATCGTTCAAATACCAAAGTCAGGGACGCCCCTCCATTTGCCACCAGGTCAAACCTACGAAAAAACAAGATTGCTCAGTGAATTATCTGGATCCCATACAGCTTCCAACAACACTCAACTGCATAAATAAATATGCCTTATAAAGATAACCGATTTCCCCCCAACTTTTATATCATAGGGTTTCAAATCTATAAGAGTGTGCAAATAATTACACAATGAACACCCATATACCCTTTACTTAGACTTACCAATTCATTAACATTTTCCCGTATCCGCTTTATCTGTCTACCTATCTACTCTTTTTTTCAGAACCATCTGAGCTTATGAAATATCACTTCAAAATATTTCAACAGGAACCTTCGAAGACAAAGAAAATTCTACAAAATCACAACACTGTTACCACGTCTTGGTAAATGAGCTCAACTTTTTTATTTTTATTTATCTTTATTTTTTTAATTTTTTTTTAACGTTTATTCATTTTTGAGACAGAGAGAGACAGAGCATGAACGGGGGAAGGTCAGAGAGAGAGGGAGACACAGAATCTGAAACAGGCTCCAGGCTCTGAGCTGTCAGCACAGAGCCCGACGCGGGGCTCGAACTCACGGACCGCGAGATCATGACCTGAGCTGAAGTCGGACGCCCAACCGACTGAGCCACCCACACGCCCCATGAGCTCAACTTTTAAAGCACTGTGTGAGCCTGTGACTTTAAGTCTGTGTCATGTGCACCGTCACAGATTTCTGGAGTCTAAAAGTTGTCGCAGTTCTATATTAAATGAACAATAACACATATTGGGTGATAGAAGAATGCCTAGTTTTTATACGGAAACTACTTCAAGAAAAGACAGTGCAGTGGGACTAACTCACATTCCATCCTGGCGGGTAATAGTATATCCATATTCTGGGTAATGGAAAAACGAGACATTTACTCCAATGAGAGGAGTTCCGTCAGCAGTTAGTACTTGGCCTCTGATGACGGATGCAAGGCTGTGGGAAAAGGAGAAGAATCAGAATGAGCGTTCGTCTCCTCAGGCCAACAGTACCATGATTTAGAGCTAATTCATCCTAAGGATAAAATAACACTATCACCCACGCTTGTTATTCCCCCAAACCAGACCTGAAATACTCCCAAGACAATGTCCCTTTTAATTCGGTGCAATTCACATTCTCTAAATGCCTGGTGTTTACCCTGGGCTTTTAATTTGTTGTAATCTGGTTTTTGGAGAGTTATCAAGACCAATAATTTAGAGATGAATTTTTTAAATTATAAGCTGCGCTTTTTCATAAGTCATCTATCTGGCGCTTACATGAAGAAAAGTGTACCTTCCAATTAATTCCGAGGCAATCCGTAAATCTGCGGGGACCAAGGAGTACAAGATTTAAAGGGGCAATAAGGCACATTTGTGGAACAACTTTTAATCAACTGCTGGGTCTAACTGCATTAATGCTGTTAAATTACTGCAGATCCAGGAGTTCCAGCGTAAATCATCTTCTTTTACTCAGTGAGACACAAGACACCTGCTTTCACTTACTGGTTTATTTTCAGGTCATTACTGCTCTGTAAAGCACCAGTCAAACAGCTTATGCAATCTTACTGTGATGCCGTTAGCAGTTCCATTACATTAATTCATAATTTATATTATTTAGCGAGCTCAGCTAAAAAAAAAAAAAAAAGCTCACTTCTGCTTTGCCTTTTGGGGTCTTTTCACTGCTTCTTTTGAAACATTTCCAACCGCGCTAACAAAATCAACTAGTTAAATGAAGATTTATCGACTCCTTAATGGGATGTCCCGTGATGGCTCGGATACTGAAATTGACAAAGTATGTGAACTGTGTCAAAAATGCTTGAAACGCGAAGTTTGGTGAGGAATTTGCCGAAAGAGGAAAAAGTGCATTAAAAGAAAAAGCACTTTCCTCAGATTCGGTCATCAGCATTTCGTAAAACGTGCACGTAACTGCTGATAACAACACTACGCATCTATGTAAGGAAAAAACAAAATGCATTAACCTCTTATTGAAAGGACTTTCTCCAGGTAGGACATGGGTGCTGTCAGACCCTATGAGAAAGCTGATTCGATCATAGAAGGACTTGGCAGCCTGCTGCGGGGGGGACTGTAAGCTTTGGCTGATGACATCCTGAGGGTCAGGCAGCCCATGGCAGTAAGGCTGGTTTTGGCAGGAACTCTGTAAACAGCAATCAGGATCCATACAGTCAACGAGCCCATCTGCAGAGAGAAGTGTAAGCCAGTGAGAGAACTCCTCTTTTAATCTGTGACTAACGTTTCGCGCGCTACGTTTTGTTTGTTGGTTCGTTTTCTTTCGTATCAGATGAATCTCCGCCCCCACCCCCACCCCAGTTGAGAGTAATTTCTATGAGGCCTACTTTTTGGAAACGGATGAAATATGAATACGATATTTGCAGCTGCTTTCACGCAGAGTAAGTGTTTAGATCGGACAAGACGGATTCTGATTAAGAAATTAAAAATGACTGATTAGAACAATCCATTAGTAGCTTGAAAGGATATAGATTATTTTTAAGTATAGTTACTGAAGCCTTCTATATTTTAGAGAAAACGTACCAGGAGTTAACACAGTGAGCGCGATTGGTGAATGGATAGGAAACTGCTTAGGGAGAAGTTCTAAAATTTGGGAAAGGGCCAGAAAATGAAAGTCTGTGAAATGAAGCAAACACAAATCAACATAAAACGGATGAGATTAGGCAACCATCTTTCAAGGAAACAGCTTTCCCAAGGAAGGTGAAGTGTGTTCCAAATAAGATTAAGGCAACTCTCAAATTTTAAACAGGATCCTGGGCCCCTGGTATGTCCCTGCTAAAATGGAGGTGTTACTTTAAAATGTGGCAAATGTAAATACGCCATAATATTATAAATGATAAGAAGCCTATCAGAAAAGAAAACTGACCCGCAGTGTTGGTGACATGAAAAGTGTAGCGGGTAGAAAGAATCTGCTAGTGCCTTCTCCAGGAACATCAAAAGGAAATGACATTCAATGCCCCATGTAAGTATTTTGCTTGAAACATATAAACCAACTCATCAGCGGATAAGAGTGTCAGGTTATGATGATTTGGTGACATTATCCCTTAAGATCATTCTTTCACTGGCCAGCTGATACATGAATTGTGATCTGCTTGGCAATTACATGTCTCAGTACAGAGTAATAAAATATTAGTTTCTGAAGACTTTAAATCATTCTTGGGAGATCAAATGGTCTTAAAGATCTTTAAACCCAGGTATCAGGTCTTTGTGTGACCCTATTATGACAAACTCAGTCGAAAATATCTAGTTGACCTACGTATTTTATTTACACGAGTGTTTTTTAGTAACTTTTATTTTCAAAAAAAACACACTAGCCATTTGTTTTTGCTTGAGGACACTCTTATTAATAGAACGTAAGTTTTCCCCTCCATTACTGACAGCAAATTGAGACAAAAGAAAAGAGACTAAACTGAGTCATGTTGCCCAGTCTAAAAGTATGTCAACAGCGACACAGTAAGGTCAGAAACCAAAGACGAGGGGTCCTGGATCAATGTCCTTTTTTTTCCCTAAGTTTATTTATTTGAGAGAGAGAGAGGGAGAGAGACAGAGAGAGAGAGAGAGACAGAGAGACAGAGAGAGCAGAGGAAGGGCAGACAGAGAGGGAAAGAATCCCAAGCAGCCTTTGTGCTGAGAGCCCCACTCGGGGCTCAATCTCACGAACAGTGAGATCATGACCTGGGCAGAAATCAAGTCAGTCGCTTAACCAACTGAGGAGCCCAGGTGCCCCCTGGATCAATGCCCTTAAGTCATTTTGCACACCTGAAGCAGAAGGTAGGGAACACTTGTGATTTCTCCTAATACTCCCTTCTGTTTCTTTGGGCAACAGCTCTACGTAGTCATTTAGGTGTCCATCCCTCCCTCCCCGCCTCTCTGTCCACGCGCATTTCCCCCTTCATGTTTGGTTCAGAAATGTTTGGTTCAACCGAACTTGCTGAGCTGGAGTAAATTTCAGGAACTGTCTGCAGGTCCTATCCCCCGCGCCCCACCCCCCCACCTCCTCCCAGGCTTGAAGCTGTACGGCTGTGAGGTTGGGGTGACTGCATCCCTCCAGCTGCCAATCCAGGAGAGCCTGGTTCGGAATGCAGCCATTCAAGAAGCAGAGCCAAGAGCTGGAGACAAAGACAATAGGTCACAGTGGCATCTTTAAGGTTTTTACAACAGGCTGGACTGGAGATCCTGGGCTTTTCAGGTGCAGAGGCCAAGCTATTTTCTTCTTCTTTATGCCTGTTCGGGTTAGATTTTCTGTCACTTACAACTGAGAAAGATCTAGTTTATCTAGAGACAGTAACTAAAAGTCTGTTCACTATTTTCTTTGTAGCTGAAAAACAAGCCGAATACACAAATACTTGAATTAAATTTATAGTGTTGGGCTCCTTTCACGTTAGTATTTGAATTGCTTTGTTAACCACAATGAGTCACAATGAGTCAGAATTTCTGATAGGCAGATCTTCTTATGTATTGTTTCCTTGTGATAGTTACATTTTTATGCAGATGTCCATCATGTTTTTTAAAGATGCATTCATTATTTGAAAGGGCAGTTTTAGTCCTTTGATAAAAGTTTTAAATCATATTTTAAGAAAATCAAATTAAACCGAGCTTTGAAATTTTATATAAATTTATCAAAATGCTACTTTCTTGGCCAAAAGGCCATGAAGATGATAAATGTCTAAATATTTCTCCACACTTTTGGAAGAAAGATAAAACTATGCTTATAGGCTTACTTTTCATGAAGACATAATAATGCAACACGTTGTATGTATTTTTCTCTCAAAGAAAGAGAAGCAGTTATTAAGACTCAGATTTTTATAGTAGACTATTGAACTGTTGTCTCAGTATCATTTCTGGCTTCAAAAAAAAATTAAAAAGTAAAACCCTTCCAGAAACAATTCATGATTATATATTGAGATTTTATAAGGAATCTTAAAAAAATTTTTTTTAAATGTTTATTTTTGAGAAAGAGAGAAGGACAGAACACGAGTTCTGAAGGGCAGAGAGAGAGAGGGAGACACAGAATCTGAAGCAGGCTCCAGGCTCTGAGCTTTCAGCACGACACGGGGCTCGAACCCATAGACCGTGAGATCATGACCTGAGCCGAAGTTGGATGCCCAACCAACTGAGCCATCCGGGCGCCCCTTATAAGGAATCTTTAATTACGTGTTTTATGATCTATTTCAGAGTTCTCACTCCATGACTTTTGAGTGGGTGTGCATATGCTTGGGAGAATCATTTTACACAAACATTTTCTATTCTTGCAAATTTTTCCCTTACGTTCATCCTTTAGCTTAGAAAGAGATTACTCACTTGGAAGAGAAAGTACTTCCAATTATTGTATTTTATCTCCATGAATCTTGAAAAATAAAGGTTAACTGCCCCTCATCCTTTCCTTCCTGACACTACTCCCCCAGTGTCTTCCTTTAGGCAATAAATGGTACAGTTGCCCAAGAAGAATACTCAAATTTAGCCATTCGTCTTTGTTAGTTTATGAAAAGCAAATGTACATCTGTTATGTAGTCTGCAGGTCATAAAACTGCATGAGATTGACACCTTCTGAACTAATCAGTTGGAAATGCATTTTTACAAGCCTCTCTGCTAACATCAATCAGAGAAGGAATCTCATTTTCAACAGCCAAGATGCAGGGACACACAGTTTGTTATTCTTCTGCAGAGTTTATCAGTAACTTGCCCAAGCAACTGACGGATGGTTATGAATCTGGCTCCCTATAACTTGGGAGAACATTTGTCATTCTTTGTACTTACACAGGTAGGGCTATCTAGTACAACTAAGTTGATTACCCACTTGCCCAAATGTACAGGGTAGTAAAATTGTCTTTGTGGAATAGCTTCTCAAAATCATTGAGATTCCAGGTAGTATCAGGAATATTAGGTCAGCTTAAATTTGTATTCGTGTAGACATCATCTCTAATAGAATTAATCATAAAAAAATCTAAAGAAAATCAGAAGTGCTCAAAACCCACTGAATAACAACTTCAATTATCTGCTTACATTATTATTCATCATTATTATTCATTATTATTACACATTATTATTCAATTATCTGCTTTACATTAAAGCAGATAATTTAGTTTATGCTCTGTCCACTCAATCCTGAAAATTCTTGCTTGGTTATCATTTTAAAACATGTTCTCATCTTACCTTAGGCTTCCATTGCACTGTAACAGTGGGTGGCAAACTTACTTTACAAAGGGCCAGAGAGTGAACAATTTAGGCTTTGTTGGCCATGCAGTGTCCCACACCGTTCAGCCCCACCTTTATAGAGCGAAAGCAGCCATAGACATTATGGAAATGAAAAGGGTGTGTTCCAATAAAACTTTATTTACAAATACAGGCTTTGGCCCAGAGGTCATAGTTGGCCACCCTCTGGTCTTGCTTTAATGTTTCTACCCCAGCCTATTTCCTCGTGCTCTTCAAATCATTCTTGACATTGTCTTGGGCGAATTTAGACAATACATACTTTGTCAGATTATTAAAACTTCTGATTCCAAGTCTCTTCCTAGGTTACTTCTACGCTGGCTTTAACCTGCTTATCAAAACTCACTTTCTTCTTTCAGCAGCTATGGATACTTGAACCTGTTTTTTTTTTTTTTTTTTTTTGCCTTGGTTTATTTTTTTTAATTTATTTATTTTTTAATACGAAATTTATTGTCAAATTTGTTTCCATACAATACCCAGTGCTCATCCCAACAGGTGAATCTCCTTTTAATGAATTTTCTGTTTTTACTCAAAAGATAATGTCCACCGCCCCTCCCCACAATATTAGGAAGCCCCTTTCCCCCCATCCAAGTTAGAGGTAGAGGTAGAAATTATAAATTAAGATATAAATTATTCTGAGGGAATTTACCCATAGACTTCAGAATTTTTGAAGGGTCCGGGTCTACCTTTCATTACTTTTCTAAGTCACCATTCTGTGAAACGCATGAAATTCGTTTATGACGGAACTGGGATCATGCTTGTGTCTCTGTCTATTCTTGTTGTTCTTCTGTATCAGTGGTCTCTTCACGGGTTTGGTCTCTATGTTCGTGTATGTCTCCAGGCTGATCATTCTTCTGCACTTCAAATCTCCAAACTGCCTTCCAGATATTTCCATTTGGATATTACACAGGCATCAAAAACTTAGTGCATCTAAAACACATCTAATCTTCTCTAGATGTGCTGCTTTCTTCTGTATTTCCTAGTCCGGTGAATGAGCCCATCATCTATCCGTCCAGTCTCTCCAAGTAGAAACCTGAATGTCATCCTTGACTCCTCCCTTCCTTTTTCTCTGCACTGAGTCAATTACCAGGTCCTTCTTTCCTTCACCCCAAATATCTCTCGAATCAGTCTCTTTCCATTTCCTAGAAACCAGCCTTCAAGCCACCATCGTGGTCCCTTGACAAGATCTCCACGACATTTTCATTTCCCAATTTCCAGGCGTGTCCCAACTCCTCATTCTCTACACTTCAGTCTGATGGTTTCCTCTGCCTGGAGACCTTGACCTCTCTCTACACCCTCACCCCCAGGCCCTTCTCCCAATTGCTTCGGCCAGCAGCTCAGACAATGGCTTGGGAAGCCCCTTGAGAGCTGATGGAGCCCGCCATCGTATCCCCAGTATCTAGTACCCTTCTTGGCACTAAGTCAGCGCACAATGTTTTTCTGGAAGGAAGGGAAGAATGGATTCGGTTCCTACCGATAATTAGATTGAAACAGGTCAAAATGATGTCTTAAAGGGGAAGCAGAGACACCTTCCGGTCTTATTTGCTCACCCTTCTCTAACCCCCAGTACTATGCTAATCCTTGAATTCTGGTTTCTTTTCTTACCCCAACAGTTATTATTTTAAAATAGAGGTCTTGATTAATTGGACATTAACCAATCCACACAGTTATAAAAAGCATTAGAAGAAACGTATGAAACACTATGTATAATCTTACAAAGGAAAAGGCCCTATTTATTTTTGAAGACACACAGCCCAGAATTCATAAAAAGATAAACCTTATAAAAATCTGCCTCCTACCAAGGAAAACTTCTGCATGATGAAAGATACCTAACATCTGCAACACACCCAACAAAGAATTTGTTAAGTAGCATCTACCAAAATACTCCTAAAAATTAAAAAAAAAAAAAAAAAGTCAAACAACTAACAGGAAGAAAACGGGCCAGAGAAATAAATAAACAATTAGCAAAAGAGGAAACACAAATGGCCACGAAACATAGATAAGGATCATCAATCTAGCCAGTAATTAGAACAATGCAAATGAAATTAATAAAGATGGGAGTCACTTTCACCTGTCAGACAACATTCCTATTTTTCACTTGTTGGACAGTTTTGTTTCTGTACAATGATCACCTGCAGACCGTGGGCACAGAGAAATAAGCACTCTCCTTCTGATGAAGCGCATAGCAGCGAAACCCACATGCGAGGCAATTTGGCCACGAAAATTAAAACGTTTAAACACCCCTCCACCTAGAAATTTCGCTTCTTAACATCTGCCCCAAAGAAATATTTGTACATTTACATAAGGATTTATATGCAGGCACACACACACACACACACACACACACACACACAGATTCACTACAGACTCGTCTTCATACTAAGAGCGAAAAAAACCCCAGCAACACGAGGTTATGGCTAACACTTATCACAGACGGAGTAGTGGTAACATTAGTGACTACAGCTGTGTTTCTCTTACAAAGACTAAGGTACGCCTCTTCGTACTTACTGGCTGAAAAAAAATCTCTAGGATTCTTTGGCAGAATCAAATTTAGGATAGCACTAATCCCACTTAATTTTAAAACCATAAATGTGCCTATAAATTCGTGGAAGAAGGAGCAGAAATATGCACAGCAAGTTGCTGACAGCAGTTAACCATTTTGGCAATGAGAAAGCACTGTGTGTATACTATGGTTACTACCAAAAAATTAATTCGTTAATGCAGAGGTTTTTTTTTTTTTTTTTAAGTTTATCCTTTATTTTGAGAGAGAGCGTGAGTGGGGGAGGGGCAGAGAGAGAGGGAGTGAGAGAATCCAAAGCAGGCTCTGCACCGTCAGCGCAGAGCCCGACGTGGGGCTCGAACCCACGAAGCTGCGAGGTCATAACCTGAACTGAAAACTGAGAGTCCGACGCTTCACCGACTGAGCCACCGAGGTGTCCTCTGCAGAGGTTCTTAGGGTGGAGACGTGTAGCACGCAGACCGGAGACCTGTTTCTGGAGAGGTCCCGTGCACTGCCCGTTTCTACATCGCGAAGCCTGACGTGGCAGCCGCCGGTAATGGCTGTGAAACGAGGGTGGACTTGGAGTTTCAGCCTGTGTGCCTCTGGCTTTCCTCCGCCTCGAAAACTTACTCAGGGATCGTGGGAAAACCTCATGTTTCTCGTTCACTATCAGGAAGCTACTGGGAGCTTGGCTTCGAAGGGTACAAGCTGGGCTTCTCTTTCCTTGAATGTGATTCGCTTTGCTCTAAAAATTCGGTGGGGAGTGAAAGGGTTCAGACAACCTGAGACTCTCCTAGAGTCTTTCAAACTCATACTAATTTGTCCCCCAAATCATGATCCACCAGGAAAAGTACATTTTAATGCTCTGAGACTCTGAATGCCGTTCTGTGTTCTGATATCTGGAATCTTTTCGGGAAGTACCTATGATCTCCTGTAATCCTTTTTTTTCCCTCTTCCCTTTTCTTGCCTCTCTTCCTCCCTCCCTCCCTTTTTCTTCTTCTTCCTCTACTTTGTTTTTTTCATAGCTATAGATAATTTTTTAACGTTTATTTATTCATTTTGAGAGAGAGTACGAGCAGGGGTGGGGAAGACAGAGAGGGAAAGAGAATCCCACACAGCCTCTACAGTGAGCAGTGCCCAATGTGGGGCTCGAACTCACAAACTGTGAGATCATGACCTGAGCAGAAATCCAGAGTGGGACACTTACTCGACTGAGCCACCTGGGCGCCCCTCTTCTTTATTAAAGCCATTTCCCCCCTTTCTTCCCACTTCTGTTGCTCTCTCTTTTATTTATTTAATTTTTATTTGAATATGTGTTTGGAGAACACCACAGTCTCATCTTCCTGCTAGAAGTCTTTAAGATTCTATTTTCAAACATTTCCTATTTTCGTTTGGTAATCTCCAAACTTAGACGGCTCCTGGCCGTTCATCAGATTCCTTCTGCTGCTTACATTAACATTTCATTCATTCTTCCACTTCTGTTTTTAGGGCCAGCACACTCCTACATTTCCTTGCAGTCTGAACCTTTCCTTTGTATTCTCTCTCTCATTACTGTTTTTATCTTTCCAATTTCTCACTAACCTCCACTGAGTTGTGCTTTCCTCTCCATTATCATCAGCCTCCACTTAAAAAAACAAAACAAAACAAAACTAACCTGTTCTAGGTACCTCTTCCTGACACATCCCCAGAAAGTCCTACTTCTGCAGGACAAAAAACCAAAAAAACTCTACCTACAAGTAAGCCGCATCACTGCTGGCATTGTATTTTGGCATATCACTATTCTTGCATAAAGTTTAGTAGCTCTGTGCCCTCAGTCACCCAGTCTCTAAGAGAAGACTTGAGTCCCATGCTGTAAGAACCCACAGGGGACCTATCCACTAGAGGACCAGACAGGGAAGCAAGATGTCGGAGGGAACTCTAGTTAGGAGGATAAAAACGTGGTAACAACTGCTAGAGATCACATATTTTGGAGCAATCACCTTGTTCATAAGTATCTTGAGTTTCTATGAAGGTAGACAGAATTGCCTTTGGCAAGGTGTTGGCATTCCGAGGCTTGCATAGTGGGCTCACGCTACGGGGAGCCGTTTAAAATCGAGAAACCAGGGGTGCCTGGGTGGCTCAGTCGGTTGAGTGTCCGGGTTCGGCTCAGGTCACGATCTCACCATCTGTGAGTTCGAGCCCCGCGTTGGGCTCACCGCTGTCAGCTCAGGGCCTGCTTTGGATCTTCTGCCCACCTCTCCCTGCCCCTCCCCTGCTCTTCCTCTCAAGAATGAATAAACATTAAAACAAATCAAATCAAATCAAGAAAGCCTCTACTGAGTGAGATTCTCAATGGGTACGCTAGGTAAGGGCGAGGATGCTTATCAAAGTATGTAGGGGGAGCCGGAGAGCTGCTTTGCCAATCTTGGGCATGGAAAGCCCTGACTTTTCTCGTTCTCGAGTGAGAAGGCTATAATTTGGAGGGGGGCAGGGGGGGAAAGAAGGAGAAAAAGAGTAGAAGAAGATCCTTCGTGAGATGAACAGGAATCTATTCGTTATATGAAATAGTTATTGGTGCATATTCCCTGGTTATCCTAAAACTAAATGCTGTGGACAGCTATTAATATCCGTGTAGTGGAATCTGTTCCTTCTGTCTATCCAGCATCCACACCCCTCTCTTCTGGGGACAGAATCTCAACTTTCCTTTGGGCAGGGGACATACTTCGGGCCGATGAGGGTCAGGCTCACACCCAGGCCGCAGTAACCACCGAACAAGGTTGTCTCCTTGTACTGGGGTTATCATGCTGTGCAAGGTAAACCTAGAGCCGCTGGGGGTCATTCCGGGGAAGACACAGTCAGACAGTGGTACCACCGTGGCACGGAGCAGAGCTGACAGATGAATTAGCCCAGACTTCTGTTACCATTGTGTCAACACCCAGGTGCAGTGATCTCTGAGTTTTTCAGTGATATAAGCTAATTAAGTTTTTCTTTTTTTTTTATTTTTTTTTTATTTTTGGGACAGAGAGAGACAGAGCATGAAGGGGGGAGGGGCAGAGAGAGAGGGAGACACAGAATCGGAAACAGGCTCCAGGCCCTGAGCCATCAGCCCAGAGCCTGACGCGGGGCTCGAACTCACGGACCGCGAGATCGTGACCTGGCTGAAGTCGGACGCTCAACCGACTGCGCCATCCAGGCGCCCCAAGTTTTTCTTTTTTAAAAGCTTAGGTCCGTTTGAGTGGAATTTCTATCACGTGCAACCAAAGAGTCTTTCCTGGTGACAATAAGGAATGCAAAGGCTATCCCAGCAGAGGGGAAGGTGAAAGCCTAGGGTACAGCCCGTGTTCCACAGCGAGGGGCCGTTTCAGAGGCTAATGGAGACACTCCAGAACCTACGGAATGAGGCAAAACAGGGTCCTGGTCTGACACCCCAGCCCAGGTCGCGCAGCACTTCAGGGCGACCCGTTCCCAGCTCTTCACCTGCCCTCTCTCTGATCTTAGCAACTTCACCATCAGAGCGAGTTCTGGGATAGGAATGGGCAACGGCTGAGCCTGAGGGAGGTTAACTTTGCAGGTGAAGGAAGCGTCGGAGAAGTCTTCGTAAGCCAAGGCCGGCCATGCACTGCTGATCCTTTGCTCGGAAAGCTTCCTCAGCGAGGGCAGGATCTAGTGTCGTGGTTTCCAAAGTGTCTACACGCTCCATTAGGAGATGTTATGCACAATTACCGGTCCAGCGACCATTCGTTTGTCACTTCCACCGGGTGACTTAAAAATCTTCCATTCCACTGCCTGCCTTTGTCCAGAAGATCTTCCCTAACAACCTCTGTTTGATACCTGGAGCTAGATTTGAGAAGCATGTTGGGGAGGAGCCTGGTTGACTCCATTAAGAGTCAGGATCTTTGTCAGGGCCTGTACTGTAGGTAAAACACTGCCCTTAGTTCTGAAAGGCTGGTGGCCTTACATGCATGACAAGTGTTTGAGCCTTAAAGCAACCGGGTCCAACCGAACAGGAGAGTCACCTCCCACGACCGTGTGGGTGTCAGGGGAGTGGCTAAAGATAGATTCCTGCAACCCATTTTATTGGTAGTCTCTTCCTTCCGGGCCTCCTGAAGAATTCTCTCATAAGACTGCAGTCTCTTATGCATCTTAGAGACATAAAGGGCCAGTCGGGCTCTGTGGGCAAAGATGAACACCTGTTTCGTGAGATCTAGATTTTGAGGATCCGTAGGCTTAGGCAGCGGATGGGTCAAGCCGGATTTGGTAAAGAAAAGTACGTTTTATTTATTTATTTAAAAAAAAATTTTTTTTAATGTTTATTTATTTTTGAGACAGAGAAAGAGAATGAGCAGGGAAGGGGCAGAAAGAGAGGGAGACACAGAATGTGAAGCAGGCTCCAGACTCTGTGCTGTCAGCACAGAGCCCGACACGGGGCTGGAACTCACGAACTGTGAGATCATGACCTGAGCCGAAGTCGGACGCTTAACTGACTGAGCCACCCAGGCGCCCCAAGAAAAGTACGTTTTAGAGAGAAAGGAAGATGCTTGATCTAAGAAAAAAATGCCACTATCTCCCCAAATGTGTTGTCCTTTCTAAAAAAAAAAAAAAAAAATTAGGTTTACTTATTTGAGAGAGACAGAGACAGCGTGCATGGGGGAGGGGCAGAGAGAGAGGGGAAGAGAGAGAGAGAAGCCCAAGCAGGTTCCACGCTGCCAGCACAGAGCCTGACACGGGGCTCGAACCCACGAACTGTGAGATCATGACCTGAGCTGACACCAAAAGTTGGACGCTTCACTGACTGAGTGACCCCGGGCGCCCCTCTAAAAATTTTTTCATGTATCTTCCTTCTTTAGTTCTGGGGATACGAAGCAATCTTCTTTGTTCTTGTGTCGTATAATGTTGCACAGGCTGAACTAATAGCTATTTGTATGACATGCGGGCCAGGGCCAAATCAGCCTCGTCATCTGCTGTCCTTCCTCAGTCACTTAGCTACTTTCTGGCTCATTCATCGTTTGACCAACAGACTTTGAGCAACGGATCTATAGCAGCACGAGTGAGCACACGTCTTGACATTTCAGGTACGGTCCTTATTTTAAACGTTCTGCTGTACTGACCTCACATCATGATAACGACAGCCCGCGTACTGGCCAGCTTATGTGTCTTGACTCGTCTCTATTCACGTAGTCCCCGCTTCAGTTCAAAGAACCGTGTAGCTTAGGCTATAAGGCACCCGGGTTAAGATCTCCGGGTATAATACAGCTGGCCTTGAGCTACCTTCTCCCAAGATCAACAAAATTAGGTTAGGGACAGGAATACAAATTATAGGAGATAAGGAAAGAATCCACAAGAGGTCTTCCGTCGGCTCAGGTTTCTCCTTGGAGAGGGAAGCCTAGAGATGGCATGGTTTCATGCTAATGAGAATAAACAAAGGGGGAACAGGCCAATTCGCGGCTGATACATTTTGAGGCAAGGGAAAAGCCTCCTTGGCTGATAACCACACTAAAGAGGTGATTAGTCCCTAAATTACTCTGCCACGTCTCTGCAGACCCAGCCCTGCCAGTTGCTTCCCTCGGAGAGAGTCCGTAACCTCCTCGGTGCAGTCTCCTTTTAGAAGACAAAACCCGGAATATACGATCAAGGAGGGAGAGAAGGGCTCTCCTCCCTCCCCAGGCAACAGAAAACAATGGGGCAGGGGCTTCTTGGGGAAAAGCAGGGAGGAAAGCTGTCATCTGGGCTGCGGTGGGAGAGGATTAAGGCTGCCATTCCTACAAAGCGCACGGTTAAGGGGGATGGAGGCGACAAGGCAGAAAAGGCTCTGGGGGCTAAGGACCACCATATCTATCAGGAGCAAAAGGAAAAGAGGCTTTGGCTGAAAATTGTGGCTCAAATTTCTAGACGGTCCAGGTTAAAAAAAATAGGGAAAAACTGAAGAGTCTGCTAGCAACTAAGGGGAGAATGGCAGCCGTTGTCAGGAAGACGAGGCACAAACAACATTTGGCTTGAGAATGGCGGTAGGCACAAGCTAGTGTGTGCATGTGTGTGTGTGTGTGTGCATGCTGTGCCTGTGTGTGTGCATGTGTGTGTGTGTCCACATGTCTGCGTGCATGTGCACGTGTGCTTGTGTGTGAATGTCTGTGCACGTGCCTGTGTTTGTGCATGTGCGTGTCTGTCCACATGCCTGTATGTGTGTGTGCATGTGTACGTGTGTGCATGTGCGTGATGGGGAGGTTGAGGGTTGGTTCTGGTCACTCTGCTTCCTAGAGAACAGTACTTAGGTCCACTCTATGCAGGAAAGAAAAGACTGTTAAATCTTCCCTGACAACCTCCTATGAATTTCAACGAGGCCAGATGAAAGCAAAAGGAAGACTGAGTAACAGCGGCTGCTACTTACGACTTACTACGTGCGTGCCGCATGCTAAGTACCTTGCATACAGACTCTCCCTCAGTCCTTGACCAAACTCTACTGTTGCTATTTTACAGATGAAGCAATTGTCAAGTCTCGTAGGCACCGGGCAGAGTGAAGATCTGTCTCCTAAACCTGCACCTGTCCCCACACTCTACTGCTCACGTGGACATTCCCTAAAGAGCAGGTGGAAGGAAGGAGCGGGTAGGCAACCATCCTCACTCACAGAGCAAGGGACCGCCGAGCCCCCGATAGGAACCGAATCCCTCCGAAAACTCAGTCCTAAGGCTATGCCCAAACTCAGCAGCTGTCAGGTGCACCTGTTTTACCGCCGGAGAAGTAATCCCCAGCTCTCCCTCCTTATCCTCCCGAAATTGGAAGACAGTAGCACGGAGGATGGAAGGATGGGCGCAACAGGGGAAAGAATGATTTCTTAACCAAGGGCCTACACTGGGTGGCCTATGGCGATTCTCTAGCCGGCTGTGACGTTTAGGATGAAAAGACGCCGAGAACGCAGCTTCAGGGAGATTGTTTTCTTTCCTTCCTATTTGACTTTTCTCCACCCCCGCCTTTCATCCGGAGAGCCTGCGAAGTGCCCCGCGTTGTTTTGGAACGTTTAGTTATTAAAACACTGCCTGCGCTGTGGTGAGGAGAGTCGTCACCTGGAGGTGAGGCAAAGCAATGGAGAACAACGGACTTCATACAGTAAGCAGCGTGGTTCCCTTGCCTTTTCCCTGGATGAGAATCCGCTTGCATTTGTTTCAGAGAAAACAGCAAAATCACTCTATCGGCGCGCCTGTGGTTTTCAGTCCACGTCACGTACGGGGATCGGGTTTTTTTGGCACCCGGGTAACTGTGTAACTTACGAACCTGCGCTCTGGCGCGCGCTCGTTTTCACGCTCGGCATCGCTTACCTCCTTCGTTGTCCTTACTGTCTGTGCAGAGAGTCTCCATGGCCACATCACATCCCGCTCCTCTCCACCCTGGCTGGCAGACACAATGCCAGCCGTTTTGGTCCAGCGTGCATCTCCCATTACTGTTGCACAGACCAGGACAACCCTCTGTCAAAGGAGACAAAGAAGGAAAACACAAGCGATTTGAGGATTGAACGTTTTCGCACCTGAAATAAACAGATAAGGGACACTTAGTGGGAACAGGCCTTTGTAAACAGCACAAATACTGTAATTGCACATGGATAGAAACAGCAACAGTCTCTAAGGAATCTAATTCTTATCCAAGTGGCATCTTTGATTGGCCTGACCCTTGAGACACCACTTACCTGTGCAGGACAGAAATATATGCGACAATCCACTAACTAGCTGCGGGCCAGACAAAATTAACTTAATTTTTTTTTTTTCATTTGGCAAAGCAGCAAGGTTGATTGTATGGTGTGAAAAAGCACCTCGACAAGGTAATTTCAGAATCCCTGGCATAGATTTTCGATCTGTTGTAAACGGTAGCGGTCACCCATCAGGACGTGCCTTCTTAAAGCACCTTGTTGCTTTAAAAAATTCCCTCTAAATTCAGAAGCATGGAAGCCGGTATGAGGATGGGAACGATGTTAACAAGAGAACGTTAATTTTATCTGGCCTCAGAGTTGCCGTACCTTCATGTGAAATTACAGTGCATTAAATAGGTGCACAAAGTATAGGCCAGGATTGATGACTATACTTTATGCCAAGAGTACATTCCTTTTCACAGAATAAGCAAAGCCCAGGAAATAGTGAAGCAGCTTTAGCGTCTATTCTAACAAACATCAGGATTCAGGCTGCATACGGATGGGACAGGACCGACAGGATTTCCAACTAAATGTAATAGCTGTGCATATTTGATTACTTAGGACGGACAAAATGAAATACCATAAGGACCACAATAAAACATTGAGAGACTGAACAAAAACACGGTAGTGACGTGCTTCAAGACAGATAGCGAAGAGTGATATTTTGTGACAATCTCCCTAAGGCTTTTATGCTGTTACCTTTATATCCTATCTTGTCTGCTTTTATGGGCAAGGAGGGAAAATTTGGGAAACAATTAAAATAATTTAATATATCCAAAATCTATAATTGTTTCAGTCTAACATGACATTAAAAAAAAAAAAAACAATTTTTGCCACTTCCTACTGATGATATCTGGCAGCCAAATGATCTGTTTATGAGGATGACACTTAGGTAAATTCCGGTCTCTGGTGTTCTGGTCTATGAGTGTGATGGGACACTGACAGAAACAAGGATAGAAATGCTCCAAAATTATAAGAATAATGGGCTATTAATCAGAACTCTTTGGACTGCATTATTCATAATTTGGCGCGAAATACATAGTGGCCCAAAGTGCTTGCTACAGCCACTGGGGTTTGTTACCCGGCTTCTTATAATTAGAATGCTACTCTTGTCTCGGTGACGAAATT
Source organism: Panthera tigris (assembly GCF_018350195.1). NCBI lineage: Eukaryota > Metazoa > Chordata > Mammalia > Carnivora > Felidae > Panthera > Panthera tigris. The sequence continues at coordinate 13,931,023 of NC_056663.1, read as the reverse complement.
TAAGGGAACGATCTGTTTAAAGATGTTTGTTTTATGTCTGTATTAAAAGAGTTATTCATATATCGGTTTCCCCTCCTCCACTGTGGCACTTGAAATGAAAATATCTCCAAGAGACAGTCTGTCTCTTAAGATTAGAGCTAATAGACAGAAGAGTGTTCTGACAGTCTCTTGTGGCAGGGTAAAATGAAATTATACTTATGGATACCATCAGGTCAGGATAGGATTAATTCTGCTGCTTCTTTTCTTTCAGACAATTACCATCTGCATTTATGGATTTTCAATACCTAAAAGGTGAATTTTCCTTCCAAACGTTTTTGTTTTATTTTTAACGACAAAGGAAGATTTAATCGTCCCACTGACAGGTGCCGCAGCTGACTGCACGCACCCAAGAGTTATTATATGAAAGCCCGGATATTGCCAGGAATATTGTCATATTCTAATGAAAAGCACAAACAAGGAATAGAAAATAGGTAATCTGAGGAGAAAGGGGGAGGGAGTTTTCTCTTCTGAAAAAATATTTTCCACCTATTTCTACGAGAACTGAAGAGACGAGAATCTGCTGTTTTCTGCTGAGCCATGTTATCATTTCTGTTTTACGGAATGCACGGTAATTTTGTTGTTTCTCAGAAAATAACAGAACATAAATTATGATATCACATATATTTTGAAACATTTAGAAGAAGCCAAAGAAGTTTCCATATAAGGATAAATGAGATTGCTCTCAACATATATTATCCAGAATCTTCTTTAGATTGACAATTTCTTATTCTGTGATAAGAGAGTAAGCGTTTGTGATTCTTCAAGGCAGAATTTAAGGCTCATTAGCTGAACTGCCAACAGCGAAGCTCTTAAGGCAAAAAAAAAAAAAAAAAAAAAAAAGAAAGAAAGAAACATAAACAAAAAACAGCAAATATACTGTTATCTTCAGTTTTTGGTTCCAGTGAAAACTAATGCTCTTACATAGGGATGAAATCTGTGATAACCCAAAATTATAAAAATGAGACACAGACACTGAAGTCTCAGTCCTTTAAATCCAAGGCATTTCACATAATGTAAGCCTCATTTATAATTTACAAAAATATGCATGAGAAACAGTCTAATTTCATACCTAGTATGATCTGATACACAGTTATATAGAGATATATATGGAGATATGTCAACAAAGAGCAAGTATACAGTACCTTTAACTATCTTATCCAAATAGTGAGCTTGAGAAATTAAAAAGGAAAAAAAAGAACAGACAGACATTTCAGAAGTGTCACATGGGACAAGGAAATTTTCAGAATTTACATGCAAATTGAGTAGCTGCAGCCGACATAAGATTCACATCACACGACAGAGATGTACTTCATGATCTTCTAACACTGCAATATATCCACGTTTCAGCTCATGTGGTCATGATTCCAGGAAACACTCCGCATGTGCAAGGACAGTATGCAGGTAACACTACCTTTCCCAGGTGAGTTGGAATGCCCCCACCCTGCTCCGTCTTGAGATTATCCTTTAATGGCTAAGGAGAACAAATGGAATTAATTCTTTGTACTTACGAAATTGGGAAATTTACAACGGCAAGGGCTCTTTTCACTAAAGAAGTTGGGAAATTTACAACTATGAGGGCCACAAAGAAACTTTTAGGAAGGGTAGAAATTAATTCTAACGTTTGCAAGTTCGTTTTTAGCAAAGTAGTTTCTTAAGGGTTGCACAATGAAGGGCGAAAAGGACCACACGGGAGCCCTGGAGGAACCGTTTACGCGTGTTCTGATGCTGTCTTTCTTCAACCTGAGAGATGAACCCACAGAAATCGTGCTTCCCTCACCTTCTGTCTCGAATGACTTGTGGATTTACATATTATCAAACTTCCGCGTTGAATAAACAAAAAAGGGAGGTAATTTTGAATCCTTGAGCAAATGGAGCAAACTTACTATACTATGAAAAAGGCACGTGTACACTGTGCAGAGAATGATTACCCAGCAGCCCTTGACCACACAGAGGATGGGCAGTGACGCATCGCATACGTGGTCAGTCCGTGAGGAAATACAGACTGTTCCAAGGTCCTGTTTCTTTTCAGGATCCAGCCTGGAATAAGTTGTTTCTCACAACCGCTCTGTAGAAACAGGATTAAGACTGGAGTCTTTCACTGGACCTGTCCATTTAATTTTTCATGAGGTTACAATGAGGCTACACCTTTTCTCTTGAACAGAGGCAGAAATACCTCTCTTGGGCTTCACCAGCAGAGAGACGTAATATATTCTTAATAAGCCTGAAATCTGCCTGCTTTGTCAAAATTCATACATCTTTAATGATCTAAAATTGCTTTTCAAAGATGCTTCTGTTGATTATTTTTCGTTACTGACACATGCAAGTGAAAACCGAACTCCTAACAGAATGATTTAAGCTCTAACAGGTTTGGTAGTTCTGTCGTGTGCAGAAACAAAACCGTAAACGCTTCTGACACATGTGTGCCCGTGGATGTAAAAGGATTCTTCATGTTGCCACAGGACTCCATTAGAGGCTTCTGAATTGCATTTAAAAATAAGTGTGTTCATAACTAATTGACAACATACTGCAGGGGAAATTAAGGTGAGGCAACACTCTCAGGTACTACTCGGAAATTATAACTTAATAAAACAATTCTATTTTCAAACGTTAAAGCAAAAACGTACCATTGGATAACATCATTCATGTAACTTCTCAATAATCCCTTCCGAACACTATATAATCTAGGAGAGCCTCATAATAGCTCCACTGATGATCTAAACAGAAACAAAGTGCCTTTAAAAACTCTGGAGTTTCTGATTCAGATAGGGTAGTACTTTTGGAGGAATTCTGAATTTATAAAAAGTCATCACGCGGATCTAGCTGGAGAGCTGTTTGCTTTTACATTGGGTCCACTTCAGTTAATGCAACCAAAATAAGGAATGTAATTAATTCTGATCTGGATTAGTAGTTTGAAAGGAGGAATGAATTATTTCTAATCCAGCCAATCCCATTATCTTAGCAAACAATCAATTACACAAAACAGTGGTTTGATTAAAAGTAACGGCAGGTTTCTCATCAGGTCAAGAGAACAACAAAAGTGGTGATGAAATCAGAAAATATATTTAAAATGTATAGCAGGTTAAAATTCATATGCCACTTTAAATATGAAAAATGCTTAACATAAATAAATTTTGCAAACGGTTAAAACCCAACCAAAAGAATAATATCGGTACTGAGAAAGAGATACTAAGATTTGACATTTGCATTTTATATCCTAGGGAATAACTGTGAGGTGTTAGTTTAAAACTAATGGAGAAAAGGGGTAAAAACCACCACGTGTATTTTGTCCTTGAAGATTAACATTTCTGACACTACCACAAAAGGCTCGTGCTGCAGAATAAAGATGTTAAAAGGAGATGTCGATAGATGGGGTTCAAATGATTATTAAAAATCATAATTGCAACAATAAAAACATCATTAGATAAGCCACGACAGGAAATAATCAGAAAAATGCAGGCACGTCGTACGAAGCCATTAGGAACAATAATCGTAAAAATAATACAGTATATTTAAAAATTAATATTCCTAACAGTTGCTGAAATGCACATTAAGTTGCAAAAAAATTTCTTTGAAAACGAATGAGTGTATTCTGACACCAAAATCCAAGTCCTTCCTATTAGACCTACTCACCAAAAGTTTCAAATTTGTTTTATAGAAGAAAACTCTTATAAAAATGAGTGCCAGACATATAAAATGGAGCCCTTTTAAAAAACTATTCTCCACTAAAATGTTGTATTCATAAAACACTTTCCCGGGAGTTTCAATTATTTATCTTTTAAAAAGACCCATGTGGGAATAGGGGGTGGGGGGGTATTACCGTATTTCCTGTAAGACAGTGATTCTTAATCTTTCTGGGGTCTCGGGTCAGTGAGAAAAGTAGCAGGAGTTACAGACTCTCCCCTGAGAAACAATGCACACAATGCACACACAAAATGCTATGATTTTTAGCTCTTCCATGGGCTCTGGTTCTATAAATCGTAGACTGTGAACACTTGTCTGATGTATTAACGATTTCCAAATTTCTCGTTCTGCTCCAGGTCCCTGTCCCGGTTCACGATAATCCAGGGGACACACATGAAGTGCCGTGATCCCAGCTGCTCTCCTCCCTGAGGATGATAACAGAGGCTGACTTTGCGCCAGGTACTGCTCTAAGCGCTCTCTATCTCTCATTTGATCTCTCCCACAACCCTGCGATATAAATACAGCTGATACAGTAAGTGCAGATGCAGAGACTGAAGAGGGAGAGACATGTGTGCAAGGTCACAGCCTAGCAATCTCGGTCAGCATGCCTCTTCCGGCTCGCAAGTACTTTGCAATTATTCCCGACCTAACAGGAAATAGATACTACTTTCTCATCGGCCATAGGGTGCTTCTGCTGTCTCCTAGCTGCCTCCTACACGGCTTCCTTGGGAAATGGCCCGGTGGATCTGACGTAAATGGCAGAATGCAGACGAGTGAGTGTCTTTCAGACGTCAGAGCTATTTCTTGGTCTTCATTGTCTACTGTCTCTCTTTCCGAATACATTCAGATCCACAGTCATCTCTAGAACGTAACACATGAGACGACGAGTCGGGTTTCGAGCCCACGCGTTGGCGGTCCCTGGTCTACTTGCTGGATCAGGTGGGCAAAGACTCTGCGAAACCGTAGATGTGGAAGAAAGGTTTGGGTCATCACAAATATTTTCGTGATGGGATTAGCCCATAAACCTCCAGGATCACCAAAGCAAATGAGTGGTACTGTGTCCTTTTCATAGACTCCCCTCTGGGTACTTCTTTTCAAAAAGAACGATTTCTCTTTTCAAAGCCCCTGATGACCGTATCTTCCCACTTCATGTTTTGGGGACGATGAATGGAGGTGCACACAAAATGATCTACTCTTGTCTGTACCCCTTTCTAACGATCTGGAGTCTAAGGCCCCTTAAGAGGGACCTTGCTCATATTTAGTCCTGTACGGTTTTAATGTGTAGACTAGAAAGGAATAGCAACACTTTTGGAATTTCTACCTATAGGTTGTCACCTCGTCTGCTTATCTATCAAAATTATGGGCACCCTCCTCCCTCCATTTCCTTTGGTTATCTGATTCTTCCTTTTTTTTCTCCCTGAGCGCTTCTCATGGAAGAAGTCCAGGGGTATGATCACAAGGGCAAATGTAAAAGGAGAAGGGTTGAATCAAGAGCTAGCTGTGATCAGTTCATTAAGAGATGCCATAAAAATACAAGGCTTTATTGATATATAGATAGAGGAGACCGAATGTGTAAATCTCCATTAGAAATGTCAACTCCAAGGCCATGCTAATTCCCATATTCCCACTGGCTGGCTCACAAGGGATTCTTAATATCTGCTGAACAAAATGATTAAATGTACTTATTATGGCGGCTCTAGGGTGTCTTACATGTGTTTGCAGCTTTTGAAGAAATTCTTTGAATAATACAGACACAGATATATGATGAATAACAGTAATACTTTTTGAGAAAGAACCACGTGTGAGCAATACCTCATTTCCTAAACCCTCCCCCTCCTTGACGCACCTGTTCCTCTCCCTTCGTGCAATCCATCCAACCCAATTACACACAGTAGTATTAACAATAAATACCATTTGCTACTCTAGGTGCTGAAAACCATGCCAAGCACTGTACATGAGACGCTGACTTAACTGTCACCACCTACAGGGCAACAGGTACTTTTATTATCTTCCCTGGTTCACAAATGAAGAAACCGAGGTACAGTGAAATAACTTCCTCAAGGTCAAAATGCTAGCGAGTGGCAACACCAAAATACCAACCAGGCAGTCCGTGGCCACAGACTTAATAAATAAGCTATATTTACAACAAGAGTCAGAACGGCGTACCCACGTAAGGTAGATTAGAAGCATCATCTGTTTATGGAATGGTTGATAAATTTACTTGAATGAAAACATAAGACGAAAAAAAAAACCCCGTGGAAATCATTAATTCAACATTGGCAATTAAAGGGGGGCCCAGGAAGTAAGATCAGAATCCAAACTAATTTGAAATATCAACCTATTGACACAGCTTCGTAAGTAAGAGTACCTTATGTAGACTCAAGAAAGCTTTATGATATATGCTATAACCTGTTCATAAAACCCAAAGTTGGAAAAACCAATTGGCAAGATATTAAGACTGAGGGATAAAACCAGGAAAAACTTAAAGCAAGTGAGTTTGAACAACAAAAGGACAGCGGTAGTTCAGTTAAGGTAAAATTCTGTACAAAGAAATATCTTTTGAGTGGTGATCCTAAAGATAGTTGCCCATTTAAATATGAGGTCAAAGGAGTATATATGTCTGCTTTGAGGAAGAACTGGGATATTTGGAGGTCTACACAGAATATGATTAAGGCCAAGTTTGCTTTCCTTTTACTGTCAAAGGGATTCTTCAAAACACAAAGAAGAAACAAAGGCAAACCAAGTTGGTTGTATATACGTTAGACAGCTCCCAAGGGAAAAATAGAAATAGTCTGTGTATACGTAGTTGCTGATGCGTATGGTTATGAACTGCTCGCATAGTTTTCACTGTCGACAATATGCTTGGTTGGAGCGTATTAAACAGAACAGTATTTTCACTGGGCCACTGAATGGACTCCTGGGCAGAGCCCAGACATAGGCAAATAACACCGAATCCGGAAGCTGGAAGTATTTCTCAGTTTAATTACAACATTAAAATCTTAAGGGCCCGTCTTCAAGAGAGGATAATTCAATCAGATGGGCACATAATGAAATACAGACATATTCTCCACTATGGCGATTACTGCAACGTCCTTGGAATCGAGGACACATTTTAATTTAGCATTGTGTGTTTCCTCATTCTTTATGACACAGACTTAAAAAAATGATTCACATTAGTATCTCATTAAAGTTGTAAGTAGGTATCCTTCTTAGGTTATTCACTACCAGTTCCTGGAGGATGACAGAAAAGCAACAATCTGCAATAAGTACATATTAAATCCATTTATTCCAACCAGTGAGTGTTTAAATCAGTGTGCAAGCTGCACACCCATTGGTTCCACGTTCCTTGACTGGGGCCCACTGCCAATTACGGATTACCTTGTCGTAAAGGATTATGGCAGCGATGTAATTTTCCATAAAACAATTTACTCGGGCCCCTGACAATATGTTCTCCCTCGCCATAAAATTCTCAATCTAAGACCAGGATAAAACATCACAAGAATTTTATCCTCTTTAGAAGAGTCACTAAACTTGAACTGTAACGACTAGAAAGTGAGGCCGTGCCAGCAAAGAAAAACAGTTCGTGTATGTTTGTGGACGCGCGCACGTGCACGTGTTGTTTCAAAGAGCTCTCGCGCCCCTAAAATCGGCAATGCGCTTTTGAAAACAACCTCTTTCAAATAAATTGTTTCTGAAACTTCACATATTTTATTCCTTTTGTGGGTTGGAAATGTGGCGAACAAAGTATCTGTACAAATACACTGCTTCTTCCGCGCAGCTGCCCACGCGAAATACCACTTTTCAGTTTGGAACACTAACCTGAGAACCTTCTAAAAGAGTGAAATAATATTTTCCCTGATTTAAATCAGTCCAGAAAAAAAAAAATAGGTTCCATGGAAAAGGTGCTCTGCCAGAAACCAAATTTTATAAAGTTAGCCTTGCTGGGCAAAGTGCCATCAGAAGCTGCAAAGCTCTGTAAGGGTAACGGATAGAAAAATATTTGGTATTTTCCTTCCGCGCAGAATTTCCTGCCTGACCATGAGCTACGTCCACATGATGGAGCGGCACGGGGACACTCAAGAGTCCACACGGCACACTCACTAACGCTGGCATGGACACAGCCACGCAAAGAGATGAGCATTGGTTAGCGTAGGATACGGCCGGCTTGGGGTGGTCTTTTGCACACGGCACGACTTCAGCCCCCGGGGCCATACACGTAACCACGTCAGTAGCACGTTTGTACTCCCTGTCTGGGTTCACTGCTCGACAGAAACAAAACCACACTTTCTGAGGATTTCCTAGATTGAAAAATAAACAGGCTATGTTTTAGCGCCCTGACTGGGGACCGAAACTACCCAGAGACAGCTCTTAACATTAATCAATACAAACGGTAACGCGAATATTTTTCACGCTAGATGACTATTCGGCTCTTCAATTGATACGATGAACTTGGTTTTGCCAATTATTAGGGTGGTGTTTGTGTGCTCCAAGCCAGTGGCAGGAAACCATAAAAATAACCCACTGATCTGATCAATTGCAATGCATATAATTTCTTGGTTGCGTTAGTTTTGCCTGTGCATAAAATTTAATATTTAAGAAAAATGCACAGAATAAGACTTGTAAATAATTGTGCAAAATACATCGGGTCTTCCTCTTACTGGTTTTCTCGAACATATCAGGAAAAACAATAAAAACATAACTGAACAATCTTTACCTCCCCTAGGACAAATGGTAACTTCTTTTGGGAAAGTCATAGATAAATCATAGATGCATCAAAAGTGATTTACAGGGGCGCCTGGGTGGCTCAGTCGGTTAAGCGTCCGACTTTGGCTCAGGTCACGATCTCGCGGTCCGTGAGTTCGAGCCCCGCGGCGGGCTCTGTGCTGACAGCTCAGAGCCTGGAGCCTGTTTCAGATTCTGTGTCTCCCTCTCTCTCTGACCCTCCCCTGTTCATGCTCTGTTTGTCTCTGTCTCAAAAATAAATAAACATTAAAAAATAAAATTAAAAAAAAAGTGATTTACAGAGATAAATCTATCTCATAGATGTATCTCATAGATGCGTAGATGCATCAAAAGTGATTTACAGACATTTTATTGGTGGGTGACAGAAGAGTGTGCACAGAAGTTTAAACTTGGGTTTTGGGGGGTGTCTGGGTGGCTCAGTCAGTTAAGCGCTCGACTTTGGCTCAGGTCACGATCTCACGATTTGTGGGTTTGAGCCCCGTGTCGGCTGTGCTGACAGCTTGGAGCCTGGAGCTTCAAGTTCTGTGTCTCAAGTTCTGTGTCTCTCTCTCTCTGCCCCTCCCCCACTCGCACTCTGTCTCTCTCAAAAATAAACAAATGTTAAAAAAAAAAATACATTTGCATGTTGAGCACTACACTTTGCCGGTACTGGTCAAGTACCGGTCTACACATGGGTCAGCCTACTCATTTCAGCCGAGAAAAAAATGCGAAGTAAGTTTAAATTCTGGAAGGAGGCATGTAGAGTCTTCTATCATGGGTTACAATTTTCTTCGATCTTTCACAATATAAATTAATTTTCCTCAAGCTGTTCCTGTTGCTGCGGTTGGTACTCTTATCTTGGCAAACCATGGGTCCAGTCATCAGTTATAATTTAAATTTTGCTGAACTAAAGACGTGAACACGTAATCACTGAGACATCGCTGACATCATTTGTTACCGCACAACAACCAATCAAACATGATTCAGCTTTTTGGAATAAAGAACAAATCGCAACTTGTCCTTATAGATTTTGCGTTCCCTCATTAGTCATTGTATTTCAGCCAGGTAAGTCAGTAGTTTCTAAAGGCGTACCAATATCTGTATAAATACAAACACAAGTCACTTTGAAGGTAACTACCTGGAAACGAAGGCATTTAAATATCCTCTTTTACACGCATACCTCCGTCATCATACCGCAATTTTGCTGAAAACTTTTCATTTTGTTTTCCATTATGAAATGGACTGAGCAGACAGGATGGAATATGTGTTGCTAACTTCTGGAGCAAAATGATGTGTCTGTGCGTCACCATTCCTTACGCCGGGAAGTCCACTGCGGGCTGAGCAAGCTTCCCCATGGGCTAGTGGTAGTCAGTGAGGGTGATATGCTGGTATATACAGTCATAACTGACGTACGTCTAGGCTCTTACTACGTGGCTTGTATTTACACTGGTCACAGTTCAGAGGGTAATGCTTTTAGGGGCAGGAAAGAGTTAGCGTATGGGTAATAAACATATAGATAGTTTTCCCTTTGTTTTTAATGGCGGCTATATGGTGATTTTTTTTTTTTCCTTGCTTACACCAGTGTATTTGGAGTGGATTACTCACATGCATAATAATCACTCCTGGGGACTCGTCTTAAAAGCCAAGAGTTGGAGTGCATGTGAAAAGCATTATTTTACCCTTCACTGTTCATGGGGGGGACTAATTAATGAATACCTAACGCCATTAATTCACAATTAGATCACTTATGTTTAACCACATGCTTTCTATGCACACATATATAAATATTAATTTTGAATAGAATGATAATCATTCAGCATCATAACAATTAAACAGCTGTAACCTGTCTCATGTGTTAAGTGACAGAGCTGCAGGCAAGCTCTGTAAGCAGATGGTCTTACCCACCCATGCTCGATGTTAAAGACTTTTTAAAAAAAGAGGTGTTGACAAATCAGAACAAGTAGGCATAGTTCTAATGCAAATCGGCCAATTTGCAATGTAGATTACCCTAAAAACTAATTTGGTGTACAGGAAAAAATTAAGCTCTGTTGTTAAAGGAAGACATTATATTGCATTTGGATATAGTAGATTCCCCACCAACATAATTATTTGCTAATTTCATTCAACCAACAGAGTTTAATGGAAAAGCAGCTGGCAAAGTATTCATATTTATGGACTTCCTTTGACTGCTCCTTAATTTATCCAAGGCACATGGCGGCTAAACCCCAGAAATAATAGCATATTTCAGACAGCTGTTTTCCAGCTTCACTAAAGAGGCACTCAAAAAGGAGAGGGTCAGTGAACCAACCCATCATGAAGAGTGAACGAAAAAAAAAAAACCAAACTGGCTCTAGTCACACCATAATCTGTGAAGATAATATGTTAAATATGAAAAGACAGACGAGTCATGGCTTCTGTATGGACGAACACCATTAAGAAGCTTGTATTTTAAAAACTGGTAGGTGGGAAAGGAACTGAGCTAAGATGAATAAAGGCTCTTCTCAACTTGTCACATTCGAGAAATGACAGAGATAAAATCTGCCATTGAAAGGATACCAATGTGCCATCGCGGGAAGGAATCCTATCCCTTAAAATTGTGCGCCTCATTCTTCCACCCTTACATTAAACTGAGTGCAAAGTTCTGACTTTTTACTTACTCCACTGGGGTAATAAGGATCTCTACATACGATGAAAATTACTTAAAATCCACATTAACTCTCCACAGTTACCTGGCTCGAGTTTTAGGGAGAATGGACATATTAGGGAAAATGGAATAATCTGACGCTACTTACGGTCTGTCTCCTCCTTGCCAGCGTTGTTAAACAGCTGACAACGTAATGTTGTCACGCCCAAATACCTTGAACCTAAACCTCTCATAGAAGCCTTCTGATGAACTTGGCAAGAGTTGAAAGGAGTGTTTTTCATCTTTATTTCTAGTTAAGTTGTATACCCAGTCAACTGAACTTTAAAACCTCCTGTATACTAGATTTTGGTGGAAATTAAGCTCTTAGATGCTTTTTAAGAGATGCAAATCAATGAAGTGTTCCAAGTGGAAAAAAATACCGCAGTATATCAGTAAAGAAACACAATGGCAGGCTGTTAATAAAACAATATAAATTTGACATATAACTGGTGTGTATTCAGACACCATGTCTCTCCATAAACTTTTAAAAGACAATTTAAATGGACTTCAGATGAGAAATGAGGTTTAAAAAGCAAAAGGGAACTCCTGGGTATGGATAGATTCATACTTAAAAAATCTGTTATGGCATCTAACATTTTTTTTAATGTTTATTTTTTTGTGAGCGAGAGAGAGACAGAGAGAGAGAGAGAGAGCGCGCAGGGGAGGGGCAGAGAGAAAGGGAGACACAGAATCTGAAGCAGGCTCCAGGCTCTGAGCTGTTAGCACAGAGCCTGGCGTGGGGCTTGAACTCACAAGTCATGAGATCATGACCTGAGCCCAAGTCGGATGCTTAACCGACTAAGCCCCCCAGGCGCCCCTAATATTTTAATTCAAAGTAACAGATTCAAAATTTTCTGTAATATAATAATTATGATTTATAAACTATTCCCCTAAGCACCTGCACAGTAAATCATTTTGGGAGACTAAAAAGAAAAACTAGCTAGAAAACCACTAAGTTCATGGTGGGAAATAAACACAAGATAGTAAAAAAAAAAAAAAAAAAAAAAGGAATCAGGTTGATCAATTCTAAAGAAATCAGACATATTTCAATGATATCTAAGCCATCATAAAACAACATAAATAATCAGCATTTTCTTATAGACTGCTCTGATTTGAGAAAAATGACAGTGGATTTATTCCTCCATTTTTTTCTGAACATACAGCCTTTATAGCCGGTGGCACTTATAGTAAGCTGAGTAGGAGTACGATCAATTTATAGCAGCTATTGAGACCCATGTAACACCACAGGAGGCAGATGGGAGGGAGAATCTGTACACAAATACCAATCACAGTATAGAACTCATTATTCTATGACCCTGAAGTATGTGAAGCATATTTCTTTTAAAGAACTCAAAATTCCTATGCTTGTAGGCCATGTGTAAATCATCCACATGGAAAGACACATGTTACGTCCAAATACATTCACCCACAAAACAGATACTGCATTCAGAACTGGGTTTTAGAAACTCTAAAAAAAAACAGTCCCTTTTCTAAAGTATAGAACACATTTAACATTTCCCAAAACAATATAACCGTCACTGAAGTTTACCTCTTGGGGACATTGCTACCCTGTGAAGAAAAACTCTGACTCGGCTTTAGGCCACTACCTCTATTTAGTGAGGATAAATTATAGCATGGAAGATGGGACAGAGCAAAAGGGACACTCAAGTGCCTGACGTCAATAGTAAAAGTTGTTTATGTCTATATGTTTATGTCTATAGTTACTCCCATTCTTAGGGGCAAAGAAACTGATGTCTTGAGAAACAAATCATCAACATGATGAGAGAACATTTATATCAAGATGGCCCTTGGGACTATGATTTCCCTGACACACAGCAAAGACGGTCACAGTGCAAGAGTTCTGTGAAGATTCAAATACAAATTTTCTTGAGGATTTGTCAGACGGAGGGTGTAATTCTAAAGTTGTTTTTTAAATGTTTATTTGTGAGAAGGAGAGAGAGAGAGAGAGAGAGAATGAGAATGAACGGGGGAGGGTCAGAGAGAGGGAGACACAGAATCTGAAACAGGCCTCAGGCTCTGAGCTATCAGCTCAGAGCCCAATGCAGGGCTTGAACTCATGAACTACAAGATCATGACCTGAGCCGAAGTGGGACGCTTAACCAAATGAGCCACCCAGGCGCCCCCGGGGGGATGTCATTCTACCGGGGCTCTTGAGACACTACTTGACTTGTGCAGGCAGGTTAACAAAACAAGGGAGGATGGGCTGCTAACAAAAAGTTAAAGTTGGAAGGCCCTTCACCAAACGTCAGCGGAGTCAAACTTTAACAACCCTCAAGCTTTACAGGATATAAAGCTTATATATATACAGGCTACCGAGCTCTCCGTGGAAGAAGCCCAGGACCGCCATTGCTGGCTGACTCTGACTACACTGAGCCCCTGACTTCACGTCCTTTCGTGCTGAAATTGGTACCTGGGAAGGAAAACAAACTGGTACAAAAGAACAACTTAACGCGCTGAAGAGAAAAACCACCTGAAGGCTGGACGAATTAAAACATCAAACTAGCCATCCAATACGCCACCCCTTATCCAAGCACTTCTTCATCGAAATGCAGGAAAACGGAACATTGTTCAATTCACTAGTAACATCGGCATTTATCTTTGTGTCAGTTTTAAAAAAGACTGAAACCAGTAGAGGGAGCACTGACAAGGGCCTCCACCGTTCAGAAAGGTCAAGGGACTAGTGTTGTGTCTTTACGAAAGAGGAGACTAAAACGCCTCATTAAAAAAAAAAAAAATATGCAGGGGCACCTGGCTGGCTCAATCTGTGGAGCATGTGATTCCTGATCTCGGGGTTGTGAGTTCGAGCCCCACGGTGAGTGTAGAGATTACTTAAAAAATAAATAAAACTGCTGCGCCTCGGTGGCTCAGTTGAGTAAGTGTCTGACTTTGGCTCAGGTCATGATCACGTGGTTCGGGAGTTCGGGCCCCCGTGTGGGGCTCTGTGCTGACAGTTCAGAACCTGGAGCCTGCTTCGGATTCTGTGTCTCCCACCCTGGCTCTCTCTCTCTCTCTCTCTCTCTCACTCTCAAACATTAAAAAAAAAAATTAAAAAAAAACCCAACCCAACCCATTCTGAGGGGATTACAGGATAAAGTACTACATCTAAATAAATAAGACTAAAATGAAAAAATATATATATTAGGAAGCCCCAAATGGGTACTAATGTTATCTCAAAGGAAAAAAACAGACATCTAAAAATCAGCCTGGTTCTCAGAACATGGGTGACACTCAATGAGCTCTAAGGGGCTTTCAAGGTTCTCTTAGGAATCGCTATCCTTTTTGTCACATCACATTACTTAGAGTCACCGGGACAGCAGAACAGAGAGGATCTTAAGAAGGATCTCTTTTCTGCGCGCCGCACAGGAGGCTTTCTGGCTTCTCTGGATTTTTACCGTCCGTCAACCAAGTCGGCTTAGAATTTCCTTCCATTCAACTCCATGTGTACTGACCCCTGCTGCCCCACCCTCCACCACGTTTGACAGATCACGAGGCATCTCTGTCCCCACTCAGTGTGTCTGCAAGCAGAGGGGACTAGCAGTTCTCGTAACCAGCACGGACTCTTGATTTTCTGTTGGCTAATTCCTCTGCGTGAAGACAAGACTCAGTAGGGAAGAATCGGTCACTGTCAACTTCATGAATCTCAGTCCCCAAACTCTAGCAGCAACCACAGTAACAATAAGTAACATCTACATGGTGTTTATTTTGGGCCAGGAAGTGTCCTAAGTGCTCTTCTCCATGTGTGAAGTCATTTAATGCTCTCAAAGACTCTCTGAGACTCTCTATTTTCATTCCCACTTTACAGATGAGGAAAATGTAGCACAGGGAGCTTAAGTGACTTCCCCGAGATCACACAGTTATCAAGTCATAGAGCTGGGAACAGAGGTAGATGCAGGTTTTATGGGGTCTGAAATTATACATCTTGGGGGGTTCTCATTAAGAAAAAGAGTACCAAGGGCACCTGGGTGGCTCAGCTGGTTAAGCATCCAACTCTTAATTTCGGCTCAGGTCATGATCTCATGGTTTGTGAGATTTAGCCTCGAGTTGGGCTCTGAGCTAAAAGTGAGGAACCTGCTTAGGGTTCCCTCTGTCTCTCTCTCTCTGTCTCTCTCTACCTCCCCCCTCTGCACTCCCTGGCATGCTTGCTCTCTCTCTCTCTCTTGCTCTCCCTCTCAAAATAAATACATGAATGGATTTTTAAAAAAAGAAAAGAATACCAAATTATGAATATGAAAATTAGGTATAAAATGAGTATTTAGAATAAGAAATCAAAGGAAATTATTTTTGAGCTGAAAACACCACAAATATCAGAAAAGCATGTAACATTTTTTATTAAGTGCCTGTCATGTCTCTAATAAACATTTCTCCTTCTGTATTTTTGAGCTTTGTTCACTCTTTCAATGCTTCTTTATAAGACAACGATTTTGTAATACTTTCTGTAGACTGAACAGAAAGATAATTCAGTCTTTATTCACTGCGACTGTTTAATATAGTTTTCATTACTGATAGTTTAGAAAAGTTTCAATTTAATTATTATTAATGTCATATAAATTTTTGGCATTATTGCTAGAAAGGAAGACTTTATTGTATAATAAACAAATCTTAAACACTCTTTGAATTGATGACATTCATTAACCACTTTGTTGTGATATCCTCACAGAATATTATGACTTTTATATTATCTTTGTCAATATCAGTGTTTCATGTCACATAAACATGAAATTTTTTTCTCGAATGTTCATAAGATTCACGGATACCCTGCGATGC
Organism: Panthera tigris; assembly: GCF_018350195.1. NCBI lineage: Eukaryota > Metazoa > Chordata > Mammalia > Carnivora > Felidae > Panthera > Panthera tigris. Next base: position 13,915,113 of record NC_056663.1, on the reverse strand, counting down.
ACGGCACGTATGACTTCACACCCTGATGAACTCAATTTCGCAACACTGCTGACATGTTTGCGCCCTAAGAAACGCCAGAATTCTGATCAATTGCTCAAAAGATATATTCGTCAAACGAGAAAATTGTGGCAAGTTTGTAATTACAGACATCCCAGTACCAAGTGTATCTCTGACAGGAGAAATTAGGCATTTTTGATCAGGCACTTTTACAACATATCTGATGACGAGAGGAATTTTCCACAGACTAACTTCCGTTTCCATACATTTCGAACCTTATTTCTCCTCCACGATCTACTTCTGGTGCAGGGCTCCACAGGACTAATTCATAGCTTCATATAATCTCTGACCCTGTGCTTTCATGTCAGTAGGTGAGGCAGCGGGTGGTAGGAATATTCCTGGATGGCTAGCAATAACAACCACAGACAGCAATGATTTCACACCTCATAAATATATCCAATTAAATCTAAACTAAATGTATCCCCAGCTCAGAGCCTCCTTAGCTGAATCCTCAAAGTGCCCATAGTCATTCCAGTGTCATCCTACTCAAGGAAAAGTGTGATGGAAAGCAAGTCGAAAAGGAAATAGATGAAGGCCCTAACTGATTTGCAAGTTTCCGATGAACATGTGACCATATAACCCCGCGGTCCTCTCGCAAGAAAGGCCCGCACCAGCGAGGTGTTCCAGTTCTCTCTGAGGCTTCAGCTTTACCAGATTCATGACAAGTATGTCGCTGGCCCCGCCAGGGACTCAGGTGGAAGGCGGTGGAGACCCCTTTTGTAGCTACTCCATCACTCTGACAGACGGGAAGCCAGATGTCTCCCAGAGCGCTCATTGGCAGGTGCAACGTGGTACCCTGTATTCATTTAAGGGGGGACTTACGAAGTTTCAGTACAAATGCAGAAAGATACTTGTAGAATTTCCACATTCTGTATTATGGTCAATATGATTCCCAACTTGGGAACATTGCAAAAGTTACAAAGAATATCGATTTTGTAATCTAAGGGAAGTATCAGAGTGTATCCGAGTGGTCACTTGTGAAACCAAATCGTCACCTATTTTTAAAAAAAAAATTTTTTTAACGTTTATTTATTTTTGAGACAGAGAGAGACAGAGCATGAACGGGGGAGGGTCAGAGAGAGAGGGAGACACAGAATTGGAAGCAGGCTCCCAGCAGTCAGCACAGAGCCCGACGCGGGGCTCGAACTCATGGACCGTGAGATCATGACCTAGGCCGAAGTCGGACGCTTAACCGACTGAGCCACCCAGGTGCCCCCAGATCGTCACTTATTTTTAAAGGTAACAACGAAAATACTATTCTTTCAGCGTTCTCCAGAGATAAGAACGAGAACAACGAGGCTAAGCTTTGTCCACAATGGTACAATTTTCATCTCTCTTTTACCCCCATATTGTTTAGTAGAGAACTCCCCGGTTGTGTGTATTTCATTTTCAATTTCTGATCTTCAGCATCCCAAAGCCCAGAGCAACCATAGTATTTAATAGAGGGATGCCGAGTACTGTAAGTCTAAGTTTTGTCTGAGCAAACAAAGCATGTCTTTGTGATCATTAATGATCCTGTTTCCCAATGTACTAAAGAATTAGAATAAAAACAAATAGCTGGTCTTTTGTAGCTTAAAGGAATTAGGATTTCCCCTAGGCCAAATTTCCATTTGAATTGCCTGAAAGTACATGAAAATCAATGTAGCTCAATAAACAACCCTGTGTTGGAGATATCGCGAGAAGACAAATACCAAATAGACTCCACCTTTCTCTTTCCCTCGCTCCCTTCCCTTCCCTTTCTTCTCCTTTCCTCTTCTTCTCCTTCTCTTTCTCCCTCCCTCCTTCCCTCCCTCCCTTCCTTTCTTTCTCAAAGCAACACCTCTCAAAACCCTCAACTCAAACATACTAACTTCTTGTTAAGCCATATCCATTTTGAGACTAGGTTACATTTTGTAACAGTGAAATGAAAATTTCACGTTGGACAGCAATTTTGTTTTGTGTCTTTATTTTTGGAAGTCAACATCCAAAACACTGTCTGGATTGCAGTCGTCTCATTTATACTTAACCACAGAATAAGAACTCTAATGTATTTGCCTCAAACACTATTTGCCTCTGTCCCCCTCTCTCTGCCACTCCCCTGCTTGTGTTGTCTCAAAAATAAATAAACGTTGAGAGAAAAAAAAAAAAAACAAAACAAAAAATGACTTGCCTAAGGTCACAATGATAGAGTAGGCAGTCAGTCAGATACAAGCAGGGAACAAGTGCTTTCCTACTGATAAAAGGGCTGAAACCAAATTGCAAGCAGCAGGGACCGGGACGGGACCCCAGGGGATCCACATGTATTCTCCCCTCTGGTCGCTGCCCTACAGTAACCAATAGCTTCATTATACAAGTTATAGTGGATCAATCACAGAGCAGATTTGACAACACGTTTTCTTTTTCCTTCCAGAGCCCACGCTTTGTTTTTTTCATCTGTTACCACTAACTTGCATAAAAAATATTAGAATATCACAGATGAGATGATCAGTAATTGCTTAATGGATAAAGAAATAAATGAACAAATGAAAGGTAACAAAGACATGTAAATGCCTTAGGGAAAACGAAAAGCTAAGTGAAACAGAACAAAAGGGGAATCCCTTGTTTAAATCTCGTAATTTTCTAAATAAAGCAGAAATCAAGAAATTCTAGAACCACAAGAGACCTCAAGGGGTCCTTCAGATAGGGACACTACTCAAGAGACTTGGCGAATGGAAAAAAGTTACCAGAAATTCCCCTCTTAAAAACATTCCTCAAATTAACAAAAAGAACCAAACAAAACCCCCAGTGTTTCACGCCTAAATGATTACGGTATTCCCAAAGCTTCCAGGAACCGAGATTAAAACCTTTCTTTGGGATCTTGTGTCAGGATTTAAATACGTCTTCCAACAGGAGGTTCCTCATTGTAGCTAAACAACATCTTAACAATTTAAGCCCATTTTCTCCATTTCTGTCTGTATGGAAATGGGACACACCAATGGGAAATACCAATCAATCTCCAGGAGATAATTCACCCATCTACAGACAGATCTGGGCCTTCCCTACCTTCCTAACAACACTTCATTGTAGACAGCAATCAAATGTGTTATTCAGTCCCCAACCCTGCTCCCCTCACCCTTGCAGGTCACAATCTCATCTATAACCTCCAGTGCTCTCAGCTACAAAGGGAAGGCTATGGGGACGGTTTTTTTTTTCTCCGCAACCGCTACAAAGAATAGCTCTTGGGGGAAGCTACAGGTTAGAAAGACTCAAGATGTGCAAACTTAGGACGTAGCATTGCCCAGAATATTCAGCTGCACTGCGCTTACAAGTTATGTGGATTCTGCGTATCACCATCTGGTCAGCAGAGGCTGGCGTGGCGTTTGCATTCTTTCTATGGTCCACTAACTCCAGCCACCAGGCCAGAAGAGTAGTTTTCCAGTGTTTCCACGCAAGGATAGGGAGAGTCAAAGCAAAGGAGTTGCCTTTGTGCGGTTATAGATTCCGGTTTCAGTTAAATACATCAACAGTGAACTTACTGAATTAAGGCCAAGACAAGTATCTCCCAGGTCACAGGCTTGACCTTGATCGATACGGAACTGTTCTGGCTCGTTTATATGGAGACAGCCATGCAGTATTCCAATTATGTCAACTTTTATTTATAAACCACTTAATCATATTTGGGATATTTTATCTTGCTTCTGGGCCCTCTAAATATTCTTACATCTTTTCTATCTTGTTAGAAACAACAGTAGGAACGTGAGTGGGATAATCACTCGACCTTCCTGTGGAATGGTCACATACAAAGGATGATGGTGCTATTACTATTAAAGTATGCTAGTAATATTTGCTAGTAACATTTGATGCGGCTCTCTCATATAACCAACTTCCCTTTATTTATGAAAGGGCCCAACAGTCATAAATGCTTTTATGGGGAGGAAGGGAAAAAATATTTATTTTAAATCATAATATCGCTAGAAGTAGATTTCCCTTTGTTTCATTTTCCATCTGCAGGCATCACTTTTCAAAGTCTAACCCCAGAAAGGAGAAGGACTTGGGACAGTGAACCCGAGGATTAATACGCCCAACTTGCCGAACTCATGATTCACAACGAGAGGGAAATATGAACACACTAATAAAAATAGCAAGATGGAATCTTGTCAGTAGATAGGGTGTTCAGTGAACACTCTAAATTCATAACCTATTTTACTATCAAAATGCCTATGGTTTTATGAAAGCATGAACAGTTTATGAAGACAGTAAGATGACTAATGAAGAATATCCTTTGCTTTCTATTGGGAACTTTTGTTTGCTTCTAACTGTTTAATTTCTCCTCCGTCTCTCTTTCAATTAACCTCCCTGTTTGTATTCAATGAGATGGCACATAATATGGAGAAAGAAAAAAAACCTTGCTGATTTATGGGTATTCTTTCATAAAGTGGCAGCTTCTTTTAGCCAGATGTGTAAGTGTTGAAAATGAGAGGGAAATGCACAGCATAGTCACATATCCCAAATGAGAAAACGTACTGTAGTTTCCTGGGTTGTTTAAATCAGTGGCTCACAAAGGCCTCTTTTTAAACGGCCCCTTAGGCTCCACTGTGGACATACGCACAGGTAGTTAAGTAGTCGGAAAAAAAGTAATTGGATCTTTGCATGGCAGAATCTGGAATAAGTAGCTCTAATAGCATAGAAGAACAAAACAGTGATCTGAGGTTCCCTGCGTCTTTTAAAAGGTTCACTTTGAAGATTCATTTTTAAATGAGGTAGGTCCTTTACTGCCACATTGTTACTCATGTGGACTACAAAGGAAACAAAATGAAATAAAACAACAGAAAACGGAACTGTTAACAACCCTAACAAGATATGCTACGTTATAATAAAAAGAGCTGCGACTAACAGCAACCTCGCGTGTTCCCAGATAACTGAAAAACTGTTCAAGGACCGCTCATCTGTGGGAAACTCACCGTGTACTAGATGACCGACGTCAGTGAGGACACCGAGAGAATGACTCATTTAGTAACTGTTGGTTAGCAAGTTAAATTTGCCTATGCAAAACCTTATAGTATACTGCTAGGCTTTCCAAGCTATATATTCATGTGTCTGCTGTACTTCCTAGGATACATTCAGTCAAATATATAACATTTCCCCCCCCCAACTAGAATCAATTCACTTCTTATGGGTATGGGGGTGGCGGGGTCATAACACCTGATGGACTGTGATTAGAGGCCTATTTCCCCTGCCCTGCCTCTGGTAGAGATGGGCATTCTGGGATTTGGGCACAGCGCTGTTTGGTCGCAGGGGTACAAATTATTCTCTGTATGTCCACAGAAAGACCCACAAATTGTGGTTTCAACGGCCTGCTGCTTTAATATAGTTCACAAATGTAGTTCACACAAACGATAGGCAGCCATTGCCCCAGAAGCCTCTCTTGAAGAGTAGAGGAGGGGAAAGCCGTTATCAAATTTGTGGAGATAAGCACTCTGTGCACTCACAGCTTTCCTCCGTGGGGACTCGATGCTTCCCGGGATGTAGGCAGGAAGCTCACATTCCACAAGGGAGCCGCTAAGGGTGTTTCCCAGGTAAACGTTAACACCACAGGCCTGATCTGGAGAATCCGCAGGGCGGGTCCTTGGCAGGCATCTGGAAAACTGGACGTTCTCTACAATGATTGTGCCTACCAGGAGAATCTCTTCTTCTGAGAATCCGGAATTTTGGTGGTTGTGGCTGACAGAGGCTACCTCTTGGAGCGGCCCTACTAAAAACCTCTCAGTCTCAAATGCGCTACCCTCGGCAGAAGCACGTGTTCCTTGCACACGTGTTGGTGTAGTTCAGTGCTGGAGAGAGGTCCACGCTCCGTGTGACCTCTCCTGGTGGGAGAGAAAGAACTCAGGAGGCCTGTGCATGGACTTCTCCAGAAACCACCTGATGACGACGGGTCATTTCCCTCTCGGATAACTATTATGGTCATGAGCACAAGTGCCCCCAGTCCTGGGAGCCCTTCTGTGGATCATCACCTGTGGGGGCGAGGGGCTCACCACCCTTAAAACAGATGACAGGAATGTCACTAAGACTGGAAAAAAACCTCACTTGAAGTTCTGTAAAGATACAATTGTGACAATTTATCAAATTATGTGATTTCAACTTTCCCGTGAAAAATTTCCTAGCTAGCCAATTCCTGTAAGCAAGAAAATAAAGTACATGATACTTATACCTGCACTGGAAGAAGAAATTTTTTAAGATATTGGGACTCCCTCCAGTTAGCAAATTACACCCTATGGACATAAAACACCATACCTCAAGTTATGCAGATTATGACATTTTTGTAAGGCTGTGTCATTTAGAGCTAATATGGTACACTTCCACTGAAGGAAGGCAGGCATTTATTACTTACGTTTGTTATATTTTCTTTAATTAAATGTTTTAAGTTCAGTGACTCAAATGGTAAAAAGCAAAGGCACCGAATACCTTGAAAATACGGTACTATGTATGTTCTGGATAATTCTGAATCCATCCTAGCTATCATTTATGTAGCAACATTTTGATCTTAAACACCTGTTTGCTTTATTTAACCCACAGAGGTTCACGAACATCATCATATGTGAAAAGTATCAGCATGTAACTTTAAGAACAGCTAGCCTTGTGCATTTCATTCTACTTTATTTCTTGGGCTGCTGCCAAATAAAGCCATAGAAAGTCAAACCGCTTTTTGAGAGACTCAAGTATTATGGACAGGTGCTAAAATGCGTGGGGCCGCCCGTGTTTGGCATCTTTCTTAAAGTAAAAAATATTGCTGTTATGCAATGGCACCATGGAACGCTGAGACGTAATATTCAACGGACGCGTGTTCATAAAAAAGAAATGAAATCATCTGCAGGTGAGTCAACTTTTGTAGCCATCACAAACCACCAAATTCTTATACCTCATGCTTGTGACAGCTGTTCTAAAAAGAACCGAATGGCCGTTGTAACACGAGGCCTGATGTGAAGAAGCAATTCTTTTTTTTTTTTTTTTTTTTAAGAAAGACGAATGAAAATTAATTAGAGGAAATCAGCTTTTGCAAGTAGGGAAACAGCCAGGAACCAGGGCGCTCCCTCTGGCTGCGCGCGCAGGGCTGGCGGGGGGCGGGGCGGGGCGGGGCGGGGCGGGGCGGGGCGGGGCGGGGCGGGGCGGGGCTGGGGGCGGGGCCTACCGATGGTGCAGTGCTCGCCGTTCCAGCCCTGGCTGCATTCGCACTTGCCATCCTTGCACGTGCCGTGCTCGGCGCAGCGCGGGTGGCAGGCTCTCTGACTGCAGGCTGCGCCCGTCCAGCCCTCTTCACAGCGACAGGTGCCCCCCATGCACACCCCGTGCGAGCCGCAGTCCACGGAACAGATTTCTGTATTGAAAAAGAGGAAAGAGAGCAGGGGAGGAGGGCGGCGGGGAGAAGGAGAATGAATAAGCAGGGCTACGTCTTAAAAACAAAACCACTGAAAATAAATACAAAGGATTTACATACTGAGCACATTTTAGCATCGACTAGTAAGCATTATAAATGGTAAAAATGCACTTTTTCAATTCATCATTTCGTTTAATACGCTGCTGTAATCGTGCATAAAATACCCATGACAATTTTGTTATAAATCATTTCCTATATTGTATGTGTAAACATAGAGGCTACTAACAAAACGGAGCACGTGATTCATAACGAGAGGAAAATACACACACGTAATGTATCCCACAGGGTCTTCTGGCAGTGGAGAAGCCACGCACACAGACAAACACATACATCAAATTAATATAAAATTAATGAAATATTTCAGTGTCTCAGCAGGAGTTGGGTTTCACCCGTATAGCAAGAATTGCAAAGGGGTTATTTCTAACTCTATGGTTTAGATTTCTAAAATATTCAGAAACTTTTATTAAAAAGAATCTTGTAGTTTGCACATTGGCTTGCTTCTGACACACACACATGCTGGTTGAGTAAAAGAAATTGTTGTTTTTCCTATCCAGTAAACTGGTACTATTGACAGAGACGAACGATAATAGAAAACCAGTTTAAAAATGTATGTGGCTACTGACTCTGTCACTGCACAAGCTAGGTTTTTCAGATATCAGAATAACTGAACGTTACCAAAGGACTTCAAAACCATAATAGGTTCCATCGTTAAAAAGAATTGTGTCTAAAGTCATTTTTTTCTTCAAAACCTTTCTTAAAAGCTTATTTGATTAGACACACACACGGAAAGAAAACTTTGAAGGGTATTTTATATTCTACTTTTTACATGTAAAGTTCAATAAAATCGACTACCGCTTTTTTCTATGATTGTAAGACCGTCGTTTGGTTTTGGTTTTCTTGCAAAGATAAAAATGCTGAACAATAAAAACCTGCAATCATTTCAAACAAAGAGGAAATAGACTACAGCCTTATTTTTAAATTAAAAACCAGTAACTGTTTATATGGCCACATGTTCCTATTTCCCCCACTCACTGCCCAAATAACATTTCTCAGACACCGTAATTCTGTCTCTCAGTCCTGCAGAATCTTAAACAGCATATCAAGGCACTGTGAGGGTTGTAACATTTCTTATAAACAACAGCCAGGACTGTTCAGTGGAAGAGAGTGGGGTATGTTTTTTTCAAGCCACATTTTTCATCTCGTTTGAATTAAATTTTTGATTAAGAGATCCAAGATGGTTTGATTAACTTCAGACGAACAGAACGTCAACTCTGCTCCAGAAGAGAGAGGTTTCTTTCTGAGGTACCCCTTTTATTCAATCTAATCAATTTTTCATTAGGGCGAAGGTGTTTATCAGCGTTTAGCACACTAGCTTTGAGCAAGGTGCGTCAATCTTTGTAATGAACTTATTAATTAGAGTTAATTTAATTGAAGTGGAATTGAAGGGCTAATTAATGGACAAACTGCTGATGAGGAGAGAGGAAAACTCGGTTGCTTTCAAACCTATAAACTTTCTGATGGAAATAATTCATTTCTTCTCTTGGAGCAGCTTAACCAAATGTTTCTGCAGCTGCAGAATCTACTCTTATTGAATTTAGAGATCCGAAGGTCATTTCTACAACAACAAAAGAAGTAGCTGGTAAAGTGTTCTGCCTTGGGATTCAGTTAGTTAGAAATTCCCAATAATGCTGCTGGTCAACTTCCAGCCACAAGTGTAAGTTACCTACGATGTGTTTGTAAACTTTAGATGGCAACTGTGGAACACGCAGATAAATTTCCGGCACAGGAACCAGGATATTTTCACAGGATGAATAGACGCATGTTTAATTACTGATAATTCTTCTAAGTTTTCTGTCTTTTTCCAGCTAATAGCAAAGTTGAATAAAGTCTTTTTTTTTTTTTTCTGGAGTGTAATTAATTTATTCCAAAGAAGAGCACTGTATTCATCATCCAACTCTATACATTGAGAGTTTAATATGTTTTTTTGGTTTTTCATTGGGGGGTGTAAAGATGTGATGGGACAAAGATCTTCACCCACTATGTCTAATCAGTCATTTTGTACATGGCTACCATTAGATTTGCAACTGGCAAAATGATTATATAAGCACGGAAAAAAAAATCAGTCTAAATATGTAAAATAATGACAGGTGCTTTTGGCAGCCAATTTCATCTCTTAATTAACATCTATTACCTTTTTTTTTTTTTTTTGCTATTCATAGCAATATCACAGAATGACCTTATTTTATTTTTTAAACTTTTTTTTCAGTAACCTTTACACCCAATGTGGGGCTCGAACTCACGACCCCGAGATCAACAGTCACACGCTCCACTGACTCAGCCGGCCAGGGGCCAAAGACTGAATTATCTTTTGAGCTATAGTATCCATTACAAACTCTCCTTTATAAAATAATTCAGGTTAACGTGTTAAATAACATTATCTGAGACAAAAAGGGCTGTTTCACCATTCCTTTCCTACCTGGGTAACTGTGGGAGACAAATTAGAATGACAATTTTCAAACAAGTATTATTTTCTAGCTAGTATTCGTATGCTTATTTTACTGATGGAGGCATAAGAGACCTGAACCAAGTAGCTTTACTATAAAAATAACTGTATCTATAAACTTTAATTGGACTTTCCTGAGTGTGGGATGCATTTTTTAACACAGAAGCCAGAAAGGGAAACAAACACTGAACAGAAAAAATTAAATGCTTATTTTGATTCTTATGGTTATAAAATATGTTTTTAAGAACAAAGGACAGAACAAGTTAACGTGTTATTTAAATAATGCCTTGCACCTATGCTTCCTAATGTTGGGTGGTGATGATTTCCTAAAACTCTTTAGTGAGGCCCTGAGGGTTCTCTACAATCCCACCCCCAGGTTATGTTTTTTGCTCTCATTTGTCCTGGATGTGTGATTTGGTCTACGGTCATGAATTTTCAAACCAGTTTTTGCTTCTCCCAGCTATCTGAATCAACTCCTATTTCTACGAAGCAGTGACGAACATAAACCTCTGTCTGCCTCCAAAAAATGTATGGCCCAGAGATGAGGGAGGTAGAGGAAAAGGAAGGAAGAGAGAGACCGGATGAGGGAGGAGGGGCAAGGGAGCTTCGGGAAGAAGAAAGGTTGGGGGGAAATGAGAGAGAGACAGTACGAGGAAGAAAAGGCATTAAGTCGTCCCTTTGTCCCTTTACCCAGGGTATCTGCTCAAGGCTTCAACAGAAGTCTTTCATCAGAATTACGACTTAGCCTGGACACAACTTTGTTTAGCGTGGGCTTCCGGGATTCAGTTTGTAGCAGGTGAGGAATGGCGCACGAATGTGTCGTGTTGCTGAGGATTCCCAGGGTAGCAGCCATGTCACCCGAGTTTCTCAAAGTGCCAAGAAAGAGTGATCTGTAAAAATTACTAGTCTTTTTTTTCCCCTTAAAATAAGCATGTTAATTCGCTGCGTAGCGGGGTTTCTCTTAGGTTAATGCCATCAGGTTATAATAATAGATGAAATAATTTGCATTTCGTAATTTTCACATTTGGGGAACTGTACCCCAGCAGTACTTTTTTTAAAAGTCTATCTGTGTATTTCAAGAGAGACACGGGGGAGAGAACGAGCAGGGGAGGTGCAGAGAGAGAGAGGGAGAGAGACCACAGAGCCCGATGCGGGGCTCGATCTCATGAGCTGAGCTGAAATCCAGAGTCAGATGCTTAACTGACTGAGCCCCCCCCAGTGCCCCTCCAAGCAGTACTTTTACGTGGAAGCTCCTCTCAACCAATCAAGAATTAAGTGTGACAAACCACCATGACTATGACCGCCACCACCACCGCCACTACTTGTGTTAATGGTTAAGACTTGTAAGGACTTGCCATGTGTAAGGCACGATTCTAAGCGCTTTCCACATATTAACTCATTTCCGTCTTACGACCGTTGTTATCAGGTCGTAATTTAATTGTGTAAGGTAGTACTCTTATTGTCCTCATGTCACAGGTAAAGAAACGGAGGCAACAGAGGAGCTAAAGAGCCGACGAACGTCACACGCCTACAGAATGGCCAGCTCAAGACCCGAAGCCAGGCAGTTCAGCCCCAGATTCCCTGCTCTTAACCGCTCACTGTTAGGACAGGTCTGCAGAGAAGGCAATCCGTGTGGGCAGGGCGAGGGGTAGACAGACCCCTTCCCTGAGGCCAAACCGACACAGACTCAACAGCGTTACTAAAACCTGTCCTTTTACTCCCCTCCCACTTCCCCTCCTCTCCCTCTTCTCCTCCTCCTCATTCTGCACCCCCTCCCCCTTTAGTAGTATTTAGTTTTGCTTACTTTGAGTATCCAAACAGAAGCCATCCTTCCTCCATGTCTCACCGGTCTCTCCTCATCGCCTGGCCTGCATCCTGCCTTGCCCCTCGCCCCTCACCCCTTCCCAGCTTCCTGTCTTCTCCAGAGACGCGTCCACTGCCCCAGGCCCTCCTGGCTGCCGACGTCCGGCTCTTCTGGTCAACTTCTGCACTGTCTCTTCAGCAACTGCTGTCTAGCTTTCCTTTAAAACGGCCCTCGGCTTCATCCTTTTCATTTCTGCGATCTCCCCCACGAATTCACGCTCTCAGCACTTCACACTCTGGGAGAGCTCTCAAACTCGCCTTGGGCCGTCAAAGTCTGACTAGTCGTGTTCTCTGACATATAATCGATGGGGAGTTCTAACAGGCTGCTCTCATCAAACTGGCGGGCACACATCGTCATGACCAGTGAGTTCTCCATTGTCTGAACTGTCATTGCCAAGCTGCGTCCCTCCAAATCGGGCCCAACCCGACGTTTGCCTCCAAATACTCTTTCTTTACGCTCCCACGTGTGTAACGATACGCTCAGAGGTGCAACTCGGTTAATGGTAGTTGCTGTGGCAGTGGTGGGTGGTAGCTAGATTTAGAATTTATCCTGGACTAAGCATTGTACTAAGTACTTTATATACAGTCATTCAAGTAATTCCCAAAGTATCCCTGTGAGGAATTGCTTTTTTCTTTTTTTTCCTTTAGAGAGCGAGAGTGAGCGCGAGCAGGAGAGAGGCAGAGAGAGAGAGAGAGAGAATCTTAAGCAGGCTTCATGCCCATGACTGAGCCAGACACGGGGCTCGATCCCGCAACTTTGAGCTCATGACCTGAGTCAAAATCAAGAGCTGGATGTTCAATCGGCTGAGCCACCCGGGGGCCCCAAGAATTTCTCGGTTAAATTCACTTTATAGACGGGTAAACTAAAACATATAGTAGTCTGCCTAGGATTACCCAGCTAATAAGTAGCAGAGGTTGGATATGAAACCGAGCATCTGATCTCAGAGCCTACGCTCGTAGGTACTTTCTAGTACCATTCCACTAGTCAAAAAGCACCTCCTCCCATTTCCATGCTAGCTGCCATCTTTAAAAGAAGGCAAGAAATGTTCATAAAAATCTCCTTGAGGACCTCACGTGCATCAAGGCAGGATCACTCCTCTGAATGTTGGTTGTATTTAGCATATTGTTCCACGTACTAGTCAATAAAACATTAAACTGGCACATCCTGGTTTCTAGGTATTTCATGTGTGTTCGTCTCCTCTCCCCAATCAAACGGTAACCTTCTAGGTTAGATTACCTTTTCGTACGGTGTGACTAATACGGTCATGGAATTAATTCATGGGATACAACCAGCATCAAAAAAGTAGAAAAGACGTAGGGAAAAGCATTAGTGTGTACCACTTGGTAAAGCTTTGTTTCAGTTATGTCAGTCTGTATATGTATGTGTCACAACGTAAGACTGAGGCTATGGGTCATTTAGGTCACGGTCAAAAATCTGAAAGCCACTATTCTAGAAGGCAGGAAGGATTCATTATTTATTCCTACAGGGCCCATCACCATGCCGCGCACACAGCTGCTGTTCAGTAACAACCTGACTGATGGAAAAAAAATTACTGCCTGCCATTTCTATTACAATCATATTATTATAATCTAAAAATCAGCGTTGGACCATTATGCATATCATAATATTTATCTATACGTACTCTTTATTGTGATCAGGTTTAGCCTTATGTTGTCAAATAATTTTTAAATTGAGGCTTCTCTGTTGATGAGATAATGTGTTTAAGTCCCAAGCTATACACAGGCCTTGAGAGTTAGAAGAGGGAGTATTTTACACAAACGAAATATTCTTTACAATGCTACTAAAGGAGAAATTTTAATGACAAGTTGACCTAGCCTGTTTCTTTTTCTAATGCGACTAAATTTCATCACTTTTACCATTTCTTTCTAGAAACAATCACTTCGATAAAACCTATATAAAATTTAATAAGTGTGCTTTAAAAACGAAAAGATCTTAATTTTTAGTTAGCTACACAATATTAAGCAGTCAACTGTGGTGCATTTTTTAACCTTACCATTTGAGCAGTCTGGGCCAGTCCAATTAGGGTCACAGGTACAGGAGCCACTTTCTTGAAGATACGTCCCATGACCAGAGCACTGGTCTGGACACATGGTCTTCAGTATTTCACAATTGTTACCACCCCATCCTGGATTGCAGTGACATTCCCCATGGATACACACACCGTGATTGGAACATCCAGGGTCTAGACAGTCAGCTACAGTAGAGAAAAGAGAACAATTTTATAATTAAATCTAGCAGATATCATACATGCAAAGTACGTGCAGAATAAAGAATTAGGTCCCAATCTAATTTACATGAAAATGTTGGATACTCAAATATTTGACTACCATTTTCAAGAATGTGTTTCTGAAAATGCAAAAAAAATGACACAACTCAGCATTCAGAATTATGCCATTTAGGTAACTGAGACTCTTGCAAGGATTTGTAATTTTCATGAATTCCACACGTATACGCTCCTGAGATTTCAGACTATTGCTCTCTGTTCTGCTTAATCAGACAGTAATAAGTATCGGCTTCTCTATAACGAAATTGTATCAGCTGACCTAATCTACGACCATTGAGCAGTGACAGCTGTATGGGACTCTCAAACTGTTTGAGAAATAAATGAGTTGCATACGCTCTATCCTTCTTAATTCACTTTAATGTGCTTTAGATGACGAGATTTAATTTAGCAATTTGACTCAATAAAACTTTACACTTGTAGGGTCAATGGCCTGAAAATTTAATTCCAGAGACTTAATTGCATTACTTTGTGTGTGCGGATCAATAAAATCAATTCGATTGAAGAACGGAAATGGTGCTTTTCTGCTTTTTGAAAAAACAATTCAACTGCACTTTACAGTATAGCAGCCTGATTCTCATCATTACATACGGTTATAGAACAAACCCGTGGTGTACTTTTTTTCACTCGTATATTACGTGCAATAGCCTGTCTTTTTAGACACGCCAAAACGCTCGATTAAAAGCTGGTTTCGAGGTGAAAAACTGTGAAAACAAACAAAACAAACAAACAAACGAAAAACCTGAAAGCAAAGATAAAAAACCACCTAAGCAAAACAACAGCCCATCGTGGGCTTCGAGTCACACACGTTTGCTTACTTTCTCTGATTGAAAGAAAAAAGAATTATTCACACGACTGGAAGCATAGGGGCTCCTCGGTATTTGCTCTTTCTTATTAGTGAAAATGTTAACCAAATGATGCCACCATACGCATGGAGATCAAATTACTTTCACGAGGAGGCATATAAAGAGCTTCATCTGCCAAACTAAAGATGACAAATGATCCGATCATCTCTTCCTTTAGGACGGTCACAACGGACTTCCGTAAATATGGGCGTGTTTACCTTCTTCGCAATTCTCTCCTTTGTATCCCGAGTTGCAGGCGCAAGAGCCCATGATGCAAATCCCACGCCCCCCGCACTGAGGGTCAATGCACTGCGTAGTGGGCACATCGCACTCGGTGCCCTTCCAGCCGCTGAAACAGAGGCAGCGGCCTTTGGAGTACTGTCCGTTGCCGCTGCACAACACAGGACAGGCTGCTGTGAAATAAAACACGACAGAAGAGTCAACAGCCACATCTGCGGTCGGGGTCCTGAAAGACAAGCACGTCGCTGGGACAAGGCGTCGGCCCGTTTCCCCCTTTCTTCCCCGTCCTGGGAGTTTTCTGATTTACGCGTGTTTCTACAGCCTCTTTCTATTGGCTTAAGAAAAGGCTCTAACTCGCGTACCTCTTGAACAATCCGGACCTAAAAATCCTGGAAAACAATGGCAAGTTCCAGAAACACACTCTCCATTTCCATGGCAATTGCGGGGGCATTCCACCACAGACTCTGAAGAGGAGAGAGAGAAGGGATATTTACTGTGTAGCCCGCTTCCCGCAGAAGGTAAACTCTGTCACTTTGATCATTTTAGCTGCACATGAAGGAATGACGGATGGCTTGCTCCATAACCAAAAAAAAAAAAAAAACAAAAACAAAAACAAAAAACAAAAAACAACCAGCCAAACAAAAAAAGGATTCATATATACTAGACTATTCAAACCAGCTTGACTAGTCAAGCAAAGCATCGCCATTTCAAATGCAGACGCTCTCAAGTGTTTTCAAGACGCACTGCCCTCCTCCAAGATCCTTCCAGAATAATATTCAGTGCTTCATGGTTTGCCAACGTATTCGTAAATAAACAATTTGAAAATATCTCTCACAGTGGGCCTCAGGCTTTAACGCCCTAGGTATCGCTCCAAATCGGTGAAGACCATTTAGTTTCTGTTCAACACACTGTGCAGGCGATAGCCCGGAAAAAGATGCTTTGCAGACCGCTCTTACCTATGACGATGGTATTAAAAGACACCTGCTCCGTATTTTTCCCATCATTGTAAAAAGCCAGATGCCAGATTCCAGAATCCAAGTACTGGATAAAGCCAGCCTCGTGCAGACTGACGGATCTCGCCTGTCTCCCTGCTCTTTCGGGCTCAAGCAGGTTCCGCTGCTCTCTTGCAATCAATCTGCTGCCGTCCAGGAGCTCAACAAAGTCATACTGAGGGTGAGGACAAGTACAGCCGTTTAGTGGTCAGAACGATCTCGGTCGTAGCTGCTTCTCTCATTTCTGTTTTGTGTTCCAACCTTTCCCCTCTGCTCTAATAAATACAACGTCAGAAAAAGGTTCCTGATGGCACAGGTCTCCTACACGTAGCATTTACAGGGATCCTAAGAACCACGCACTGCACTGCACACTGTTGTCACATGTAAACTTCACAAATCATTTCCCCCTTACTGGGCAATCGGTTTCCGGAGTTATCGGACTCTCCCAACGGATAAAAAGTTTGATGAGCTCAGGCGGTGTGCAAATACAGCCATAAACCTGTAACATTTCAAACCCAGCAGCCTTATTTTGGACCGCTAGGTAACCTCTTACCGTCTTCTCCTATTTAATACCCGTATGGTAACGACTGCTATTGGATACGTACTCTGTGCCGGGATTATATTTACTCCGTGTAGCGACCCTTCTAGTAGGAAGGCACTGATACTTACACTGTAAGGATGGAGAAAACCAAACCTCGAGGAGCTCCAGCAAGATCAGGTACTTGGTAAGCGGGAGAGTTGGTCTGTGAGAAAGCTCAGACCTTTGCCACCACAGGACCATACTCCTCTGTGCGACCCTGGTGTATCCATCCCGGGTACCATGGAGAAACCCGTGGGTTTGTACCTTGTTATGGCTAAATTAAAAACGTGCATCAAGACGCCTTTGTATCTCTGACTGAAAGTCTAAAAAATTGAACAGTGGAGGGGTGCTGAAGGGACGGAATAACAGTAAGTATGCCCAGCTACTATTCTGAAGTCAATCATCATTCAGCTTGATTTCTGGTTTAGTAAGATTAATGGTGAACGCTGGGTGGCTAGAAGAGTTCAACTGGAGAATTTAAAGCTAAAGAAAAATACGGAATGTGATCGGTAATAGTAACCAGAGATAATGCAATGAATTTGGGAGACACGGCACAGACTTCCCAATATAGTTTTAATAAACCCATTAGATAAGAGTTTCATAAAAGTACAGTGATTCACTTTCTACGGACTCCTATCCAGTTTCCTTTTATTCCCGAGGCCTGCATTTATGGTGACAGAGACACTACGGGACAATATGTATCATTTACGGTACCATCATTACGGTACCATGCATACGTATATATATGAATCATCAATATTCTACTTTCAGATAGATTTCTTATCTGGAATTTCATCAGCGGTCTATTTAAAGAAAAGTTTATTATACGAATCCCTTAAAAACTGGAGGAAAATCACCTGCTGGGATTCTGAGATTCATGATCGAATGTGCTGCCCCCGTACTTATCGCAAACCTCTAACGTTACTATTGGATGGAATTCAGAATATCTAGTTCCGTCTCCAACATATTATATTTTTTATTTAAATATAAAAGCCTATTCTGTTATTTTTGTGCGTGTAGTAAAACTACCTCATGACGTCATGCAGCTGTGAGAAATACACAAAAAAGCTGTCACTCAGCATTCGGTAACTTTTTTCATTTATATCTTATCAGGATGAAAATGATAACCGGTTGTGGATATTTGACCCGCAAAATTTTCATCTGGAACTGTATTTCAAAATTATCAGAGGCAAAATAATTCAGCACTTCTGAAAGGTGCCTATGCCTCAAATAAGCCACTTCCCCGTCGGATTTAAGTATTTATATCAGCATGGCAAAGAGGCAGGGGGAAAGTTTCTTTTAATGGCTCCTTGGCACGTAAACATTTTTGTCCTCTAACACTCAACACAGTATGTGCAAACATTGAAAGGGAGGACGTTTTGGGTTTTAACTGGCCTCTCAAGCTCACCCTGGGAATCACCACCTTTATTGTAGAGATCGTCGTTTGTATCACATCGGGAACAGTAACACAGGGCTGGGGTGGTGGTCACTGGGATGCAGAGTAGTCGGCCACCCCTTCCCACACGCCTTTGTGGGGCTTATTCACATACCTAAAGACAAGTCCCCTGCTTCACATAAGCCCATGTCTACAAAAAGTAAACAAATTAATGGAACAGAAATGTTTAATAACCTTCGTTCTCAGGGGGTAAAGTACAAAGCAATCACTTAAGGACAAACTGTTTTTACTTCGTAATACCTATTCCTGGCTTTACCTATCATAATACCTATTCATAAGATGGAGATGTGGATTTTTTTGTGGGGGCAAGTCTTCGGGTCTTGTGTTATTCGGGGATAAAATTCAGTCTCACCACTTTGGGGAAGCGATCACGAGACAAAGGTCAGACTTTGATAAAGGTATCCTGGTAGTTCATTTCTGAGCAGTTAGACTGTCCATATGCTTAACTCAAGTCAGTTATTAAGAGGATGAGGGGTACCTGGGTGGCTCAGTCAGTTAAGCGCCCGGCTCTTGGTTTCGGCTCAGGTCACGATCTCACGGTTCATGAGATCGAGCCCGGCGTCGGGCTCCACGCTGACATTGTGGAGCCTGCTTGGGATTATCTCTCTCTGCCCCACCTCTTCTCACTCTGTCTCTCTCTCAAAATAAATAAATAAACTTAAAAAAATTTAAAAGGATGAGAATCTATGAATCTCAGAATCTATGAATACTTAATTGTATTTTTTAATCAACTATTTGGTGGGAGCATCGAGCTTGCTGTAAATCTTTGGCACACAGGAGGAAGAGATTTTAGACATCATCTGATTCAACTGCTTCTGGACAGATACTGGCACAGAGAAGTGATTTGCTCAAGGTCACAAGGTCAAAGAGTCGCAGGGGTGCGTGCTTACAAAACTCAGGTTTCCAGCTACCATTCTGAAACAGGCTTCATGCACACGCACTTAAATGATACACTACACTGTTAACTGTACAGCGTTAAATTGCTTCCTTAGGCTTCTAACTGTCCAGGAGAATAAACTGGGCATCAGGGAGAAGAAAGTCAATTGATTCCTTGGCAACAATCAAACGGACAGTTTTATAAAGGGTCACAAAGACTTTCAAAACTCAAGTTGACTATTCCGAATGGCCGGCCAATTTTAATTATTTCAGGTTGATTTATTTAACGTTCCCCAGAAACAGAGAAATGTTCAGTTTGGGTTGCTTTATAGCATATTTCATGTTTAAACACTGAACTCAGAAACAGTTGTTTGCTCTGCTGATCTTGAATAAACCAGAGGAAAGAACTCTAATAACCGTGGAGCTTAAGAAAATGCGTAATCTAGTTAAACACATATATTGTGGCCGGAAGGAAAAGTGGGTATGATGTATATTGTATTTAAATACCAGAAGAATGGGAAAACCTGAAACTGCACCTTTTGTTTCTCTAATCTTACATGGTATACATAAGTAGGAAAGAGTCAACCCTGAATCTTTAAATAAATCTGTAAAGCACACAACAATTTTCTTTGGAAATTATTTTCTGGAGTTTACGGGTTACACACTCACTGTTGTGCTTAGCTTTAGAGGCATATTTCTTCAGTTATAAAAAAGTGATTGAATCATGTATATGGTTCCAAGGAAAAAAATATTTTTTCCTATATCACCGGGCTATTGATATAAATGCAATCTCTCTGCCATAACTAACGTTACAGACACCCACTCTGTTTAAGAAAATCTGGTTATTGCTTTCCAGCCACTATCACTTATAGCAGGCACTGGAGTGAATTATAATTATAATCAAAAATTTAAATGGGTCGGGGAGCCTGGGTGGCTCAGTCAGTTGAGCGTCTGACTTCGGCTCAGGTCATGATCTCACGGTTCCTGAGTTCGAGCCCCACGTCGGGCTCTGTGCTGACAGCTCGGAGCCTGGAGCCTGCTTCGCATTCTGTGTCTCCCTCTCACTCTGCCTCTCCCCCACTCATGCTCTGTCTCTCTCTCAAGAATAAATACAACATTAAAAAAAATTTTTAAGTATATTTTAGTAATACAGACACGAAAACCATGATCAGAAAAATGATATACCAAAGCATGATATTCAAAAATTTCACAGCTATATAATTTATATATGTATATGAAACTTTCCCTGATCCACAACGACATAAGAGAAAGCATGGTTCAAAGTTTCTGACTCATCTTTCTTTTTTTAAATCTTTATAGATTATTTTATCAAAAACATTAAAAAAATGTTTATTTATTTTTGAGAGAGAGGGTGCACGTGAACGGGAGAGGGGGAGAGAGAGAGGGGATAGAGAACCCCAGGCAGGCTCAGCACTGACAGCAGAGAGTCTGATGTGGGGCTCGAACCCACGAACTGTGAGGTCATGACCTGAGCTGAAACCAAGAGTTGGACCCTTAACCGACTGAGCCACCCAGGCTCTCACTTACTCATCTTTCTTTAAAGACATGATTCTTTTATTAGTATTTGATCAATTTTTCTTTACAATTCCTAGGGTATCGAAAAAGCATGTCTCACAGAATTACATACTATAAAGCAGACATGAAAACCCTCCAGTCCTCAGTTTATAAATCAAATGAAAATCTGCATGCAGTTCTATGGGTAAATAAACTGATTATCAAGTGTGAAACTTTTAGGCTCACCCAACCGTCAATATTAATTAACCATCTATCACGTTTTTGGACTGACATACTAGTTGATGGTGGGAAACGTCTGAGCTCCAAATTTACGGTGGGTAATTTAAATAATTTCTCTTGGACATAATGGGACCTCTTTTAAACCACAATTTCCAAATTACATACCCTGACCCAGGATCAGATTATGAAAAAGTCTGTAGAGTTATTGCTAGCAGCTGTCTCTACCTGTAAGGTAATTTTCATGCAACCAAACTGCCTCTAAAGTTGTTCAATCGACGTATGGTTGAAGAATATACGAATTGTTTCGAGTGCCCCACTAAGGTGATCACCCTTGGTTATCTGTGAAAGCTGTTTCTCCTCTTTATTTGAGGAATCGTGGCTTGAGTCGACCAAGTTCACTCATCATATCTATGTTTTTGTTTCCATAATTTCTTTACTAACAGTAAGGCTGGCATTAAGCAGAAAAAATACAATATATTTCCGACAGCGTGAATGCAACGTTTGAGATGAAAATACTATGCATCTATTACATGAAAGGAATAAGACTGTCTGAAATTCTCACAGAATCTTCGTAAAACACTTGGAAAATCCATGAGGTTTTCCTAGGTGCTCAGATGATGTTCAATATTTTCATTTGGCTACTCATAAATTTTAGTACATTTCAGTTGGTCCATAATGATTAACACAAGTCAGGAAGAAAATGCTGTTTTTCCTACTTATTCGAAAACCTCACGATAAGTGTAACCTACGTTCAAAATTCTTTTCACCGTAAACGATCAATACGAAAGAGGTCCGACAGTTAAACAACTGAACTCAAGAAACAGAGTAACTTTAAAAATGCAAACTAGCAGCTTCCATTTTATTGACAACAAAGCCCACTTTTACCTGAGTATGGGAAGGTGGTAAGCCTTTTCGGCCATATACTCCAATCAATGCATCCTTCTGAAGAGAGATATTGAATTTCAGAAACTGTGGCTGATCAATAAAGAGCTGTGATCTCCAGAAAATCCCAGGAGGAACCTCTTGAATTGCCCTTCGGCCAATATCAAGTTCTCCAGAATCTATGGTGTTATTTTCTTGTGTAAATCCACCTAATTTTCCTGCATGGAAGAGATCCGTGGAAAAACAACGAAAAATTAAAAAACAACAACGGACCCCCCACCCCCCACCAAAAAAACCCTCGAGCGACAAAACAGCTTTCCTTTCAGAAAGTTCTTTTCAATAAATGCTGAGGCATTTTATCTTCTGATAAATGAAATGCTCTAACATACTTTTCACTTTAAAAGCTTTTTTGTTAGCTACTGCTGTTCAATGAATTCTGATTTAGCATATTCTTAAAGAAATATTTAAGGGGCGCCTGGGTGGCTCAGTAGGTTAAGCGTCCGACTTCAGCTCAGGTCATGATCTCACGGTGCGTGGGTTCAAGCCCGGCGCCGGGCTCTGTGCTGACAGCTCAGAGCCTGGAGCCCGTTTCAGATTCTGTGCCTCCCTCTCTCTCTGCCCCTCCCCTGTTCACGCTCTGTCTTTGTCTCAAAAATAAATAAACATTAAAAAAAAAGAAAAAAAAAAGAAATACTGAAGTCAAAATCCTTTGCCTCCCCCTCCCCCAAGGTATGTCTACTGTTGAAACTCTTTGCACCTACGGTCTTTCCTGATCACTTGAAACATGATTATCTTACAAATATATGTCTTGTTATTTCTTGGGAGAGGTTAAGTCTTTTACTAATCAGTCCTTCTAAATGTACCATAGCACTGCAAGTGTAAATTAAGGCAGAATGGATTATGGAGATTTCCAAATCAATCCTTAAGCAAACAACAAAACCAATCAATGGCACTGATTCAGGTAGTTCCCTCTGAACCAAACAGAATGAATAAAGATTCAGATGCTGGAAGGGAGGCAGAGATGGGGTAGGGGATTACGTGGTGGAGGGAGGGAGGAGTAAGTTTAAATTCTCACAAAGATACTGGAGAAGGCTGCCGCAAGCTTGCTTTCTTTTTTTTTTTTTTCAACTTTTTTATTTTTATTTTTGGGACAGAGAGAGACAGAGCATGAACGGGGGAGGGGCAGAGAGAGAGGGAGACACAGAATCGGAAACAGGCTCCCGGCTCCGAGCCATCAACCCAGAGCCTGACTCGGGGCTCGAACTCACGGACCGCGAGATCGTGACCTGGCTGAAGTCGGACGCCCAACCGACTGTGCCACCCAGGCGCCCCAAGCTTGCTTTCTTTTGACCCTCGTCTCAAATTCATTTGCAGCCTCACCAGCCATACTTGAATTGCCCCTATCAATGACCCTCAACCTGTAGGAATAAAAACTCTCTGCTCCCTGAGTCTCTGCCGCCTCCTGGTTTTAGGACACAGATCCAAGACTCAGATTTTTTGGTATGGTTTTCCCCTCCTTCCCTCTTTGCTAACAGTCTTTCTCAGTTATCCTGAAAGGAAGATAGAGCAGGTTTTACAAATTTACCTTAAAGAGAAACAAAACCACATTGTCTCTTATTCAAAAAAGGTCCGTGAAGGCTAAGGAACAGAATGAAACTGGAAAATTATCCTTCCTCTATTAATTCAAACTTTTCAAAGTGACAAAGTTGACTTCCTATAATTTTTTTCCCTTAAAAAATATTATTCTGAATATGAATTCAGGTAGTACATAATATCTATTACATAGTAGCCTCCAGAGAAGTTGGCCATTCAGAATTTAGAGGGTTTGATTTCAAATTACAGTGTTGTGAACTATCTTACTCTAATGACAGGAGGAGTGAGTCTTCTCTCTATGAGAAGTTATCAGTTTAACACTGAGACCATTTTTGAGCATTTACTAAGGGACATAGAATTGTAGGCAATAGAAACAAATATCAACCAAAGAGTAGAATTGTAGAGATTACTTACTTATCTACTCGGGCTTCCATGGCTTCTGCCATCAAGCAACTAATTACGTGTTTGGGAGGACAACCCCTTCAACCTGGTGAATTAAATGACAATCTAAAGCCACATATGGTTAAGGGTCAGAGGAAGGTGATATCAATCGTAGGCTGGTGGTTGAGAGATTTCACAGAAGGGTTCAAAGTTCTGAGGTAAACTCTGAAGGACAGGGAGGATAAGGTTTTTGAGTTGGAGTCAACATTACAATTAAAAATATGAAAGTGAAACTGGACAGATGTTATAGTGATGGTGAGCAGAGAGATCCGTGTGGCTAGGAAAGGAGTTAAGAAGACTGGCTTTGGATTCAGTTGAACTGGGTTTGAATCCTGACTCTGTCAGTAACTGGTTCTGTGATCGTCAAGAAGAGATTAAATCTCTAGTTCTAAACTTCAGCTGTAAAACGGGAATGGTAATAATGCAATCACAGAGCTCATGTATATGAAGCATTTGGCTCTCAGTGTGCACTGAATGAATGAAAGACAGTAACGGGTTTGTCATGAGAGTAATGGAAGGTAGGGCTACAAAGGGAGGATGAGATCAGTTTCTGGAAGGCCCTGAATGCCAGCTTAAAGAGTCTGGTCCCTAACATGAACAGACAGTTCTCCAAGAAGACATCCAGATGGCCAACAGACACATGAAAAGATGCTCAACGTTGCTCACCATCAGGGAAATGCAAATCAAAACTATGATGAAATACCACCTTACACCTGTCAGAATGGCTAAAATCAACAACACAAGAAACAACAGATGTTAGTGAGGATGTGGAGACAAAGAAACCCTCTTGCACTGTTGGTGGGAATGCAAACTGGTGCAGCCACTTTGGAAAACCGCATGGAGGTTCCTCACGAAGTTAAAAATAGAACTACCCTACGATCCATCAATCACACTACCCACAGAACATAAAACAATATATTTACCCAAAGAATATAAAAGCAGCAATTCAAAGGGATACATGCACCCCTACGTTCACAGCATTATTTATAATAGTCAAGATACGGAAGCGGTCCAAGTATCTACCGATTGGTGCAGGGGTAAAGAAGATACCGTATGTGTGTGTGTGTATCTATATCTATTACAATGGAATATTACTCAGCCGTAAAAAGAATGAAACCTTGCCATTTGCAACAAAGCGGATGGAGCTAGAGACTATAATGCTAAGCAGAATAAGTCAGTCAGAGGAAGACAAAAACTGTGTGATTTCACTCGTATGTGGAATTTAAGCAACAAAACAGATGAGCAAAGGGTAAAAAAGAGAGGGAGAGGCAAACCAAGAAACAGATTCCTAACTATAGAGAACACACTGATGGTTACTAGAAGGGAGGTGGGTAGGGGCACGGGGGAAGTAGGTGATGGGGTTAATCCCCATCACTTGTGATAAATATTGGGTATTGTACAAAAGGGTCAAATCACTATCGTGTACACCTGAAACTAATATAACACTGTATGTTACCTAACTAGAATTTATTTTTTAAATTATTATTTTTAATATATAACTTATTGTCAAGTTGGCTAACATACAGTGCATACAATGTGCTCTTGATTTTGGGGGAATATTCCTGTGATTCATCGCTTACATAGAACACCCAGTGCTCATCCCAACAAGTGACCTCCTCAATGTCCATCACCCATTTTCCCCTCCCGCCATGAACCTTCAGTTTGTTCTCTGTATGTAAGAGTCTCTTATGCTCCCTCCCTCTCTGTTTGTAACTATTTTTTTCCCCTTCCCTTCCCTTATGGTCTTCTGTTAAGTTTCTCGAGTTCCTCATATGAGGGAACACATATGATGTCCGTCTCTCTCTGACTGACTTATTTCACTTAGCATAATACCCTCCAGTTCCATCCACATTGCTGCAAATGGCCAGATTTCATTCTTTATCATTGCCAAGTAGTATTCCATTGGATATATAAACCCCATCTTCTTTATCCATTCATCAGTTGATGGACATTTAGGCCCTTTCCATAATTTGGCTATTGTTGAAAGTGCTGCTATAAACGTTGGGGTACAAGTGCCCCTATGCATCAGCACTCCTGTATCCCTTGAGTCAATTCCTAGCAGTGCTATTGTTGGGTCGTAGGGTAGTTCTATTTTTAATTTTTTGAGGAACCTCCACACTGTTTTCGAGAGTGGCTGCACCAGTTTGGATTCCCACCAGCAGTGCAAGAGGGTTCCATTTCTCCACAACCTCGCCAGCATCTGTTTCCTGGTTAACTAACTGGAAATTGAAATAAAAACTCTAAAAAAATAGATACTTGAAGTAGCCTTAATATGGGTAATTTGTATTTCCATGCCATAAAAGCACTTATTTTTCCTATGTTGTATGTATGTGTGTACGTATGCGTGTGTGTGTGTGTGTGTGTTTATAATAAGGGGAAACAGAATTCTAGATTACTAAGGAATGTGTTTTGTGATCACAGATGAGTATGACAGATATCCAAGTTATGCCCATCGGGGTCTAGAGAAATTCACAATAAATTCACACTTAGAGATAAATGTCAAGTTTGAGAAGATTACTAGTAAATGCTGTGACTATCTTCTAGTTGGCTGATCACATCCTACTCAATGACACATGTACCATCATTTGCAAAGGACACCTATAGCTAAAGGGAGACCACTGGCTAAAAGGTTCTGATTGGGCTAAAGCTGACGCGAAGTCACGTTCAAGGACGTGAAAGTGCATACAGTAGTCCCCTTTATCCCTGGTTTCACCTTCCACTGTTTCAGGTACCTGCGGCCATCAAGTGTGGTCTGAAGGCAGATGATCGTCCTCCCGACCTATCTTCAGAGGGTAAACAGCCTAACGCTATGTCACACAATGCCTACATCACTCACCCCATTCATCCCATCACGTAGGCCTGTTATCATCCCACGTTATCACAAAGAGAAAGGTGGGTCCAGGGCAATAAGATATTTTGAGACAGAGACCACATTCACATAACTTTTATTGCAGTATATTGTAGTAGTAATTGTTCTATTTTATGGTTAGTTATTCTTGTTAATCTCTTACTGGGCCTAATTTATAAATTTAACTTCATCAGAGATATGTACGTATAGGAAAAAATACCGTATAAAGAAGGTTCCGTACTATCTGTGTTGTCGGGCATCCACTGGGGGTCCTGGAACACATATTCTGCAGGTAAGGGTGGGGAGTGACCACTGTAGTGGGACCATAGTGGGAAGCCTGGACTTGGGAGACACGTTAGGATACAGCTGCGGTAACCTAGGTGTGACGCAGGAGAGGGCTGTACGAACAGCTTAACAAGTCATTACTTACAATCCCACTTCTCTTTTTCCCCCGATGCCCATAACCATGGCAGTTGTTAACACTTCAGCTACCAGATCTATTTTTCTTTAATTTAGTAATATAATACGCTCTAGGGAATAAAACCCAAAAATTGGGTTATAGTAATCCTCGCTAATTTCTTATGTATCGACTCAGAGTATAAACCACATCATTCACTGAAATACTAAATATTTATTTTATGATAGTAATATGTATTCATTTTTAGCAAAATTAGAACATATAGCTAAACACAAAGACAAAAGAATAGAATCCTACCACTATGGTAATCCTACTATAATCCAAGATTATGTTTGCTTCCTTTAAACCAAGACCTCTTTATTCACAGAAATTTTTCAATACTGGAAACACCTACATATGGGACAAATTAGCTTTTTAAAAATTTTTAATGTTTATTTATTTTTGAGAGACAGAGTGTGAGTGGAGGAGGGGGAAAGAGAAGGAGACAGAGAATCCGAAGCAGGCTTCAGGCTCTGAGCCGTCAAGCTCTACACGGGGCTCGAACCTATGAATCGTGAGATCGTGACCTGAGCCGAAGCTGGACGCTTATCCGACTGAGCCACCCAGGTGCCCCTATGTCATAAATTAGCTTTTAATGAAAAGATGAAGGAGGGCGGAGAGAAAAAAGGAATTTTTACTGAGGGCCCATGATCTGTCAGGCAGTTTCACCCATACTATCTGTTTGGAACTAAAAAAACAAAACAAAACAAAACAAAAAAACCAAAAAGACACTACTCCCTAAAGTCAGTATTATTTTGAGATGAAGAAACTAAGTCTCAAAGAAGTGAATTACCTGCCCAAAGTGAGTGGTAAAGACTCACACTGAGGAGTGCAGAATTCCAAAACTATGTGTTTTACACAGTCAGCAGTGAAATCTTTGCTTTTTTATTAAAAAAATATTATTTTAAATTACAAAGTTTTGGATCTATTTCATATAAAATCAGGTGTGGTAACCCACTGAACCACGCTAGAGAATCTGCTTAGCTTTCAATTTTAGGATATAAAGTTATAGGCTTTTTTGAATACTTATTTTTATTGGGAAGAAATGACCAGTTCTTATTACATAAAAACTGCCATAGATACCCTTAAAAATTTTTTTTTAATGTTTATTTATTTTTGAGAGAGAGAAAGAGAGGCAGAGAGAGAGGGAGACACAGAATCTGAAGCAGGCTGCAGGCTCTGAGCTGTCAACCCCTGATGCAGGGCTCGAACTCATGAACCATGAGATCATGACCTGAGCCAAAGTCAGACACTTGACCAACTGAACCATCCAGGCGCTCCATAAAAACTGACATAGATACTCTAATGTGATATTCATCGTGTTATAATTTATACTACATTCCTACTAGGTTTTTGGTCTTTTGGTTGACTTACACAGGAAACTATTTTTAAATACTGAGAAAAGTAGTAGTCCCTTCTTCCCGTGAAGACTGGTTTGCACACATGTCATATTTATGGAAATAGCTCATATGTGGACACATTCATCAAATCCATACATCACTAAGGCTATTGTTATAATTTACTGTTATTAACAAGTTCTATTGTTATTTTCTGAGGTTTATGTGATTGAATCTACTCAGGGGTGTTGATCCTATGAATTGCTGCTATAAATGTTTTTTTGGTCACTTTAGTAACATACCTGTGCTTTCAATACTGGGAACTTAAAATGGTACGAATCAGAATTGTTTTCCAAACCATCATCTTGGCCCAAAAGCATTAGCTTTGGAAACAGTAATCAAGTGATGACTTCTGGGGTTTTAGGTTTTGCTTTGTTGCTTTGTCCGTATACTGATTTCGAGGGGTTAGGATTTTTCTTATAGAAATGATAGGTGTGGGTACTGTTGTGTCAGTAAGTGTTGTGATTACTTATCTAATCAGTCCCACCCAATTTAACAGGTGGCTCTTTTTCAGAAAGACGGTTCTTTCATTTGTAAAACAAAAAACCAAGGTTCATTGAATAGGCTTGAAGGGAGGGGGACAGTAGTACCTGAGATCATTGTTTTCTCGTCTCCCTGTAATGAAAAAGCCTGAGTAATCATAACATCATAGCATCTCAGAGTTCAAGTGCCCATGGAGGTCATTTAGTCCAGGAGTTTTCAAGTAAGAGTAGTCATATCCCTAGGTATGAAGATTACTTGAAGACCTTCCTGCCTCCCTCCCTCCCTCCCTTCCTCCCTCCTTTCCTCCCTCCCTCCCTCCTTCTTTTCTTTTATTCATGAAGACTTTTCAGTGAGGAAGGGAGTAGTCTGTTTTAAGGGAATTCATTTCTAGAACCTCAATAATTCCCGGATGTAGACTCTCTTTACAACAGAAGGGACCTTTCACATACTCAGTATCTTACTATGACGCGCTGTCTTGAGCATAAAGCTTCCAGTGTGCCAAACAAAGGCAAAATTTAAAGCATTCTTGTTGATGAAGCCTCCTTTATTCGAGACACCCTAAGCCCAAGGTAGGGCTTTAGTGTCTTTCCTTGTCTTGCACATATTTCTATCAAGGACAAAGTGTGGCATTAAGAATTGGAATATTTAAGGCTGTTGGTAGGTTTTGAAATCTGATAGATCAAGAAGGAGGGAGAACCTTTTCGTGCAATGACCTTATCATTCATCCCAACCATTGGCAAAGGATGCTCTTCACTGCCAGTAGAGTTTCATGACTGCCAAGAGAACATCAGTGAGGTAAGAAATAATAAAGGCAGCGATGCCTTATTCAGTCCAATTGCCAAACTCATGGCAAGGATTTGTGCTTTATCTGTCTACTATCTCCCTCGAGTAGGAGTGCAGAATTGTGAGACTGTGACAAAGTGGATATTAATTTATTTGAACTGAAACAATAAGTCAGACTTCTTCTGACAGAGTTTGATTCTAATGAGTAGTATCTCAGCCAGTAAATTATACAGCATTTCCCGTAA
Organism: Panthera tigris; assembly: GCF_018350195.1. NCBI lineage: Eukaryota > Metazoa > Chordata > Mammalia > Carnivora > Felidae > Panthera > Panthera tigris. The sequence goes on along the minus strand of NC_056663.1, from coordinate 13,885,124 downwards.
GTTAAATGAGCTAGTTAGAGACATTTAAAGCATACGATACGACAAAAGCATTAAAAAATATCGCAATAACAAAGATGAACTAAAATGAACACAAGGTCCATCTTCCACCCCATTCTGCACATAGCAGATTAAACAAAGCCGCAGAGTAAAGGAGTAACGGGTGCGATTAGTAGTGTTTTGCTTTCTTTTTGGGGGGTATACTGCACAGAGGCTGACAAATGGGTGGTTCGGAAAACTTGGTAACAAATACGTGTGAAAGCAGGTGGCTCTCAGTTCCGTGCTTCCGATGAAACTGAAGAAGAAATGTGACGGAACCAACAGCTTGTAGACTGCTAAACACACCTTTTAGAAATAGGTCACAGGGGCACCTGGGTGGCTCAGTCAGTTGAGTGTCTGACTCTTGATTTAGGCTAAGGTCATGATCTCATGGTTCCTGGGATTGAGCCCAGATGCTCTGTGCTGACAGTGTGGAGCCTGCTTGGGATTCTCTCTCTGTCTCTCTCTCTCTCTCTCTCTCTCTCTCTTTTTCTCTCTCTCCCTCTCCCTCTTTCTGCCCCTCCCCAGTTCTCTCTCAAAAGAAATAAATAAAAACATAAAAAAAAGAAGTAGGTCACAAATTCTTGACATACGAATAATAAGGATTTCAAATAGTTGAAATCACTCTAAAAAAATCCTTTCCTTCCCATCTGCTTATTTTGTGGTTAAGATTTCTTATGTTTATATTCATAAAAAAAAGAAAAACAGGAATAAAATTGATACTGAATCTTGCCTGGCTTTGTAATAATTAATATCCATCCATGGGGGCACCTGGGTGGCTCAGTCAGTTAAGTGTCCGACTTCAGCTCAGGTCACGATCTCTCGGTTCGTGAGTTTGAGCCCCGCGTCGGGCTCTGTGCTGACAGCTCAGAGCCTGGAGCCTGCTTCGGATTCTGGGTCTCCCTCTCTCTCTGCCCTTCCCCCACTCACACTCTGTCTCTCTCTCTCTCTCTCTGTCTCAAAAACAAATAAACATTAATATCCATCCGTGAATACGTGAATTATTTGGAAAAGTCCCCAGTCATCTCATTCAGAGAGGTATTTTTGATACATTTTCGCTTTTTATATTTAATAATTATAAAAATGTTTACCATTTTTATAATAATTAGGTTGATTTCAGCCAAATGTGTACAACTAATAATTATAAATGTAATTTGGTATAAAAGGAAACAGGCTTCTTAAAAACATGTATGAACATTATGGTGGTAGGAAATAAGATTTAATTAAACTTTGTATTTATAATTTGTTTTAAGGCACAAGAACGAAACAGTTTGAAGGTCACGCATCTATTTTAGCTTTTCCTATGAAATACGAATCTCAGTCTAAAGTGGCCATCCGCTTCTGTTTGCTTCCAATTATGACCCCATTTAGAACGAATTTATTTTGAATGAAAGTCTTCGAATGTGTCTTTTCTAAAAGGTAGATGGAGACCTGACCTCTCATTATCATCAGTGATGTAGAGATACAAGGACATTGCTGACCTTCTTCTGCTTAAATCCACTGAACTGGCAGCTTCGTATGACATTCCTGCTAAAGCCTCTAGTGTGAATGTCAGGGGACCATAGTTTTGTGAAGGGGCTTTGTCTGTTTAAATTCTGCACTACCGCTTTTCAAGTCCCGGCCGGTCTCTAATTTGGCCAAGTCAAGTGTGGTCATTCCTGTTAGCGTTTCCAAATGCTCTTTATTGATCGGAAACACACCTGGGAGTCAGCGAGCCATTGACACGGCTTGATAAACTTGTAAATACTTGAACAACCTTTTCCTCTGAAGCGCATCATTCCTCTCAGATAAAAGCCTGGACACAGATGTCTTTCATCATGCCCTGAATTCCAGAAAATTTTGGCTTCAGAGGAAATAAAAGGAGGGCCAGTTCTGGCGTGCTCTCTCCTCCCTTACTGAGATCACTCCATCCTTAAGCCCCCGGAGCCTGAACCTGGGAATGATCATAGGAATCAGTAAGGTTGTTTGTAGGTTTTACTAAGAGAATAAAGGAGGAAGAATGGAGGAAAAAATAGACAGGGCCACAGAGTGCCCTGGAGTTATTCTAAACTCAAAGCTTGTAGGTTAGGAATCAAACCAATTAAAGCCTTCACAGTAAGAGGGAGGTGCACCGTGTCTTCAAACACAATAGGGTATCATCTTGAAGGTTTTTTTCCCCCAATGTATCCTGTTGGGCCTGAATGTGGGAGCCACTAGGAGTCTTTTTACCTACTAACTGTGATTTTCCCTTTCATCAGTAACTATGTGTCCCAACAGTCCACGTCTTAAAATATGGTTGTCAGAGTGTGAAAACAGAAAGAGGCCACGTCCCCAAAGCCATTGTTACTCCTCGCCCTCTTGGGTGAGCCACGGTTTAGAGGCAAACGCATCGGTAGATGGCATTTTTTCAGATAACGCATTAACAATGCCTTGAGCTCTCAGATACTGTATAAGTAATAGTGTACCAACCCTAGATGTTACAAGGATCAACTGGAATATTGAAATCATACTGGTAGTTAGGAGGCTTGGTATCTAAACATTATCTTGTGACATCAGAAAAACCACCCAAAGATGCGAAAGACTAAATATTTTGCCATACGTATCATGAATCTGCTGCCTGCATATGATGGGAATAAACGAGCCTTTAATTATTAAAATGGAAAGGCAGAAGAGAAATCCAACTGTAAAAGTCTAAGTCAATTGTTGAGGAGGGTAAGTGATAATATCATCTGGAGTCCCAGAGAAGCACTAATAATTAAGATGTCAGGAAGCAAGGTTAGGCATTTACAGACAATCAATAGCCCACCCTCCAACTCTGTGACCTAACCTTGGATTCAGACCCTGACTTTGAGATCTCGGAGAGAACATCTCTTTTTATAAACAACCACACGCCGTAACTTACCATTGCGGACACAGAGCGTTACCTCGCAGGCAAAGCGAATTAAAACACAGCTGCCTTGCAAACACAGTTTAATGAACAAAATCAATACAGCACCTAATGAAGGAACTATTACACGTCGCAACAAACATACCATGAACAATACTGAGTAAAACTCACGGCACCTGCCGTCCTGTTAGTTCATTTCTTCAAATCACCGGCATCTTTAAACTGCTCTAAGTTTTAATTCTCTGAAATTGTCCAGTAGTTGAGAAAATTCATGCATGATGACCAATAAAGTGAAATTTAAAAGCACTTGAATTACATTGTTTAAACAGGATGAATCCTATATGTGCATGTATATATACATGCACACATGTACAGTTTTTAAATTTGTACTCAAACAAAAGGAGTTGGAAATTTCCTTTGTTTAGATATAATTGACATCACACATTGTATTTGTTTCAGAAGTACAATGTAATGATTTGACTTTTGTTGTATACAACTGCGAAGTGATCACCACAGTAAGTCTTGTTAACAGCCATCATTTCACATAGTTATAATTTTGTTTCTTATGATGAGAACTTGTAAGCTCTACTCTCTCGGCAACTTTCAAATATCCACTACGGTATTATTAACCATGATCACCATGCTGCATGCAGATAGACTCCATAACTTACTTATTTTATAACTGGACATTTATGCAAAAGGAATTTGTTGTTTGTCTGTTTGTTAGTTTTTGTTTGATTGGAAAAGTAATTTTCCAGAGTTATATTAACCAAAATTTACGGCCTTTGTCTTACGTTATCCCAAACTATTCTATGCTAAATTTTGGCATCTGTCTTATTGTTCCTTTTAAATAAAGGTCGTGTTGAAATATCCTACTATAGGGCCCTCTATTTTCCCCTATGTATGCATTTGCTAACTCATTGTCATTGCCTGCTTGACTTCTATCTTGCCTAGCAATTCACAGGCTCTGAGAACAACTGTGCCTTTTTTTTCCTATTGCTATGTTCTCAGAGCTTTGTTCTGTGCATGGCACATAATACATGCTCAATAAATAAATGCACAGTACTGTGCATTCAAAGGAATCTTAAGGATAAGATAGATTCCTTTCATAAAACCCACATAACTAAAAATATTAAGCCAGGAGGAGTTGGTTAATAATAAGTAACTAATAATAAGGATTTCTATTATTGCTTTAGAGAATACTCTGGATGATGATTTAAAGATACATCTTCTTAAAAATTTAGCTACATATTACAAGTGCAAAATCTAGAACTGCATTAAAAAGAGTGAACTAATAATTATTGACATGTATCAAATGCTCGTCACGTTCCAGTCAGGGCTTGGCATCCTTCGTGTGTTCTCTGATTTAAACCTCAGTGCCACCCCATGCAGAAACAGGAGGTCAGGGAAGGTAATTTATGTAAAGCCACCCAGTAAGTGACACAGCTTCAATTCTTTTTTTTTTTTTTTTTGAATATTTATTTTGAGGGACAGTGTGTACATGCACATGAGTGAGAGGGGGAGGAGCAGAGAGAGAGAGGGAGAGAGAGAATCCTAAGCAGTCTCTGAGCTGTCAGCACAGAGCCTGACACGGGGCTCGAACCCACGAACTGTTGAGATCATGACCTGAGCCGAAACCAAGAGCCAGACGCTCGACCACTGAGCCACCCAGGTGCCCCGACGGAGCTTCAGTTCTTAACCACGAGGCTCTGCCAGCATTTGGTTTGTGTATACTTTGCAAGGCGCTGTGGTGGGTCCTTTATGCACTTTATATCATTTAGTCATGCTATTTTCGTATGTTCATTTGACAAACACGTAGTGAGCACCTTTTACACGTCTGTAACTATGCTGAGAGCTTGGGACAGGGCAGTGGAAGATAGATGTGGTCTGTGCCTCATACTCTAGCAAAGAAGGCCTCCATTAAGTAGTAATGGTGATAGGCACAAACATTCTTCAAGCATTTTTATGTATGATACACCATTTTCAGTATTTCCGCTGAATACTTAAGACTGTTCCAATGATGAGAAAACTTAAGGCCAAAGAAGCTACATACTTTGTCCCATGTAACAAAGCCATTAATGATCAGAACTAGGACGTGAGGCCAGAAGGGGTAGGTTGAAGAGCCTATACTCGATCTTCCTCCCGTACTGTTTCTATATTAGAGTATGGCTTGATCAACAGCCAGAATGTGGAAAGCCTTGTAAGTCCCTTGTAGGCATCCGACCAGAATCTAAGTCACTGAGGAAGATCAGGTAGGGTACTTATATCTCAAATTTGTGTCTGAAGACCGTGGGACAAGACTGGAGATGTAACGTCCCAGATTGAAGGTAGCTTCTAGAATCTAGGTGAGAGATGATGGATCCAAGAGACACTGTGGGGTTGGAGCAGACAGGACTAGATGATGGACTGAATATGGAGGTGACAGAAGAGGAGGAGACAGGCTTGCTTCTTCAGCTCCCGGCCCAGGTAACTAGGTGAATTATGATGCTGTTTCCTGACACAGAAAGCCCTGGAAGAGAGACCGATTTGGAAAGAGAGATGACGGCACTTGTGTTTTCCAAAGATGGCGCCCACGGCATCTTCCATTCCATAGGCTCTTACGCAACGAATCCCTGCCACTTCCTCACACAAAAGGGGGAGTTTGATTCTCCTTCCCGTGCATCTGGGCTGATCATCCTGGCTCTCTGGACCAACGGGATGTGATGAAAGGGACATCTGCACATGTCCAATATCTTAGGATGTGAGAAGGCTTGTAACGTCCGCGTTGGTTTCTCGGAATGCTCCCTCTCTTGGGATACGTCCCTTCAGCACCAGCTGCTATGCTCTGAGAAGCCCAAGCCACATGGAACGCCCTGTTTAGATGCTCTGGTCAACAGCCACAGCCAAGCTACAGCTCACACACAGCACCAACTGCCAGCCACCTTGGACTTCTGGCTCAGTGGAGCTTTCAAACAGCCCCAGCTGACATCTGAAAGGAACTGCACGAAAGACCCAAGCACAAACACAGGAATTTCCCCATCTGCAGAATCAGGAGAGATGACAACAGTTGTTCTTTTCAGCCACGGACTCCTGGTGTGGCTCGTTAGGCAGTGATAGAGGACCAAAGCAGTCGATGGGTTCAGTTTTAGACATGTGAAGTTTGAGGTGCTTGGAAGACACGCAGGTGGAGAAGTTCCAAAGGCACTTGGAGAGATTTTACACAGTCGGTGTCTGGATCTCAAAGAGAGAGAAATATCTACGCCGCACGTATTGGTTTGGGAACACACAGAACGTAACATAGCGCAAAGCACATAGCACGCATCCGAAGCCAGGAGAGGGGATAAGAGAACCCAGAGGAATTATACTCTGAAAAGAGCAGAGTTCTGAGCAACAACAATGTGGGGGGGTCCAGCGGAGACGGGCGAGCCGACTAAAGAAGCTGAGAAGTCACTGCCAAAAAGTCAGGAGGAAAGCCAAGGTGAATGTGGTATCACAGAAGCTAAGAGAAAAGAGCATTTCAATTCGGAGGGATGGATTAACTATCAACTGCTACCAAGAACTCACATCTGGTAACGACTGAAGAGGATTCAATGACGATACAGACAGTGCAACGGCTAACTCAGGAAGACATGGGTTTCGATGAGTGGTGCTAGGCACATCCGTGAGAGAGGAATTCACGGATGGTGAAGAAATGAACAGAGAGAGATTACACTCAAGAGGGGCTGGCTGTAGGGGCGCCTGGGTGGCTCAGTCGGTTGAGCGTCCGACTTTGGCTCAGGTCATGAACTCACGGATCATGAGTTCGAGCCCTGCGTCGGGCTCTGTGCTGGCAGCTCAGAGCCCGGAGCCTGCTTTGGATCCTGTGTCTCCTTCTCTGTGGCTCCCCCCGCCCCCCCACTTTCTCTGTCTCTCTCTCTCAAAAATACATAAAGATTAAAAAAATTAAAAAAAAAAAAAGAAGGTTGGCTGTAAAGGGAGAAGAGAAAAATAAGGTGGAGCTGGAGTGGGAGGTAGAGTCAAGGATTTTTTTGTTTTTAGAACCTCCGGAGTCTCCAGTGTTGCCTAGAAGGTGGCAATAGGGGGGCTACTTTGAAGATACGGACTGGAATCAAGCGTACTCACGGAAAGATCAGCCTTAAGTATGGGGCAAAAAGAGTGAGAAGTGTAGATCCAGACACACATAGGCGTGGAGATTTGCTTCCAGGAAACGGAGAGAACTTCCGCTGAAGGTTTCTGTATGTTGTTGATTGGAAAGTCCATCCGCGGAGAGAGCCGGGCTTCCGAGGACCGTCGGAAGATCTGGAGAAATTGTTGACGAGTGTGGAAAGAGTTGGCATGGGCAAAGGAGCCAGGCTGCCAGACTGTTGGGAGTCAGTGAGCCAGGAGATGGCCAGGACTATTTCCTCTTCACGTGCGAGGAAAGCAAGCTCAGAGAGGTTAAGTAACCTGCTCAAGGCTCCAAAGTACGTAACTGAAGGAGCTGGGATCTGAAGACAGGCCCCTGTGACTGTTTCCAGCACATTAGACTAAATGAATTCCTTGGTCCAGGGGAATAATTTTAGTTTCTGGAAAGAGACTGGTATTGGAGGCTCAAAAACCTCATTCTTACCTCTCCCTTCACATTGTCCACACCTATCGGTTTCGCCTGAGATCCCACACTTCTGACATCTCATCTCCAAAATCTGGACTCAAAGACGGTCTCAGGAATAATCAGTAAAGGATCATGGCATATAATACAAATTCTTCTTTTACATACTAAATACCGCTTAGAAACTCCCGTTCAAATGAGCTTACAAGCAAGCAGGGAGTTTACAGAAACCTTAGCACCACGATTGTTCCTCAGAATTATATTTGTAAAATAAAAATAAAAGAGGACTGGATGAACAAAAGTACTGTATTGAGAAGCTACCACGAATCAATTGTCTCATTACGTTTAGCACAGTTAATTCGCCCAGTGAGCCTTGTTCAGAATTCTAAGGATTTCTTAAGGGTTGTAATCTAGAATTTCTAAAGAGATGACATGATATATTTCTCTGGATAGTTTATAAAACTGAAATAGTGGACGATGGTGTATGGAGACTGCAGGATCATCACAAAGGCTTAAAAGCCATGATTTTAAGGCACCTCCCCCTTCTTGCAAACGCAGGCCCGTCACGCTCCCCTGAGCCCTGTGTCTTTAAGTATTTAAAAGATACATACCAAGAAGCTTTACTTGGAAAAATGGAAATAAGAATTCCTTATAATTTAGGGTTTTTTTTTGGGCGGGGGGTAGAGAGGGTACTATTCAAGAAATAATAAAGAAGACAAGTGACTACTGTTTAGGTCACACTTTGCACAAGGTCTGAGTCAAGAGCTGGCCTTCTTTCCAAAAGGAAACATTCCTATGAACTCACAGGGCAGCTGGCCGGCTGGAGACTCAGCTTTCCTCCAGGGAACCTAACTCATCCTGGGACATCTGCTGACTGTTCCTTAGGTAGGGGGCTTCTTCACAAGGCTTGAAAGAAGTGACTTTACTTCCATGGAGATACAGCTGTTCTGCAGGCACATAAAAACCGAACCCAGTGCATTCTAGGGTCACCTGGGGAACTGCAGTCTCTCTCAGAGGAGGGGACTTTCAGAACAGTGTTTTTTTGAAACTGTGGACCACAGTCTTTTGCAAACTATGGAATTATCGAAGTGAGTTTCAACCAGCACTCGTATAACTGGGAAACACAATAAAATAGAGCGAAAGCAAAAAACAAAAAACAAAGAAAACCAGATGTGTTTCACACAACGAGGATAAGCATTATTTTGGGAACCAGATTTCAGATGTATGCGTGTGTGGGTATGCAGATTCTGACATAATGCAGATTTCTCTCTGCGGTCATACAGGATAGTTGCAAACTCTTATCAGCCACAGAATTTCTGAAGCCGTATGTACATGATATTCTTTCAAATGCCTGGAACTGACAGGATCCCAGACAGTTCATTCCAAGGTTGTCCTAAAATCTTCTCACAGATCTGAACCACTGAGCACCTTGACCAACGTTACAAAGTAAACAGGTGAAGAAGCTAAAATTTGAATAGAGGTTTAGGCGAGCTGAGGAACGTTGATGCAGGCAGAGGAGGGATTTCTTGGCCAAATCCCAGGAACCAGCACGAGGCTCGAGGAGCATCTCTGAACCCACACTTTCTCGGTATTATGCTTTTCGAGTATAGTGAAACTAATTAGCCTATTTTCATTTTCAGCATACTAACAGGTCAGGATGTAGTAAAATAAAACGTGTCTACAATAAGCCTTTTTCTCTTTAGTCTAATTTCTTGGGTCTGTAAAAAAAGTTCTCTACATGTGTGGTTCGTTAAGTGCATCGGGCCTTTTTTAAAAAACAGAAACCATCTACTTTAAGAGACAGGCTACATTTCAATCTACATAGACTAAAAATAAACACTCTTAATTTCTGTGCAGTTACTCGATCAGTTCACATGTGTGTTATCAGTGTACGAAAAATTACATAATTGTTTACTTAATTGCAATTTCCCTCACCTACTGTTTTAATTACTTCGGGTGTAGGGACATGTTAGTCACCAGCTTGCAGCTTCTTGGAACATGGAGAGCTTTGCATTAAAAGGCTCCGTACAGGTGTGGGGCCAAGGGTGTTTGTTATTACTATGAAAATCCTACATCTTATAGGATTCCTCAGTCTCCCCAAGAAGGAAGAGAAACGTCATAGGGTATTATTGTTAAAATAAAACAGAAGATGAGAACACAGAGACCAAAAAAAACCCCGACGGAAGTGTTAGCCCTGGTGAATGGCTACACGTAACATAGTAGCATATGCATAAAAATAAACAAATATATATTATGTTATGTATAAATCGACAATAGCTTCTTTCTGGTCTTGCAAAGAAACTAGCCATGTGAGGATGAACATAATTGATGCCAAAGCAGAATACAAATACATGAGATAAGAAGAAACAAGGGGGAAGAAAAGCTTGGGAATTGCTTAAAGGCAGATGATATATTTATGTGACAAAAAAAGGTATCCTGATCCGGTTGCTTTGAGATATGAAGTATTATGACATTTTGCAAAAAGCCAGAGAATTCCAAGTGTCAAAACATATATACATGCGCACACACATATCAAAATAATAGACAGGGATATACAATATAGATATAGACAGGATAGACAGGTATATGGTATTATATTATATATGATATAAATCTACACACGTATATATACATTCTCCTGAGAGTTCATATGGAAAAATGAAATAAAACATTCTCAAACCTCTTAAATTCCGTTTTTAATTCAGAACAAAATGCTTTGAAAGTCTGTTAGCCAAAGGGCAAACTTTTTTTTTTTTTAATGCATATTTATTTTTGGAGAGAGAGAAAGACAGAGAGACAGAATGCAAGCTGGGGAGGGGCAGAGAGAGAGGGAGCCACACAATCTGAAGCAGACCCCAAGCTCTGAGCTGTCAGCACAGAGCCCGACGCGGGGCTCGAACTTACGAACGGTAAGATCATGACCTGAGCTGAAGTTGGACGCTTAACCGACTGAGCCACCCAGGCGCCCCCAAAGTGCAAACTTTTGAAGGTTTACAGCAAGGGCAAGCAGAGAAAGGTCAATAAATTCTAATCCTTTAATGTATTTTGTATTTGAAAGCTTTTATAACAAAATTAATATAGTATTCTATAATTCCATAAGCTAGTTGAATGAAAACAAAGCTTAATATGCCCAAGATAATATAAGAGATGATATATTGAATTATAGCCTCTCTACAGACTAAAAGTAAAACCAAATACACAACTGCCAGAAATGCCCAGCCATCAAATCGGAAGGCAGAAAATCATATTATTCCTATAATAAAAATGTGAACTTCCAATCTTTCAAGTGAATGACTAAAAACCCCTCATTAAAAGATGACGTCATATTTCAAAATCGTTTCCCTCTCGGGGCGCCTGGGTGGCTCGGTTGGTTAAGCGTGCGACCTCGGCTCAGGTCACGATCTCACGGTCCGTGAGTTTGAGCCCCGCGTCGGGCTCTGTGCTGACGGCTCGGAGCCTGGAGCCTGCTTCCGATTCTGTGTCCCCCTCTCTCTCTCTGCTCCTCCCCCACTCGTGCTCTGTCTCTCTCTGTCTCAAAAATAAATAAACGTTAAAAAAAAAAATTCAAACGTTTCCCTCTCCCAGATATAACTGGATGCGACACGGATACAAATGCATTTATGGGAAAGAGGTATGAAAAGAAACGCACACGACACGGAGCTCTTTCTCTTACCATTGTCGCCAGAAGGTAATGACACAGTGTTTGTCGGCGCCGCCTCAGAATTCACTTTTCCGTTCTCAAATGTGTCGTTTTCGGGCTGCTGCAGCTGCCAGTTGAGGCCAAAGAGATGCATCGCTGGGGGTAAAGAATGCGAGTTGTTGAAAAGTCTGCTGTTTTTAGCTAGGACGGCACACGGTGAGCATGTTTACAACAGGATTCGTACGTTACGTAACGGTATCATCTCCGCGTTACGTAACGGTATCATCTCCGCGTTCTGAAATACTAAAGATGACTGTGTTGCAGCAATTAGAAAATAAACAGCTTCTAACACAATCGCAGTTTAGGTATCACTGCAGTACAATATTGGTACCAGAAAACTCTGGGGAATGAATCTCTATGTGCTCTGCTTTGTCCGAGTTCCACTCCTCACCATCGCGGAGGTAAGCGGTAAAGTGCTCTGCAGCGGCATCTGCTAAACTTGCCTGACCTCAGGCCATTTGCACATGTCGAAACCTTCGTTGCAACATCCTTATATTCTCAAGAAACATGACGCTACTCATTTGGACTCAGGTAAAAAGTAACTACTGGTCTCACCGATAAATTTGCTGGCCTACGAAATGATCAGAATGGATTTAGATGCACAAAACAGAGTGACACTGGACTATTCTAAATTTAAGACGAGTTTATGACATTCCATTAAAAAATGGCATGGATGACGTAACATGTTATGTGTCAGGTAAGTTCACGTAGAGTTTCTGAGGTGGGTATGATAAGCTTGCAGATTCATGAAAATTTTGTAAGTGTGTTTACTGATTTTCTTTATTTAAAATATTTAGAAAGTAGACGACTATAAGACTTTCTAATTATAAATTTATAAATGTAACAGAATTTGAAAAATTTTATTTTTAATATATTTGAAATATTCAGAACAATCACTGTAATAATACTGACTACTAACACTCAACTAAACATTCACTTGTGTTCCACAGAATACAGTTTCAGAATTAATCCCCAAGGAGGCTAAATATCCACAGGGAGACACAGTTGTAGTCACGATACGTATTGGAATTTACGAGAGAGGTGAAGAAAGACATAGTGTTTAAGAAGTATTGTTAGACACAGCATGATAACTACCACTGTCAAAAGGCAAGCCCTTATTACATATGTAACATACACAGTAACACAATTACACTGGCACAGTGGAAAGAAGAGGGGTTTAGAGGTTAGATTTTGGTTTCATCCTCAACTTGGGATGAAATGATGTAATACTGTTAATACTAGTTTTACTTACAAAATGAGGTTGGTCCTTACTTAATAGATATGAACTTTCTAGATCGTATAGGTCTATGGGGGCATATGATGGACAGTTAGTTAATATATAGCAGGACAGCTCCTAGTACGTAAGTATTTCATTTATTTATTCTGTACTCTACTGAACTATATGAAGTCACCTGACCAGACCATGGAAGCTCTCAACATATAGTCCCTTCTGTCTGTAATGCTCACCATCCACTGTAAAATATCCATTCATCACTCAGATGGTAGGCACCAACGATGTGGGGAAGCCGTCTCTGACTGGGCCGACCATCTCTGTCAAGACCGTTTTCATTTACTTTTGTATCTCATGTACCTTATACGTAGGAAGTCTTAGTTAGTGTCTGTCAAGTTCATGAAATCTATGTTCTGAGGTTTCAAAATCAAGAAAACAGTTGTGGATGAAAACACAGCAATTTAAAGGAAAAGTTAATAATATAAAAGAAGTGAACGGATAAGAGTAGGGTGTTATATTATTAGTAAGTGATTAATGACTGCATTAGCATAACAGTATATGAAAAGTATATAGTATATAATAGTATATGAAAATAGTATATGAAAGTCCCCTAGTACCATATACAACTAAAGTTAAAAGATTCAACAGTTTGATTTGAAAAGATTTCAACACTCTACAAGTTTCGCAGTCTTTCGTGAACAATACCTGAAATACAATCATGCCCTAATAAACACAGCAAACACAGATACACACAGAGCTACACCTACCCTGTATATCTGTAAAATGTACATACTCCCCTCTCGAATTATAATCTGCCAGCAACTCCTTTCAAACTCTGGTTTTTCAAGGATTAAGATATACGTTATAGAATCCTTGAATTCAAAAACTGTCAACTTGTAAGGAAGTATAGCTTCACATGTCATTTTGCATTAAATTGCTTAGTATCTGAGTGGCAAAATGTCAGGAGCTTTCTAAACATTTATCGCTTCATACGTTTTTCAAGGTTTCAGATATTTCAGCAATTTTTGAATGAAATAATGGGAACTGGTCCTGAATACAGGAGAAGGTTTGACAGACGTACTTTGGCATGCCAATGATAAATATTCCGAAAGGGTCAAAGTTTCTCCACAAAATAATTTATCATCATTGTGGGCTTTTATGTAACATAAAAAGTCTCCCAGGATGATAGATTTGCTTATATTATTGGTTTTAATAGACTTTGAAGTCAAGAGAGAGAGAGAGAGACTCAAGAGAGAGAATCAACGGAAACTGCACGATGTCAAATATTAGAAAGTGATCTTAATGTGTGTGTTTGGAGAGTGATTTTATTTTATTTTGTTTTTTTTTTTTTGCAATTTTTTTTGTTTTATTTTTTTAGGCAATAGCTTTCTCATATATATTTTTCTTACAGAAAATCTCAATAAAATGAAATTCCAGTTCTACTTAAGATGTTGTATAATGAGAACCCTACCCAGTAATATTACATCTTTTAACATCGCATTCAAAACAGAGACCAACAAGTTGTTTGGTCTTGGGGTATTATGTACTTTGAAAATCTTGGGCGTTTGGTATTTAGTGATGCTTTTGACGCTCATTACGTGTAACTTGAGATTTTTATACAAATACAGGGTGTTAGTCAGACTGACTCCAAAAATGACAGAGGCAAAGACAGAGGCAGCAAACTCATAAAAGTCAAAAATGCGATAGAAATTACTGAGCACTGGTGCAATAAAACTCTGTGGGAAGTCTTGGCAGACAAAGGCAGGGAAAATCGGTGAAATAAACTACATATGCAAATAAAGGCGGATGAGCTAATCCTTCAATGCCTGAGCTGGAAAGCACGTTTGAAGCCCTGGGAAGGCGTCTGGTGCCACTACTCATGAAGGGTAAAATCAATCCTTGATTTATGCATGAGCCAGTGGGGGGGGCAGGGGGTTGTCCAGAAGTGGCTGGGAGCTAGCTCTGTGCTCTTGTGAGCCCCTCACCCCCGGGGCAGAGAGCTTAGGTGGGCAAGCCTGCACACAGTGTTCCTTGTGTTGGTGTTAGATCTCTTTTTAAAGAAAACATTCACTGGACACTTACTATGTGTCAAATGTGTGTTACCGCCTCACCTGTTTTATCTCCCTGAATCTTCACAAAGACCCCACTTAATACTATTTTTTTTCATTTTAAATCTGAGAAAATTGAGGCTTTTAAAAATATTTTTCAGAGAAAGAGAGAGAGAGAGAGAAGGGTAGGGGCAGACAGAGAGGGGGAGAGAGAGAGAGAGAGAGAGAGAGAGAGAGAGAGAGAGAGAGAGAGGGAATCCCAAGCAGGCTCCACACTGTCAGTGCAGAGCCTGGTGCAGGGCTCGATCTCATGAACAGAACTGTGAGATCATGACCTGAGCAGAAATCAAGAGTCTGATGCTTAACCAACTGAACCCCCCAGGCACTCCGAAAACTGAGGCTTTTTGAGAGTTTTAGGTTTCAAGCAGGTCAACAGTGGACATTGCCCTTAAACCCAGACGTGGAGGACAGGCATTCCACAACATGCCTGTCCTCTCTGCTACCGGGGGGCAGTGGAATGTGAAAATCCACGCAGAAGGAGGTGAAATGTGACTTTTGGGGGGGCCGCAGGCTAGACAATGTTTTCTACTAGATCTGGAAAACTGAAGGCAGAGATAGTATCTGACGGCAGAGGATGGGCAAAGATATTAATAAGGGACATTTGTGTATTCCAGGCACGGTTCTTCTGTATGAGTACTTTCCCACTGTACTATATTCTCTTTTTGAGGAGAATAATTTATAGTAATAGGATAATGATGGAATTAACAACGGGCTATTGTGGTTAACTCTAAGAGTCTGAAAAACAGCAATTTAAAAACTACATGTAAACGCTACATGTGTGTATTTCAAAGTTACAGAAAGAGCATTCATGTAGCTTTAATCTTAAAAAATTCGTTTCTGATATCTTGTTTCACAGTTTTATATTGCTATTTCCATGTATTTCTGGGCGGTTTTAATGAGGGGCGGGGGCTGGATTCGTATCTAAAATGTTATTCAAGGAAGAATGGAATTTGTGAATGGCAGCAGTAACTGTATGTCTGCTCGAGTGTGTTTTTTTATGTTTTAAAATACTTTGATGTCTATTATCTTCTAATAATGTACTGCCTGACGGGGGGGGTCATTATCCCTGTTGTGAGTGAAACACAGGCAGAGAGAGGGTTAGTGACTTACCCAATGTTTTTTAAAAAGTTAGTGTAGAAAGACAACTCATGATACGAGATCTCTTGACCCAATTTCAGGACTTCTCTTCCTATACGGTGCTGTTTTCCTTCTGAATTGTTCTGAATTAAAACTGAGCATTCACATTAAAGAAATTAAAAAGAAATTTTAACACAAATTGTTAATTTATTTTTTGACAGTACATATAATCAGAAGCTGTCCATTTGTCAAAATTGGCTTCTAAATACAAGATGTTTACCCACTGAAAATGGTAGCATTTTAAAATCATTTGTACGCTGTTTGTCTGGAATTAGAATGTATTTTCTTTGTATTAAACATCTTAGAAATTATGGTTAAGTCCCCAGTTGGTCTACAAATGTCTGTCCTTATATCCAATAGAAATAAATATACACACAGCACCAAAACACATGAACAAGAATGTTCTCAGAAGCATTATTTGTAATAGCCACAAACTGGAAACCCAGATGTCTGCCAGCAGGAAAGAGGAAAAACAAATTATAGTGTAGTCATACAAGGGATTCTATAGACCAATGTAAATGAATAAGGCATTGCCAGATGCAACGGTATGGATAAATCTCACAAGCACAGTATCGAGCAAGAGAATCCATTCACAAAAACAAACAAACAAACAAAACCCACGAATATTGTGTAAGTCAATGCGTATGAAGTTCAGAAGCAGATAAAATTAACTGGTAGGAACAAAAGCCACCAGAATGATTACCTCTAGGGAGGTGGGGCTAGGTAATGACTGGCAAGAGGCCATAGGGTACTTCTGGAATGCCAGGAGTATTTTATTTTTCTATCTGGGTGGGGGTTCCACTGGTATGTTCGCTTATGATCTGTATACTTTTCTAAATGAATATTACACTTAAATTAAAATTTTTATTCTGGGGCACCTAGGTGGCTCAGCTGGTTGAGCGTCTGACTTTGGCTCAGGTCACAATCTCATGGTCCGTGAGTTCAAGCCCCACACCGGGCTCTGTGCTGACAGCTCAGAGCCTGGAGCCTGCTTTGGATTCCATGTCTCCCTCTCTCCCTACCCCTCCTGTACTCACGTTCTGTCTCTGTCTCAAAAATAAACAAACATTAAAAAAATTAAAATTTTCATTTAAAAGCAGTCCATCTAACACATAGCAAAAGTAACGAATGTAGATTTTCACTTCCCCACACCCTCCCTGCGGGGGCTTGTCTCTCTGAGGCTCCTAGGTGTTCATTTAGGAAAGATACCAACGTAGAAGGGAAAGTGACTCCATCAGAGGAATTGGAGGGAAGAGTGAGGAAAGGCTTCTTTAGGGCAAATCTTGGGTGTCAGAAGGAAAGCAATTTGATCACACAAATTCATGTACTGGGGTTAACGACTGTCAGCTCATGGCCATCCCAGACTGATTTGTAGTTTAAAACCATTGTGACTTGTCTCGGGGAGGATGGGGAGAAATTAGAGCCCTTGTACACGGTTGTTGAGATTGTGAAATGGCTCAACTGCTCTGGAAAACACTATGGTAGTTCCTCAAAAAAAAAAAAAAAAAAAGAAAGAAAACTGGAACAACTGTATGATCCAGGATCCCACTCGTGGGTTATACAACTCAAAAGAACTGAAAGCAGGGACTCAAAGAGATACGTGCATGTTCGTGTTCACAGCAGCACTGTTCACAGCAGCCAAGAGGCAGAAACATCCCCATGTCCACCGACAGAACAACCGATAAAGAACATGTGGATACGCACAATGGAATATTACTCAGTCTTAAAAAAGGAAGGAAATCTTGCCACGTGGTATAACATGGATGGACCCTGAGGACGTTATGTTCAGTGAAATAAGCCAGTCACAAGAAGACAAATACTGTTTGATTTCACCTATAAGGGGTATCTAAAGTAGTCGAATTTATATGGTGGTCACCAGGGGCGAGGGGTAAGGGAAAATGGGGAGGTGTGGGTTAAAAGGTGCAGAGAGTAAATTCCGTAAGATGCCGAAACGCTGGAGATCTGTGGCCCAGCAATGTGGATGTGTCACAGAGCCCATGAACTGGCCAGACTGCTTGTCTACCACTTAAATCACGCCCTTAATTTCCCTGCTCCCGTGGCCTTTGTTCCTATCGTTCCTGGCTTCTGGGATGCCACCCCCAAGTTGTGTCTGATGAGCTCTCGACCGATACCCGGAGGTCTAGTTGACATGATATTTCTTCATGAAGCCTTCCTGGAATTGAGAACTATTCTGCACCACCATAACACTTTGTAGTGTTTTACCTGAAACATCTCACTTTGTATTTGAATAGATTTTTTACTTTCTGCAGTGTGAGGCGTGGGGAGTTGCAAGAGAACACGAATCTTGGCAGCTAGGGGGTAAAACAAGCACTCTGAGGGGAAAAAGAGAGACGAGAGTGGGAAGAAAGGGAATAAATGAGAGGATTTGAGCTCTGAAAAAATGAGACGATCGTTAAGGGAAAAGTTTAATACATAATTCAGTTTTTTCAATATTGTGCTTGAAGTGGATCTTAGAGGCCTGGATCTCTGAGAAACAGGGGTGACTAACAGAGCCTCTGAGACTGTTAACCGTAAGAAGAAGCCTTGGGGGCACTGAGTCTAATTCTTCCCTTTTTCTCAGGGCAGGAGAACCTAGATTTCCAAGATGACGCCCAGTCTTTTTAAATTAGTTGTAATATCTAATCACATTTGTCAGCCTCAAACGCAACGAGCATATTTTTAATAACATCACCCAAGTCGATCATAAAAAACAAACAAACAAACAAACTATCATGATCATCAACTCTAGGAGTAACTCACATGGGTGGTAAGCCACCAATCACCAGAGCAACCTAGGTTACTAACAGCCAAATAGTCTATTTCAGGCTGTATCTTTTTAGGTTGCCTCACGGTGTTCTTAGATTACAACCAATCTGAAGATGTTTAAAGTGAAATATTTCTTATACGATTTAAAAAAATCCATTCTATAATTTCTCAGTTTTTCTTCTGTAGGCTTTCCCAACTCATGTTAAGACCAAAAAGAAACAACCCTCACTGATCGAAATAATTTTGAGACAGGATTCTAGTGAAGGATTATCAGCGAGATTTTACGACGACATTTTCTTTCAGACTCAAAGGCCATTTGAGTGAAATAAATTACAGCATACGTTCCTTCTACCTTTCAAGGCTGATGGAGGTGAAAGGAATCCGTGATATTATAGCTATTTTACCTCTTCCCCATAGAAAAAAAGGGCATGCCATTGTTTTTACCCAATATATGTTGGTTTGATACTTAAAAGCCAGCATGTGGCATACTTGAAACCAAAATGTGTCATTAAAGAAAATTATACACCACCAAGCAGCAAGTTCGGTGCCATTTTTAGTTCCATATTGCGAGAGAAGGTGCCAAATTTTGATCTTGTCTCTGGGGACCATGCCACGAAAGTTGTTATCACAGCTACTATTATTTCTACTGGCATGATTGCGTTCTCGGATACTGCCAAACACGGATGGGAAGGAGGGGTGGTGACAGCTGGTGACACGGTCCAGCAATCTGCCAGAACCATGGAGCAAATTATAGGGGATGTTGTGAAGCGAACACAGAAGCAGGCACCCTTGCCATCGGAAAGCCGAACGTAGCTTCATGCCACCAGAACCCTGAAGAGTAACATTCTGAGGCTTTGGCAACTTAGAGGAGAGTTCTTAGCGCGCCTGCCGTTACTGGCTAAGCGCTGTTTAATATTACAAGATCAAACAAACATTCTCACAAAGACAGAAAATGAAATATGAGGTAATACGAGAACCAGAAAATATCATCTTGAGAATGTCTGCAAGTCAGTTTTGTTGACGCTTCCAAAGCCTTGCAAGTTCACCGACGCAAGCTAAGGTCTTGAAGTTCCCCTTTCGTGTAACTGACCTCACATCTACCGTGGTGCGTTTTCCCCGAAATAATCTTTCTGAGGAAGATTCATTAAGAACATGTTAGGGGCGCCTGGGTGGCTCCGTCGGTGAAGCGGCCGACTTCGGCTCGGGTCACGATCTCGCGGTCCGTGAGTTCGAGCCCCGCGTCGGGCTCCGTGCTGACAG
The DNA here is from genome assembly GCF_018350195.1 of Panthera tigris. Taxonomy (NCBI): domain Eukaryota; kingdom Metazoa; phylum Chordata; class Mammalia; order Carnivora; family Felidae; genus Panthera; species Panthera tigris. The sequence goes on along the minus strand of NC_056663.1, from coordinate 13,865,453 downwards.
CTCGGAGCCTGGAGCCTGTTTCAGATTCTGTGTCTCCCTCTCTCTGGCCCTCCCCTGTTCATGCTCTGTCTCTCCCTCTCTCAAAAATAAATAAATGTTAAAAAAAAAAATTAAAAACAAAAAGAACATGTTACCAGAGGTGGCAAGAAAAGAAAGTCAGAATTTGACCTTCTATAGCGAAGGGCCCAGTTTTCAACATATTGCCTGTGGCGCCTCGTGGAGCCTTTGTTTATATTAAAAGAGAACTGGGTCCCGTCTCGATTCTGGCTCCAACTACCTGTGGGACCTCGGCAAGTCACTGGGCTTCTCTGAGACTTATATCTCCCGTTTATATAAATATCTCAAGAGCTTGCACGGAACGATCTTTACGGTCTCTCCCAGATTTAAGGTCTTTGGTCCGTCAATATGTTTTAAAATAGGAATATTTAGGCTACATCATTGAGTATGGGCAAAAACATCAGGCATCAATAAGATATCAACATATTAGAATACTAATGCTGTCCCTTTTTTTTTTTTTAATTTTGAAAATAAAATGGCAGAGGCCGAACTACCACGTCACGCACACAATTCCCCCCGTATCTTGGGCTTTGAAGGCAACATTTCCTCATTTTTTGTTTCAATTTCATGAATACATAAATACACAGGATGCGCATGTGCAGTGATTCGATTTTATGGAACAAACTCAGAAAAATCCTCTTTAGTATAAGGTAATGATTTGATGTGATACATGCTTACAGGACACAGCCCGGTTTTCAATGCGAAATGAAAGCATCTCATGTAAAGATGTAGTTTGTAACTTGGACCCCTACTGGTCTGAACTGTCATTAGGAATACATAGTTTTCCATAAATTAGCTTTTGTTTTGGATTTCCTGCTGTGTTCATATACATGTTGAGGGAGTGTGTTAGGCAATATTTTGGCATTTGAATCCATTATTATTTGTTATTAGCTTTCTAAGTCTAATATTATTCCAACCGTCTGTATCTTGCCTCCCAAACACGGTTGTATTTATTTATCTATCTATTTATCTATCTATCGATCCCAAATATGGTCACTCAAAAATCAGTATTTTTGGAAAACTTTCGTATTAGTACGTATTCAAGCTGTCACGAAGGAGAAGGGTATTATCCCAACCATAGGATATTTTGATATTCAAAGGAGCTAATAACACTTGAGTAGTAAGTTCCTCGGAGTATTAGAAGATAACATGCTAAAATCATAGATTTTATGTAAACTAACAATTTTTCGGGGAGGGAGGGGGAAAGAGAAAAGGAATGGCTGCTGATGTATGTCCATTCTGGGTCTTTCTCCTTTCTATTCTGTTTTTGGCATTATGTTGCCAATGTTAAGGTAGAATCACTTGGGTGATGAAAATGTCTTGATGAGATAGTGATTCAGTTACATAGATTTGCCAGAATATTTGACTCTTGTTCTCTTAAAAATTAAGTGTATATTAAAAATTTCACTTCTAATTTCATTGCTTTTTTTTTTTCTTTCCTAACTGTGTCGACTCAGTGTGACACATTGAAGGTGCCATTGAGGGGACAGTTACTCTAGCCGTCCACTGACGGCCAATGACGAGGCTGACGGGGCTTATGAGAATCCAGCTGTTCTGTCTGTCACCAAGGGAATGAAATCAGGACTTCGAAAACAGGCTGCTTTCCTAACGTTTCCTTCATTTTCTCTCATGTCCAGGCTCTGTTTTCTGCATGACAGAAGCATTCAGTCTCCAAGCTCATGGAGAGAACAACGTGTTCGCCATTATGATTAGGGGTCCAAAGGGGCCAGTCGTTATCAATCGACTGGGTAATCGTTGAGGAAACAGTTGTCAGCATTAAGGAATATGGCAAGAGGACCAATTTCAAGAGCATTCAAAATACACAATGAAATCATTTACATGATGTATGGACCATTCCCTGCATGCCAACATACTGACCTTGCTCTTCTCACGAAATGCACGTAACAGAGGATTCATCAGCGACAGCTGTTAGCAGCTTTGCCATTGAAACCTCATGGATCTACTCATTATTCAAAAGCCAGTTTTCATCTGGATTCCTTCCTTCTGTAATAGCGTTAAGAGCTGTATCTTACTTTTATGTAACCAGTGTGTATGCATGTTAATAATCTACTTAAACAGAGAATCTTTTTGGCTTGTTTTGACTATTTGGCAAAGGGAGTAGAACAGACCTGAAAATTACGATTCTTTGGAAGTGTAAGACACTTTAATCCTCTTTATTAAAAAACCCGACTATTAAGGACATGGAGATTCCTAGAGGAAAACTGGTTTATTGAAATATAGCAAAGTGCAGGGGCACCTGGGTGGCTCAGATGGTTAAGCGTCCAACTTCAGCTCAGGTCATGATCTCCCAGTCCGTGGGTTCAAGCCCCGCGTTAGGCTCTGTGCTGACAGCTCAGAGCCTGGAGCCTGCTTCAGGTTCTGTGTCTCCCTCTCTCTCTGCCCCTCCCCTGCTATCTCTGTCTCTCCCTCTCTCAAAAATAAATAAAAACATTAAAAACATTTAAAAAGCATACGGCAAAATCCAGAAAAACATCCCCTCCAAAATAGGCCATTTCTCCCAAAGAGGGAAAATATGATCTGTGAGTGTGTGTGCACATGTGCGCATGAGTGTGCATGCATGGTTGTTGAGTGGCAACTTGCTACAAGATCAACGACCCTTCGGGAATCTGGGCACAACCAGCTCAGGTAGTTTGCTGTTATCCACGGTTCATCAACAAAAATGTGGTCACCGTCTGCCTCATCAATTCTGGCGAGTGACATGCAATCTACCTGACCACTTCAGGCACCTGGTACATGACAGTAACTTTGACCGATCTTATCAGTCTTCCTTGACCGTCTCACGTCATCACACAGGTGGGAACAGATCCTCGGAAGCCGGTGTTCCAGATGCTTCCCCATTAACCTGGGCTGACTTGGAGGGCAGGTTTCCTTACTTATGAACTTATCTTGATGATTACTGATGGATATTTATGAAGCATTTGTGGACATTTACATCAAAGTCAAACACAAAGGAAGTTGTCATCTCTGATCAGGACACCGGCTCACGCTGTCAACCTGCCTTTGTCTCTGGTGGTCTCACACTCCTTTCCTAAAAATAAATGGCCCACTTTCCCGCTTTAAACATGCATTGCTTCTCTCTCTCTGTGATTCTTTTCTAAGATTATAAAGAATTTCTCAGAAGAAGTGAAAAGCATCTAAAAATATCTTGACTCTAAAAATAGGGAAGAATGGTAGAATTTGTAATTATCTGAAATGACGGAAATAATATGGTTAGGTTTTATGTACAAATGCTGTGTACCTCACATAGGCTCACTAACCACATCACGCAGTTAGGTTGTTAAACTACCAACGTAGTTAGTGAAAAGATTAAGGATCTAGAATGAAATTAAAAGGCACAATCAATGGGGGTGCCTGGGTGGCTCACTCGGTTAAGCATCCGACTTTGGCTCAGGTCACGATCTCACGGTTCGTGGGTTTGAGCCTCGGGTCGGGCTCTGTGCTGACAGCTCAGAGCCTGGAGCCTGTTTCGGATTCTGTGTCTCCCTCTCTCTCTGCCCCTCCCCCCCTCACACTCTGTCTCTCTCTCAAAAATAAATAAACATTAAAACATTTTTTTTTTAAAAAGACACAATCAATGAAGGGGACCTACAGCATTTTCAGTCTCCTCAGCAATGATTCCTATACGTTTTTTAAAAATGTGCCCATCGCCTTTATGATATAATTGTGAACCATCTATGCCTTTTTATCTTAAAACTAAATATTTTTACACTTACATACTTATTTCCTCCGTGAGATTATTAGCTTAAAAATTTAAATACATTTATTTTCAGAGAACACGTTATAGCATCACCTTAAAGGAAAAATCAGTATCTCCTGATACAAACAGAAGACAATAAGAATAAATGGACTAAACCATAAGCGATGTTATTAAAATCTATGCAGAAATGATAGGCAGCAAAAGAGTTCTTTTTCGTGAAAGAAGGATTACAGATACGTGTCCTGACACGCAAACATGTGCCGACAGCTTCGTCATGACAGAATCAGATGCGATGGGGTAAGAATACAAAAGGGAATACATTCCTCATTTTGTAATTCGGTCTTATTTATTCTCTCCTGTCCACGTACCGCCTTTAAATTCTTAAATCCTTGTGAGGAACAATACCTTGTGAAATGGTGGGGAAAAGTCCCAGATTCAAGATCAAAAGACCCAGAGTATAGTCCCTGTTCAAATACACACTGTCTTTACCACAGGGCAAGCCACTGATTCTCTGGGCCTGTGACTTCTCCTTCTAAAAAGTGTGGATAATTATATTGGATTTACTATGTTGCTATAAGGAACAATGATAGCAGCTAAAGCTATTTGAGCACTTACATTTTATCAGGCACATTCATTATTTTATTAAAGGTCTCCAAGAGCTGTACTCTTACTAATCCTACCTACACTGATGAGGAAATTCAAGTTTATGGAGGGTAGTTCCCTGCTCCAGACTCCACAGCTGGTAAGTGACAGAGGTAGGATACAAAACTCAAGTCTTCCTGCTTTGACGGTCTACACTTAAAAACAGCATTCTGAAAGTATGTTGTAATGGGATAATGCAAATCATCGCGGTAAAGATTACGTCTCACTCATCTTCGTGAATTCAGTGTTTCGGAGAGAAATTCAATAATTGCTACGCTTAGTGGAATTAAATTGACTGTGCTACTTGGTAATAATTATAAGGAAATGCCCATAAAAAACAAATTCCACTATGAAAGAGTACTTGCATCATTTTTTTTTTCCCCACAGTGAAGGAACCCGTATTCTAGAACCACATGCAGTGACCTTCAAGGTCGTCTTGGATATCCTTCTGTAGTCCCGGGAAATGTAGGGAAGTGCCTGGAAGGTGTTCTCTGCTTTAGGGGCAGAAGGCCTATTATAAGTGACGAAAGAGCTCCCTAGTGAAGGCAGATGGAAAGATCAGTCTGTGGGTCAAGTATTAGGGAGAAAAGACGATTCCAGGATAGAGCTGGCCAATGTTACGTCACCTTCCCGACGAAGACCACTGGGAAAAGAGCACTAAGTTCCGTCTCTGGAAACCTGAACAAGTTACTAGTGATGGAATCCACCAGGCAAAGGATAGACTGGGAGTTCTTATCTTTCAAAACCCTGAATTTTATCTCAAAAACCATCTGAGTAGTATACAGAAGTGGGTCTAGATTAAAATATAATTGTTCCTTGATTCCGTTTGTTATGTACTTAAAATGCACAATGGGACAGGTCTCAAAGTAATGTCTTTTAGGTCCAACTCAATAATAGTAATTGGACAGGCTGACCTCTATGGTTATTAAAAGCAGAGCAACATGATTTTCATTTCCTAACAATGTTTGAAATACAGGAAACACATGCGTTAAATTTCTTCAAAAGAGATTAATAGAGTACTCAGGGATGTTTAGAAAGAACTCACAAATACCATCTCTTTTAACAGTGTTAAAACTGTCTCCTGGGCATACTTAACAAACAAAACTCTCCAAGTACGTGTATTTGTTATCTAAAATTAAGGGGATGGGGTGCCTGGGTGGCTCAGTCGGTTGAGAGTCTGACTTCGGCTTAGGTCCATATCATGGCATGGGTTCAAGCTCCTCATCGGGCTCTGTGCTGACAGCTCAGAGCCTGGACCCTGTTTCGGATTCTGTGTCTCTCTCTCTCTCTCTCTCTGCCCCTCCCCAACTCATGCTCGGTCTCTCTCAAAAATAAACATCAAAAAAATAATAAAAAAATAAAACACAAAATAAAATTAAGGGGGGGAAAACAAACATAAACAGACCATAAATTTTTGTGGCAATTTTTTTAATTAAAAAAATTTTTTAGTATTTTTATTTTATTTTTGAGAGAGAGAGAGAGAGAGAGAGAGAGAGAGAGAGAGGCAGAGGGAGCATGCATGTGAGCAGGAGGGGAGCAGAGAGAGAGGGAGACACAGAATCTAAAGAATCAGCACAGAGCCTGATGCGGGGCTCGAACTCATGAGCCAGAGCCGTGAGATCATGACCTGAGCAGAAGTCAGATGCTTCACTGACTGAGCCACCCAGGTGCCCCCTTGTGGCAATTTTAAATCAAGTTGTCCCAACCTTCCAAGGTTAACATTTCTTTCCCCCTTCTAGATGGTTACCTACAAGATGGGTTCCTAGCTACACTAAGTCAACAACGAAAACAAAGGTGTATCATCCCTTTTTGTCTGCAGACACGTCTCGATTTTATCTTTATTATATCACAATATATTGCTTTTAATATTCCTGAAAAATGATTCTTTGGGCTACATTTCGGTTATGTGGGAACACTTCAGATTTGCCCTTACGTCAGCTTATGTCCAAACACACAATCCTACTTATTATTCAGGCTTTTGCAGGAAAACCTTTCTCTAATGCTCAGACTCAGGAAGTTCGGCCTTTGATGCGGTCTCTCGTCTCCTACGTTTAAATAGTCCTCATGATGCTAATTAAGTGCTCAGTGTTTGCATGCCCTGAGATGTCATCTCTGAGAGGGCAAGGACCGTGTGATCTCGTTCGCCTCTGTATCTGTCACAGTGTCGCAATAAATAAATATTGAATGAGTGATGGATGGATGAGCGAACGGTCACTTCCTTTTCTGGTGTTACATTACAAAGTACTAACAGAGAAAGCGTGGAACCTCAATTTTAAGGAAGAAAGGCGAGGTGTGAGGAGTTGATTGACATTCTAAGGGTACGCAGAGACAATAAATTGAGAGCCTATACGTATTTGAGTTTTATTTTACCCGTTATACTATAGGACGAGACCTTTGTTTGAATACAGATTCAATAGAATGTAAAGGTTTTATGATGAATTCCTTCCTCTAACTCCTAGCAATCTATCAAGTTTTTGAAAAAATCATTTATGTGCCAGTTACTTTTCCTTTCGCCCCTCTGTGTTTAGATATTTCTCTCAGAACACACGGCTCTCAGTACCACTAATGTAAAAGCAAATGACATCTGCAACACCAATTAAATATTTATGCAATGTAGCACTGAAATGGTAAATATTGTATTATGCTTTCCACTTGTCATTAGTCAGGAGATGTTGCTACATTCTGCAAAAATGATAGCCTAAAACAGAGAAAACAGCACCGTATTTCACAGAGAAGATATTTATGTCTGGCAGAAACTGGAGTTTAGCTGACTTGAAAGGTATTTCTTACTGTTGTCGTCCTTGGGTGTTTTTCAAGTCAGGGAGATCTTTATATTTGAATGGGAAAAACAGTCCGTTTACATAGAGTATTTCTCGTGGATTATTTACCTTCGCTGACCTCGTATCAAGCTGAGAGTAAAATACATGATCCCGGGGGGAGGAGGGAAGGAGTGCATTTCCTATATTTGTATTAATTTCTTGAAATTGGTTGTGATTTCTTTTTTACGCGTAGCAATAAATATCAGGAGAAACTCAACACTGGGCATCTTTAAGTTGTGCTAATAAAAAGCAGCAAAAAATTTGTCATGTGCACAAGAGGAGCGTGCAGTATACTTCCCTTGCTTGCTTTGGACTCCATTCAGAAGCTACCGATGCAATTATACAGAGGTGACTATAAAGGAACTGAATTTTAAGTGACCTCTCAGCCTCTGCCAGGCTTCTACAGGATATGCAGACACAGAAAACTAGTATTTTCTATACATTTCTACAGTTCACAGCAAAAGTCAGGACAGAGAACAAATATGACAAAATAGCTGAACTTTCTGTGGACGGACACACACACACACACACACACACACACACACACACTTCACCCACACAAAGTGCTGGTCTCAATAAGGAAAAGTTACAACTATCTCGAACGGGTCCTTAGTGGATTTTCTCCTTTTTGGATTTATAGAGTCACTGCAGAGTGCTGATAGTAATATGCTTTATCCTATGACTATTTTCCTCCTCTTCTAGAGGCGAACTCTTTCATTCTGATCCTGCGTTCACCACTGAATCAGGTTTAAATCTGTCCTTCATTTCACGTATCCAAGGATGATATAAAATATTGACAGATTGATTTAAAAATTTTAGGTTATAAGCTTCAAGCCTCTAAAATATAGGTAGTCTGTTTTTTTCTCCAATGTGATGAAATCACATTAGTATGATTAAAAAGGTAGCGTTCCACCCCAGACAAAACGCATTTTGCAAAAGGTAGTGCAACCAGGAGTTGAGGGAAGAAGGCGTAGTGAGAAATGGTATGTAATACGTTGCTTGGCTGTGTTCTATCACCTAATAAAACAGCAGTTTTATTACGAAGACATGTCCAAAAAGAAAAAAAAGAAGGTCACAACACATTTTATTTTGCCATGTATATTTAAATGGTTGATTTTTCATGAAGCACAAAGCGCTGGCATATTTTTCCTTCTGACCCTGAGCTGCATATATATAGCTGGTACCATAATCAATTTCAAGGTACACAGAGAGGTAAAAATGTTCATAAAATGCAAATCGACACAGAAGTAGGACAGATAACTGCCACAGAATCGTAACTGCAATGAACCTAAATCCAACAGGTTATGTTTTGCTAGATCTAGGGAATGCTTATGTTGTTAAACAGCCTTTTTAGCAGCCATGTGACAACATCTATTTTAGGAATCGGTTGGTAGCAGCTGTTCAAAGGAAATAAATAACTACACATGTATTTTTTAAACGAAAAGGAATATTGGAAATGCAATGTAGTTCTTCGCTTAGCAGCATACGTGAGGAGTCCAGCAAAACCAGGCCGGGCTATTTCTTGTTATTAGGAAATGAGTTAACAAATCAGTCCCTTAAAACTTAAGATCTTTGCACGGGGGAAAAAAAACATGGGGGTTTCGGAGGGAAATGGGATGCAACTATTAAACAGAACAGGGATTCGTTTTTAGAGGTGATGGAAACGTTCTGAAATTGAGGGTGGTGAAGGTTGCAAATCGTGCAAATATATTAAACACCAAGTGAATTGCACACTTTCAATGGGTAAACTGTACAGTATGTGAATTATACCTCAATAAAGCTGTTATTGAAAAAAAAATGCTGTCAAATGAATTACTGGTTGGAATAAACCGAGCCAAAAATTGATAATATATGCCAGTGCAATATAATTTGGTAAGATTTTTGTCTTCTCTCATTTTCCTTAAATTTAAAGAACGTGTACAGACACTTTTAGTGCTACTCTACCTGGGAAATTATTTGAATTTTCAGACTCTGTCTAAAAGTATATGGAAATGTCAATGAGGTTAAATTAAATGCCCATGATGGTGTCATTGGAAGTCTGACTCGAATCTGCTGTAGTTTTAAATAATGTTGACGTAATTATTCCAACACTTATTTGGACTAAATAATGTTCCAACAATGTTTATGATTTATGACAAGATTTCTGGGCATTTTCTAACATGTGTAGCGTCAAGATTTTGGGTTAGCTAGGGGCACCTGGGTGGTTCAGTCGGGTTGGGCATCCGACCTTGGCTCAGGTCACCATCTCGCGGTTTGTGAGTTCAAGCCCCGCGTTGGGCTCTGTGCTGACACCTCAGAGCCTGGAGCCTGCTTCAGATTCTGCGTCTCCTCCTCTCTCTGCCCCTCCTCTCTCTGCCCAGAGCTTGTGCTCTGTCTCTTGCTGTCTCTCAATAACAAATAAGTGTTAAAAAAGAAAAATTAAACAAAGTTTCGGGTTAGCTCCCACCCAGGAAAAAGAGCCTTCTGTGAGTAAAGCATAATCAAGCCTCCTCACTCATTTATAACTGAACAGAAGCAAAGCCACAGTAACAAAGAGACCATTCCCTTTTTGTTAATCCATTCTTTGGTGAACAACTGTTGGATATTTGCCCCTCTTTATAATTTTAGAGCAGGAAAAGGAGGGAGAATGGGTAAATTCAGGCCCAGAAAAAGGGGGGCAGGTATTTTTTTGATAAGTCAGTATTGCAAAGTATTACCACTGAGCTGCACCATTTGTGGTCCGTAGAATTTTCATTGTGTAAAGACACATCAATGTAAAGATTAAAGCATTATAGAGGGCTGTAACTGGGAACTCGGTCATCTAAAGAAAATCACGTGACTCCGCTGAGAAGAACTGCCACGGGTACATGCCTGGACATTTGACTTTTAAAATTGCAATATGGGGGTGCCCGGGTGGCTCAGTTGGTTAAGCGTCTGACTTTAGCTCAGGTCATGATCTTGCGGTTCGTGAGTTTGGGCCCCGCGTAGAGTTTGCTGCTGACAGCTCAGAGCCTGGAGCCTGCTTCGGATGCTGTGTCTCCTTCTCTCTGCCCTCCTCCACTTGCTCCCTGTCTCTGTCTCTCAAAAATGAATACACATTAAAAAAATTAAATCGCACTATGATCAATCGTGGCACATCCAGTCTATTACATATCAGCTATAGCTTCTCAATTCTACTCACTCCTCTATCCCAACAGGGCTTCATGCCCTCCCGCCTACACTAGTGTTCTAACGGGAAGCGTCTACACTTGTGCTGTCAATATGGCGGCCACTAGCCACGTGTGGCTGTTTTTAGTTTAAATTAATCAACAACAAAATTTAAACCCCAATTCTGTAGTTCACTAGCCACATTTCAAGCGCTCAACAGTCGCATGTGTCTAGTGGCTACTGAATTGGACGGGGCAGAAAGAGACTGTTTCCATCATCAAATGTAACATTTGACAGAGCTGGCCTTGAGCTGCCTACTCAAGGTGTGGTCTACGGGCCACAGCGGCATCACTTGGGAGCCTGTTTGAGACACACACCTCTTATTCTCGCTTCGGATCTCCTGAGTCATAATATGCATTTTCATAGGATCCCCACGTGATTCCTAGGTGCACGGAAGTTTGAGAAGCACAAGTCTGTCTTCAGATTACGTGTTCTGGAATGCCACCGAAGCAACCTGACTTTGAAAAAACAACACCATAGATGATTCTTTTTCATTGCTATGTTTTGGTATCTGTAATTCCTTCCCTATTTTCAGTTCTTCAAAAACCTCAGGGAGGGGAGTATAGTATAGGGGGGGTCCTTGACGCTTGCCAGTCTAGCTTCCGTCATTGACCGGCTGTGTGACTCTAGGTGAGACGTCTCCCTAAGTGGTAGATTCTTTTTGTTAAACGGCTGATAGATTTTTCCTGTTAACTTCATACTGTTGTTGTGAAAATTCAATCAGGCAATTCATATGCCACTTCAGACGCCATGTCAGGCACACCGTGAGGGCGCCACATGTACCACTGTGGGTATGTCACGTTTCTTCCTTCCCATGCTTTGGATGACATCTCCTCAAGGTGATCTCCCGCTAACCATTTTGTCATTGAGACTAGTGAACCAAATTCTTCCTCATCTTTTGGCCATCACCTGCTGGATTGGGTCTTTCCCCAACTTCTTCAGCCACCGACAGGTGTTTTCCTTTTCTTCTTTCCTTTTCTTCTCTTTTCTTTTCTTTTCTTGCTGTCGTTCATAAGGCTCAAACTGCTACAGAAGTATGTACAGTTCAAAGAGTGCTTGCAAACATCGTTTGACCATGAGCTTCTGGAAGAAAGAGCTAATTTGAACCTCTAACATGTATCAGAGTACCCAGAAAAATGTTCACCTAAACCTTATTATTGAAAAACCATAAACGTACTAGAAGAAAATTTAAGTGATTGATTTATTTAAAGTTTATTGACTTGAGTTAAAATGTAATTCTTGTATTAACAATATTCATGAACTATCTATTGACTCAATTCTCCTTGATGTGTAGTTCGTCAACCATCGTCTGTCCCACGTTCAATCCAACCAGATGCGTAAGCTCAAATGCACGCAAATCAAAGGGAGAACGCTTATAGGAGCCTTACTGCCACTATAGAATGTAGCCATCCAAGTCAATTTCACCTCAAAAAACATAGTTTTCATCTTTATTCTGTAGAGAAAATTGCTGTATTTTTGGTTGACAATGAAGCATCATCAGACGATGATTATATTTTCAAACATTAGTTTTTTGTTATTCTTAACAACTAGAGACCCTTACGTGTGATAACATATATTTGGAACATATAAGTACCATTGTAATGACGTATACCTGCCTATGACTCAACATAGTAATTTGAAATATTTTTTATAATATACTGATTTGCAAATATGGTTGATAATAAACTATTTCATGTGTCAAAAAAATAAAGTTTATTTATTCCTTTTGGGGGAGGTAAGGGCAGAGAGAGAGAGAGGGAGACAGAGAATCCCAAGATGTTTCTCTGCCATCAGCATGGATTCCAACACAGGGCTTGATCCCATGATCCTGGGATTATGACCCGAGGCAAGGTCAACAGATGCTGAACCAAAGGTGCCAATTTAAATGAATTAAAAAAACTCTTTAGAGAGTGAATACTTTATAGGTATAACATGACTATAAGATATTATAGAGAAACATTGATAAACGTGATTGCCTAAAACATTCTATACAACATATGGCAAAACAATTATGAGAAAAATTAAAAATAAATTAGAAAATATATAACATATGTGACAAATGACTCATATCCTTAATGAACACTTGTAAATGAAAGGGGAAAAAAGGAGAAAAGCCCCAACAGAAAAGTGGGGGAAACAGAAGAAACAGAAATGGTCCATGAGTCTGTGAAAAGATATTCAGTAATAAATGAGAACAACAATAAAATGCTTTAGCCTAAGAGAATGGCAAGGGTTAAAAGTACTGATAATGAGTAGCATTGGTAGTTGTGTAAACAGGGTAATTTGGCCATGGTTTGCAAAATGTAAGACGTGCCTACCATTTTGGTATACGCTTTCAACGAATTTATTCAGATAAAAAATTTATACACACACACACACACACACACACACACACACACACACACTTAAATGCATAAGAAAACAGTCACTGCACTTTTGGGACCGAGTGAAACACACCCACTAAATAAAATCAAACACATATGACGTTTCGCAAATGGTAAGCGAGAAAGCTTGGTACCAAATGCATTAACGGTATGGAACTCTAGCGTATATATGCATGGAAAAAATATCTGGAGGAGTATACACCAAGAAGTTAACGTGTGGCTACCTGTGCACAAAGTTCGCAGCACCCATGGGAATGTATTTTCACTCTCTTTTCCAGCTTTTCCTTATTCTCCGAAATTCTGATACAAACAGGAAAAACAAACAAAACCCATTCTCCTCCCCTCCTCCTTCCCTTTCAGAAAGCTATTCACCGTGACTCTCCCAAGATAACTTTATCGTAGACAAGAGACATGCTAATACTACATTCTCCTAACTTCTCATGACCTTACTGGAAGGTGACAAAGAAAATTCTAGGAGAGAGGTAATTCCTCAAGCTTTTTAATTTATTTTTGTCTTAAGGTTTGAACTTTATTTATATCGACAGTCCATACGAGAAAAGGGACCTCTAAGGGGACGGGGGAACAAAAAGTTTCAGGATGGGAGCACTTTTGTTAAAGGTTGTGAGGTCAATTTGATGGTGACATCGGTCTCCCCATTGATTCTGGGGTTTATCAGACTGATCTAAGCTGGACAGGCAAGGGTTCCTTTTTTCTCCATCCCCACCTTATATGCCCACTCAACAGAAAAAGACAACCTTCCCTGACAGGGGTGTTCTATTCTTGTTTTCGAGGGTAAAGGTGGCTTCTTCAGTCTGGAAAGATTTACCACGCCAGCTGATGAACGAGTCCTTCACCCGATTTAAACAACAAAAACCACATACCTGTCGTACGGAGTATACTGACTATATAAAAAATGTATTAACTGTATTTGCATGTGGGGAAAGAGAAAATCACAGGGACAAGTTTATGAGAGTGGCCGTGGCAGGAATAAAGTGTGATGCAAACCGCCAAACAAGAAAAATGGGCAACCTGAAGAAAAGGAACATTCTGAGTTTTTACTTAGAAGTCTGATACTCTATCAAGTTCACGAAGGGAGCCTTGAAAGGAGTCCAACTCTCACAAATAATAAGGAGCTAATCTCACATTAAAATGCTATTTTTTCCTGCTAGTCACACATTGTAAACAAAACTAAATGGTATCAGAACTGATATCCAAAATATTCAACGGCTGGTGGGGCACAAGCGTGTACAATCCGAAAATATGTCTCACAGCACAGCAACCGCATGGACCCTGACTTCCAGCCCCGCAGAGTAGTTATCTGTCTGTTTGGCATGTACTATGGTAAAAAAAAAAAAAAAGTCCCCTACAAACATGTATGCTTAATTTATTACATCCCATTTATGCCCGGTGCATTTCAGAACCATTTAAAATTCCTTAGCAGCACATCGCTGACAGATACAGATAATTTATACAACTAACTAGAAGAGATTCTCTTAATGGCTAGGTATTTTCTAGCTGAATACTAGAAGTTTGTCTCTGAATACCAATTTGTGTTGTGCTACTCCTCATTTACCTAGAGTGTTATGAAACAGCACAGCATTGTGTCATTAGGGCGTGGTTTGAGCATTTTTACGAGGAGGGAGTTGACTCGGATTGGAAAGTAACAAAAAGGTTTCGTCTGGCTTTTATTTCTGACGGACAGTGGCTGAGGTGGTGTATGAATGGTGGTCATGAGGATAATGAGGCCGTACCCAGGTTTAGTGGGAAAGAGTGCCCTGATTCATCAGTGATGCCTGCCATCGACAAAGCGTTGGAAATAACGGCACGCAACGTGGCATGTCCTTGCCATCTCTGACCTAATTATCTCTAAAGTTCCTTCATGCTTTGTTATGCTAGATTTCTTTTTTTTTTAATTTTTAATGTTTTTATTTATTTTTGAGAGAGAGAAAGACAGAGAGGGCGGGGGAGGGGCAGAGAGACACAGGGAGACACAGAATCCGAAGCAGGCTCCGGGCTCTGAGCTGTCAGCACAGAGCCCGATGCGGGGCTCGATCTCGCGAACCGCGAGATCATGACCTGAGCCGAAGTTGGATCCTCAACCGACTGAGCCACCCAGGCGCCCCGTTCTGTATTTCTTTCAAATATTGTGATCCAAAATGGCATTTCACTTTCCAAAATATATAATATATAAGTGAGGGTACTGTAGCTAATAACAGAAATCGGTTCATTGCAAAAGCATCATACTATTCCATATATAGCTCTGTAATTCTCTTATTCAGTTCTAGAATTTCATGGGCTTCACAGACCGCTTTGTAAACTGGAGGGTGCACCCCTGGCTGCTGTTCTTGTTAGATAAACCATATAGTCGGTGATTAATCTCGGTGGACACCATTAGCATTTCACAGGCAGATCAAAATCCGATGTGGTCATTTCTGACATTAAAAAAAAAGCCATTTCTGATAGTTCGAATGCTCACACCTGTTATGAAACACTTAAATAAAAGGAATATTTACGACTTGTCTTAGCAGCTTCCATCATTTGGGTTACTATTAAATGAAAAATATGATCAATACTACATCAGAAAAGATGAAAAATCCACATGTATGAATGAGTATGTAATCCATTCATTGTTTTATGGACGCGTGGTTCTCCGGAGGGTGTTGCCGAGTGCAAGATGATGGTCCTGAGTGATGAGTTTTACATTTAGATAGCTGAGTTAGCTGAAAGATGTGTAATATCACACGTAGGAGACAGCTCCGCATTGACTATGCATCGAGGGGGACTCCTGCCTAGAAAGCCTTCGTGCAAGTGCATGAATGATTTTGTGTACGTGAAATGTCACAGAATCATCCATGCTTCGAGAGGGGTAAGTCAAACACAAGTTCACGCTCTGGCCTGTGTCCAAGAACATACCTCCTTCTTTGTCCTTCTTTCTCCTTATCTAAGTTCGCTGAAAATCGCTTAAGATGCTCTGCGATTTACAAGGTATTAACTAACCCCTCCTCCAGAAAACAGACCTCGTAATGCGCTTCCGGGCCACATACCTAGATAAAACCAACAGAACCACAATAGAACAGCCCAACTCACAGACAGAGTAACTGTGCATGTTTGCTCTTACCTATAAAGTACGACAGGAGGATTGCCAGGAGCACGGAGACCCCTACAGCACACAGGGCGGTGCATTTCCAGCTACAGTACTTTGAAGACTTCTTGAATTTAAAAGCACTTCTTGACAGGGTGTTTCTAGGTAGTGGCCGAGTAGGCGGCGAATAAACAGAGCCAGATGCCATTGTGTATCCTGGGGTTGCAGTGCTGAACAGTGGCGTTGTCCCTGTTCCTGTTTTGAATAGGAAATGCCTGCGGGACAGGAGAATATCGTCGTGAGATACACATATGTTAAAACGTGGGAGACAGACGCGGCTGGACAGGAGTGCTTCTCCGGGACGTACCTCATATGATTAAAAAAAATCAGAAATTATGGAAAAATGTTAACCAACTCCTAGCAGTGAGTCTGATCAAAGAAACTGATGTGAAATATATATGGCGGTATTTATGCCCACACAGTTTTACTGTCCCTTCGAGGAGATATCTTGAGACACTATACAGTATTCCAAACATACCATTTCCTGCACAAAACCATTCTGGAACCTCCCTGCAGGAACGGCATTAAGAACATACTCACATTTCACTTAAGAACACCACATCTTATTATTTTATAGCTACATGTGTATTTGCTGCTCTCTGAGACCAGGTACTCATATAAACACAAGAATGCATGACCACGTTGATGTCCTGCAGACTGATTTATTTTCTGGACGTCCAAGGAAACATTCTAACCCCAGCCTGCTCTCCCACTAACAAGCACCATCAAGTCTGGCCACAGGCGGCTGGTCAGGTCTCAAGGGATGCAAACTAATTTTATTTTTAGCTTGTGTCAAACATGGCCAGGAAGGGAGAGAAAAAGGAAGGAATCACAGGACACTTCTAAAACCAACCTAAATAAATGAAGGGGTCAGTGAAGCAGGTTTGAGATCAAAGATGGAAAGATTCTCTAACAACGGAGCTGGATGGCGGTAGCTGTGAAAGTTGTACCTTCTCTTTGTCTGAAGGTGCGTAAGCAGAAATGAAATGATCACACGAAAGGGTGCTGTATAAGAAATTCTTTGGAAAAGATTACTAACTTAAGATTCCTATCAACAAGAAAAGTCTCCAAATTAAAAAAAAACAGCACCATGTTTTTCATGGCTTATATTTCATATTATACCAGTAATTTATTGTGTATTCACTTTGTGTCCTGATATGTTATTATTTTCCCTAATATTATTTTCTCTAATATTTTCCCTTCACTGTTCAGTGAAGTCAACAGACTGTGTTCTCTCTTACATACTCAGGAGGTTATAGGCATTCTGGAACATTCCACCACGGTACAATACAGTTTTTATGAAATATTTGAGACGGTACACAGCTGAATCTTTTAAATATTACTACTGATGGACTTATTTTAATGTATTAGAAAATAAACTGAATATGTCAAAGAAGTTAAGGGGTTAAAAGGACAGAACTCAAAAGTTAGATTGCGGAGGTTCAAATCCTGCTTCATTATTTACCAGGTATGTGCCCTTGGACGAGTTACTTACTTAATCTCTCTCTTTGTTTTGGTTTCTTAACATATAAAATGGGGATAGTGATAGCATCTACCCTTCAGGAGTTTCACTGTGGCTCAAAGGAGTTAATATTTACTGTAAAGTGCTTGGAATATTGTGAGCAGAGAAGAAGTGTTTGATAAATACAAGAGGAATCAAAGTCATGATTTGATGTCTATTACTGCTAAGGTTAATCAGGTATTTAAGTCACAGAGAATCCATTTCCAGAAAATTACTATGTCAACAATAGTGTAGCTGGTGTAGCGAAATGGCAAAAGTCATGAAAGTTTGCCTAACACAGGTACGGCAGACTGAATTCTGGTGTAGAAACCAGAGTTGAGTTTAAGTTCCTGGTCTATCATTTCCTAGACACACGATCCCACAGATGCTCAGTTTTGTTCTGTTTTCCATCTGTGGAACGGAGCTGAGGATTTACTTACCTCACAGCGTGGTAGACCGGTTAATGTCTCTAAAAATTCTGTGTCAACCACGAAATTAGGACAGATGCAAACGATAAATTACTATTCTAATAAATGATACTAGCAGTGGTGTGGTGAATATGTTTTTCGCCGTGGAAGTACCGTGTAAGGCAAATTTCAAAGTCTATAGCCTGAATTAAATGTTAGGTTGGAAACAGCGTTTTTTTGAATCTCCTACCATATTCCCAT
Organism: Panthera tigris; assembly: GCF_018350195.1. Taxonomy (NCBI): domain Eukaryota; kingdom Metazoa; phylum Chordata; class Mammalia; order Carnivora; family Felidae; genus Panthera; species Panthera tigris. The sequence continues at coordinate 13,847,336 of NC_056663.1, read as the reverse complement.
TCAGCATGGTTATTAAGAATGCGGGCTCTGGACCCAGGCTGTGTAGGTTCAAATCCAAATTTCACCCATAAACAGGCTGGATGATGTAAACTACTCAAATTTTCTGTATCCTGGTTCTATCATCTGAAAAATGGGAATAATAAGAGGGGCTGTTGTATAGGCGTTTTATGAGGGTTAAATATACGAGGGTTAAACACATATGATGTGTTTGTATTAGGATCTAAACACAAGGGAAGTGCTCAATAAACATTAGCCGTTTTTCTTTCCAAAGTCACATTTTGAAACCTACATTATAGGGGCGCCTGGGTGGCGCAGTCAGTTAAGCGTCCGACTTCAGCCAGGTCACCATCTCACGGTCCGTGAGTTCGAGCCCCGCGTCAAGCTCTGGGCTGATGGGTCGGAGCCTGGAGCCTGTTTCCGATTCTGTGTCTCCCTCTCTCTCTGCCCCTCCCCCGTTCATGCTCTGTCTCTCTCTGTCCCAAAAATAAAAATTAAAAACGTTGAAAAAAAAAATTAAAAAAAAAAAAAAGAAACCTACATTATAAAAGACCCAAAATTTTCATTTGATGACTTTAAAATCTCCATTCAAATGTAACACCCTCAACACGGACGTTTGCAAAATTAACTCCCCGGTTTACAAATTTCACTGGCAATTCCGCACACTGGCAAGCACTCTGGATGAGAAGATGGTCACACGCCAAGCAGTAACCTGATCATTTAGATGAGCTTCAAGCAACCTCTTTTTGGGAGGGACCAAACTGTAAATATTTTAGCCCTGTCTGGCTATACCAGCTCACGGCACCAGCCGTAGATAACGTGAGTGCGGCTGCATTCAAATAAAACTTGACTACAGACGTTGAAATATTAGTTTCATGTAATTTTCCCATGTCTTGAAATATTCTTTTTATTATTATTATTTTTTGAGTCATGTAAAGACACAAAAACCATTCTGAGCTCATGACCAACACAAAAGCAGGTGACAGGCTGGCTTTGACCTGTGTCGTTGGTGCCCTGGTCTGCATTCTCACTGTTTTTTAGGATGGTCCTTGAAGAGTGAGCAAGATGTTTGGCAGCTCAATGCCACTGGAAGCAGCCCGACGATGCACAGGCCCTGCTCTTGGAGAAGGTGATGGGCAGACAGGTGCAAATGGACACTAACTGGTGTCCAACAAGCTTATTTCCTTCAACACGCTTATTACAATCAGTTCTTGTTTATCGACCTGTGTGGCAGGTTAAAATTTTTAAATACTATGCAAAGTGTGTTTTTCCCCCTGAAGTTCCCTCCCCCTTTGGGATATAACCAAAATGTGTGATACAGAAATTAAGAGATACAAGTTCCCCTTAGATCAGAAACATTTTCATTTCATTATTTAGGAAGAGGAAAACAGGGAAGGGGTGGATGAAGGCAGGAGATTCGCTGTGTTTCACAGACACAGGCCCTGCTCCTGGCTTCCCCGGTGCCAGAGAAGCAGAGACTAAGGAGCGTATCAGCAGAACCCGAGAGAAAAAGAAACCTGGGCCTTCAATCTGAAACAGAGGCCCGAGGAGGCATCAGGATCTCAAAGAGAACGCAGGGCGCGTGGAGGTATTTCAGCTGTAGAGAGCCTCTCCAAGATTCCTGTGCTTTAGCTTCAATTATAAGAAGTAAAATTACCCCTACTGCTTCTAGAGTAGCTTGGAAATAGCAGAGTGCACCATTGGACCTGAAGAGGCCGCACGGAACAGGACGAAGGCCGTCTCAGCCATGAAATGGCCGTCAACAATGAAGGAAGAGAGCGTGAAAACTTCCCGTCTTGCTGGAGACTGAAACATGAGATGTTCCTGCTGTGCTCACAGGATCACATATAACAAGGCAGGGGAAGGACAGGGAGAGACATGGAACCGTCTAAGTTTTTAGGCCTGAGGGTGAGATATAAAATATAAGACAAAAACATATTTAAAAGGCTGTTTATGTAGCCTACTAAGTTGAGGAATAAGAACCATATAGGCATGGCACAAATCGATGATGTGTCTTCTCCCGTTAGAATGTGAGCACCGGGAAATCTTATTCACCTCTGTATTTTCAGACCTTAGAATGTTCCTGGCACAGGGGCGCCTGGGTGGCTCAGTCGGTTAAATATCCGACTTCAGCTCAGGTCATGATCTCACAGTTCGTGAGTTTGAGCCCCGCACTGAGCTCTGCACTGACAGAATCCCTGCTTGGGATTCCCTCTTTCTCTGCCCCTTCCCCACATGCATTCTCTCTTTCTCGAAATAAATAAGTAAACTTAAAAAAAAAAAGTTCCCTGGCACATAGTAGTTGCTCAATAAATACTGTAAAATAAATAAAATGGTGATCACTGTGCTGATGGAGGGAGTCTTAGAGAAATTGAGCACCTTGGCCAAATACCTATAGCTAATAAATTGATAATAAAATAAAAGTAAATAAAAGTTGGAAATTATAGGCACCAAAATAAAAATTATCCCTGGAAAATATGTTACGCTTTTTAAAAAAAAATATTCTTTCTTTTTCTTAATGTTTATTTTATTTTGAGAGAGAGAGAGCAGGGGAGGTGCAGAGAGAGGAAGAGAGAGAATTCCAAGCAGGCTCTATGCTGTCAGCACAGAGTCCGATGTGGGGCTTCAACCCATGAACTGTGAGATCATGACCCAAGCTGAAACCAAGAGTTGGATGCTCAACCAACTGAGCTACCCAGGCACTCCCTCCCTTGCCAATATTTTTAATGTTTATTTACTTTTGAGAGAGAGAGAGAGAGAGAGAGAAGAAAGGGCAGAGAGAGAGGGAGACACAGAATCCGAAGCAGGCTCCAGGCTCTGAGCTGTCAGCACAGAGCCCAACGTGGGGCTTGAACCCACGCACTGGGAGGAGATCATGACCTGAGCCCAAGTCGGACGCTTTACCAACTGAGACAAGCAGGCACCTCTGAAAATGTGTTATAGCTCTATGCAAAGCGGTCTGGGTCATTTGAAATGGGAAATGGGATTTTGAACCCACGCCCATGTGGCCCTAAAGCTTATGATTGTAGCCCCCACCACTGAAAACATGCACCCAGGCACTGTGTGTCAGACAATGAGCTAGATACACGCCAACCTCGAATCAGGCGTCTTGCTTTCAATTTCCAAAATTTGAAATATCAAGACATGACGTCCATCTCCTTTGATAACCATGGCAAAGACCTTTCATCAAAAACTATCCTTGAATTGCTATGAAGTTATTATTTTTCATAAAGCGAAATACAGCCTCGAGATATCGCTGACAACCAAGATGTAGTATTCAAAAATACCCTATCCATCAATAATAGTGGAACTGGAGATCTCCTTACTTTAAAAGAGTTTCTAATTTACTTATTACGTATGTTTACTTTTGGTGCTGCAAGAGAAACAGCATTTAATTGTATTTTTTTGGCCACTGACTTTAAAACTCAGAAGTACACTTTCCCTTCCTCTGTCTAAATGACTGCCCATATCAAATTAGTGCCCTAGAGATACTATATTTGTAAAATAAATACAGAAACATCATAAAACACTGAAAGAGAAGCCATAGCATGAGTGTATTTTATTTTAAAATCACTGGTCTTTAGTAATTTTAGACGGCTTCCTAGTATGGAAGCACAGAAAAAATGTGTAAAAACTGCTTAAACGGGCGCATTTAGAAACCATTTCAAACAAATGGTATCATGTGCGTGAAGACGATTCCTTTAGGCAAAATTAGGCCTCCGAGTAGGCCTGTTAAAACACACATGTTAGAACTTCTTGGTCACTAACTAGGACCGGCAGAAAAGGTCTTTGTCAACGTATTTTGTGTCGTGTGGGACATGTAGTCTCAGATTTGGTAAAACAGGTTCAGAGAAGATGCCTCCTTTCCAACATCAACAATGTCCTTTCCACTGCAATACAGAAAACATCAGACGCTGATGAGAATATATGGGGACTGACGTATCTCTGTAGGCCCAGAATGTCTTTTTACCCGTGTCAAGGTCCAACGCCATGCTTGGTTTATGAGCAGACCCCATCGAGATGAAATGGACAAACCAAGCCACATGAAATTCAGCCACACGAAAAGTAGACCGTGAGTCTTCTTATGAGAGAATTATTATTATTATTATTTTTTTTGATCTCATTCTAAGGCACACATTTCTGTGAGTCATTCCAGTCTCTCCTCATCCTGGGACTCTCTGCCAGGTCATATGGCCTTGGGAATCTGCTTCGCACGTACAAAAAATTCTGCAAAAATTACTATCAAAAACATGTGGTTTTGACCTGGCATCCACATGAGGTTTGCAGAATAAAGGGAGAAATTTTCTTGACTTCGCAGACCATATTTGGGAATGAAAAAAGGGGATCCTGTGAGAATATTCCCCATTGTATTCGGCAATAAAGCAGCAGCAGCCGCAGCAGCGTTTTAACACGGAGCGCACCGGGCAGGCTGATTTCGTTCTGATGTTTCTAATGATGCCCTGCGTGACGCCTGCCTCCAGTTCCTCGGCTATTTGTGCCAGCGTTTTCACTCTGGTGATGAACTAGAGAGGCACACTTGAAGAGAGACTATCACAGACTGAGATGAGGAAAATCAATTTCAAAGCCCAAAAGACGGCTGGAGCAGGAAGGTCACTGAACACTAACAGTTGCTTTGTGGCTTTGGAATCTTGAGGGGGATTCTATTTAACAACAACAACAACCGGACGGGAGCCGCGGAACTGCACCGCGTTATTAACTGTGACGCGCGCGGCAACGAAAACATAAATGGAAACAATCACTCTGCATTCAGCGCAATTAATAAGCGCTCGTTTCTCTTCTTAAGTTGAAAGATCTGTTTCTTTGTTGGTCTGCCTTCAGACCCACCTTTTCATTTCAGCTTCCACCTCCTGTCCTGGCTTGTATTTCTAGCCGATCTTGTGAGGTATCTTTCTATGGGTCATGTCACAAATTTAAAATTTGTGACAGAGACTGAATGCCCTCATCTTTCCTGCTGTCCCCATTCAGGCCTTTGGGTCACCGTTGGTAACTCTATCCTGTAGGTCTCTCTGAGGGACTTAGGGGTAATTTTCAATTATTCTTCTAGCCTGCCTGTCCTGCCCCCTTCCCCCACCCACCCCCTTGTATCCACCCCGCCAGAGAACCCTGCATTCTTTCCTTTATGGTCTGGTCTGGTCTTTTCTTTTTTCTTTTCTTTCTTCTTTCCCTTCCTTTCTTCCCTCCCTCCCTCCCTCCGTCTTTTTCTTTCTCTTTCTTTCTTTCTTTCTTTCTTTCTTTCTTTCTTTCTTTCTTTCTTCCTTCCTTCCTTCCTTCCTTCCCTCCCTCCCTCCCTCCTTGTCTGTCTGTCTTTTTTGCTGGGGTTGAAAAGTTCTTTTGAGTTCTTATACCTCAGTTTCCTCTTTTGAACTGATTTGGCAGAGGCAAAGAAGAGACAAAAGTAACATTTTCATTTTAAATTTTCTACTCTCAAATGAAATGTCATGTTTTAAATAGGAAATCTGCACAGTATGCTGAGGTATTGCTATATATCCAGTCACAATTCTTACTGGTTCTCCTCTCAAGCCACTTACAACTGCTTATTATTTATTTTGCTCTGTTTTACTCCATGTCTTAGCAAGTATGCTCTGCTCCTTAGAAATGGCTTACTTTTGACTGAGGTTGTCTTTCAAAACAATAAACTACAAAACACTATCATAAGATTTTTAATGGCAAAATACTCAGGTTTTTAAAGTAAATTTAAATGTGCTTCTCATTGTATTATATTATGTTGTATTGTATTATATTACATTATATTGTATTATATTATATCATGTTATATATCACAGCATATTGGTGCTCATGGAAAGATGCTGATATCAGGTATAAATTAAGTAAGTTGTACTATATAATTAAATCGTAAGCTTACAAGAGTCACTAGGAAATAAAGGGGTTCATACTCGTCTTGTTCAGATTAGTACAGTCATGTTACTCCTGTAGCATTGAGTATGTTTTCATAAGTTGGAAATTACAGGGACGGAAATGAAAAGCATCCTTGGGAAGCATGTTATAGCGTTACTCAAAGTGGCTTGACTCATTTCCTCAATGGGACACCGAGATAGAAAATAAAAGTCCAAAAGAAAGTGTACAACCTCTGAATGACATGTTAGTTAGATCAACTTCATTACTGGTTGTCTTCACAGAGAAGAGGTTTCTTCAATATTTTCCGTTAGAAATCTTTTTAGGGATTTTAACCAACAAAGCCAAGGACTAGAATAAAGAGTGTTGCAGTGTTCAGTTCTATCCCTAAGGCACAGTTGAAACCTTTATTAGGGACATACACACACCTGGAAAACTATTTCTTTTTGTATATAATCTATTCTGTCTTATGGGGAGAAAGACACTACTGTCCAGGAGATGTTCACACTGCCTTCCTCACTATGTTCTTCGTTGAACAAAGAGAGTAATTGACATCAAACTTAACGTGAGCTGCTTACATAAAACGTCTTGATGTCCTGCTTTCTACTTATGTTTCTAGACAAATCAGTAAAAATTGTTACCTAGAAAAACAGACTGCTTACTTCAAATTAGATGCTCTGATTTCAAAGACAACGTGCCAGTGAGAAGAGAGATTGGCTGTATTTGGTCACATTTACCAAACCTTTTCAGAATCCAAACTTCTCACTTAAGAGCTAAGGGAATTTTAAGGTATAGGTTCCTCTTCCCTTCAGGCAAAATATAACTTTCTGGATTTAAGAGGCTTATTAAAGGTCTCACAAGATTTCCTCAACATCAAACGACTCTTCTAAAATGACATTTTCAGATCTAAAGCAAATGAATCCCACACTTACGGATTAAATTTACCTGGAAATATATGAAGGCTAAAATTAACTACTGAGTTCAAAATAGTTGTAGTCATTGATGATGCCAAAACAATGGGAGGGTTGCCTAGAATTCATTTTAAGATAAAATACTTCTTAAAAACTGTCAGAATATATACAATTTAATTATTGTGTATTATCTTCCTTCCATATTGCCCATTACCACTCATTTAATTGCTTGTCGCCTATGACTGAGAATATATTTATTAAATGCTTCTGGAGTTTTAAAGCAGCCGCTGCTATTTGTTAGCATATATTTGAAACAAATGATATACCTGAACGATGATATTAACCACCATGAGAGCGCTCTCAATACTTAAAAATAACCTGGCCTTCATTAGCACAGTCTTTAGAATTTTCACTACCAAATCCTGAATTTTAAGTTCCAAAGCCAACTGGATTATCTATTAAATGTATATTTAGCATTGTGTTTATAACTCATTAAAAGGCTGAAAAAGCGGTTTACTTAAATGCTGCGCTTTAGAGAACAACGCAGCGAAATACAAGATTCCTGGCGGCTTTCAAACAGAAGACTAAAGAAAACAAAAGCCTATATAGAAAATTACCTGTTCTTATTCAAGGCCGGGTTCCTGCTTGTTTTTCCTACCTTTCAGCAACTGATTCTCAATAGGTATCCAAAGACATCTAGAACAATTACTTACCGTGTTTCAGTACCTAGTTATTTGGAAAGAAATCACCATCAGTCGAGCAGGCTGGCCCCCAGAAGCTCTGTGAGATTGAACTAAGAGACTGCAGAGGCTGTGAATTTTCAGGGAGAAGCCCACCCACACTAGCGTCTGAGTAAGGCTTAGTAAAAGGTGTTCGGCAGTCTCCAATCTTTCCTAAGAGAACAGTTCAATCAGACTGATCACGGTATCATAGGTTTGGGTAGGGCCTGGTGAACTTAGGTAGCCAAGGGCTGGTCCACTAATATGAACAAAATGTACTTAGAGACCATTTCATACATGAAAGCAGCGGTCCTCAAACACCAGCTTGCATCAGAGTCCCTTGGAGGGCTGGTTCTCGGTGGAACCCCCAGCAGTTGATGTTGCCCGGCCCAGAGCCCACACTTTGAGAACCGCTACAGTAATGATTCAGTGTTAACTCAAGACTCCCAAGACTCTATAACAAATCAGAAAATCATTCAAAAGATTCCTGTTTAGAAAGTTAATGCTGGTAGCTCACAACAAGCCGTCAACTCCAAACAAACGGAATTTTTACGATACAAGGCTCAGTCCATCTGACCCCAGAATCAAATGGCTTAAACATTTTTCATTGTTCTAGGTCATCTCAATCTTAATTTTTTACTTACAACATCCCCCTTTATGGTACTTCCCTTTCAAATGCATCTAAGTGTTAGGAAATCAGGTCCTTCAGACCTTCTCTTCTCACTGCTACTTTTATCTATCATGTTTATTGAACTTTATCTCTAAATGAGATGTCAGTGGGGTACCTGGGTGACTCAATCGGTTAAGCATCCGACTTTGGCTCAGGTCATGATCTCACAGCTCGTAAGTTCAAGCCCCGCGTCGGGCTCTGTGCCGACAGCTCAGAGCCTGGAGCCTGCTTCGGATTCTGTGTCTCCCTCTCTCTCTCTCTCTCTACCCCTCCTCTGCTCATGCTCTGTCTCTGTCTCAAAAATAAATAAACATTAAAAAAAAATTTTAATGAGATGCCAGTATCTGTTCTCTTTTGCTTGTTTCCTGTACTATCTGTATTTCCGTGTGTGTATGAAACATTCACCAACACACTATCTTATTCCACAAGCACCTTCTTTTGGGGGTTCTCTTTCTGTCTTTCTTGGAACTTAATGCTTGGGTTTGTGAACCACGTAGAAGTCGAGCTGATAATTCACCGTGGGTATTTACAATATCCCAAAGGGTTCCCACTTTCTTCATACAGATAATGCCATTTCTCTACCGTTAACCTTTCTGGCTGGAATAGTTTTTATGTATTATTTTTTTCCTCTAAAATCCTGGCTTCAATTTATTACCTGTATTAAAATGTATAGGGGAGGAAAAACTACCTCTCATCCTTTATCTATTAGCAGAGACTTCTGGAAAACTCAGCTCTAAATATTTTTAAGGCACTGTGCACACACACAGACACGCATAAATACAACCTCTTTACTGCTTAACACATCTGCTGTATTGAGGAGAGGGAAAAGAAATAAAAACTATTTCCTGCATAAATGCCTTCTCCTTAACTTTTCTTTGAAGCTGCTGGGGACAACAGTGACCATCAAGGTGGTGTTCCTAGCACTGGCCACAGTGGACGCGCTACCCACTCTGACAAAGGTCGTAGCAGGGGTCGCCTCAGAGGTACCAGACAAGGTGACAAAAAATCCTCTTACTGAGGTTCAGAGGGAGCAGAATTCCAGCATATCTGAAAAAAAAAATCCCATGCTGAATCCTCATTATTACAGTTAAAGAGAAAGTTTTTTTTCTCTCAGTCTTTCCATATTATTTTAAAACATGCTTTCGAGAGTCTAGAAGAGTACTCACCTGGATGAGGAAAGTAAAAAGTATTGAGAGGACTAGGTTTTAATTAATTTCAATAACCACCGTGGTTAGCACGAGTACTTGACGAAAGCTATAACTAAAAATATAAAGCTAGCAAATGGGAGCTAAAAGCTGAAAAGGCTTGCCTCAAGGATGGATATAAAGGGAAACGGTTAAGAAATAATAAAATTTACCTGGAGTGCGTCAATAATAGACTGAACTTCATATTTGTCTTTTTGCTTTTTGGTAATTTAATCTCTGATAATTTTTAAATAGGGTGAGTTCAGAGTAGATGTATATGCCCGTGTGTGTGTACATGTGTATAAATTTTCTAAGAATTGGCCAGGGCTGGTTCAAAATGGATTCATTACTTTGCCTCTAATATAAAGGTACTATTACTATAAACTTAATTGGAAATGTTTTATAGTAAGTAATATCCTATGCATCCCTGAATTGTAAAAAGAAAATGTTTTAGAGTCCTACTAATTAACATGCCTCTTCTTTGATTACCTTTAAATTAATTATGGTATGCATTTTAAAGAAAATATTTTAAATAAGAAAATTAAACACCCCCCCCCCAAGTGAGTAATCAACATTAGAATGTAAATTATGTATTTTGATGTGAAAACAAAAGAACAAATATGTCATGATTCGAGCTGTGACCCAGTGAGTTAGTGAGACCTATAAGCTCCTTCTTCAGGCTGATAGCATGTTGTGGTCTCAAATCTATTACACTTTTGAATTGATGTGCTATTATCTTTGGACAACTTTCACACCAGGAGGTGATCCCAGCAAGAAAAATGTCTTAAATGAAAAGCTTATAAACAAGATACATTTCACCGCTGTTACCTGAATTAATATGAGCTATTAGTGGTTGTACAAAACGTGGTTTGAGACAGAAACTGTTTTTAACATTTTGCCAAAAAATTCTGCAATATGAATGTGTGAATAATTATACATTTTAGCAATTGCCACTGTATCAATTTGTAATTATAATGAGTACGCAAACATGTTCATGGTAAATACAACATTATATGTTCACTGATCTCCGAAAATTGGGAAGAAAAGTTCTAGAATATTAAGGTGATTTGTGCAAAATGTATTTTAGTGAATTCTTTCATAATTACTTTTAGGTCTTAATTGAGAAACGAATCTAATATAACATAAAAAAACTAATTTAATAGAATATAAAATTTAAGCATAACCACACCTTTCAAAAATATATAGGGTTATTATAATAGGAAGCAAAGATTTTTATTATGACTTATTTTAACATAGGTATGTCTATAATCAAGCACAAAATCATGTTACAGTTTGGGAGGTTAGGAACTGAACAACAGGTCAAATATGCAGATTTGTTTCTTTTTCTTTCCTTTTTATCATGATCAAGAAGGCTCCACAGTCTTTGTTTCAAATTTTAGTTATTACAATAGTGCAGCCGTACCATCAAAGGCAGAAACCTGTATTAGATATTTTCCTACATGTTTTAAGATTATCAATTATACCTACTGTTGGGAAATGATGTACTAAATATATTAAGATGAAAATGGGAATGAAAAAGAATGCCTTAAAATTCCTATGGGCTATTTGAACAAGATTTCAATTATTAATTCATTTAATTATTGACAGCCGTCTATGCTTAAAAACCTGTTCAGCAAAGTTCTTTCTCTGCAAGTTTGAGAAGGAAGTGTGAGCCAGATAAAGAGGTGAATTTTGATGTTAAGTTTATGACGAATGAAAGAATTTCAGGGTTGTAAGAGATGTTGAAGGTATCTTAGTCAATCAAATATGTGGTAGTGAACATTAAGTAGTAACAAAACAAAACATAAAACAACCATCCCAGAGAGAGGAAAGTGTTTTAAATAAACCTGAGTGAGCACCTATTTACCATGTGCAAAGAAAACACGATCTAATTTTAACTTCACAAAATCCGCACTGCGCGTGTGTTATAAAATCTACTTTTTTTTTTTTTTTTTTTAAGTAGGCTTCACACTCAGCACAGAGTGCAACGTGGGGCTTGAACTCACAACCCTGAGATTAAGATCTGAGCTGAGGGCAAGAGTCGGACGCCTAACTGACCAAGCCACCAAGGCACCTCCTATATTCTTTTCTTTAAATTGAGTACACTGGGCCGTAATTTGCCAAAGTGTATACAGAGGCAAAACCAGGTCTTTTTAGGCCCTAAAACTTATGTTCTTGACCAGTTACATAATAGAGGAGTAGTTTCTATATGAGCTATGTATCTTAACTCGTGTATAAAACACACTCCAATTTAGGGGTGCCTGGGTGGCTCAGTCGGTTAGGCGCCTGACTTTGGCTCCGGTCATGAACGTGCAGTTCACGAGCTCCAGAGCTCATTGGGCTCTGTGCTGGCAGCTCAGAGCCTGGAGCCTTCTTCTGATTCTGTGTCTCCTCTCTGCCCCTCTCCTGCTTGTGCGCGCGCGCTCTCTCATAAATAAAAATTAAAAAAAATCAAAAACTCCCTTCAATTTGTATTTACCTCCTGTCTAAAGAATAAGAAAGATACTAAGCTTTAATACCATAATGCGGTGATGATGGTGGAGGTGGCCTTCAGTTCGTTGGTGGGAAAGTCACTAATCTCAGTGACGTATCCTGAGAGAAGGAGAAGTGTTCCCCAAGTAACGCTCTCACCTTTCAACTTTTGTGGCTTGTGTGCGATGGGTTAAACACACGATTCTTCATGGTATTTTGAAACGAGTTGTAGAGTGATCCTGAAAATCTTTTTTAACCACATAAAGGTTAGCCAGCTAGCTCATGGCAATGTACCCAAAAGAGTTATAAACCTTCCAAATGAGTTAAACATGTAACAAGAAGGGTCCAAATTTGCTGACCGTTTCTGGGATGACAAGCGGCTGTTAGTGTGGCCTGCTACCAAGAGTATATTTTTGGGAAAATTATTAACCTGTCCTTCAAGGTAAAGTAGTATTCAAGAATGAGTAAGAAAGTACCAGTCCTCTAAAGAAACTCTTAGTGCAGACAGGATATTTTTAAAACTCGCATTTGGAAATGTTCCCATCAACATATTATTTTGTTGCCAAGAACAATGACTACCATCTATAACAATTTTTAATTTTCTAAACTGTTGAAAAGTCTGAAAAACATGTATCTTAGTGAGCTTAGTCCTTATTTAAAGATGTAAAAATGGAACAACTTTCTAATTAGTTTGCTAGAACATCAGAGAAAGTAGCCAAATTTCAACAGTTACAGTATGATCCCAGTTGTCTGTGGAATCTAATAAAATTGAACTCATAGAACCAGAGAGAAAAATGGTGGCTGCCAGGGGCTGGGGAGGTGGGGGAATTGAGGAGAGATGTTTGCCAAAGTGTAGGATAAATAAATGTTTTTGTTTATTTTTGAGGGGGGAGAGAGGGAGAGAGAGAGAGAGAGAGAGAGAGAGAGAGAGAGAGAGACAGAGCCTGGGTAGGAGAGGGCCAGAGAAGGAGACACAGAACCTGAAGCAGGCTCCAGGCTCCGAGCTGTCAGCACCGAGCCCGACGTGGGGGCTTGAACTCACGACGAGACCATGACCTGAGCCAAAGACAGACACTTAACCGACTGAACCATGCAGGTGCCCAAAGTGTAAAACTTTTAGTTATAAGATGAGTAAGTGCTGGTGATCTAATGTGCAGCCAGGTGATTATAGCTAATAATATTGCATTGGATACTTGAAATATGCTAAGAGAATAGACACACGCAAATGTACACGCGTACGCGCGCGCACACACACACACACACACACACACACAGAGTATGTGAGGTGATGGATAGATTAATCATTTCAAAATGTGTGTGTGTGTGTATGTGTGTGTGTGCGTGTGTAGATAAATTTAATGATCAGGAAGTTCATATAGTTGTTAGGGTCAAAAAAGGTTTAAGGTATGATTAATATTTGATATGTAATTGTCTTATAAATGTATATTTAATAATTTATTAAACAAACAAAACTAAATAATAGGTTGAAAGAAAATAAAATTATTTAAAAATGTTATTTATTTCGGGACATCTGGGTGGCTCAGTCATTAAGCAACCGATTCTTGATTTCCACTCAGGTTATGATCTTGCAGTTTGTGAGTTCTAGCCCCACATCACGCTCTGAACTGACAGTATAGAGCCTGCTTGAAATTCCCTCTCTCTCTCTCTTCCCCTCTCTCTGTCCCTTCCCTGCTCTCGCTCTCTCTCAAAATAAATTAACTTTAAAATATTATTTATGGGGTGCCTGGGTGGCTCAGTCGGTTGAGTGTCTGACTTCAGTTCAGGTCATGATCTCACAGTTCAGGAGTTCGAGCCTGGAGTTGGGCTCTGTGCTGACATCTCAGAGCCTGGAGCCTGCTTCAGATTCTGTGTCTCCCTTTCTCTCTGTCCCTCCCCTGCGTGCGTGTTCTCTCTCTCTCTCTCTCAAAAATAAATAAATATTTAAAAAACTAAAATAAAATGTTACTTATTTAATTTCATCCTTTCAATGTTTAGTTTTATACATGTATGATAACATGCCTAAGATTAGTACATTGCTAGTTCTGCATAATTAATGATGTGATAAATACACGTATTTTGGGTTGAGTGCTTTTATTTTCTTTCATATGTAATTTATAAAAAAATTTGGAGACACTACGAGAAGAAAAATAAATTTAGAATTTGGGATCTAGTTGAGAGACACCCCGCTAATTAGTCATGTGACCTCGGGCCGATTACTAAATCTCGATGGGCTTTAAAAGAAGGCAAGATAAGGTTAACTGCAAGATTAACTCCAATTGTGAAATCTGTTCTGGAATAGAGTCCATCTTTCTCAAAAGCAGTCAGAACTTCTCCGCGTCTTCTATAACCACCTTGAGTTTTTCAAACTGGTACATGGTAAGACTTTCATAAATACGGGCTGAGTGAGTGAATGCATCCAGGACTCAGTTCATGAAATACCACTGCCCTACCGCTATCTCAGATCACGTCTTCCCCATTGGTTCACCGTTACTTTTTCCGAAAGCAAGTTCTGTCTTTGAAAATTTACTTCATAGTTTAATTCCTGTAGGAAGTCACCCCAATTAAATAGGGACTACACTGATCACTCTCATGATCAAAAAATACCTATCTCCAAAGGTGAAAAGGCTATGTCATTGTTCACAAACTTTATCAACATGTCCATTCTTGTTAGCTGTCACTGCCTTTTCTTCACCGAGCCTTTACTGCCTTTGTAGTTGTCACTTACCTGTGTAAATATGGAATCAATTACTTTTCTCTTCAGTGGGGAGTGTAAGAAAATAAAGAAAAAGCAAAGAAGCTGAAGTGCCAGGTACTTTGCAATGACATTTCAATGAATCCTTCTAAAATCTTTGAGAAGTCCATCAAAACCCATTTTATGACAAAATAAACAAGATAAAAATAAATGAGTAATCCGCCCAAGGTGACACAGCTAATTGGATGTTAAGACTTTAACACAGATTTGTCTGTCCCCAAACCCACGCTTTTTCCCACTGCTCCGTGACCAGGAAGGAGCACTATGACATCAGTGCAGGATGTGACTGGGGCACGATGATTTCTGGTGGTAGTATTTTAAGTGGTTCAGATGCTACGAAATCATAAAGAGGTTCATGGCAGAATCAGAGGGGTTATCAACAGAAGTTATTAAGCTTAGCTGGTTAATTGCATGTCCAAGAATGTAATCTTGTGGGCTCCAAGGAAAGGGTTCTAAGAATGGTATAACAGAAAACAGACTTGGGACGCCTGAGGGGTTCAGTTGGTTAACTGTCTGGCTTCGGATCAGGTCCTGAGCTCGCGGTCCGTGAGTTCGAGCCCCGCGTCGGGCTCTGTGCTGACAGCTCAGAGCCTGGAGCCTGCTTCGGATTCTGTGTCTCCCTCTCTCTCTGCCCCTCCCCCGATCACACTCTGTTTCCTCTCTCTCAAAAGTAGATAAACATTAAAAAAAAATGGGAAAGAGAAAAGAAAACAGACTTTATCCCAGGTCTGACGGAAGAAATAGAGAAGACAAAAACTATGTCAAGGGAAAAATGAAGAGACACTAGAAACAATAAGCAATTCTCTTTTGAGAGGGTGCTTATTAACTGGTGATAAAACCAGAGGATGAAACTTGAGAGCACCACACAGCTTCAAAACTGGACAGAAATGAATTCTAGGAAAAAGATAGAAGCTCTATGTAATAGTGATGTCAGGCTGAGATAAAACACACACGTGCATACACAGAGCATGCACACACACACAAGGATCAACCCATTTTCACAGACAATATTAGTGAAGGTAGAAGGATTTAAAAACCTCACAAAACAGTGGCTGAAGAACGGGAAGTGACTTGCCTCAAAGTGAATAGGTCAGATTCAGAGAAAGATAAGAATTAAATCCCAGTCATTAGCTATGACCAGAGTAACGGCGTGCGTGACCTTCTACTTTGATCCTGTTCGGAGAAGGGGCTAGAAATGTGTTAGAAGTAATTAAGAATTCATTTTCCTAGGTACTATGGAAATGAAGGTTATCATGTATGAATATTTTATACAGATTGCTGGTTATCCAAAACCAAACATTATCAGAGGGTACAGTAATTGCAATTTGTGGGAAATTATGCTTTCAGAAAATCACTTAAGGCCTATAGCAAATAATTAATGCATACTTTCTTGGTGTTTTAATTGCTATTATAAAGAAACTGGTTCACCTCAATTAAACAAAACAACATGCCTACTCTCTTGTACAGTATCTTCATCATGCTCGAAAGACACCTAAAGCTTTAAATACCTTAAGTAAGACTGAGGTCTAACTTCTGACACATGTGGAGACAATGCTTCCATCAAGGATTTTACTGATTCATTCCAAACATTTACTACTTGAAGTTCATTAAATGTCTCAAGAATATGAAGAGTTGCCTTTCATCATAATTTAAAGATTTTTTTTTTCTTTCCAGGAACAAAATTAACAGCCTTGGGGTTCCTACCTGCAAAAATTCACCCACTTATGGGGCGCCTGGGTGGCTCAGTCAGTTAAGCGTCTAACTTCGGCTCAGGTCATGATCTCTAGGCCTGTGAGTTCAAGCTCCAAATCGGGCTCTGTGCTGACAGCTCAGAGCCTGGAGCCTGCTTTGGATTCTGTCTCCTTCTATCTCTGCCCCTCCCCCACTTGTGCTCTGTCTCTCAAAAATCAATAAATGTAAAAAAAAATAAAAAAAAAATTCACCCACTTTTTGTTGAATGACACGAATAATGAAAAAAAAAAAAAAAAGCAAGAGATTTTATTCTGATAAAATTATGGCTGTAAGCTTGACCCAACTACCACATGAAGATAAAGTAGACATACCTGTTCCAGTTAAGATAAATACTTTTCTTATCCGTTGGAGAGAGGAGAGCTACTTGGTGATAAATGATATTCGTTCAAGTGTTAACTAATTAGGTTAATTTATCCCATGCAGTGCTTGCTATTATTATCATTATTTGGTCATATTTTAAAAACATTTATGGAGTACCTATCATTTGCCAGGTACTTTACTTACATTATTTCATTTAAAAGTCACAACACCCTTTTTAGCAAGTATTATTATGGCATGGGCAATTGACCTGTAAGGTTTAAATAATTTGTTGATGATTATATAGGTCATTTAAATGAAGGATCTGGGATTAAAAACCCAGTCTGACTGCAAAGCAGTCAGTTGTGATGCTAAACTGTGTCTGTATCTGGGTTTATGGATACAGTTGGACAAGACGGACAGATTGGGTGACATCCCCTATCCTATCTGCGAACAGATATATTCTCAATTTGCTTTTCTCTTTGAGTCCTGCATCTTTTGAAAATGTTTGTGCAAAAGTCCTGACCCGTGACACCAGGGTCCCAACACTTGCATCCTGCTGGTGGGGCTCCACCTGATCTTAGGGCTGATAAAGACATGACTGAGAAATTGAAGGAGGAGGAGCTGACACTCCCCGCCTCCCCCCACCCCCCCATCTCCCACCCGCGGGGTTTAGCCGGAGTGTTCCCGCTCTCACACAGCGAGGCTTCAAGGCAGAGTATGATGAAGCTGTTTGAGACGTTTTCTGCCCACCTCCCATCAAGTGATGAACGGATAAAGAAATTGCGGTTTATATACACAACGGAATACTACGTGGCAAAGAGAAGGAATGAAATCTGGCCTTTTGTAGCAACGTGGATGGAACTGGAGAGCGTGATGCTAAGTGAAATAAGCCATACGGAGAAAGACAGATACCATGTGTTTTCACTCTTAATGTGGATCCTGAGACACTTAACAGAAGACCATGGGGGAGGGGAAGGAGAAAAAAGTTAGAGAGGGAGGGAGGCAAACCATAAGAGACTCTTACAAACTGAGAACAAACTGAGGGTTGATGGGGGGTGGGAGGGACGGAAGGGTGGGGGATGGGTATTGAGGAGGGCCCCTTTTGGGATGAGCACTGGGTGTTGTATGGAAACCAACTGGACAATAAATTTCATTTAAAAAAAAAAAAAGAAGAAGAGGAAGAGAAAAAACAATTTGCCGTTGTAAATGTTGGAGCCCCTCTCCGGCCCCGTCTCCTTGGATCCTCTGGTATGCTCTGCTCAAAAATGACGGAGCCTTCATACTCAATGCCAGGTTTTTGCTACAGATTAGATCTTTGGTAAAACCATTCTGAGCCCCCAAAAATGATGTTTAAAAATAAAACGACTAGGTTTTATTCAGGAATATATATCAATATTGACTTCTGGGAATGACCTTCACCTTACAGCTACTGTCAACTCACAGCCTACTCTTCCATCTTGATTATTGGCATGACGTGTGGTAGCCAAGCAAGTCGAGGTGGCAGCATTATAATTAGCTAATAATCATCACGTTTAAACAATCATGCTTTTGCTTTCACTTATCTTACTAAATCGACTCCTAGCTCATGCTTTATCTTCGAATGAGGTCTCTATTTCTGTATAGAAGAAAGAAGAGTTTTGGAAACCAAATTGTAACGCTGCTGGAGACACAGTAGTTCACTGTGTATTTTTTTTTAAGAGAGAGAGCGAGCGAGCATGTGAGCTGGGGAGAGGGTCAGGGGGGAGAGAGAGAGAATCTTTTGTTTTTTAAATGTTTATTTATTTTTGAGAGAGAGAGAGAGAGAGGGTGAGTGGGGGAGGGGCAGGGAGAGAGGGAGACACAGAATCCGAAGCAGGCTCCAGGCTCCGAGCTGTCAGCACAGAGCCCGATGTGGGGCTCGAACTCATGGACTGCGAGATCACGACCTGAGCCGAGGTCGGATGCCCAACCGACCGAGTCACCCAAGCACCCCTACATTCGAACTTCTTGAACAAAATCTCAGTCAATACATTGGCTTCAATACACGCTCCCTCTTGTCATCTTGATATTGTGAGAAGAGAACAGAAACAAATATTTGACGTATTATTTTAAGAGCTACACACCTGAAGGAAAACAGAAGGTGTGAAGGGGCTGACCAAGGGTTAACGATCTGCTAGAAGTTGGTGTAGAAACCAGAAAAGTTCAAGTTGAGAGTCAACCAATGGCTGCTCCAACCACTAGCTGTTTTTCCACCACCTCTCTCATTTGGTCTCTTTTTCTTATCTGAGCTATAAGAGAATATGGGCTCACAAGCAACTTTACTCTTGGGAACACAATTTCGTCGCTAACAGTAGGTCCCTGTGTGTCCAGGGCAGTCTCAGTTTACGCCTGTAAAATTTCCAGTGCAATTGCTCTTAAAAACCTTTCACTCTCAAACTGTCTGCTTTGATGATAAATTGTATGGTCACCACGGAGCTTAGACACTGAATTAGGACAAGAGCGTTCGCAACCTCCCTCCTCTCACCGAGACAAGTCTTTACGCCCCAAATTGAAATGAGCCTTCCATGCAAACACCACCTGGCAAATCCTTTTACATCATACCTCCTTCTTCCTATTACTCTGAGAAACACACGCACGTTCCCCTTTATGGGCCTTTTAAGAAACAGTGTAAGTTGGGGCACCTGGGTGGGTCATATCCGCTGAGCGTCCAACTCTCGGTATCGGCTCAGGTCAGGATCTCAGGTTTTGTGAGCCCTGCGTCGGGGTCTGTACTGACAGCGCGGAGCCTGCTTGGGATTCTCTCTTTCCCCCGCCCACCCTGGTCCCTCCCCCGCTTGCACTGTCTCCCTCTCTCAAAATAAATAGATAAACATAAAAACAAAAGAGAGACTGTAAGTTAGCAAAGGTGAAACCTTTCGAGAGATCTAGAATCCAGCTGACTTTTACTATTCATTAGGATATAATTTTAGATGAGTTTATCGGCTTTTTTATTGTTGTTGTTGTTGTTTGTTCATTTTTAGCAAACAGAGACGGTGAGGCCCTCAACCAAAGGTTAAGAATTTCTTAGCCTAGGCCCAGATCCAACGTTGAGTAACCCTAGCTTCTTCATTTTTGTGTCTCTTTCAATGGGCTGTGATGGTTTCCTTTTCCCCCCAGGTGCCCGTGGGTGACCCCAGACTACCTTTAACAAAAGGATATGGTATCAGTCCATAATCTTAAGTCAGAGGATTACCCTCCCAGGAATATTTTACTTAACGCTGTATCCGTAATTATGGAGGATCGAACTACTTACCATCTTGCTAAAGGTAGCGGGTCACAAGCCCGCAGGTGATGGTGCCATTTTTCACCTGGGAAAGCTTTCCCTGGTAGGATAAGACCACCACGTGTAGACCGCTGCCTGGATTTCTAATAGGAAAGGCTGACTGATACCTGACGCTTGTATGAGTGTCTCGCCTTTCCCTAGAACCATTCACAGTGAGGGCGCCTGGGTGGCGCAGTCGGTTAAGCATCCGACTTCAGCCAGGTCACGATCTCGCGGTCCATGAGTTCGAGCCCCGCGTCAGGCTCTGGGCTGATGGCTCAGAGCCTGGAGCCTGTTTCCGATTCTGTGTCTCCCTCTCTCTCTCTGACCCTCCCCTGTTCATGCTCTGTCTCTCTCTGTCCCAAAAAAAAAAAAAAAAAAAAAAAAAAACCGTTGAAAAAAAAGAAAAAAAAAAAGAACCATTCACATTGAGGATAAAAGGGGGGAAGAAAGGGAGAATATCTTAATTTAGTAAGTAATACTTCCGCTTAGGTATTTTTTAAGAAACTGTAGCAGCTGATCTCACATTAGAGCAGCCCGGGACATTTAAATATTTAAATAAAAAGTGCAATAATAAAGAGGTAATTTAATAGGCAATTTCATACATTAATAATTAGCAAAGCATTAGTGAACTACAAGGTAAAGAGCTATGGGAACATAACTAATGAACTATCAATGCCAAAGTAGACTTCATAGTAAAACAAGACTTTAATAAATCTTTTATTAAATGGCTACAAATGAACCATTTTGTTAACGTCTAATAGGTAACTACTGAGCTACTTAATTCACATATATAAATGAAGACCTTGCAGGCAATTAACTTCACAATTGCTGAAGGTCAGGGCTCCCGATGCGAGTTACGTTACTACACCTTTAAGGGCTGCTGCTGTACTGGGTCAAGTCCTAGCCTTTCCTCCTCGGCTCTACAATGTGTTAGCAGCCATTATCATGCGCTGAGGCAGCTGAAGTATAAAATAAACAAGGCATGAGCGATACACTAGCAAATGCCCAGAACTGAATCCTACAAAGTGTAAGAAATAGTGAGTGCAAAGAAAAGGAATCCTGAAGGAAAACTCTAAGCGAGGATGGGTATTTACGCATGGGCGCTGACTGCTTTTTACTGGAGACGAGGAGAAACTAAGGAAATGCTGATAAATTGCAAACGCTTGTCTGGGTCTGGATGTGACTCTAGGAGATCTGAAACTCACTAGAGATTATAGACCAGAACCGCTCTATTTACTGAGGAGGAACGTACAGTACACAATAATATCGATTGTCTCCAGCAGCAGCAAATGTTAAATTCATTAGAGAAAGGAAATAAGCATTGTTATGGAAGCAAGAAACTGCTGGTAAAAAAAAAAATGCTTTTTAATAAATCAGTACAGAAGCTGCATGGAAACAGGACAAGGTGGAGAATCTCTGATGTCTTCTCCACCAACTCATATGGACTAAGTCTACAAATTACGGAGAGTTTCATGGGTTATTACATGCCAATTTGCAAGCGGTAATTATCAATGCATGCTGGCAGGAGAAAGGGGGAGGAGACAAAACAGATTCTTACACACCCATAACTGAATTTCATGCTCTGTAACTGACATCCTTTAAACGACAGTTCCAGAAAAGTGAGAATCCGTAAAATGAGTATACGTGTAAACAGAAGTAATTGGCAAAGACGAAACTGTGCTCCAGATTAAAAACGAGTCAATGGCAGACCCACGTCTGGATGAAGTTGTTAATGTAGCTGAAACTGAACCTGAGAATCATACTCGATAGGGAACCTTAACTAAGAAAGGAAAAATCAATGACAGATAAGACTGGTTCTTCACCTCAAGAGCTCCAACCAAGTGAGACTATTAAAGAAACCACAGCAGGTCAGGACAGTGTGAGATTTTCACATCGCTGCTTAGGTTGATACACTGCGTCTGTGCAAAGCTGAAATACCATTTTCTTTTGATTAGCAATCTTATAAGATGTGGACCTCTGCAAATGAGAAGGTGACAAAACTGGACAACAGACTGAAATTTTTTTCAGCATGATATACGATGTTTTGATTCATTACTCTATATATTTCTATGTTAGTGAGATGCTATCAACTGGCAGATTTTCTTCCTGTGTCAATTCACAAAAACTGTATAATGTAATGCTGTTTGATGGGTCACTCATGGCATTGCTTTGAAATGGAATTTCAAACGGTATTGCTTTGAGATCATCCTGAGAGTGATTTTTTTAGATGGTCTGAATATGGGAGAAATCAGCTACGATGGGTTGTCCTCTAAACAGCTACTTTCTTTCCTAACTTCCCACCAAAAAGGAACAAACTCATTAGTACATACGAGGAATAATAAGAATGCACCTTATCTTTCCCCCAAATTATTCCGAATATCTTCACGAGAAGACTTGGCTTCAAAGAATCCCAACTCTCCTACTGGCACAGTTTTTGAGGCTTCTGTGCCACGCGACATCCCTAACACTAAACACGTTTCTGCTGACTTAACTTGACACATTTCATACATATTTGTCAAAACAATTATTGTTAACTACAATGCAATTATCCATATTCAATTTGATGACTCAACTGGAAAATTACTTTTTTCCTAATAAAATTTTTCCAAATGACAACAGTGAATCAGTGTTGATTAGTTGTTCAGTGCGTGCTAATTAATTACACGGGGTAAATTTAGTTCTGTGCTAATAACCGCAGGGGGAAAAAATTTTGTAGACACGACTTTTGTTACAAGTGAAGAAATTTCCTTCCTGCCTACTTCTTCTGTACTTTCTCTTTCTAATCTATCCCGGACGAGCGTTCAATAATACAAAATAAACAATAAAAGCCAACTACTCTTGCCTGATGCTACAGGTGAAAAGACCGGAGTTCTTTGGAACCTTGGTCCTAGGTCAAGAGTAAAGGAAAAGAAAAAGATTTGTACTGTTAACTTATTTAACTGTGAGGACCTCCGGATAGCTCATTCTCATAGCAGACTTGGTTTAGATCATGCATTTAATGGCCAAAAAAAAAAAAAAAAATCCCAATTTATTCACTATGAAACCTATTTCTTTATCCAGAAGCTAATTTAAATGCTGACATTAGCCAGGGGCTCTACGGGGCAAGGCATTTTGGGGGGATATTCCCGGGGGTCTGGAGTCCTCCGTTTTCTGGCTTTCGTGTGGTGATGATTCTTTCTCTCTGAGCCTGATGGAAGTTTATGGCAGCAAAGAAATAAATACTGATAGGAATGTCAGGGGAACTTTGTCACAAAGCTGTCAATAGGAGGCCAGTGAGGTAGGACGCCGTATTCTCTTGTGTAAATACACGGTGTAAAGAACACAGGGCCTGGCCAAAGAAGGGACAAATTTTTGTGCCCGGAGATATTGACAAAGTCAACGGATTAATTCAAAACAGCTCTTCCTGATCTATGCTTTTGTAGGAGTGGTTTGCTACCTGTGGGCCAACCTGTGTTAAGTAATAATTTCAGAACCTCACTGAACACCTGTACGTGTGCAGAGGAAGGGCACTAAGCTGGAGACGCCTCTGGAAGACAAGATGGTGAAGCCTGTAGGCCATCGTACAGAAAGGGGGCAAAATTATTTCAGGAGTTAGAGGTATCAGTTCATTGTAAGGAAAAATCTTACTGTCGAATATTACTGTCTAAGAACGAACGGGATGTCTTGGGCAGTCATGCTGGAAGGAACTGTAGACAATAGGTCCTATCCTCTTTCTGTTGCGAGAGACTAAAATATCCTTAACAGATGCTCATCTGACTATTACACCTAGGAATCCACTATGGTTTTATGATGTAACGGACACGACGTAGCCTGTAAAAGTAGGGACGTCTAGAACTAAGTATATGCTACACATGTTCACTACATCACCCTCTATACAGAATTGAGGGTCACCTTTTACATCTCTGACATTTTCTTGACATGCCTGCTAACTTGTAAATAAGAAAGAAAAAAAAAAACCCGCAGTAAGGAGGAGTTTTACCGAGGCCATTTACTCTTGTCTCTGACACAATGTGTGAAAAGGACAGGAAAGTTCACGGGCCCAGCGACTAAAAAATGGCTGGTAACCTGGCCCTGCTCCCACACAGCACAGAGGTATGCTAACTTTTTTTTAGCAAGAAAAGGGTTAGACTAGTTTACCTGTAAATGTTCGATGTTAAAACAACACAGTCTGTTGACTACTCTAGAATATCGATGCATGCAGATACGCTGTGCAGCCCTAACGATCAGATAATCTGCGAGTCTCCCACAGAGGAGTTACCTGCTTTCCAGTGGTACATTACTGCCAAGGACCCAGCTGTCCTGCAGCTGGACGGACTCGGGTGTGGTTTGCAGCTCGGCGGGCAAAGCAGCCGGCGGGGCCGGACTCTGGTTCCTTCTATTGGTCAGGGAGTTTCTGTTGAGAGAAGTGATGGACGGATGGTGCTGTGCGGGGTGCTGCTTATGGGGTGGTGGCAGAGGCGGAAGGGTGGGCTGGCCTTGGTTGTTTGCAGGTTGCTCTGAAAAAAAGAAAAGGAAACTCATTCTATATATGAGTACATGTACATATGTGTGCGTGTGTGTGTGTGTGTGTGTGTGTACATACACATCTACACACACCACCAATGTCTTGGGGATCCACTACAGATGAATTAGAATTAAAATCTGCATTTAAACCCATATCCTAATCAATTTGCATATTATTCTATTAAGCGGGTGTTCAGTGACATTCTCTAAGAGCGAGTTTACCCTTGATACACGGAGTACTAATTAATATACAACAGATGGTAAAATTGGTTTTGGTTTTAATTTGTTTCAGATTTTTTTTCATCTGGTTTTATTAACACCTACAGAAAACAGCGTCTGACAGCTCCCCTAATGTGCCTTTAGACTTCAGCTTTTTTTAACAAACCGACCCTGAAATTAAATGGGTAATTTCGGTTGAACACAAAGGTTTTCGAAATGCATATAATCCCTATAATTATTTAATGGAGGTTTTTTTTAAGCTTTATTTAACTGCAATAAATTATTACAAGCTAGCTGCTAAACAGCAGTAGACTAGTTTAGTGCATTTCAAATAAGCCAGACCTGCCTTATGATCCGCTAAAAGACGCTAAGTATTCTTTAGCAGAAGGTCACTCTGTGAAGCAGATGTTGTTTCATGGATATTTAACAGACTGAATCACATCTGATTACAACGTCAGAAGACTCATATACTTAATGACCGTTACATCCATTAGAACACACACAGAACAGATTTGCCAATTTCACAGTACGCCGTATAACTACATCTTGGAGTAAGTCGTAGGTGACCAGGGCGACTCATGCCATTGTGTCACTGGTACAAATATTTTGCTCTCAACCACAATCATAAGGGATCCAGCAACTTCAAACTATAAACACAACGGTAGGTTGTGACCAAAGAAACATTCCCTAAAACTAGGAAGTCGTAAGGTAAAATTGACAAACCAACGTAACACGAGACTGACTTTTCAATCTCATTACCTGCCTTCGGACATGCTAGAATTCACAAATACTACATTTTAACAAACAGACAGAGGACTCCTTAATTTAATGCTAACCTTATTATGGTTCCATACATGTAAGATGTCAATTTTTGACTAAATGCAGTTCAAAGTGCAATATAATTTTAAAGTGATGTATTAAATCATGCTATTAATATAAATGCACCTATTAAAGAAGAATAGGAAACACAGGGACTATCTTTCATCTGCAGTGTGAACGCCAGCAGAAATTGTTATGCCAAATAGAGTCTAACACTGTAATTGTGAATGCATAAAATGAATTCTTGATATGTAATAGCTTGAATATATCTTATACCCTCTTTACAGGGTATAAGAATTAAAATAACTCCTCCCATCGCATATAATATCTGTAAATACTGCATATTTCTAATGGCCTCTAACAATCCATATAATACCATTTAACAACTAATAATTTCTTACTCTTGAAATGAAGGAGAGAGAAAACCCCTGAATATATGAAACAAGGTTCTTTCTTGCACGTTCTCCGTTCCCAAGGATCCCCATCCTAGAAATTACAGAAATCTTGCTTGGCCCATTGTTTTGATGCTCATGAAAAATTAAGATTATCTCTATCTCAGTTAAACTGAAAGTACTCCTGGAGGAGGGGCACCTGGGTGGCTCAGTCAGTTGAGCAACTGACTCTTGATTTCAGCTCAGGTCATGATCCCAGAGTCATGGGATTGAGCCCCGTGTCGGGTTCCATGCTAAGCGCTGAGCAAAGAGCCTACTTAAGATTCTCGCTCTGTCTTTCTCTCCTTCTGCTCCTCTTCCCTGCTCTCTCTCTCTCTCTCTCAAATTAAAAGAAAAGAAATTACTCTTGGAGGAAATGCGAGGGCTAAACTAACACATATAGTTTTAATTGTGATAGGAAAAAAGAAACAGTTTAAAATTCAAAGATTTATTATTCAGGTATCATATAGTTAATTAGCTCTGTCTTCCGCAGCATTAGGGCATATGATTAGAATCTCTACAGATGTCTTTAAGGAGCATTTCAAAAGCTGCTTTTATAACTATATATATATATATTTAACAACAATATATAACAATATATAATAGCATATATATATTTAACAACAAGCCAAGGGCCTTAACTAGGTTGGTATCAGTACAATGGAAACAAAGAAAAGAGGAAACATTTCAAAGGGAAACAGATTAAGATTATGTCTAAAAAGAAGTATAGGGATGTGTCAAATGACTCCATATTTTTAAGCATGGCTCCATGGAAGAATGGAATTATACGACACATATGATATACAAATTATATATTGGATATTATGCTGATTAGAGGAGAGAGCAGTGTATATAGCAGTCAATTCCAAATTTAATTTCTAACTCTGCCAGGCATCATCATAGTGAGCCTCAGTTTTCTCATGTGTGATGTGGGGAAATAATATTGTCCCACCTAGGTATTTAATGATTCAGCGAAATGCACTCATTCATTCATTAATTCACCCACTTAGCCATTCATCCCACAAACATTTATCAAGCCTCTATGTTCCAAAGATATGCTAAGCCAATAACAAGTGAAAGTACTGGGTAATGGTAAAGCATCATGGATATTAAAATTGTTGTTGAAAATTACATGATTTTAAGATATGTTATCATTATCATGTATTTCAATATGTTGAATTTAAGATTCTTAAACGGTGAGACAAAACTTCCATTTCAGGCTTCAAAAATAACGAGTACTACTCCGGCTTTCTCTACGTTCACGCATTCACTTGGCAAGTATTTATCGGGAATTTACAATGAACAAGACATCACGCAAAGCTCCATGGCCCTTTCAATGGCCTACCCAGGTTATTTCAGCCAAGTGTGTTCTGTCTGCTGGGACCTCTTTTGATCTGACTACATAATCATGAGGCCCGCCTATAAAACAAATCCAGGTCATGAAAGCCGGACTCAATCTAAAATCTGGTGCGAGAGAATAAATGCAGAGCCTGAGTGAGATGGGATGGATGAACAGACATTTACGATTCTGCGGAAGCCCGCAGAGAGGGGCCAAATCCGAGGATTCACGTGGAGGGGAATACCACCTCTAGAGATTTGGGCTTACAGGTTGCAAGAAGCAGCCGAAGTATGAATCTATACCGACTTATTCAAGACAGAACAAATTTATAAAGTATAACAGGATAAAGTAAAATTGAACATAGCCGGAAAGGAAGAGAGAATAAAAGAAAATCAAGTAGGAGAGATAAGATAAAGCCAGACCTAAAGCTAGTGGACAAAACGCCTGCCGTATAGTTCTGTACATTTTCAGAGAAGGATACAAATCTGGCTCTCAATTATTTATCTAGTTGCTCACACAAAAAGGGAAACGTGATCACTTCCACGATTTGGAGTGTTTTTAAGACCGCAGAGTTTGTTTAAGGAAAGCATAACTATTACTGAAAACAGAGAAACATTCTTTTTAAGCACTCACAGGAAGAAAAACTGAATATCCATAGAAAATTTTATGACCTGGGTTCAAAATCGACACAAATGAAATAACAGGGTCTAGATTTGGAGACGAGCACTTAGAGTCTAACACAAGGGGTCAGATCCACTAGAACAACCACAACGTCAACTGCAGCGTTTGCTTTAAGCTGATCCATTGATACAGGCTTTGCACTCATTTGAGACAGTTTTGGACAGAACGACTCTGGAGTTCTAGAAGGGACAATCCTGAGACATAGGTCTCAACATGTCATTTTCCTTCTTGGAAACTCCAAATGGCTTCCTAGTATCTGTAAAACATCAAACTAACTCTAAAGGTGTATGTCCTAGGGTTGTCTGGGTGGCTCAGTTGGTTAAGCGCCCAACTTTGGGTCAAGTCATGATCTCGCAGTCCGTGAGTTCGAGCCCCACATCGGGCTCTGTGCTGACAGCTCAGAGCCTGGAGCCTGCTGTGGATTCTGTGTCCCCCCCTCTCTATCTACCTCTCCCCCGTTCATACTCTGCCCTGCTCTGTCTCTCAGAAATAAATAAATGTGAAAAAAAATTAAAAAAATAAAGGTGTATGTCCTATTTCTTCAGTTAGTCCTCAAAATATTTTTGCAAATGTTTCCCCCATGAACCCTCCTCATGTATCTTCTCTGAGTCTTATATTATCTGTGCCTTTTCACAGCTTGTTTCCAAATCCCCTCTCTATTATAATTAATTTTATAGGTCTCGTGTCTCCTGTTAGACTCTCTATGGGCAGGATTCACATTGAATTCACCTTGGAACCCGCATGGGGCCCAAGGACCACAGGGGGATGGACGTGTGGTCAACAAATATTTATTCACTCAAGTACACACCTGTTGAATGAATAATCATTCATTCAACTTGTGAAGAATTCAATGAAGAGAATGTCTAAGTGGTAAAAAGCTGAGCCTGCCCATAGTGTCTTTAACTGCAAGGTAATTTGCAACCTGCCCTATTTCCTTAACTCAATTCTGACATCCTGAAAGGCAGGGACTCTAACTTAAATTTCTTTGGACTTTTCAATATCTTCACTCAGTCTTGTACTTCAAAGGCTCCTAGAAATGTGCAGACTGGCGACAATTACGCAATCAGACCACTTTGGGGGCTCATCTCCTAAGGGCAGGGAGCCATGTTATCCACTCCAGACATCGGGTTTTAGGAATATTTCTCTGGAACCATAGCAGAGGCTGCAATATTCAAAATCTACCTTGTAAGGTGTGAAAATAATGGCAAGATTACATAAAAATACACACAAATATAGAAAAAATAACATGTAAGATCTGAAACAATCTATAAAATGTATGTTTTTTCAGCTAACCATAGTTATGTCTTCCTTGTATCTTAAAGCTTTTGATTAGAAATGTTCCAAATTACGTATTTTAGGAAAGGCATAGGTTATTTTTTCAAAATATTCTTCCCGGTTTAAAAAAATAAAATCTTTTGCATTATGCTTACTGAAATTATGTATTATACCCAAAGAGTGCCTTTACTCATTTTAGTCCTTCTTTCTGCCTGACGTTTTTCAAGTTCCTACTGCTCGTGTAACTTCAGGATAGCCTAGAAGCTGCCTGTTTTTATTTGATAAACACAACTTATAGCAGATAATTTATCAGTAACAAATATTAGATAGATCCAACTTTGGTCATTTTGCTCAGCCCTTTGTCACCAAAGAATTTAGCCCAAGAGTGTCATTTCAGGCCGCCCCATTAAACCCATTAACATGGGGTAACGACTTGGATCATGGCATACACTGAATAAGGTATGTTGACAACCCGCAAAAGTGTTAGGAGCCACGGAAGAGATCTGATTACGGGACAGATTCCAGTTTAAGTAACTTACAAAACCCCAATTACAAGCAAATGTACGATATATTATTTGTGCTCTGCAGAGGGAAGAGAGTAAAGTTTTAATAACTTTTCCTAAATAGCAACTATGCTATTGATTGGTGAGGTGAAAGGTACCATAGAGACAAATAACGATAATACGGATTTTTCTTTTGCAGTGGGATATTTTCTTGAATAAGTTATGTATCTGTCTCTCTGAGCTTCATGTATTTTATAGTGCTTAAAGAATCTAAAAGATACAGTGCCTGACATACCATAAGTGTTAAATAGTAACTTATTAATGCCAGAAAAGAAAGAACTCTCTTTAGGGAAGAACATTATGAGGGAAAACAGTACAGCTGACCCTTGAACAACGCAAAGGTTAGAGGCACTGAGCCCCTGTGCAGTAAAAAAAGCTGAGTATAACTTTTGACTCTCCAAAAAAACTTAACTACAAATAGCCCACTGTTGACCAGAAGTCTTACCAATAACATAAACAGTTGATTGATAGACTGCATTCTTACAATAAAGTAAGTTAGAAAAAAGAAAATACTAAGAAAATCATAAGAAAGAGAAAATACATTTACAATCCTGTATTTATGGAAAGAAATCTGTGTAGAAACGGACCCATGTTGTCCAAGGACCAGTTGCAACTGGGAAGCCTCGTCACTAATCAATACCGCTATCACAAGGCACAAGGACATACAATCAAGTGCGTCTGAACAGGAAGACTTTCTCCCTTCACGGGTACCAAAACAAGAATCTGAAATGTCGCAGGAATCAGAAAGCAACTACTGTCTGGCCGGAAGAGGGAATTTTAACCTCACAGTCATGAAGTCAGCCTGTCTCTTCTTCCCGTGTAGTATGACCACAGAAGCAAGTCAAGAATTTTCAAAAGGGGGGAGAGGAAGACACCTGGTTTTTTAAAACATACCTGGGCATGTTTACTGGTTCAATTTTTTTTTTTTTTTAATTAAAAGCAGCTCCCAGACTGCTGTGTGCAGTTCAGTCCCAGTTTTTCGCTGCTTTACAGCCTTGGGCTATGGTCTTTGGGGAACACTGTGGAAATGAACTCTGAAACAGGAAAGCTGGGGGATTAAAATATCTTTGTGTGCATGCGTGTCTGCGTGTGTGTGTGTGTGTGTGTGTGTGCGCGCGCGCGCCTCTGTTTGCGTGGGAGGGACTGAAAGGTGTCAGGTGCCTTTATTTTCGTGTGTGTGTGTGTGTGTGTGTGTGTGTGTGCGCGCGCGCACCCCTGTTCGCGTGGGAGGGACCGAAAGGTAAGTGTCAGGTGAGAGGCGAAGAGGAAGCTGAAGAGGTGTCCCCAAAGTCACCCCGACCACTCTGTCCCACACACCTTCCTTCACAAGCCTGTCCTCTTCCTTCCCTGGACCTCAGCTGTGGGGCGGCCCAGGTCCCTAGAGGAGAAGTACCCTGCTTCACAAGGGGGACAGAATCGAAGGGTGACAGCTGTGTTGTATGAAAACAATTGGTTGCAATGTGAATAAAATCCGCTAACAAAAGACAAATGGGGGTGGGAGGGAAGGAGAGAAGGAAGGAGGGCGGAGAGAGAGGCACACACCAAGGAACAAACACAATTTTAACTTTACTGAACCCAGAGAAGTGCCGTTAGGCAAGACACATCCTGGACATTCATTTGCCTATGGCTTGTGTACTCCTGGACGCTACGGGCAGCAGGCTGAATAAACAAATAAACTCTGCTTCTGGTCCCCTGACAGTTTATAATATGATCCACATACCGTGTTGAGCTACACAAACATTTAGAAGGAGCCAAACCCATTTACTGATGCTTAGCAAAGATGGGGCTGAAACCCTTCTTTCTAGATCGTAAAAAGTGTTCCTTCTCACTTCACTCCCTGGTTAACATCCCTAACTTTCTCCCACCGGTTACAAATGAAACCTGAGTTTTCTTCGAAACCGACCTCTTTGTTGTTGTTTTAATGTTTATTTATTTTTGAGAGAGGGGGGAAAGAGAGAGAGAGAGAGAGGGCACAAGCAGGGGAGGGGCAGAGAGAGAGGGGGACGCAGAATCCGAAGCGGGCTCCAGGCTCTGAGCTGTCAGCACAGAGCCTGACGCGGGGCTCGAACTCACAGACCGCGAGATCATGACCTGAGCCGAAGTCGGACGCTTAACCGACTGAGCCACCCAAGTGCCCCTTTCCCTTGATTTTCTAATGGTAAATGTAGGTAACAACACCTCCTTCATCTGGCTACATTTCAAGAGCTACTAGGAAGGGCGCATAATATAAATTCAAAACATCTTATGACACTGAAATTAGTAAATTATACAATGAAAATGTCTCTTTTGCCCAGAAAAATCTCATATACATTACAGACATTGAGTTGCCTTTATTTTCCTCTGACGAAAAAAACAATGGAAGCACCAAGGCTTTTCCTTATAAATGGGGAAAATCTGAGTTGAGGAAATACGTCTTTTTTTTGGTCAGACCACACCTCAGTAGAGCTCACAGTAAAGCAAAAATATTTAGACATTCAGGGTGACTTCCAATTTCTCTCCTTTCCCTCCAACAATGCTGTATTAATAAGATACCCACCTAAACTACTATAGTGGAAACTGGAAATGAAAGGCCTCATCTCACTCAGAAAATTACTTCACATAAACTTACTCTTCCGGCTCAAGTCTTTGAAAGTGCACTGCTCAATGATGGACCCCTGCAAGCCTTTGGTTAAAATATGGCACCATGTAAACATTTTCACCACAAGTCATCTGTCACTTAAACATTTCATACAGCTGCATGCAAATCAAAGAAGAATTTAAAATGTGTTTTAGAAACCATACACATAAATAATATTGTGCTTACCACCTTCATCACCAGATGACTGATCACCAGATAATTTATATAAAGACATCTGAGTATGAAAAACTTAGAGATAAATGAGAAGACACAAACGAAAGACTTGTACTGACTACAGGGTATAATTTCAGTGAGCACAGGTGAACTGATTTACTACTAAGTGAGAATTTGGTTTAGTTTTCTTGGGGTCAAACCTTGAAATGAGGATTAAAAGAAAGACTTAAAGGCTTTATTTATCTATTTATTTTTTTAAAGTTTATTTATTTTGAGGGAGAGAGATTCCCAAGTAGGATCCGTGCTCAGCCCAGAGCCTGATGCAGGGCTCAGTCTCACATATAGTGAGATCGCGACCTGAGCCAAAATCAGGAGTCAGATGCTTAACCAACTGAGCCACCCAGGCGCCCCAAAACTTAAAGACTTTAAATCTTTGCATTCTTTTTTCTGTGAGAGTTCACTGTACTTTCTACTTCAAACCATGTGACCACCCAGATCACCTGCCAACTCCCTTGCCATAAAATGCTAGAAGTGCTGGGTAAAATATATTAAATACCTTTTGGATTGATGCACTCAGCATACTTATTGAGTGTCTAACAGTTACACAGACTCTGTTCCAGGCAGGGAGGATGTAACAGGAAACAAAAGAGCCAAGAGTCAGCCTACCAGTGGAACTTTTACTTTAGGTTAATATAACTGAATTGGAAGAAAGAAGTGGCCAGGAACCAAGGGGAGAGAAAAATTGCTGACAGCATGTGAGATGACCTGGTAGCTTCTATGCAGAGAACTGCCTGTCTCTGTAACCTTTCTAATGTCCAAAGAAGAAACAAAACATAATACACCAGTTGTTACTGAGACCCCTACATATATGAGGCTTGACCCTTGAAATACTATACCCTCAGTCCAAGAGAAGACTTAAAACATCTCACTGCAAATGGAACAGTAAGGAAACTTGCTGTGTTGTCTTGAGTCCTACACGGGAAAGAAACCAACTCCTGAAATTTTTAACCACTAGCCTGGGCTTCTTTGGGGTTGGCATAGGAGATTCAGACTTATACTCTCAATGTAGTTTGGGAACTTCCAGCCAAAAAATTAATATTAAAATTGATCCTGGATCTGCAATGCTCCTCCCTGGGGTACCTTGCAGAAACAAATGCGAAACTTCTTTAAAGAATACGCTCTCAACCCAAGTCACAAAGGATTTCCACAAACAAAATACAGCTTTCAGTAAATTAACAGACTAAAGTCACAAAGTTTAAATGGGAACAATCTACCTTGTGCCAAATTCTACAGACAAAACAGCAGAACTGCTCTCCCCCAAAACTTCAGATAATATAATCATTTACTAAAACTTCAGTATGTTTAGGATGTTAAAGACTTGAAAGAAATTAAAACCATTAAGAATAAGACAGTATAAAAATGCAGTGAAAAAAAGTAGAATGTGTATAAATAAGAAAAATGCAGCCACTGAAATCAGAAACTTATTCTATGGTTTAAACCGTATATTAGATACCACTATAGAGAGTACCAGTGAATTGGAAAAGAGATTTGGGGAAATCACTCCGATGGCATCAGAGAAATCAAGAGTGCTTAAACATGAAAGAGTAGTTCTAAGACAAAAAAAGATAGGATAACAGAACTCAGTATACATCCAGACAGAGTTGCAGAGCCAACAACTGAGCTTTCTTTAGAGTTGCTTAAACAGCTTTCTCCAAAGTTCCTAATATCATGCTTATGGCATATAGAACATGAATGTACTGATCTCTTTTTCATTTCATATGAATTATCTCTGCTATTCTCTTTTTTGTTATTGGATAAAAGCTTTTGGCGGGGGTGATATTTTATTTCAAAGGTGACTTCTCCTAAATTGTAGTAACTTCTCTTTGAGGAGAACTCAGACTTCAATGGTTGCTGCTCAAGAGTATGTAGCTAATCTAAAATGTCAAACACCCTAACTTATTTCAGTGGATGGAAACAAATGTAATGGCTACGTCCTGCTTGTGAAATAACTCGGTGTTTAGTATACTTAACCCTAGTAATGCCGCAGATTTATCCTCCATGAAATTCTTAGTTTTGCACAATCATTTCTTATAGAAACATACATAAAACATACCTATTACACATGCATAGAAAACTGGATAAAAATACCTTTAAAATGCCTCAGTATATGTTTCAGGATATTCTTCCACCCATTTTAAAGTACTTTACCTGAGAGAGTAAGCAAAAAGGGAAGAAGTTGTCCTAGTCTTGACAATAAAGAATTGTTGACATATGATCAATCAAAACTTCTTTTCTCTCTCATTACCTAATGATCATTTGATTTTAGTGCAATTAAATTTTATTGACTTTCAATGGAGTACATGACATGATATAATAAAGCACATATTTGTAATACGGATAAGGATAGGCTAGGAGGCAACTAAATGCTACTTATACATAACAAATGGCTTTAAAGAATAAGAAAAGCAAATGGAATATTCGAAATGACGTGAATTTGCTATGCTTTTCAGTTATCACAGAGGAGATATCTTGTATAGAAGAAGATGTCTTGTATAAAAGGAAACAGAAAGTATAGGGTTTAGTTCTGGCTTTAACTAAACCACATATAAATCAATTAACTTCTGGGGCTCAGTTTTTCTTCTCTGTAAATAAATGCTGTGGGGAGCAAGGTGGGTTCAGACAATGAATTCTGAAGTTTTTTAGCTTTATAATTCTTTTGGGTACAACATGATATTTTCTTGAAACATTAAATTATGTTATAAATATTCAAAATTTAAGGTAATTAAAAGCCCCATATTATCTTAAATTATACATATAAAGCATTTAAGGAACATACAATAAAAAATTACTTTATTTCAACTGTAAGTATTATGAAAACTCCACCACATTAATTCATGCCACAAATACCGTACCATATTATCTTGTTATAAATGTTAAAAATAATATTTTTATTCTAAAATAAACCATGCTGTACTACATATGTTGTAAACTAGCAACATCTTAAGGAACATATAGTCAAAATCATTTTGTATCAAACTTAAATTTACTTCAGATTTTACTATTAAAATTTTTTGTGTAAACAATTAATTAAAAAAAGCCAGCATGAAACTTTCAAGCCTAAAAGAAAACTAACGAATCTCTTAAAAGTTATGGGTTACAATACATTTTAAAAATTAAGAACTGGGGCGTATGGGTGGCTCTGTCAGTTACGCGTCCGACTTCGGCTCAGGTCACGATCTCATGGTTCATGATTTCAAGCCCTGCGACGGGCTCTGTGCTGACAGCTCAGAGCCTGGAGCCTGCTTCGAATTCTATGTCTTCTTCTCTCTCTGCCCCTGCACTGCTTGCACTCTGTCTCTGTCTCTCAAAACGTGAATTAGCATTAAAAAATTTTTTTTAATTAAAAATCACTTTTAGGGAAAAGAGATTTTTACTTCATCCAAACCTTCTTCTGATTTATATTTTTTAAATATTTCAGCAAACACAGGAAAAAT
Organism: Panthera tigris; assembly: GCF_018350195.1. NCBI lineage: Eukaryota > Metazoa > Chordata > Mammalia > Carnivora > Felidae > Panthera > Panthera tigris. The sequence continues at coordinate 13,811,307 of NC_056663.1, read as the reverse complement.
AAGTGATCAGAAAACACACAGAACGTATCCAACAACACTGCTGATCTCATTTCCCCCCAAATACTAACTTTGCCATTGACATTTTCCCTAGCATATTATTTGATTTCATATTTGTTATCTGCAATTTATTGAGTCCAGCTTGTCTATAAAGGTCTTAATTTTGAAACAGAATAAAATCTTTGACGTTGCCTTCCAGTCACGTGATGGCCTCTAGGTAGGGAAGCGTGTTACCACAGACACTAAATATCATGGAGATGCAAAAAACCTAACAGAACCCGCTGTATCCTTCCCAGTCTTGGCGTGATCAATGAGAGCGATTTCTTAAGTGGAAACCATGCAATGATGCTCTTTGATTAAAAGGGAAACAGTCACAGTTTAAGCTGACACTTGCTTCCTTGCTGAATGCCCTCCTAGGTCAATAATTTTGGGATAACATTTGGTGTGTACGTAACATAAAAGCCCCTTCCCAGTATGTATTTTTTCTGCTGCTTTAATGACTTTGCAGTGAAAAGAACTGCAAAGTACTATAGAAATATGAGTTACTGTTGTTTAGGAGATTAATGATCTGGATTTTCTGAGGCTTTGTTGTGACTTTTAAAGTAGTAGTAAGCATGATTTGTTGAAGCTGGAAGGCTGGGGGCTTTTCTACGGGATGCTAACTGCCACTAGAAACCTTCCTCTCAAAATAGAGGTTCGGAAGAAAGCAGGTGACGAAGATATCCTTTCGCAGATCATCTGATCTTTTCTTTCACGAGCCCACGAGCATTTTCACGGCCAGGTATTAACATTTTCCATCGAAGAGATAAGTGGATTTACAATGCAGAAGAGTAACGATCTGGTAGAGGAGGCCGCTCAGGCTGCCATGATAAAACAGAATGGGGGACTTAAACAGTAGAAATTAATGTTCCCACAGTTCTGGAAGCTTGGAGTCCTAGATCAAGGTGCAGCAGAATCAGTTTCTGGTGAGGGTTTCTTCCTGGCTTGCGGATGGCTGCCTTGCCCGTGTCCCCACTTAGCTCCTGGAGAGAGCAAGCTAGCTCACTGGCATTTCGTCTTACAACAGCAATCCTGTGGAACCAAGGCCTCACCCTTACGATCCCAAGTAACCTTAATTACTACTTTAGAGTTCCCATCGCCAGATGAAGTCACATGGGGGGGGGCGTTGGGGCTTCAACACATGAACGTGGGGAGAAACACACATTCAGTCTGTAACACGTGGGTGCAAGCTCCCTCTCTAAAATTTAGTAACTGTGTAACCTGAGCAAATCAATTTCATATTCTAAACTCTCCAATGCCTCATCTGTACAACGGGGTTAATAATCACTCCTATACAGGGAATTAAAAGAGATAACGTATATTTTAGAGTATTTTTATAAACTGTGAAGTATTAATATATATACGTGTAATTTTTTTGGCTAAAGAAAATGTTTATATGTGAGCATGTCCGTAAGATAATTTAATATTTTTAAAAAATTTTTTAAAATATTTTATTTTATTTTTGAGAGTGAAAGCAGGGGAGGGGCAGAGGGCGGGGGGCAGAGGATCTGAAGAGGCCTCTGCGCTAGAGTCCAACGCGGGGCTCACACTCACAAACTGTGAGATAGTGACCTGGGCTGAAGTCCAATGCTCAACCGACTGAGCCACCCAGGTGCCCCAATAACTTCTTAATTTCTTTCTACAAGGTTTTTATTTATTTTTAAGTGTTTTTATTTATTTTGAGAGCAAGAAAGCATGAGCAGGAGAGGGGCAGAGAGAAAAAGAGAGAGAGAATCCTGAGCAGGCTCCATGATGTAAGTGCAGAGCCCAATGCGGGCTTGATGTCCTAAACCGTGAGATCATGATCTAAGCTTAGATCAAGAGTCAGACCGCCTGAGCCACCCAGGTGCACAAGAAAGTCTTTAAAAACATTCCATTTTCATTTATAAGGGCAAATATATACCTAAAAATAGTTTTAAAAGGATCTCTTAATATCACTTAGAGTGTTTACACAGGATAATGCATCACTAGCATAAAAGGTGGAAAGAATGTACATTATGACAGAGATAATTCCACGTGTGTGGCTAAAGTGTGCTTCCATCTTATATGATGAACTCATACCTGGAGGCACTAATTTGTACTCTTTGCATTTAAAGCAACGTACTAGAAACCACGCTCTCACTGAAACATGGGAAAACGTAAAAGTGAATGAAACAACTTGGCTTTCTATGGCATTGACTTTGAAAATCTGATTAAGACAGATGTCTTTAGCTGATCGTTCTTCAATGTCACGTTGTCATACTTCCCATCAGCAAGATGTTTTAAAGGCGTTCGATTAATATTGCATGCCAGAACTGAAATTACATCCTTTGTCGTTCGGTTCCTAATGGCGCAAGTGATATCTATCAAGTAGTGTTTTATGAAGCGTGCGTGATTTTTATTGCAGGCTGTTTTCACAAATCTTCTTCAGGTTTCGGAAAGACTGCTTAGGGTTTACAATAAATAGGCCCTTCTGCTGAAAATCAGGATGATTCTTTTAAAACTGAGGTGAAGTCTGGATTAGTAGAATTTACTTATCAATAAAAAAATCCTCTACCGGAATCTGTTGTATTCCCATGTGCATGGTCTTGAATATATCTGCTTTGCCTGAATATTTTACTAAATCGTTTGTTATACACAAAATACGTGCCAAGCACACATCACTCACAAAACCTTCATCGGTGTGCATGTGCATTATCTTCGAGTAAGGAAAGCATGTGGGATGTGGATGCAGTTTAGACTATTTTACACTCACTGGGTTTGTGCTACAGAAGTATGTATTTTATTTTCTAAATATAATCACTAATTTATTTTTTTAACTTCATTTATTTTGAGAGAGAGAATGTATGCATGTGACTGGGGGAGGGGCAGAGAGGGAGAGAAGGAATCTCAAGCAGGCTCCATGCTGTCCGCACAGAGCCCGACAGGGGGCTCGATCCCACGAACTGTGAGATCACGACCTGAGTTGAAATCAAGAGTTGGACGCTCCAAGACTGAGGCCCCCAGACGCCCCAATTACCAATTTATTTTTAAGACAAATTAGTGTCTTGACATTAAATTCCAAAATTTCTGAAACTCGATATCAAACATGTCATTTTCATTTATTAAAGACCCCAAATCATAATATAATCTTCCATATATATAAGTTAGGACATTGCAAGTGAAAAAAAGAAATTTTTGTATTTGATATACACGTATATATATATATGTGTGTATATGTATGTGCATACATATATACACATATACGTATGTATACACATATGTGTATGTGTATATATGTATATACACATATGTATACATATGTGTACATGTATATATGTATGTGTATGTATATGTATATACACATATGTATGCATATGTATATGTATATATGTATGTATACACATGTGTGTGTACATGTGTGTATGTATATATGTGTGTATATATACGTATACATATACACAAGATACCATATATATTGCTCTGAACATACATGTATATATATGCATGTGTATGTATATATGCGTATACACATATGTATACATATGTATATGTATACACATGTGTATGTGTACATGTGTGTGTATATATGTGTATATATATGTATACATACACACACGATACCATATATATATTGCTCTGAACATAAACCAACATATGTAAACTCCTGACTCTATCTTTAATATATTCTATTCTTTCATCCTCGGTTACCTTTATAAAATTAGGGGGGATAGATTATGATTTCTAATATCTTTTCCCAGTTAAAAAAAATTCCACAATTCTCTAGCGTTTTTTACGTGTGTGTGTGTGTGTGCGTGTGTACGTGTATGTGTCTGTGTGTACGTGCACATACACACAGTTTAAAGCTTTGGATGCTAACTTCTAAGTATCCCATGCTATTACACGTTATTTTGGATTTTATAAAATATAAATGTACTCAAGAGTTTGGGCATCTGCGTGCCTGGTCTCTTTCTCTTCCTCTGCTGTGTAGCTATGGTGGCCGTGAAGACCCTGAGTCCCAAGGCCGAGGTGCCCAAGCCCAGGTGGCCCAAGGGCTGCAGGATGCTCTGAGGACCAACTCGGGGCCTAAGGGCACCATGAAAATTCGTGCTTCTGGAGACATCAAGTTTACTAAGTACGGCAATGTGCTGCTTCGTAAAATGCAAATTCAACACCCAACAGCCTCCTTACGAGCCAAAGTAGCCCAAGATGACATGACTGGTGAGTGAGCCACCCCCAGCGTCCTCATCGTTGGAGCACTGGCCAAACAGGTGGATCTCTGCATTTCTGAAGTTCTTTGTACCAGAATAACAACAGTCAGATTTGAATCTGCAAAGGAAAAGGTACTTCCGTTCTGGAACAAGTCAAAGCGAGCAAAGAGATGGACAGGGTAACACAGGGCGTTGGCCAGAATATCTCCACATACTAAAGCTCACGCTGAATGTGCTACTGTCCTAAGAGGCTGTGGCGGACTCCATCTGGGCCGTTACAAAACAAGATGAACCTACTGACTTCTTCATGGTTGAGGTTAAGGAGATGAAGCGTAAATCTGAAACCAATACAAGCTTAATCAGAGGTCTGGTTTTGGACCAAAGGGCCTGGCATCCTGATGTGAAAAAAAAAGACGGTTCATAATCCTCATATGTGCAATGTGTCGTAAGATTGTAAAAAAAAAAAAAATAAGCGAATTCTTGTCTTTCACAAGAATGCAGAGGAGAGACAGAAAGTAGTAAAAGCGGAAAGAAAATTCTTTGAAGATGTAATTTAAAAAATGATACAGCTGAAAAAGAAAGTCTGTGCGGACTCAGAGAAAAGATCTGTTGTTATTTAATCGAGGGAATGGACTGTTTTCCTTAGATGCTCTTGCAAAAGAGGGCATAGCAGCTCTGTGCAGAGCTAAAGGGAGAACTGTGGAAAGGTTGATTCTTGCCTGTGGGAGGGTAGCTTTACATTCTTTGGATGACCCAAATCCTGATTGTTTGGGACATGCTGGTCTTGTCTACGAGGATACATCGGGAGAAGAGAAGTTCACCTTCATTGAGAAATGTTAACAATATTGGTCAAAGGACCAAATAAGCACACACTTACTCAAGTCAAGGATACAGTAAGAGATGGCTTGAGGGCTGTTGAAAATTCTATGGCTGATGGCTGTGTCATCCGGGGGCTGGTGCAGGGGTGGTGGCAATGGCAGAAGCCCAGATCATAAGCCTGGTATAAAGGGGAAGCCCAACCTGGTGTTCAAGCATTTGCTAACGTGCTGCTCATGATTGCCATGGTTCTTGCCCAGAGCTCTGGTTTTGACTTTCCAGTGAATTAAAATTCAAGCTAGAGCAGAGCGTTCAGAATCTGGTGAACTTGTAGGTGTGGACTTGAACACAGGTGGGCCAGTGGTGGCAACAGACGTCGGCCCAGGGGATAACTATTGTGTGAAGAAACAGCTTCTTCACTCCTGCACTGTGACAGCCACCAATGTTCTCCAGGTTGATGAGACCACAGGAACTGCAATATCTTCTCCAGGAGGTTGAACCGAAGCTTTTCCCCTGTATCATCTGAACCATGAAGACGCAATGATCTTAAGAACGGAGCTACGGAATTTTTGTCCCAACTTCAAATGATTTGCAAAGGAATTTCCCCTATGAAGGGGAGAATGCTGGCATCCACCCAAATTCTTAAGTTCTGGAATTATAATTACAGCATTTTTTAAACTGCACTGCAGTATACACACATAAAACAGGCCATTTTTACCAATGATCATGATGTTTGCTTTAGCTTCTCTGATCCAAAAAGTGCATGTTAGAAAAGCACGTGTGATCTACCTTGTTATTCAATATTCCTTCAAAAACAAAGCAAAAACATCTACTCAAGATAAAACAATTGATCAAAGACATTATAAAGGCAAATAGCAAAGGGTTTACTCTGGGATGTGTCTCCCTTGGGCTGTATCTCCATAGTCGATGTGAGATAAAGTTGGCTCTATCTCTCCCGAGTTAGCTGCGGTCTTTAGGGATCTCACAGACACGTGGCTTTTGCCAACTGTATGTCTGCTACAAAGGAGAATAAAAATATTAACATTAAGATCGACAGTCTTATCCAGTGTTGCCCTGCACATTCATCTTGTTTGGATAATTGCACATTTAAAATTAGAGTCTACTTATCTGGTTCTAGACATTAGGGAATAATGCGCATGGAAAAGGGTTTTCAGATTCTAATTCCCCATGGCAGATCACTGCAATTCTCATTAATTCTATAAGGAAGAACTTGCCTCTCCTTCAATGTTTACTTGAATTTTTTTCTGCTGTATGTGGTTCACTGAAGGAATGGCAATAGTTCACTTTAAAAACATTCTCTCCATTAGCAAGAATCGATTTTCTAAAGCATTCCAACACGTCCATATCCAGTCTATAACAAGTCCTTTAACCCCTAATGCTCAAAAAAAACCTGCGTGCTTAAAAGATAATGCTTACTGCAAGAAACAAGAAAAAGAGAAAAAGAAAAAAAGAAAGAAAAAGGAACTACATATTTTTCTATTTTATTTATTTATTTGTTTATTTATTTATAGCTAGCCATGAGTAAATTACCCAGTAATTCTAGAAGGGAGTCACTACACATCTAAAAGGGAGTTGCTAAAAATCTAGAATCTGTAAAATGTAACTTTATACATCCTAAATGCAAAAGTGGGAGGCACCATGGGAGGGAGAAGTCTATGGAGGAAATTTACACTCATTAAAGTTTATTAAATTCATTAGGCTATGTACTCAACATACATTATTTTATTTAATTCCACAGCCATTTATAATCTGTCACTACTTATTCCTATTTCATAAGCAAGGAAAGAAAGTTCTGAGAAATCAACAAGTCTGGCAATGGTGACAGAATAGGACTCCAAAGCTTTTCATACTAATTTATACAGGAATAATTATTTTTGTCAGTTTTGATTTAGACTTTTGTCAAGAAGAAAATGGAGATGAAAGGTCAGCTTTAAGATTGTACTGCAGACTCTGGAAACATTGGCCTTAAACAACACATTATAGCAGATGTACTTAACAGATATACACAGAACATTCCATCCAAAAACTGCAGAATGCACACTGTTCTCAGTGCATATGGGACATCTCCAAGATAGATCACAGGCTAGGTTATAAACCAAGTCTTAATAAGTTCAAGAAGACTGAAACCCTATCAAGTTTCTTCCTTAACCGTAATGGTACAAAACCAGAAATCAGTTACAAGAAGAAAACTGGGAAACCCTGAAAAATGTAAAAATTAAATAGTATGTTGCTGAACAACCAATGGGTCAATGAAGAAATCAAATAAGAAATGAACAAATACCTAGAAACAAATGGAAACAGAAATATGATATACCAAAATTTTGGGGTTCTTAAGAGGGAAGATCATAGTAATACAGGCTTACCTCAAAAAAAACAATCTCAAACAATCTAACTTTACGTATAAAAGAGCTACAAAAGAACAAACAAAGCCCAAAGTCAATAGAAAAAAGGGAATAATAAAGATCAATGAAACTAAAACCTGGTTCTTTGAAAAGATAAAATTGACAAACCATTAGATCAACCAAGAAAAAAAAAGAGAGAGGGTTCTAATTAACAAAGTCAGAAATTAAAGAGAAGTTACAAATAACACCATTGAATTAGAAATGATCATATGAGACTACTCTGAATAACTAGACACCAACAAACTGGACAAACTAGAAGAAATGAATGAATTCTTAAAAAACATACAGGGGCGCCTGGGTGGCTCAGCTGGTTAAGTGTCTGACTTCGGCTCAGGTCATGATCTCATGGTTTGTGAGTTCGAGCCCCGCATTGGGCTCTGGGCTGACAGTTCAGAGCCTGGAACCTGCTTCAGATTCTGTGTCTCCCACTCTCTCTGCTCCTCCCCTGCTCACACTCTGTCTCTCTCTCTCAAAAGTAAAATAAAAAAGAGTTAAAAAAAAAAAAACATACAACAATCTTCTGAGCCGTGAAGAAATAAAAAATCTGATTAACATTAAAAGGCTGAAATCGGTAATCAAATACCTCCTGACAAACAAAAAGTTCAGGACCAGATGGCTTCACCAGTAAATTCTACCAAACATTCAAAGACGATTTAAAATCTATCCTTCTAAATTCTTCCAAAATATTGAAGAAGAGGGAACAACTTCCAAATTCATTTTATGAGGCCAGTGTCACCCTGATATCAAAGCCAGACAAGAAAGCCACAAAAATGGAAAATTTTAGGCCAATATCATTGATGAACACAGATGGTAAATTCTCAACAAAATATTAGCAAACTTAATTCAATAATACATTAAAAGGATGATACGCCATGATCAAGTGGAATTTATTCCAGGAATGCAAGTTGGTTCAACATTATATCCATAAAGCAATCAACATGATATAGCACATTAATAAAATGAGGACTAAAAATTCATACGGTCATCTCAGTAGATGCAGGAAAAAAATGTGATGAAATTCGACATCCATTTATGATTAAAAATTCTTAACCAAGTGGGTATAAGGGGAATATACCTCAACATTATACAGGCCACAGATGATAAATCCACAGTTGATACCATACTCAATGGTAAAAAGCTGAAAGCTCTCCAAGACCAGGAAATAGATAAGGAGGCCCACTTTTGTCATTTTTATTCAACAAAGTATTGGGATTCCTAGCCATAGCAACTAGGCAAGAAAAAGAAATAAAAGGCATCCAAATTGGAAAGGCAATAGTAAAACTGTCACCTTTTGCAGATGACATGATACTATATACGGAAAATCCTTAAGACCCCACCAAAAAAATATTAGAATAAACGAATTCAGTAAAGTAGCAGGATTCAAAATCAACATCCAGGAATCTGTAGCGCATATATATATATATATATATATATATATATATACACACACACACACACACACACACACACACACATATATCTAATAATGTATTATCAGAAAGAGAAATAAAAAATTCCATTTATAATTGCAACAAAAGGAATAAAATACTTAGGAATGAATTTAACCAAGGAGGTAAAAGATCTGTACATTGAAAATGATAAGACACCGATGAAAGAAACTGAAGACATAAATAAATGAAAAGATCCTATGCTCAACACTGAAAGAATATTGTTTTTTTTTAAATGTTTATTTATTTTTCAGGAAGAGAGACACAGAGTGTGAACAGGGGAGGGGCAAAGAGACAGGGAGACACAGAATGGGAAGCAGGCTCCAGGTTCTGAGCTGTCAGCACAGAGTCCGACACGGGGCTCAAACTCACGGATTGTGAGATCGTGATCTGAGCCGAAGTCGGATGCTTAACCGACTGAGCCACCCAGGCGCCCCTGGAAGAATATTGTTAAAACGTCCATACTACCCAAGGTAATCTACGGATTCAGTGCAATCCCCATCAAAATTCTAATGGAATTTCTCACAGAACCAGAAGAAATAATTCTAAAATTTTTATGGAAACATAAAAGATCCTGAATAGCCAAAGCAATCTTGAGGGAGAAGAACAAAACTGGAGGTATTATGCTCCCCGATTTCAAACTATACCTTGAAGCTATGGTATTATTATAAAAACAGACAGGTAGATCAGGGGGACACAACTGAATTAAACCTACACATATATGGACAATTAATTTATGGCAAAGGAGCCAAGAACACACAATGGAGAAAGGACAGTCTCTTCAATAATGGTGTTGAAAAAAATGGACAGCCACATGCCAAAGAATGAAAATGGACCACTATCTTATACCATACACAAAAATTAATTCAAATGGATTAAATACTTATGAGAACTAAAACCACAGAATTCCTAAAATACTCAACATTGGTCTTAGCAATATTTTGTGGATGTGACCCCAAAGGCAAGGGAAACAAAAGCAAAATAATAAATAAATGGGATTACATCAAAATAAAAAGCTTCTCCACAATGAAAGGAGTCATGATCAAAATGAAAAGGCAATCTACTGAATGGGAGATTCTTGCAAATCACATATCTGACAAGGGATTGATATCCAAAATACACACAAAATTCATACCAATTAACAACAACAAATCAACCTGATTGAAAGATGGACAGAGGAAATAGACATTCTCCCAAAGAAGACGTACTCAAGCGTTAGCAAGGATCGAGAGAAAAAGGAACCCTCGTACACTGTTGGTGGGAATGCAAACCGCTGCAGACCCTATGGAAAATGATACAGGGGGCCCTCAAAACATTAGCAACAGAACTACCATACGACCTAGCAATTTCACTTCTGGGTATTTATCTGAAGAATACAAATATGCTGATTTAAAAAGATATACATACCCCTATGCGTTCACTGCAGCATTATTTACAATAGCCAAGAAATAGAAACTACCTAAACATCCATCAATGGATTATATATTATTATTATACTAGAATATAATATATTATTATTAATTAGTAGTATTGTAATTAATAGTATTGTTTTATTATAATAAAATTATCATAGTATATATTAACATAATATATTAATTAGCAACATTTTGTGGATGTGACTCCAAAGGCAAGGGAAACAAAAGCAAAACTAAATAAACGATATTACATCAAACTAAAAAGCTTCTCCACAATGAAAGGAATCATGATCAAAATGAAAAGGCAATCTACTGAGGGGGAGAGTCTTGCAAATCATCTATCTGACAAGGGATTAATATCCAAAATATACACAAAATTCATACCAACAACAATCAACCTTATAATATTAAATTATTATTATAAATTATGTTAGTTACCATTATAATATATCAATAATTATATAAATTATAATTTATAATGATTTATTATAATATATATTATAATACTTTTATTATAATAATATAACAATACTATATTATTATTATTATATTATGTATATTATACATAATATACACAAGCAGGGGAGGGACAGAAATAGACACACACAGAATCGGAAGCAGGCTCCAGGCTCCAAGCTGTTAGCACAGAACCTAAAGCAGGGATCGAACTCACAATATATATAAAACATAATATGTATTGTAAATAGAATACCACTCAGCCGTGAAAGAGAATGAACTCTTAGCATTTGCAACAACATGGATGGGACTTCAAGGGATTATGCTAAGTGAAGTAAGTCAGATGGAGAAAGACAAATACAGTATGATTTCACTTGTATGTGAAATCTAAAAAATTACAAATGAACAAACAAAACAAAAACTTGTACACTGGTGGTCACAGTTGGGGAAGGGGGAAAAGGGTGACTGGAAAGGGGGAAGGTGATCCACTCGAGTGGTGGGTGATAACTAGACTTTTAGTGGCAATCAGTTTGTAGTGGATCTAGACGTCAAATTAGAATACTGAACCCCTGAAACTTCTGTAATGTTATATAGCAATTTTATGCCCCCTGTAAATAGTACTGCAGAAATTTAGTTTTAACTTTTTAGAAATTCAACTTAAAAAAATTTTTTTAATGTGTATTTATTTTTGAGAGAGAGACAGAGAGAGACAGAGCACGAGTTGCGGAGGGACATAGAGAGAGAGACACAGAATCCGAAGCAGGCTCCAGGCTCTGAGCTGTCGGCCCAGAGCCCATCGTGGGTCTCAAACTCACCAACTGTGAGATCATGACCCGAGCCAAAGTCAGATGCTCAACTGACTGAGCCACAAATTCAATGAGAATTGAAGAAATGATTGCTTTATTTTGAGTCTGTGGTCACAGTGGCATCTCATTAAGACCAGTGTGGAGACCACAACCCAGCAGTGATAGCAAAAGCATTGTCTGATTACAGGGAAACTACACAACATTTTTAAAAAATAATTTTTTTTAACATTTTCTATTTTTAGAGGCAGAGCACAAGCAGGGGAGGGACAGAAAGAGACACACACAGAATCGGAAGCAGGCTCCAGGCTCCAAGCTGTCAGCACAGAACCTGAAGCAGGGATCGAACTCACAAACCATGAGTTCATGACCCGAGCCGAAGTCAGACGCTTAACCCACTGAGCCACCCAGGGGCCCTGAAACTACACAGCATGTTAAATGAGGAACACAGATTAAAAAAAATAATGTGGACGTTATCTTCCAGTTTTATAAAGACAACATTTTTTAGTGTGTAGGCAGTATTTTGTCTCATTTTGAAATTTTCTGAAGCCAGTTCATCTCTTTCTCATGGTAAGAAACCAAAATGTATTAGGTTACAAAATTTTCCTAAAAGTAATCATTCAAAAAACAAAAGAAAACAAAAACAAACAAGGTCCGAGACAGAATTCCTTTTTTTCTTGTCCTTACAATACATCTTGGGGTTGGCAGGTTATTCTACAAACTCACAATAGTTGCTAATGTAAGCATAAAATATTTTTCCTAACGTGCTTAAGGGATTACCAGAGTTATCAAATCAAACAGTACTACAAAGCACAATCCCATAGGCTCATATTTGATTATCACCACAATTTACAGCCAAATATTTGAGACAGCATTATTAAAAGTTAATGGCCTTCTGGTTTATAAAGAACTGTTAACTCTTTAACTTCTCCCATCCAAGTACTAACCAGGCCCGACCCTGCTTAGCTTCTGAGATCAGACGAGATCGGGCGCGTTCAGGGTGGTATGGCCAGAGACTTAACTCTTTAACTTCTGACCTTCATTATATTACTTCCATGTTTACATTTTAGTGAGGACATCAAAATAGGGTCAAGTTCATATGTGACAGTCAAAACAAAATAATATCTGCTTCCCTTATAATTTCTTGCTTCTTACCTATCATGTGAAAACACAGGATAACTCTAATATTTTTAATCGTATGCATGTAATAAAAACAGAGTACGAGAATAGGATAAAAGTCCAATTTACGTGATCACGTTCAAGAACTGTCTTTTTGGCATGATAGCGCAATTAGAGGGCTCACACCTTACATACATCATTTGACTTAAAAAACGTTCACCAGAATCAACGGACGAAGACACGTGACATCAAACGCTTCCTCAAGCAAATCGGAAGGTACTCTAACAAAGAATACTGATTAACTTTCAAACGACGAAGATCACGGAACCCAAGCGAGAGGTAACACATCACTGTACAAAAACGAAAAGTGACCTCAGAAACACTCTTAAAATTCAAAAATGCACCACACGTAATCAGCATTCAAAGCGAGATCACCGGGTTTAAGCGGTAAGCACGTTGCCGTGGCACTGAGTGACAAAGCGGGTAAGTGTGACGATGAGGCTGTGATGTCTGACATGCCTTCATTCATGGTTGCTGCTCACAAAGACCAGCGTTAATGAAAGTGCTTTCTGATTTCAAGGCAGGTCAGAAATTTGAAGATTTATAACGGGGTGCGGCAAATGGAGCTGTCAAAAAGGGAAGTGACACTCACAATGAAATGGTCACATAATGATCTAGTTTTCATCCTAATTGGGAAAAAAAGAAAAAAAAAATCTTTGTGAAGAACCTGGCAAATGTTGTTGGGAAAAGAGGCTCACAACAAAAGAGGAAGGGAAAGGAAAAAAAAAAAGTGCTTGCAGGGGTTATTTCTTCAAAGAATTACAGAAGAGGTCAGAGATGATGTGGTGCCCAAGGAGACAGTGAATTTAGTAGATAGAGTACCTTCCTTTAAGGGCTTTATTCCCCTTTCATTTAGAATATAGAAAGGAGTCAGAACAAGACAAAAGACGAGGAAAGAACCAAACTTCCAAAATAGCATTACACTACATTATTAATAGTGTCATATTAAGAGAAATGACGGCTCTCAAAAGAGTACTTTTGTCTCTACTTACTTTAATTAAACTCCCTAGGCTTTAAAGCAAATTTGGAACTTTCTTTTAAACAGAAAAAAAAAAAAAAACCATCACGACTGATTAAGATTTGATTTCTGTCCTCTAATGGTCCTCAAGCACAGTTATATCCTATTCAAAGCAATAGAAACAGCGGCGGCAAAAACAAACCTCATCAAGCAATTTTCTCAAGACGGCGAAGATTTCAGCCTCTGCCCCTCTCCCTTTCTCACAGATAAATTAGTTCCTACTGTGCCAACTTCCTTCTAGCAGGCACCGATCCATTACATTGAAACGATCCATTACATTGAAACATTACAACAAAACTATACTAGTATGAGTGTTTCCATTAACTTTCTCTATACCAGATTACCAGAACAAGTTTGCTTCAAAATAAACCGATGAGATTTAAAAAAAAAAAATCAGGGTCAAGTATGAGCTCTGAAAATGAACACAGCACATCTCTATTGCGCGGATACAATTTTAAAAATCCATTCTGGCCAACGTAATGTCATGATTCTTGACCTAACACACCTTAAAGGAATCATATTTCTTGTCTTCTCCATGTGCATTGCCAATCTGCGCAAAACGGAAGTCATCCCCTTTCGTGCATATACCCTGCCCAACCCATCGTTTCCTTCTCAACCATTTCACTTCTCCACTGAAGTCACCATTTTCTACTTGAAAGTTTGACGATTTTTTTTGGCTTTTACCCTCTTTGATCGTTTGTATTTAATCATCAACGAGTTTGCTGTTAGCTGATTAAAACCATACCTTGATTATGTGTCCTCCACTTGATTCCCATTACCCTTATCATCCCTCCCTCTCTCATTTATTAAATAAAAACCCTCGTCTGCTGACTAAGTATAAACCCTGCAAAAAAGTGTATGCTGACATTTTTGTCTATTGACTCTCTCCGTGCCGGTCTATCCCGCTTACAATAGACAACTTCGTTTTCATAAGTGTATTCTTCTTGAAGCAACAATGGTTCATTGCTGCCAAATCACAAGTGCAAATTTTATTTCCCCAATAACGTTCCAGTACTTTGAGAGACGGACACAGAAGACAGGTTGATTGGACTGAAGGAGCTTATGCTGTTTTTGGAGGCAAGTGCCAAAAAATAATTTAAAAAAACCAACCCAAACTATAGGGGGAAAACACATATGGAAGCCTTTGCTCTGTGCTGGGGTTAGTTAACCTTAGGTAAACCGAAGGGAGAAGCAAAGATATATGCAAGTCAAATCGGCCATGATAGAGAACAGCTGGAGATGAGCGGCAACACTGGTTTGGAAAATAAGTGAAGAACAAAGTGAGACGAACTGATGACTTTAAAATCCAAGTAGGAGAATTTTTACTTGATATGGTAAGGCCATGCAGAGGTTCCTCGGAAGAGATTTATTACGAGGAAAGAAGTCGAAGGATGATTAACCCCGGGGACTTGCCTAGGGTCTAAGGACCTTGTGACAGCATTTGGCTGAAGTGATGACTGTCTTTGTAAGTGTGGGGGCTGAACAGACTCATTTGGTAATGGTTCATTCATTCGTTCCACATATACCTACTGGGCACTTACCACAGTATGAGGGACACGTTAGTTAAAAAAAGTAGGTTTTCGCTAGGTTGGTAATGGTTTAGAAATGTTTACACATTAGGATGTCTTGTTGAGGTATCTTAGAGGCTGCTGAGTATTTGAGGAATTGAAAGGAGAGCTGAAACTGGAAAAAAAGAAGTGCGTTACTTATTTGCCTGATAAACACAGCTATTAGTGTTTAAAGCAGATTATACTCCTCAAGTTTATATATATTTTCTTCCATATTCATCGTATGTTCTAGGTCGTTAATGTAGTGGATCCACTTGATCATGACTCCATCGCTATTTCTGAAATTAACTATTACAGTTTCCTATGTAACCTACTGAAGGCTTAAAAATTCCTTGTAGATATTCATTCCTTCATTATAGCAATCCTCCAGAACACGGGGTGGGGGGAGGGGGTCTTCATTTAAATGCTTAATATCTTTAGAAATGCCTCCCGGGCTGATATTCCATCCAGTTCCAACGAGTAAGACACAAATTACCTCCTTCATTTATTTATTGATCGCTTCATTCAATAATTCATACAAAGACATATACATTGAATGCCTCCAGTATTTCAGGTACCTGCCAGGTACTAGTGATTCAATGTTCGGTTAAACAGATAGTTTCCTGCCCTTTGGCAGCTCCCACTGTGTCTGACTCCAAAGCTTTTTTCCTACACTGCCCTCCCACTCTTGGGTATAAACATACAAAGAGATTAAACACTATCCGGTAAATTATCGAAGAGATGAAATACGCTCATTTCTGAAAGAGTCACACGAGGCTTTTCTGATAAAACAATGAGGGAGTTATCCCGAGGCATGCATCTTTCGGGCAGAAGAGCAGACAGAGGAGATTCCAGGACAACTGGGAAAGAAGCAAAAGCAAGAAGACAACGTGATGTGCAGAAAAGCAGTAGTTCACGTTGGCTAGGGCGTGATGGGTGGGGGAGGCGCTGGGAGAGGGCAGGCGGAAGGCAAATGACTTAGGAGATGAAGTCGGAAACATAGGATGGAGAAAGATTCTGATGAGCCTTGCCTTGTGTACGGGTTACAGAATTCACAGACATATTGTACCGGCACCAGGAAGGTGCTTTAATGGTTTGAAGCAAATGAATGACAAGGTCTGAGATGCATTTTATGAAGATCACTTTGGCACCAGCATGGGGGATGGATGTGGGGTGAGTGAGTGAGTGAGTGTGTGTGTGTGTGTGTGTGTGTGTGTTATGTTTGCACGAGTGGTGAGGGATGAAGGTTAGTAGATATTTGTTCGCACTATTGCACGGAGTCCATAAACACAAGCCCATGAAGTGGATAAAGATGTGGGGCCACATTTAAAAGATAATTAAGAGGTAGAATAAACTGATTACCTTAGCAACAGATTAAATGCAGGGTAGGCTAAAAGAGAGAGATGTGCATGGGATTTTCAAAATACTTTCAGAAATATCTTTCATCTTTCGGGGCGCCTGGGTGGCTCGGTCGGTTAAGCATCTGACCCTTGACTTCGGCTCAGGTCATGATCTCACGGTTCCTGGGTCTGAGCCCTGCTTTGCTTTGGGCTGAGTTGACCACAGAGAGCCTGCTTGGGATTCTGTCTCTCCCTCTCTCTCTGCTCCTCCTCCCCCACTTTTGCGCTCTCTCTCTCTCTCTCTCTCAAGATAAACTTAAAAAAATTATCTCTCATCTTTTAAAATTACTTAAAATCACACAATCTCATCACGTTAACCCTATTTTGCTCTCCCTCCTCTCATCATTCTGGAAAAATCTATCCAGAACGGGTTTATATTTCTGCTAAACTGTGGGTGTTACAATTTTTTCCTCACCAGTGCACTGTAGTATTTATATTGCCTCTTATTTGAAATTGCAAAGTCTATCTTTGTAACCCTCCATGGTGTTGAGGAAAACATAATACACAAGTCTCTGTAAACCAAATTCTTTTCTTTTTTCTCCCACATTCAAGGTGCTTTTCCACACAAGCCACTCACATCAAAAACAGACAAAGAGGCAGAAGGAAAAAGAATCATGGGAAGGAAGCAAATGGAATCAATGGACACTGAACCTGATTTCTGAAAATGATGCTCATCACTGGGGTTGTAAGTAAGGCAATCTGACAGTAAATTATATTAAAAAAATAAAATGATGCTCATGATGTGGCAGGGTGGAGAGAAAGAAAAAGGTAACAAAAAATCTATGGAATAAATGTCAAAATCTTGGATAGTGGATTTTTTTGGAAATTGGCTGAAACATAAGCCCGAGTTCACTCTTATTTTAAGTTGGATTCTGCTTACGGTAACGCTTTATTGCACCCTGAAAGTGAAAGGAATTGAACACAGCCTAGACTGTTGCAGACCGTGCCCAAACCTCGGACATAATGGATAATAACAAAGGAAAGCACAGAAAAGTGGCTATTTTTACACGGAGACTCTTACTGCTTAACTGATTACTACTCACATGTGTAGATGAGGATTTGAGGATAGAAATTCCATGTCATATCTAACTTTAATATAGTGCTCTGTCTAAAAAGGATTTCTTGCTTTTCTAAGTCCAACAACTTTAACTCATTTTGATTTCCCAAAATACAGAAACATGGTCCCCAAGAAGTGCTTTATAGAATATTTAAAATAAACCTAAGTGTACATGTGCATGTATACTTTATGTATAAATGTTTATGCAAATGAAGACAATCATGAAGACAGAGATAAGTCGCAAAGTAAAGCATTATAAACCTATAATTTGCTTTTGTTACCATTTTGGAAGGGGGTAGGATATAGAATATTAAAAGTGCCTGTCTTTTTAAGTTTTTATTTATTTTTAAAAATTTTAATGTTTATTTACTTTTGAGAGAGAGAGCGCGCGTGCGCATGAGCGGGGGAGGGGCAGAGAGCAAGAGAAAGACACAAAATCCAAAGCAGGCTCCAGGCTCCGAGCTGTCAGCAAAGAGCCCGACGCGGGGCTTGAACTCACGAACCATGAGATCATGACCCAAGCTGAAGTCGGACGCTTGACCGACTGAGCCACACAGGTGCCCCTGTTAACCAGTGTTTTTAACTGAAACATTTGAGACAATTGTAGATTTATATGCAATTTTAAGAAATAATACAGAGAGGTATGCGGACACTCTGCTTGGTTCCCCTCAACGGGAACTTGCAAAACTTACACCAGGATATTCACATTGATACAATGTACCCTTCTTATTCAGATTTCCTCAATTTTACTTGAAGTCCTGGGTGTGTGTTGGTGGCGGGGGTAAGTGTGTGTGTGTGTGTGTGTGTGTGTGTGTGTGTGTGTGTGTGTGTGTGTTTTACTACAATTTTACTACATGTCTGTGGTGACCAGTTTTAAACATAAGTTTGTTAATTGCTTCTTCGATAATTAGAACCTTTTGTTTATAAGAGCCTTTGTTTATAAGATAAAAATTGCAGTTGTAAAACCAAAAATTGTAGTTCGTGTTATCTTGAAGTTTAGCAGAAGTTGGTGGGATAATCTGTAAAGATAGCCAGATTTAAGGCCTATCCGTAAAGTTATTTTAGAAAAAGGAAACATATGCTCTATATCTATGAGCAGAATAAATTGTTTTACCATCTGCAAATGCATTGTGAAGATTTTCCTTTTTGAAATAAGTTTTATTGAGAAGTTTGTACCTTATTACCACCCAATCTTGTGGGCATGACAGGTGCCGGGTGGGGGGGGGGGGCACGGTGTGGAATTTGCAGGGCAGTGGCCGGGAAGAGAAAAAGTGGAACAAAAACGTAATCAAATTTAGGTGTATTAATTGGTTATTTGTCAATTACAACTAAAGCTTTATCTACACATATCATTTGAAATTATTATCAAGAAGGCAAAAATAATAGATTTTACTCTGTGTTTTTATTTGAGTTCAAGTATACAAAAGATAGCACCTGTGAATGGCTCAATGAAATTCTTTAACATTTTAAATAATTCTTGGTACAGTAGCTCAGAAAAATTCCTTCGCTTAAAGATGTCTCCTTCACTTCTAAAGCAAGGAACTTTCAGAAGTTTTTTAAGTACAATTTAGAAGAGAGGGCAATAAATAAATTCATGAAGTAATGCATACCAAATGAAAACAATCCGTAAGTTAAACCCTTCTTAGGAGTATCCCTTCTGGAATACTGTGAAGGAGAAATTAATGAATAGATAAATAAGAAATAATAAAGCTGTGGTAAATTGCAGTTCTTATAAGAGTAGAAATCTGCATGTTATTGGAATCAATTTGATATGATCGGTCATTTTTTTAAAGTTTATTTATTTATTTATTTTGAGAGAGAGAGAGAGAGAGAGAGAGAGAGAGAATCCCATGCAGGCCTCATGTCGTCAGCGCCAAGCCCGACATGGGGCTCGATCCCATGAATCGTGTGATCATGATCTGAGCCAAGATCAAGAGTTAGACACTTAACCGACTGAGCCATCCAGGGGCCCCTTGACTGGTCACTTTTAAAAGATTAAAAAAAGGCATAGGAAAGAACACAAATGTCTAGCCTCACATAGCAAACCTAAATTTCTAAGTTGATGGGACTTTGGATACACGGTGAGAAAGGCAGAAAGCAGCATGTCCAAGAACTAAGTTTTTGTGAATTAAAATATTTTTCTGTGCTTCAAGTGAAAAACACTTTGAGCTAAAGGCCTTTAAGAATTCATTTAAGTTGTTGGTATGGTATTATAGCTAATTATTTTTATTTATTTATTTATTTTTTATTTATTTTTTTTTGAAAAATTTTTTTAACGTTTTTTATTTATTTTTGAGACAGAGAGAGACAGAGCATGAACAGGGGAGGGGCAGAGAGAGAGAGGGAGACACAGAACTGGAAGCAGGCTCCAGGCTCTGAGCCATCAGCCCAGAGCCCGATGCGGGGCTCGAACTCACGGACCCTGAGATCGTGACCTGAGCCGAAGTCGGATGTTCAACCGACTGAGCCACCCAGGCGCCCCAATTATTTTTATTCCTGAACAACGAACTATGTGTTTCCTGCTATATAAAAATAAGTAGTAATAAATTATGACACACGTAAAAGAACCTCTGCGTAAGTACACTCTTTTCAATGATGCGCGTTCCTTAGTACTAAATAAAACATTTTAACACTTGCGAAGATCTAGAAGCAAACTTTGAATAAACTTTCTTTTAAATATGGAATCACACAAAAAATCCAATTCGAATACAAAGCTTCAGTACTTCCTTTTCCTCCATCGGTTTCTCTATAGACCATCTCAAATCCTTGAGAAAATCTTTAGAAACGTCAACAGATTCGCTGCTTGGAAGTCATCGATATCTGTGGCATTCATTCCATCCGGGAAACGAGGCTGAAACACAAACACGCTGGAGTTTCAATATTCCTTTTCGCTTCTATTATATCCCTGTTTCTTCTTCTTAATATTCGTGATGGTGTCTACAAAACTGCATCATGGCGTTCCTGTGATGCTTTCCCGAAAACAGAATTCAGAGGCTTGATTCCCATGTCAAAAACTCCCTTAAATGTCTATTCAGAGGAACACGCCTGAAAACTTATCATAATACTCTGCAGAAATTTCCTCAGGGCGCCTGGGTGGCTCAGTCGGTTAAGCATCCAGCTCTTGGTTTCAGCTCAGGTCATGATCTCATGGTTCACGGGCCTGGGCCCCGCGTCGGGCTTTGCGCGGACACTGCGAGCCTGTTTGGGTTCTCTCTCTCCCTCTCTCTTTGCCCCTCTCCTATTCGCGCTTGTACACTCTCTCTCTCTCTCTCTCTCTCTCTCTCTCTCAGATAAATAAACCTTAAAAAAAGCAATTTCTTCAAAATGAACATTTTAAATTGACTTCATAAATTTGTGTTGTCAGGATCTGAAACACATGTAGCTCCCGTGTATCTGCACACGCTATTGGCTAGATTCCAAAAAGTCTTATTATTCACGTGAGTTCATCTACTCAAATCTCAACAATACGGACACACAAAAACTATGCACTGTCTTTGGGATCTGGTCAACTTTGGTTTGAACCTCTGCGTCTCATTTTTCTAAGGCAGAAAATGTGGATTAACAGCCGGTACCCTGGAGGTCCAAGGAGAATGAAACTCAACGAGACAGTATCTGTCACAGCGTGTGATTGAGAGCGGATGATCAATAAATAATAGCTTTTTAATTACTGCTTGACCCAAGCAGCATCAGCAAAGCCATGCTCTAGAATCGAGGTGAACCATATGAAGCCCTCATCGCCTCCCTCTCATTCCCTCAGGCCCATGCTAGGTCTGTGACCTTAACAGGTATTATTAATGTGTGTGGCACTCTTGGCCCCCAGTGAGGCCCTAAAAGTTTCTCAAAACCCTGAATCAGGAAGTTACCAGCAGTGTTTGAGTTAGCACGTGAACGTGACCCTCATTATCAAACCTAGGGACAACAATTTCTAGTGTCTTTTAAAGCCACTAAAAGAAGCCTCGTCAACTTGGATACCTTTTGGGTTTTCTACCTAGCTCTTGAGACACCAGTTTGGTTAAATTTAGGAAGAGTCACAGGTCACTGAGAATAGGTACACCCACCTGGAAGGATGGAGGCTCCTCAGTGCTGACTCTGTCACACAGTCAGTCCTATTGTTGGAATTATTCAAGGCTACTGAGTTTCTGAAGGTACTACTAATGAAATGCAAACCCATGCCCAAGATTACCAGACAGTGCTGTGCTAAGTAGCTCAGGGCACTGACGTATTCCATTGCTATCCTTGGCATTTATTTTTCTTTTCTTTATTTTTTAATGTTTATTTATTTCTGAGACAGAGAGAGACAGAGCATGAGTGGGGGAGGGGCAGAGACACAGAATCCGAAGCAGGCTCCAGGCTCCGAGCTCCTAGCTGTCAGCACAGAGCCTGACGTGGGGCTCGAACCCACAAACCGTGAGATCACGGCCTGAGCTGAAGTCGGTCGCCCAACCGACTGAGCCACCCAGGCGCCTCTATCCTTGGCATTTAACTACATCCTCCTCCAGGGGTGCCTGGGTGGCTCAGTCTGTTAGGCGTCCGACTCTTGATTTCAGCTCAGGTCATGATCTCACAGTCTGTAAGATCGAGTCCCGTGTCAGACCCTGCACTGACAGCATGGAACCTGCTCGAGATCCTCCCTCTCCCTCTCTCTCTGCCCCTGTTGCTCTCTCTCAAAATGAATACATAAACATTTAAAATAAAGAAATAAATACATGCTCCGCCAGATCGACAGCTACTTATGTGTGCCTGGAAAGGCTGATTTGATAGATAAGCATCTGTCTTTACAACAATGTTCTCGTTTTAAGACCAATCTTTAGTTTGTGGCTGTACAGAAAATATGCTGTTGTGTGCAAATTTACCACTCACTTCATAGTCAGTCCAAAGTCTTTGTTTTAAAGCAGTTTATACCGATGTTAATTGCTATGTACCAACGCTCTTTGGTTTCTCTTTCGTAGCAGTTTATAATTACATTACGTTGCTTGAAAATCTGTAGTCTTGTGTATTAGTTATATACTTGGAGGGGGGAAATATGCATCTTTTTTTTTTTCAATGTTCATTTACTTTGAGGGGTGGAGGAGGGGCAGAGAGAGGGAGATACGGAACCCGAAGCAGGCTCCAGGCTCTGAGCTCTCAGCACAGAGCCCAAAACGGAGCTCGAACTCACGAGCCACGAGATCATGACCCAAGCTGAAGTCGGACACTTAACCGATTGAGCCACCCAGGTGCCCCGAAATATGCATTCTTAAAATGCTCACACCGTTGGTTTCTTATATACTCTACAGTGGAAATGTATATTGTCTAAAACATAGGCCATATTACCAAAGTGTATCACCAGGAAAAACTAACCACAATAACTATAGTTAACTGGTCTTTTTCCTGTCCTTCAATTTTTGAAAGACAAAGAAACAGAGAGGAAATAAAGTACAATTTATCAATACTAAAAACTAGTATTTTATTTATTAATAAATAAATTTATTTATTATATTTATTTATTATTTATTTATTATATTATATTTATAATATTATATTTATTCTATTATTTATATTACATTATAAATAATGTATTTATTAATTATCAATACTAAAAACTAAAAATTTATCAATACTAAAAACAGACTAGGGCCTGTTTTTATGATAATAACAGATTCATCTTCGTAGCATGTGCCTTTACGCCTCTAAGACAGTAATCAAGTTATTATTTATTGAGTGTTTACTATAGGCATCGTCCTTTACAGGTGTTTGGAACTGTCCGTATACAATGGTACAGATTTTGTCATCTTGCACTTAGTTAACAATCATCTGCCCAAATGGTTCTTGCCATTTCCGAGGACTGTATTCCGGGTTAGTCCGTCCGTTCGTACAGTAAACTCTAATGATCGGTACCCGGCATTGTTGCAGTAGGATTGAGAATGAACACATCTATCACTACGTACAGAAGCCAACCTATCATTTGCTTCCCAAATTTTGAAATAATTTAGAACCACTACCGGGGTGGGTTCAAATCCTAGCTCTATCACGTCCAGCTGACTGATCCTTGGGTAAGTTAACCTTTCTGGGTCTTAATTTCTTCCCTGTGTGCAGATGTTAAAATGATTAAATATATGACAAGGGCTTGGAACTCAACATGTGACATTATTCTCCTTCTTCCTAAACTTAGAACTCTGATTCTTTTTTGCCCTTGTGTTTCCCCTAATGTTAAACATGGTATTCCATCCCAGCCAATATTATCCAAGTTAGAAATCTTAGAGCAATCTCTGATTTATCCCACTCCATTACCCAGGCCCTGCCAAATTCAATCACTAACCAAGCCAGTCAACTCTGTCCGAAGAAATATCTCTTGAATTTCACTGCTTCTCTTTTTCCCTACCGCCATGGTCCTGGGCCAGACATTCATCATCATTTGCTTCGATTATGGAAATAGTTTAACATCTCTCCATGCCTCAAGGCCAGCTCTGTCCAGAAGAAATATAATGTGAGCTATATATATATAATTTTAGATTTTCTATTAGTTAAAGAAAGCAAAAGGAAGCAAGTGGAGTTAATTTTAATAATACATCCTGCTTAACCCAATACAGCCTACGTGCACCTTCTCTACCGGGTAGAATTCAACTCACTCGTTGAGGCAGAGTCAAACCTCACCTCACTGACAGGATTTCCAGAAAGACACGAACACCCTTGACTCCCAACTATCCCCCTGCCTTCCTAACTAGCATTTGGCTAAATTATTCATCTCCAGTCACTGACTTGTGCCCCAACAGCCCAGTTGTACTGTCTGCTATAGCACCTCACTCCCTTCTGCTTATTAATACTTGTGTTTCCTCCTGTCGACTTCCTGCCACATTCCTTAACGTAGCTGCGCAAGAATTTTTTAATCCCCCAAATCGAATCACTCTTGCACCAAGCTCAGGAAACGACTCTGGTATCTTACTTTCTAAGATTGGAGCCGTGGTAGTTTTCTACCTTCCTCCTTCCTCTTCGTCTCAGAATCTCACGATATGTGTTCGTACCTTTTTATTATGTTGTTGATGAGGTAGAAATAACATATAATAAAGTGCACAGGTCTTAAGTGTTTGGTTCAACGAGTCTGGTGATAGTGCATATCCATCGATAGCCACCACCCAAAACAAGATGGTAAACGTTGCCTTCACCCAGAAACTTCCCTTCTGCCCTCTTTTTCAGATAATTCCCTTCCTCCTCCCCGTCCCCCACCCCACTCCACAGAACCCCTCTCTAAGATCTGTCATCATCTGTATATTTTGTGTGTGTTCTTAGGTTTCATATATATTCATGTAATTGGAATCCTACAGCATGTTCTTTTTCATGCCTGGCTTCTTTCGCTTAACATGTTTTTGAGATGCCTTCATCATGCTGTGAAAGCAGTGGTTTGTTCTTTTGTGTGCGTGTTTTTTAATTTTTTAATGTTTGTTTTTGAGAGACTGACAGAGCGCAAGCAGGGGAGGGACACAGAGAGAGGGAGACACAGAATCCAAGGCAGGCGCCAGGCTCCGAGATGTCAGCACAGAGCCGGACATGAGACTCGAACGCGCGAACCGTGAGATCATGACCTGAGTCGAAGTCAGATGCTCAACCGACTGAACCACCCACGTGCCCCTTTTTTATTGTCTAATGGTACTCCATTGTATGACCACACCGCAATCTGGTCTCCTTTTGAGGGACACCAGGCGTACTTCAGTTTTAGTTTACGATGAACGAGGCTGCTATAAACATTTTTGTACGATTCTTTTTAAATGTATGTTTTCATATCTTTTTTGGTCAATATCTAAGACTGCAATTACCGGGTCACAGAGTAGATTTTTAACCTACAAAACAGCTGTCACACAGTTCTCTACAGTGTTTGCACCATACACGATCCTCGAAGGCGGTGTGTGCGAGCTCCCGCTGCTTTACGGGCGTCCTGATGTTTGGCGCCCTTAGTCTCTGTGACTGCGGTGCCGTGACACTACTCAGACTTTCTTGATCTTCTGAAGCCCCTCCCCAGCGGGACAGACAGCCCCGCTCCTCCTGGCTCCACTTCTCCTCTTACCCTAAGCTTCTCCAGCCTCCTTTCGGACACCCCATCGCGAGTTATTCCCTCCCTTCTTCAGCTTCTGGTGTTCCTCTTCCCTGGATCCTGACTTTCCCACGCGCTGTATTGAGCTTAAAAGACGGAGGGGGCCAGGGCCGAATCCAGGCGGTCCGTTGTGGGCCGCGGCTGCCGTAATCCAGGTTGGACACGGTGGTGGCCCACAGGAGTGTGAAAGCGGGAGAAGCCGCAGCAGGTGGGAAATCCTGACTAGATTCTGAAGGCAGAGCTGACGGGATTTGCCAGTGAACGAGATGCGCAGCTACTCCCATAACCGCATCTGTGGCGCTTACCGTTCCAAAGCTCTGCTGCTAACTGCTCAGCCTCAACAGGATAAGGGTCAATTCACGGCTTTCTCTGAAAACCAATTCTCCAACCTTACTGGCTCTTTTGATGTCATTCATTCTCTCAATTATTTATTTATTTATTTATTTATTTATTTATTTATTTATTTATTTAAAGTTTGTTTATTCCGAGAGGGAGAGCGTCGCAGGGGCAGAGGGAGGGTGGGAGAGAGAGAGAGTCCCAAGCAGGCTCCGTGCCCTCAGCGCGGAGCCCGACACAGGCCTTGAACTCACTGAACCGTGAGATCATGACCTGGGCCGAAACCAAGAGTCAGACGCTTCATCGACTGAGCCACCTGGGCGCCCGCTCAATACCTATTTTTTTTTTTTTAACGTTTATTTAATTTTGAGACAGAGAGAGACAGAGCATGAACGGGGGAGGGTCAGAGAGAGGGAGACACAGAATCCGAAACACGCTCCAGGCTCTGGGCTCTCAGCACAGAGCCCGACGTGGGGCTCGAACCCACGGACCGCGAGATCATGACCTGAGCCAAAGTCGGCCGCTTAACCGACTGAGCCACCTCAATACCTATTTTTAAGGGCTTACTGGGTATGTGCCAGGCCCCGTTCCAGGCATTAGGGTTACTTCTGTGGACAAAACAAGAGTAAATCTTTTTTTGAGGATTCTTTTGAGGGAAGACCGTAAGTAACAAACACAAATACAAAGCAAAGTACACGGTAACACAGTAGGCAACTGGTGCTTTGGAAAAACAGAAGTAGGATGGTGTGAGGGGCAAAGGCTGCTGTTCTGAACAGCAGGGGCAGGGGAAGCCTCATTGAGCAAAGACTGAAGGAAGGAGATGAGAGGGCTACACAGGAGGAAATCTGGTTGAAGAGCATTCCAGGAAAGGGCTAAATGGTACAAAGGCACGCCTGGTATGTTCCAGGAACAGGAGAAAGGTCCACATGTCTAGGGTGGTCCAGCATGGCGGGGAGAGGAGTGAGACGGGAGGTTCCGAGATGACAGGAGCCAGATGACAAGGGACCTTGTAAGCCATCACGAAAGCGAGCTTTTGCTCTGTGTGAAAGGGGGAGCCAGTGGATAGTTTTGAGATTAGTGACATAACCTAAATTACACGTTGAAAGAATCTCCCTGGCCACTGTGTTGACAACAGATGGCAAACGGGTGTCAAGGGTGAAGGCAGAAGAAAGACCAGAGAGGAAACTTGTGCATAAATCCAGATGCGAGATGTTGCTGGCTAAGGCTAACATGTTAGCAGCAGAGAGGAAAGGAAATTGTTGGCTTCTGAGCATATTTTGCCAACAGAGCCAACCTACTCAAATTTTAACATACAAGTCGCTCCATCACAAAAAAAGTTAAATCTTTAAAAGCAACCGCCATGTTGAATGTCACTGCCTAAATGTGGTTTCAAGGGCTTAGACTAGACTGTGTCTCTTATATTTAGCTCTTTATTTAAAAGTTATTATTATTTTATTTCCCTTTCCATGCATTCTTTGTAGTACAAAGTAGTAACACTGCTCCATTTCATTCATACATCTTTAGCGAGAAAAAGCTTTCATCACAGTAAGAAGCCTACGGTCTTTCTAAGTCTTAAAATATGTCACCAGATATCCCAATAAATTTAATCTTGAAAGTAGTGAGACACTATAGAAAAGAAACGTGCCCAGGTAAGCAGTTTATTGTACACCTGCTATAAAGGGATTTTGAAAAATTTTTGACATCCACTATTTGAGGAAATAACTTCAGATCCAAAATTTGTTCATTGTGCAGACATGAGAGCATATTCCAAGCAGAGTATATCTTTGTAAATCTATATCGACACCACTCCATAGGCTCCCGACAAAGGGAGAGCGACCTTTTATGCCAAATGCAAGAGCTCACGGGCCAGCTACACCGTTTGCCAATTTGACACAGTACATTTTGCTCTGGGAGAAAGAAACAATACATGTAACACCAGCATGATAACTCAGAATTGTGAGCTTTTTGGAAGTAGTCAAGGATTGATTTTCATATTCAGTCATTCATACAGTGTTCCCTACGGAAGGGCCAAAGTTCTACGCGTTGGGCTAGCTTTTTGTTCATTCCCTGAGCCACGTGTTGTATCTGGAGAAGATTTTATCCCATGGTTAGAACAAGTCATGAAACCAACAACCATGAAGAAACCTTCAACGTAATTAAAGCCTTTGATTAGGATGCACAGCTCATGGCGAATATGTCTCTGGCAACACAACCGAATCATGTCACAGACAGAAAAAAATCTGTTCGCTTGTCCGAATTTGTTTTTCACGGGCTCTAAATATCATACGGACATTAAAACATCTTTGACTCCGCGATATAAGTGACAAAAGCAAACACGTACTGAGGCCAAGAAAAAGCAGCCCTGGGGTATCCTAGCCCCCATCCAAGTAACACATAATTGGTAGCAGAGGTTATTCTCAGAGGCATGATGAAATCAGAGAAGGACACCCTGTCTGACCTTTTACAGAACATTTCAGAAGCAAAACAATCACACGAGGAATGCTTTCAATAACAATGGTGTACCAAGTAAATGAGTTCCTTTGATCGGAGTGGTGGAACGGGGTAACTGAATCCTGTGCAAGCTATTGAAATATGCAATAATTAAGGGGCCCTTCAGGTTTACTTCAACAGCTGGTCTTAAGCTGAAAAAGAAGATAGGGTTTCAATCTTCAATGCTAATGACTATTTAACAGATGTGAAAATCCCACTGTTCACTCTCTCCCGTCCTTCTTAAAGAATGCCAGGAAGAAGTTTCGGTTCAAGCAAAATACTCTAGATGTCTAATCCATTTACGTATGCGAGCAGGAAATGTGTTTTCTGAGTATCTTATCTGGATGCATACAGGGGCACTATAGAAAAAAGACACTGGCATTTAAGGCGGAAAGTTTAAAACTGTCCCCATAAATGACAGTGGGTGGGAGGGGGTGGGGATTTCGAGGGTGATAATAATTTAAAATCATTTCTGGGGATATCCGCCTCCATGTGTTTCTTCAGGAAATTCTATTGTTGAACTGACGACATAGGCTGTAACACTACCTCGTAGTCTTGGAGAGGGCTTGAAGGCGCTGTTTCTGGAGAACTGTAAGAAATTCACCTGCGGAAGAGTCTCGCTGGCCTGTGATCACTGGGTATGGCTAGGATTAAAAGTCCATATCACGTAGCTTGATGCTTCTGTCTTCACAGCCCATACACCCATACCAAGACAAGAATTAGCTGATTTCTTACTTTCCCAGCTCTTTTGGTTTTATTATCTTGGAGGTTAAAAAAAAAAAAAAGTCTAGACAGTAGGATAAATAAGCAAAAGTAAGTGGTAATCAAGACTATGATTTCACCAGGAATATCTCTTATAATTTAGTTCCTATTCCTTTAGGATGTGCGCTTTATAAAATTGTGCAGCACGGTGTCTTGACTAATGACATAACTGCACAGATTAATAAAACTGTGCCGCTTCATTCCGGTGATGGCCTAATTATATAGGAGTACCGAGGAAAATGGGAACTTTTCACACACGGTGGGTAAGAACTCAAACCGAATGGGACACGTTTCCAATAGAGATAAGTCAGACTGTACATACTCTTCCGAGATATTTATACTCTCGTGCTGGAATGCGCTGCCCCGAAACAACAGATACAAAAGCGAAAGGGGGAATAAACGTGTGGATTTGAAAATGGATTTAAAAATTATCCTGGCAGAGAAGTATCTGACATTTCTGCGGAGCTAAAAGAAGAAACAGATGTTCTACCGTCGCAGGAGTTCCTACGCATCACCTACCAGATGGAGGGAACGTACTGGTGGTTTCCTTTACAGGTTACAAAACCGGAACCAAAGCAGTACGGTAATTTGACAGGGCATTTTAACCATTTATCATTAACCCACGAAACAAGCACGCGGTGCATGGTGCCCACGGGTCAAGAAGTGTGGCGTCTCAGGCAGACAGGAACAAATGAAACAAGGAAGGAACTGGGGATACCTAAGCCGGGGAGCTGAGCCAGGAAGACAGGCATGCTCGTTCTTGTCTGAAAGACTGTCATTTAAAAGAAAGACTGAACTCATCCCGGGTAGTCGGTAAAGGGACACATTCAGTACAGCAATAAGAAGGGACCTTCCGACCCTTTAAGCTGGCCAAAAACAGGACGGCTGCCTCAGAGAGTGGTCAATCCCTTTCCGATGGTTGAAGGAAAGGCTGGAAAATCACGTGCCAGGGATCCTCCAGAAAAGACTCCTGAGGTCCCTTAGGAGCTGCCCGTGAGGCTCGTTCAATTCTCAGGCCCTTATGATTCTATGACCTAAGCAACGTTTTAGTAAGAGCAGCCGGTGTGAAGAACGTATCAGAGCAGGAAAGTACGGCAGCAGGGACGGATACGGCCGTAGTAGAAACACGAAACCACGAAGACCAGAACGAAGGAGATGCCTCTGGGAATGCAGGATGGACACAGCTATTTCAATGGAGAAAATCAATCAGAAAAGTCACTTTGGAAATGCTTTCTAATCAATAAGGACTTAGAGAAACACGATGCATTAAGACATTTTTAACGGCTTCTCTCCCAGCACATGGTCTGCACGCTGAGGGTACTCATTACACGTTTGCCTCTCTTTCTTTTTACTTGTCCAAGATTAAAGAGGTTTATAATTTGTGTGGATGACTTTGCTTCTGCATCTGTTAAGACGGGGATAACAGGAACTGCCCTGGGGCGCCTGGAGGGGCTCAACTGGTTCAGTTTCCGACTCTTGATTTCGGCTCAGGTCATGATCTCACGGTTCCTGAGATTGAGCTCTGTGTTGGGCTCTGTGCTGACCGTGTGGAGCCTGCTTGGGATTCTCTCTCTCTCTCTCTCTCTCCCCCTCTCTCTCTGTCCCTCCCCTGCTCCCTTTCTCTCTCTCTCAAAATAAATAAATATTAAAAAAATAATAGGAACTGCCCAGGCTAGATCATGGCATTGTAAAAAGGATCAACTGATACGCAACTTATGGAAGCGGTTAACTTTTTAGTCAAAAGGGATGCTTACTATTTTTAAACATTACAAAGCAAAAAATGAAAGCATTCCCTTCCCCTCTCGGATCCTAAATTCTGAAGATAACCAGTTGTACCACAGTAGTATTTTGAGAAATTAATCCAAATTCCCTACCATCACCCACCACTGTCTTTTCCCCTTGTATCTTTCTCCATAGTCAGTGAATACGGTATGTCAGAAAAAAAGCTGTTAAAGCAGAGTACATAGAAACACATTCTTAATCTTTAAGTTTCGAAAGATGAGGCCTATGCAAGAAACAAAAAGGTTCTAGAAGAATTCTTGGATATTCAGAGACCGTTTTTCCAGCACCAAACCCCTTACACCCCCAGAGTCTTTGACTAAGACTGTGTGACCGAAGGAGAAGAAACTTTGTCACACGGGGCAGACATACATTTTCTATGAATCAAAGGGGTCATGGAAACTACTGAGAGAGGGTCAGAAATTTTATTTTATTATTATTATTATTATTATTATTTTTTCAACGTTTTTTATTTATTTTTGGGACAGGGAGAGACAGAGCATGAACGGGGGAGGGGCAGAGAGAGAGGGAGACACAGAATCGGAAACAGGCTCCAGGCTCCGAGCCATCAGCCCAGAGCCCGACGTGGGGCTCGAACTCACGGACCGCGAGATCGTGACCTGGCTGCTCGGACGCTTAACCGACTGCGCCACTCAGGCGCCCCTATTTTTATTTCTAAAGTTTATTTACTTGTTTAAGTAATCTCTACACCCAACGTGGGGCTCGAACTCACAAACCCCAAGATCAAGAGTCCCATGCTCTTCCAACTGTGTCAGCCGGGTGCTCCAAAGGGTCAGAATTGTTAAAGGTGTAGCGATGAGAACGGACTAATCCCAACGTGAGAACTCCACCCTCATGGCCCCAACCGAACCTAAGTATCTTCCAAAAGCCTCATCTCCAAATACCATCGGCATTGGGTTTAGGGCTTCAAGACACAACCTTCAGGGAAATAATTCAGTCCATAGCACTCACCATAACGTGACCTAAATATCATCGTGCTCCTAAAATGGCATTAGGAAATTGATAAGAAACCTTGATTGGACTACTTCTGTCTGGAGACTTTCTATCCCCTCCGCCTGGGATGGAATCTCAAAATGAAAACTTATTATTTAAAAGAATAAAGACAGTTTCGTTTCTTATGTAGCCCAAGTTTGTCTGCATGCACTGTACACATATATTTTTTTGAAAATGCAATCAATCTTCATATTTAGTTTGATAAATTGTTTTTCTATCCATCCTACAACAGACTATAGGTGTCTTTGCAAGCTAGGGTGTATATATCTACACACACACACACTTGTTTATATACATTTATATACACAATATATCGTATCTACTTTTTAAAATTCTTTTTTCACAACTGAATAGTTGTTTATTGAATAGTATTATTGCACGGCATGAATTCTCTTTTGGTGGGCATTAAGTTGCTTCTAAAATCTTTCTAGTATTTCTATAATCACTTCTACGACTATTTCTATAGGATATGTCCAGACAAATAAGATACTGAGTTGATAATTGTAGGCACATAAACAATTTTGGTAGATACTGACAAAACACTTCCTCATTAATTTTATTTTTTCATCGTAAAAGTATCACATGTTCATTATAAAAACTAGGAAGAACAAAACTATAGAAAAATAAAGAAAACTAGAAGAAGGAAACAAATATCATCTGTAATCCATATACCCAGAGGCAGTCTTGTTTATCTCTTTCCTGTCCTCTTTTCCTTACACAAATATAGTCACCACTGAGATCATACTATAGAGTTTTGTTTTGTTACTTTCCACATATCATCACGTCATAAGCATTTTCCCATGCCATTAAATATTTGGAAGAATTTTTAAAACTGTCATGGACCATGAAGTTATGAGTCAGTTTTGTAAACACTTTTAGGTATCGCTGATGTACCGTAAAATTTGTAATTCTGAAATGTGAACGAATAGATTCGACAATTTTCAAGAAACTGCTAGAATTTTATACCCATCAGCCAATCCAGTCTTAGAACATTTCCATCAATGCTGTTTTGAGCCCATCTCCCGATGTTCCATTTGTTCAATTATTCACGTTAAATCCTCTCTGGCT
This sequence comes from Panthera tigris, assembly GCF_018350195.1. Taxonomy (NCBI): domain Eukaryota; kingdom Metazoa; phylum Chordata; class Mammalia; order Carnivora; family Felidae; genus Panthera; species Panthera tigris. The sequence continues at coordinate 13,778,026 of NC_056663.1, read as the reverse complement.
CTTAAATATGACTACCACTTTCTTCCCACTTGTAAACAGTGACAGCAAAGGCCAGAGGTTACAACCAGGTGGAAATGTCCCTCAGATCAAACCACGCTACAGGACCAGACCTTTGCACATAAAAGGGGAGAGAGATGTGTCCTATCTTATACTGCTTTAAAAAATTAGGATTTTCTGGGGCGCCTGGGTGGCTCAGCTGGTTAAGCACCCGACGCTTGGTTTTCGCTCAGGTCATGATCTCACTGTTTCGTAAGTTTGACCCTCGCGTGGGGCTCTGCACTGACAGGGTAGAGCCTGTTTGGGATTCTCTCTCCCCCTCTCTCGGCCCCTTCCCCACTCAGTGCTGTCTCTGTCTCTCTTATAAATAAATAAACTTTTTTTTTTTAAATTAGCATTTTATACAAAAGGGAGAGACTATCTCTAAAACAGTCTTCTCTGACAAGTTGTACCTCTCTGTCCATTTGTTTTTCCTCTGTAATGCTTTTTTTTTTTAATGTTGTATAATATTTTCTTTCCCTCCCTTTTGCACTCAGGCAGGATATGTTCACTTATGATGCCCTATTGCCTTTTTCGCTGGTGGTCCCATCCCAACTGGTGCTGAATGTGCGGTGTTAGCCCTTGGGAACTGGGGAAGCAGCATGAAACAGATGTGATAGTTGTCAGTTTCACTCCTGCTGCTCCCAAGAAGGAAGTCCTTTGTTCAAGAACAGAGCAGGCATGACCACCCACTGATGGCATTAACCAGTAGGAAAGAAGGAGTGAAAACGCCTTTGCTTCCCTTGAAAATCTCTCTTCCCTTGCACAGAGACTGCATTAGCTTCACTCTGTTGCTTCTGCGGGCATTACTAGGAAATCACTGTTTGTAGGCGAAGCAGCAAAGGAAGTCAACTCCAGGGAATAACCCAAGTTTTGAAACATGAAATGCTTGAATCGCCTTCAAATTGAATCCATTCTCGAATGATTAGAGAAGAAATTTTTTAAAAATATTGTGGAATATGTATTAGTGTATCCACTGCTTTTTATATTTTCCTGTCTTTTAGCTTTCCTTGCGGGTTTGTAACAAATAGAAGTGTGTGGGGCTACATCTGATAGTGTGTGTTTGCATTAAAATACTTTGGAAAATGTAATTCTAATAACTTGCTCTTGTGCACTGCAATGTGGCCAGGATTCAGGGGAGTGTGTGTGTGTGTGTGTGTGTGTGTGTGCTGTATTGTATTGAGGGGCAGAGTTACCACTGATGTATTGTGTGAGGAATCTCAATTCTTCATTTCTCAAATTAAATGTCAACAAAAGCATGTGCTTTAACGTAAATCTGAATGAAATAAACCTTAAAGTGACCAGTGAAGTGAAAAATATTTTATGGAGAGAATACAGCAAAGCTTGGGCATTAAAAAGATCAATAGAAAATCCTAAAGTTCATTACAGGGTACTTGCCAAAGGTATGCATTTTTCTTCTCCATTTAGGCTATCATATTAGCATTTTCTGACTTTGCTCTAACAAGGCAATCCTAGGAAGGCAGGTAAATATGTTCAGAGGGACAGAAGTTTGAACTTTAAATAGAACAAAGGACCTTTTGATTAGTGGTTAGTATTTTATTGTAATTAAACAAAAGTAGCGTGATCTGAGTAAGGCCCAAACAAGAAGGAACTCCTTATTTCTATGGCAACAAGGAAAATTACTCCTGTCAGAGGTTTTAGGGAACTCTTTGCATTACACCCGATTTGACTAATTTAAATAATTCAATCCCGTGTACTGCATTATTCTTGGGAATAATTAATATATACATATAAATTGCTTTTTAAGATACAAGTTAATGCAAGCACCATGAAAACTCTGCACTGGTTTGGCATAGGGAGTCCTGACTTTCAGAAAACAAAACTCAGATGTGAGGAAGAAAACAGAGAATGAAATAGAAAATGCAGAGAGGAATGTTAAAGGATTACCTAACTTGATTGGAGACTCAGTGGTCACAGCTGACACCCTGGGGAATTAGGAAGCCAACTGAATTGCATTAAGTTCCAAGCCTGATCATGCCTTAAATAACCATAAGGGTGGGTGGCGTGGACATTTGGATTATTCTCATACATTATAATTTTGGATATGATACTTTTCTCTAGCGAAACTATCAATTTTACCCTCTTTAGAATTATAATGTCTCCAATAAGAAAACATTAGGCTTTGAAGCTTCTCTGGAAGAAACATAAAAACAGATTTATATCTAATGACACATCAGGACGAGGGGTCTGAGAGCCGATGCTACGGAAATACGGAATTATTGTTTACATTAGGAGAAATACTTTAATGTGTGCCATTTTGTACCATATTATAATAAGATTAGAACTATTAGCTTTCTCGTTTTGTCGTGCTGATGAGATTAATATCAACTGAACCAAAGAAGTAAAGGCCTCAGAGGCTTTTTATACGTTTACATCCCCAGTCGACTTCCTCTTTCTCAATTGATATACAGTATCTTTTAAGGAGCAACATCGTTCAGCTTTGCCATTTTTATCACCTTCATCTAGAGTGCCTGCTGGCCAATCAGCCGCATGTCAGAAATGGGTGAGCAACATGAAGATATACAAGGGTGAATTTCATGCAGCCTGACGCTCCAACCACGCCTCGTAGTGTTGGCCACCAAAACACCGTGAGTACTTAGCTTCCACACCCCGTGTTAAGCATCTCATCTTAGGAGCGATTACAGCTGGAGTCCAGCTGCAAGAACCTGACCGAGACGCTGTGTGAATTCAAAGAAGCAAAACCACAATTCCTCAGGAGTGCTTCGCTTTGTTTCCTGGAGCGTTCGCACTCCGGGACGCACTGACAGGGCAGGGCTATTCCCATGCCTTCCTCTTCTGCACTCCGAGGGCAGTCCGCTGACAAGGAACCCAGAAACAGGGTTCCCTCAGAGGCCACTGCTAACCCCTTCCTGAATACATTACCAGGAAGTCAGACTGTAGCCATGGGTGAAGACGCGGCAAGGTCAACAGGCAAAACCTACCAAGCCTACCTGCAAGTTCTCTCTGTTTCTAATTACTCTGAAGAAACAAACAAACAGAAAATGGAATCCATCCGACCAAGCCAGAGGTAAACTAGAATGGCAACTTAGCAACTGGCAGGTTAACTGGTGACGGGAGATTCTGATAGTTAAATATATTTACTCAGAAAAAAATAAGTAGATATGTGTGCGGAAGGTTCAGACATCTAGGTGAAAATGTTTCTGATGCACAGGAAGCCGTTTTATGCCCAAGCAGCCCAAGCATACCTGAGGGACACAGGTGGTGTCACTGACCCACTGGTGACAGAGCAGCAGCTGGAGGATGGGGGGGGGGCAGGGCGGGGGAGAGCAGAGGCTGGTGTGGGGTGGGGAGAAGAGTGTGTATGCATCTGTCTGCCCTGGGGTGTGATTTGAATCCGCAGGGCCGGAAAAGGGAGACTGTGAAGTTAGAACTCCCTTAATTTTGTGCCCTCCGGCTTCTCTTGGAGTATCAGCCGTTGGAGACGATGGGCAGATTAAACAGAGCAGGGGACAAATCCATCCATAAGGAAAACTAGTAACATGTGGCTTAATAAGGTCTTGGCTTAAAAACTGAGAACAAACTGAGGGATGATGGGGGGTGGGAGCGAGGGGAGGGTGGGTGACAGGCATTGAGGAGGGCACCTGTTGGGATGAGCACTGGGTGTTATATGGAACCCATCTGACAATAAATTTCATATAAAAAAATAAGGTCTTGGCTTAGGGTTCTTTGTGAATGATGGCTCATTTGTTAGTTAAAATAAGACACTAATCTTTTAGGAAGGGAAATGAGTATTTGAAAATATTGATTAGGACTGAACCCTAGTTTATTCAACAAAATGTGAAAAAAGACATAATTGCAGAATTATTAATTTACTTAGAGACAATAACTTTAATGAAGCTCAGACTGCTTGGTTCACCCAAACAAGTGATTAGAGTTGGCATCTGAACGGCAAATAGGATCCCAGTTAATACATGTGTTGGTCATTTTGCTCTTTTTTGAAATTTAGGAATTTGATCTCATCAGCACAAACAGAACTAATTGATACACAGATAATCACTGGAGATACTGTTGAATGGAAATGAGAAAAGTCCTTTCATTTCACAATTATGTGACAATTTATAATTTTAAGGTTCCCCCCGCTCCCCCCCCCCCAAAAAAAAAAAAACAAAGAAAGCAAATACAGAAGCTAGGAATCCTGTAGAAAAGAGATAAAGTCTGGTAACCATATTTAGCAACTCATTCTTCACACACATTCGATGGATGATACAATTTGGCTGTAGGAATGAATCATTCATTCTTGATTAAATTAATACTTGATTCTAGGCTCTCCGAAGGTCCAGTCTTCTTGCCTTTCCTTGCCTATCTCCTGGGGACTTTCTGATGAAGTAAATGTGTACGCAGTGTACCTAGTTCAGCAGAAGTCAGGATATTCAAATGTTTCCCTAGGTCTACCAGTTCCGCCTTTCTCTGCTTATTCGTTACATAATAACACGGGTCTGTTGTAGTCGACACTTCATCCCACAGGAGTGGATCACCTCATCTCAGTGAGCCTTGCCATCCCCCGTGCACGCTTAGGAGTCCCCAGATTCGTTCCACAAAGTGTTGGCTACAGGGTGGGGGGTGGGAAGGGGAAGGACACACTTGTACCAGCAGGACTTTCAACTTCAACACTTGAAAAGTAAAAACTTCTAGAGCCAGGCCATCATTCTCTAAACATAAAACTTTTAGTGATTCTTTTACAAGAGAAAAACTTAACTTTATTAAATAGGACAATTCATGCTTATGAATCCTAACGACCAAATGATTTCACTAATTACTTTGTTGCATTCAGTTTGGAATAGTTTGCATAGCTGAGTTTCGAATGCAATAAACTGCCTGAACAGTCTGTTTACTCCCGTGCAAGTTACAAGGAGAACTCTCTCCTTAAAGGACTTGTCTCTTTGAAATGCACAAAGTGGCAAAAAGCCAAGGGAAGCTGGTGCTTAAGCAACCAAGACTGAGCAGTGCCTGTGTGCATTTCAATCTCAGCCAACCGAAGTAAATGTTATTGGAGCTTTTGTGCTGTAAAATTGCTGCTTTCATGCCCACTGCATCCGACAATAGGAATACTTGGTCTACTAGGAAGGAGGGCAGTCGTGGTCCTTTGCTGCCAGATTTTTACATTCCTAAGAAGCCGGTGGAGAAGCGGAGTAAAACAGGCTGTTCTGAAGGGGCTAGGGACAATGAGACTGACCTCCGTGATGCATCTGGACAGAGAAAGAGACTACGCAGAAAAAAAAAAACTTACTATCATTTTTTGCATTAAATGTTTGTAAAGACATTAATCCGGGAGTGTACTGAATCGGTGAATTAAATTTTTAAATCTGTTTTCAGAAAATATATAAAACTATTAACATTTTGCAAGTAAAAATCAAAATCAATGAAAATATTGTTGAATTTTGAAGGGTAACAATTTAAAATTCGTATCAGGCCATTAATAGCTGCATTTGTGTTCCTGACATACTGAATGTTCCTTGACGTGCTATTTACTAGTATGGTTGTTTAGTTTATATTAATATTTTATTTATTGGATCATTCATTCAGTGCTCATTTACTGAGCACCTACTATGAATCAGGCATGAAATTTCATTTCTAATGTTGCAGTTTTAAATGTACTGTGAGTCCCCAAATCTATGTTTAAGCCCCAAGCCACAGAGATAATTTTTTTCTTGAAAAATAATGAAAATAATTTTTTAAAAGCATCCAGTACTATACAGCTAGGCAGCTAAATTTTTTTTCAGAATTATACTAACAGAATGCCTACAACATAAGCGTGATGTTTGAAATAAGTTTTAAATAGCAGTACTGCTAATAGGTGTACAAGAGTCAAACAGTATTTCTTGATTTAAAAAAAAAAAAAAACTAAGCCTGTCAATGGTTACGACACACAGTTAAATGTATACACCTCATATCAAAAGAGAATTGTACTAAACAATACAGAATGATTTGGAATCACTTGTCTCATTTAGTCATCGACTGACTCTATTAGAATGGTTTGTTATGTTAATTATGGCCTTACTTTGCAAATACCATACATTTTCAGCATGTACTCCCGTGGCCGTTAATGTAAGCAACAGAACAAGTTCACTGCTTTTTTTTGGAAGACCCGGGATATTATGGCATTAGACGCTTGAGGCATAAACAACAAAGACAACCACGGCAATTCTGCCTCCCTAGTCTCGCTTTTCCTTAACCTTTTAAGCTGTTCACTGCTTTGGCTTTTAGGAAAAGTGAAGAAAAAGAAGACGTGTAAAATCATGACAAAGGAAAAAGGAAAACTTAAAAGGAAAAGGGCAGGAGAAATAGAACTCAAGCTGCAAAAAGACAAATCAGACAACAGCTCCTGGTCTCCCAAGGACTCAGGATATGATGAAGTGGATTTTGTTGCAGAATTCTTTGGATTATTTTTTCCTCCGTGGCTTTTAGACGGGTCTGCGTTTTAGCTGCCTCTTAATAATCCTATGACCTTGAGCAAGTTATTTAACCTTTCCATGCTACACATTCTTCATCTGTAAAACAGGGTTAATGACGCACCTCCTCAGGGCTATGAAAATTAAATTAAATATCACACACACACACACACACACACACACACACGCACTGCCTGCCATACTGGCTCGCTCACAGTAGGCACCCAATAAATGTTGGTTGCCTGTCCCCTTTCCCTGGAACATTCACATTACTGACATGTATGGAAAGTCACCAAAATAAACATGTAGCCACACATATACAATAGTAAGTCTTACGTTTCTCAAATCAATAACGGTTTTTAAATAACTCCTGTTTGAAAAAGAAACATTAAAATTAATCATCGTTTTGGGTGTTTAAATGTTAGATTACGAATTAAGCCTGGCTTTCCTAACCAGCCCTCCACTTGTGGAGATTTCTGAATTTTATTTTTTGGCTGCACATCATTTTTTTTTTTTTTTAAACCACACATTTTAGACTAGCTCAAATAGAACATGAATGGGTTGCCAAGAGTTGTGCAGATATGTGCACTTAGCATCAACTGTGTAGAGCTATCTGGGACCAATGCTGTCCTTGAGTTTAAATGTTGCTTTTCAAAGCTTTGAGTAGAGGTCACTTCTACTGTAGAATCAATTATGCCCTCTCTAGATTCTTTTGGATCATTCTCATATTCTCTTATTACGTGTTAATGGTCCTATATCTTTGGATATAATCACGTCTCCAGTATGTTATACTTTTGGCAAATTACACCCCATCTGGGAGGTGGTCTCCCTGTGGAAGGGATCATTTGTTATTCCGAACCTCCTGATCTGTGAACAGGGTGAAATCATTCTTAGAGAAAAGACATGCAGTTAATGATAGGAAGTGTAGAGGACATTTTTTCTCTGAAAGTGGAGAAGCCCACATTCATAACTGGGGGGACATAAATGGTCCTGTGTCTCTCATTAAGGAAAAAAAAAAGTAGAAAACTGTAATTCTTGGGAAAAAAAGAGGAATTACAAAGATAATGTAGTTCAACTAATTGTTCAACCACACCAAAAAATTTTTTTTTTTGCTCTTTGCATGTCAGTGGTTAGATGTGAGGGGGATAGTAATTGCCTCTTGGCCAAAGTCAGGATATGTAATAAAACTGAGCAAATATGTATTTTTCATATATTAGAATAAGAGTACAAACAGCAGTGACACTGTAACTAAGGAATAAAAACTCAAAAGAAAAGATCAATCAAATCAAAGATCAAGAAGAGACTTAAAAATCACCTAGTCATTAGAAAATCTTTGTTATGTTTAAAACGGTTCTCTACTGTCCCAAAGCACAGAAGAAAAATGAATGGCTTTTTACTCAAGGGTTCCTCACATCCCCTAGGCTAATTTCTTTGTTAGGCACCACAGAGGTACATATATAAGTGTTGAAGATTGGTCATAAGTAACATGATACAGAAGGTTCTTAGGATGAAAAACAAGCTGAGACACCTTCCTAAGCATAATTCTGGATATTGGATGCCAGTGGCCGTAAGGTAAGGGAGTAGACACCAAATTGTTTGTTTGGCAAAGAGGAGCGACTGAGTTAAGAAGTCTCGTGCTTTGTGGGAACTTGGCACCTGAAGTGAAAGGGCTTAAAATCAGAAGCTTTGAAATAAGTGAAATCACGAAGCGGACGGACTGTAACTCTCCATTTTCTTTGAAGGTTGAGATCCTAACCCAAGTTATCAAGCTGTTAGAATTTGAAACAGTGCTCTTATAAAAGCCAACAGCAAGAACGACTTTCAGTTCTAAATGAGAGGCATTGGCTCTTTGGTACACATCTTGACAAGGAATACGCATTCTGAGCAAGAAAGGAGAAACCGTTTAAGAATGAACTGTAATCATTAAAAGGATCAAAATCTTGCCCTCAAGTTTACCCAGAGTAAACGGGTTGCAGTTTTCTTAACGACTTATTAAGATGATTAAAGTGAAGTAAGATGCATTTCTTACAGCAGGGCTTCCCTTGATGTGACCATTTATTTTTGACACAACATCATGTATGTCCTGGAGCCAAGTGTTTACTTTCTTCCTGGCCAGGCTCTATAATTTTCTGAAGGACTGTGGACAACTTGGAACATTCTTCTGTAGTGGATCCCTAAATGCAGCCGAGATTCAACTTCAGAGAAGCAACAGGTTTACAATTTGAAAACATCTTTTAAAAATGTCCGGAGTAGGAGGATCCATATTAAAATAATTCACTTGGTCTTAAGCCTTCCAAGTCTATAATGTAAATCATTTCACAGTTTATTTATTTAAAAAAATTATTTTTGAAAGTTTATTTTTGAGAGAGAGAGAGAGAGAGAGAGAGAGAGAGACAGAGCATGAGCGGCTGGGGAGGGGGCGCAGAGAGAGAGGGAGACACAGAATCCGAAGCAGGCTCCAGGCTCTGAGCTGTCAGCACAGAGCCTGACGCGGGGCTTGAACTCACAGACTGTGAGATCGTGACCTGAGCTGAAGTCGGACGCCCAACCGACTGAGCCACCCAGGCGCCCCTCTTCATTGATATTTTTGAGCGACAGTGGGAAAAAGGAAAACTGTTAACACTGGAGGAACCTGCTCCCAAGGTCCAAGCTGATGAACAGTCTTGTCTCTCTCACATGTCACATCTTCATCTAACTTTAGATACGGTGAAAGAGGCCACCTTAGAATACTTCTGCACGATTACTAAATTGTGCTAGTCTGCATAATGGATGGGGGGATCACGTTAACATCAGGTAAATATAACGATATTCTGAGCACATCTTATTCAATTATATTTACCATCATTAATTTTATTCTCATGTGGTATTGTTATTCCTATCTCTTTGTCTATTTTATAAGGGATTCAATGTACTTTATCAGCACTATTTCCGGTCGTCAGTTTGAAAAGTTGTTTCTTCATGCAAATTCACTTAGTTGAGCACGTACTTATACAGTTTATTTGGTTGTCCTAAAACCCCTGCTCTTACGGTTTTCTAAAAACAATTAGTAGCATGAACAGAACATTGTCAGAGTCAGAAAAGTTAGCCCAAGAGCTCTGTTTAAAAGAAGGGGGTAGGGGCGCCTGGGTGGCGCAGTCGGTTAAGCGTCCGACTTCGGCCAGGTCACGATCTCGCGGTCCGTGAGTTCGAGCCCCGCGTCAGGCTCTGGGCTGATGGCTCGGAGCCTGGAGCCTGTTTCCGATTCTGTGTCTCCCTCTCTCTCTGCCCCTCCCCCGTTCATGCTCTGTCTCTCTCTGTCCCAAAAATAAATAAAAAACGTTGAAAAAAAAAATTAAAAAAAAAAAAAAGAAGGGGGTAGCTTCATCATCTTCATTTTACTGGCACAGGGAGGGAGGTACAAATATAGAGAGAGGCTTAATGGAAACGATTTAACCCAATTCCCAACCGGCTTACTCACTAAAGCACTGTTCAACCCCTGCAGAAGTTGAGATGAGTATTGTCCTTCCCAGTCCCCACCGCTCAGGACCTGTTTTCATCAGTGAACACTTACCCAGTAACTACTCCGTATTAAGCACTATACTAGGTATTGGGGTTACAGAAATAGAAACCTTTTATTTTCACCTTGGATAGTTCACACTAAACAAGGGCAGATTTATAAACAGAAGATCTTCCATATATACTTTGTGTTAGAGGTGTTACTAACCTGTCCCTAGTGATGAAAACCCAGCAAATCTGAAATAAACATTTTAGGCAAGTGTCATAGGCTGACAATTAAAGCCAGAATAAGGTCTTACAGAACAGAATCAAGAACAAGTCTACCAGATGCTGAAATTATTAACATCTGTAAAAGATGTTACCACCTGAGAGAAAAAGCACACATTAGAACAGGAAAGAGAATAAGAGAACAGGAGTTATTTCAGGGACTTTGACTCCAGTGTTTAGTTTGCCAACAACAAACAGATCTACAACTAAACCTTTTCATTTATTTTGTGAATCAAAGTACACTCAAAATCTCAAATTCCATATTTTATCCTCATAAGATACTCATAATACTATATGTACAATATACATATATACTATGTTATATATATTCATAATATACTCATATATAATATACTCATAATATACTCATCCACATTCTATACTGATCAACTCATCCACATCCATACATACGACCATATGAATTATTCTAGGAATTGGTGTTCTCTATTGTGAATCCCACATTAATGATTAATGCTGGCTTTCTTAAAATTTTAAAATAATTTTATGGTCATGTTTGATAGTTTTTAAAAGCTACTCCTTATAAAATAAATAGGTATTGGATTTGAGTGGAATTTTTACAAGACCTTTAACTATTTTCACAGACAAGTAGGATTCTGATACATAAGTGTAGTCCCAAAGAAGGATTTCACTTCGATTTCCCACCACCCCAGAAAAAAACCACAGAAACAAATTGTAATTCCTAAATGAAACCGAAATTTCCTACTTTCTTTGCCTAGGAAGAAAAGAGCAGATTTATAATTAGACTGCAAAGCTGCTTCTTCCAGAACCTTCATCTGGCTGTCCTTAATGCCCTAAGGATTTTGGCCATACTTGACAGATAACAAGTATCCTGTGTTTCTTTATAACCATCTGAAAGCCTGATTCTTCTACACAAGAATGCGTGGTATTTTAAAAAGAAAATACCCCTGAAAAGGATCTCAAAGGTGAAGAAAATTAAGCAAAGAGAATACTTCTAAAGCAGGCCCCTCAGTGCACCGTGCATAACCCTGGAAATACGACGCAGACAACGGGCGGACCGCTTCTGTGGGTCTCAGATGCGGGCAAGCCTAACACTTACCTTCCGATCCTCTACAACAACTTACCCAACGCCTAACCCTGATCCGAAAAAGCACTAGAAGCTAAGCACTTAAAGAGTTCTGAAATCCCACAAGAGGAGCCGGAAAACTCAAACGACACACTCCTTCTTAGCCAGAGGGATTTTTATGCTATTACAGACTTCATCTTAGAACAGCCAACTACTCCGCCCATCTCTGATTGGAAAGGAACTAAAAGAAAATGCTTTATTTTTAAAAACACGAGTTTCTAAACCATGACTCTGCCTTTGAACAGAATTAATTCTTTGGAGTGAACTTCTTTGGTCTATAATTACTATGCTGACATTTCACTTGATTGTAACATCCACGTGCACACCCTTCGCATCTCCCTTCCTCCCTCTTTCTGTTTTTGTCTCCGTCTGTCTGTCTGTCTGTCTCTTACACGAACCAGAATGACTCACTGTTCTGAAAGAATTATAATTTTCTGCAATGTCACGGGACACCTAAGAATTACATCTGGGACAGACTTCTTAAGCTTCTATTTTACCTGACTTCCTCTCCTGCTCATTTAAGTAAATTATTGCCGGTTTGGAAAGCAGGAGGGCGAGAAAAATCACAGCGTCTCTGTTCTCTGTTTTGCAAAAGGAAAGGACAGGTCCTTCAGAAAATATCGCAAAGCAACCATGAGAAAAAACTTCTAGCAGCCATGGTGGGGTACAGGGATGGGGCGAGAAGGGGAGACAGACAGCATGGGAACAGAATGAGGATAACTTAAGAGTTACAAGAATTTCAGGCAGTGCTGATGCCTCTTTTTAAAAACAAGGTTGGCAATTGCTAGTGAATGCTGCGTTAAGAAAGATTCCAAGGCTGCCTAGGAAGACTGCCATGACCCACTACGGACATCTTTGATGAGCGTTCGCGATGGGAGGGCTAACGTTTATGCCGCACACTTGTCATCTCTGGAGGAGAACGCTTAAATCAGGGGACTAACCGCAGAATGCCAGCAGGCCCACCTACCCCAGGGATGCCTCCCCAGCAGAGATGCGGAGCCCTGAAGGCTAGCACGCTCCTTTTCACTCCAAAGCGGTAGCAACCTGTGTTGGAGTTGTTAGAGTATGTGTTCTAAATGTGGACATTCCTCAGGTTCCTAAAACTTATGCGTCTACTATGAATACTGCACATCTGAAGGCATCTCCTATTTTCCTGACGCAAGAGAAAAAGCTGGATTTGGGCTGGAGGAACTCTTAATGGCGCGTCACGGTGGGTCTCTTTTTCTATTCCAATCAGACGTGAGAAGAAAAAAAAAATTTTGACAGAAATGCCAATAAATTGGGTAAAAACAGAAAACTGCTTATGTGGCTACTATAAAGAATTTATTTCTTCTCGGGCCCTTAATATCCACAATGACAAAACATTCCTGTGGTATGCATATAAAGAGATATCGAGCGACAAGTTTAAAGTAAGATTTTGGTTTCTTACGTGATGCGAAAAATAGAGAATTAAGTCAGACTAGGGAAAAGCTGTCGTCTTCTTGCAATGGAATGAAACTCCAAGAGGAAGTGTACCAATCCAAACTACACAGGGCTGGTCATATACTCAGCATTGGCATCAAAATGTCCTGGACGAAATCAGCACTTAGCAACCACCTCTGGTTGTCATGGAGATTGGATAATGGAGGAGGGAAATGTGTATGTTCAATAACTGATGAACCAGAGAAGATGACACAGAAGGAACTAGGGGAAAAGAACTAAAAACTGAAATATGGGGTAGGATATGATACACGGAAAGTGTAGAGGGTCACCATTTTTTTTGAAGGAATGTCACTCGTTAATATACAATAATAATGAATTCATTATTCATTATTGATAATGATAATGATATGAATGATAACATATAAACAGTTTATCAAACGGTTAAAAAGCATAATGAGAAAAAAGTAACTATAACATACTTCAGAAATAAATTTAGAAAACATTGTAATCTACTTTCCGTTAAGAGCAAACTCAAGAAAATCTAAAATTAGGAGCTCACGGCATACTCTAGACCAAGGAGAGAGAAGTATTTCAAAACAAACATATACATCTGAACGATTCTTCTGCTTTGCCATGATTCTGTTCTGCTAAACAAACAGACAGATGTAAGTAGCTACAGGTCAAGGTCCCTGCTTGTTCATGAAAACTAACCACAGGAGGTAGATCAAGAAATGGGAGAGGAGATATTCATTTTGTAAAAATATGCATATTCAAGATTTAGAAACCTAACACGTAGGATTAATTCAGCAGGAATCAGGCAGATCAGATGCTACAAATATAAATGGGTTGCAAACCTACAGCTGAAGACATGAATTCAGATATTTATTAAGATACGTTTTAAGGCCTACGTATTCAGAGTCTAATATGCATGTCCTTTGAGGCGATCTCTACCAAGTAGAGGAAGGGGCATGTGTAGAACCTGTTCAAAAACAGATCCCTCTTGGACATTCTCTAGATTATCCACATGGAACGCATCCATCTTCTGGATGATCCGTGGACAACGTACATCTCGGGTGGGCTTCCCTGTTCTTTGCACATCTCCAGACTATCTACTATGTCAGCTCCCTAGATAGTGTGGGTTTTCTGAGAATAAAAATGTATTTTGATTAACCGAAGCAAAACACAAATAAGGCAAAATGTTCAATTGGTTCAGGGATTCGACAAATATCTGTAGAACACCCACCATGGTCCTGCCATGGTACCAGGTGCCAGGCGTATGGCAGTGAACAAACAGGCCTGTCCTCTGCCACCAGGAGCCTTCGATTTTTCTGGAAAGAAAAATGCGTAAGGCAGAAGGAAGCAAATAACAAACGAATTGCTTTGAAAAGAAACAAACAGGCCAAAGAAGGAGAGTGAAACGGGAGGGCCCCACTTAAAACAGTGAGGCAAGGGTGCCCATGAATGTGAAGTTGACAGTAAGCGGAGATCGAAACACAAAGGGAAGTCATACCGAGCCAGACAGGCAGAATCTTCCAGGAGGAGGAAACCGAATATGCAGTTGAGGTGTGCGTCTGTTGGCCAGTTTTGAAACCAAAAGGGGGTCAGAGGGCAGGGGTGAAAGGAGAACGAGACAAGAAGGGAGAGAAGGGAAAGACCAGTCTTGTTGGCCACGTGAGGTTCTGAGTAGTACAGAACTGAGAAGTGGCTTTTCATTTAAAAGCTCTTCCCGCCTGCTAGAAGCCGCCAAGCCCAGGAGGTGACTGCAACGGTCCAGGGAAAACATTCTGGTGAGTGGCTGGGACCCGAGAGGCTGGGGTGGGGCGGAAGACCGGTTGGTAGATTTGAGATACACGATGGAGGGGCTCCCAACAGTTACTGATAGATGCCCTGTGAAAAGATGTGCATCCATTAATGAATTCTTACAAACCGAAAAGAGGTCCTTCCAGGCAAACCAGAGGCACATCAAATAAACCATTTGTTTTTGGCTGCAGTTGTCTTAACATTTTTTCCCTCAATTTTATGATAATAGGAGAGAATCACAGTTTCCTAATTATAAAACCGGGTGACATCTTAGAAATCACCTCGGCTAGGGGCGCCTGGGTGGCTCAGTCGGTTAAGCGTCCGACTTCGGCTCAGGTCACGATCTCAGGGTTCGTGAGTTCGAGCCTCGCGTCGGGCTCTGTGCTGATGGCTCAGAGCCTGGCCCTGTGTCTCTGCCCCTCCCCTGCTCGCTCTCTGTCTCTCTCTCTCTCAAAAATAAATAAACATTAAAAAATATATATATATAATAATAATAATACAAAAAGAAATCACCTTGGCTAAATAACGACACCGATTTTACGAGAAGCGACACCTTTCCGTTGGGAGATGTGAGAACTGTAAATCCCTGGGGAGGACGCCGCACGCAGGCTCAGGGGACGTACTGTCACATTCTGCTGTACAAGCGCAGAGTTCCTGATCTACCCCAACTACTGTTCCCGTAAGGATACTGACGGCCAGGAGGTGTTTAGAGATTTGCTCACATCTACCTGGGTAAGAACTAACCCGCTGCTAAGGGAAAGCAATCCCATCTACACCCCCAACTGCAATTATCATCCCTATAACGATCCCTTCGAAATGCGCATCCCCGGCCTTCACACTTCCCTCGAGCTCCTCGGCTAGACGTCTAACCGCCTGCGTGCTGTCTCCAGCTGCCAAATGCCTCAAACTCAACTCTGTTCACAGCAAAACTCATGACGCGCCGAACCTTGTCGGCTTCTGGTACACTCCGTATCAGAAACTGGCCGCATTGTCCGTCCTTTCACGCGCGTCATCCGCGCACGTGTCGTCTCGGGTACCTTCTTGTTCCGCGCTCTTCCGTTCAACCTCTGTCGGTATTTTCTCATCAAACATCTTCCGCCTACTTACGTTCATCTTCCCTGCCCCCTCCTTGTAGTCACCGACCGGTTCTTTCACACCATAGTCAAAGCAATAACTCAAAATACTGAGCTGGTCTTAGCCCCAGCGCCTGTTTTCTGGCTAAAGATCCAAATCCCCAGACATAGCTTACCACGGAGCCCTGCTCCCTTAGCTGTGCTCCCGCCACACCACCGTCTCTCGGCCTTCTAACGTGTCACACCCCCTCCCGCCACCTGTGCGTACGCTCTCCCCCATACCTGAAATTCCTTCTTCTTGCCCCTCTTCTGCCCCGTTGATGTTCTGCTCGCCCTTCCAATCTCAGGGTCGGTAACGGTTTCTTAAGTCCTGTCTCAGAAGTGACCTTACATGGAATTCTGTGATCACTGCACTGATAGGCCTTAGAACATTGTAAGCTCCTCAAGGCCCAAGGACCCCTGTCTGGATTTGCTTACTTTTGTATCCTCAGCACTTAGCACAATGCGTTGCGCCTCCAGGCACTCCATAAATACTTGCTGATGGAACTGTTTCATCAAATTCTTCGTGGGTAGACGTTTGGCAAAATAGCTGCCTTTCTGCCCATTACTCCCTACTGTTCTCACCTGCCAAATACGGGATATGCACTTACCTGTCTGACACGTGAACTAAAAAACAGTATGCAGAAGCTGATCCTGGACCAGTTCATTTCCATATTTTAACAGCTGGATGTTGGGCACTACCAGCAATTTTACTCCCGTTCAAAAAGAATAGCCAAAAGCAAGTGGAAAGTGCCCAAGAAGCCTCACGTAATGAAAAACAGTTCAGCCTTTGGGAAGATTACCGCCAATGAATCCCCGGAAACCGCGGTCGGCAAGCAGCGAGATGAGCCAACAACTCACGAGTACGACAGGCGTACCTCAGTTTGATTTGTGCACGATCAGAGAACATCGTGTTGGGCACTGGGAAAGGGAAGAAGACATGAGAGCACAGACACCGCGAAGGGACACAAACAGGTCTATAGACATCCAATACCAAATCAACACGAAGGAGCTAGAAAAGGCTAGGTAATTAAGCACAAGTGGAAAATTTAGAATTCCTAGAGGCAAGGGGATTATGCAGGAACAGCATCACGGAGAAGAAAAGTTTTGAACAAAGGCAAGAAAAAAAATGGGCTCATGTTGGGGGAGAAAGGAAGGCATTCTGCATGAGAGCGGAAAGGGTTTGAAGGGCAGAGACCAAGAAACAGCAGAAAGCAAAGTGCCTGCGGAAGGGATGGTGAATCAATCCTTCACTTGAGAAGTTGGTACAGGGGCGAAAGGACCACGAAAGCAAAAAGATAAAGTAGCTGGTGCGAACAACAGGTAAAAGGCTTCAATGCAAATAATTAGACAACGGAAGTAGACAAGAGAGAGCTTACGCAGAAGAGAGAGGATCCAGGGATCCTGACATGTGGGAATTTATACTCTGCAATTACAGATCTTGGTTTCACGGTGAACCGTGTGAGACTGCCCTTCTGAACACGGACTTAAGACACCAGCACGGACGCGCTTTGATTTGCGTACGAGTGCCACAGGGGCTGAGAGAATCCAAGGCAGATGAGATGGGGAAGGTCTAGAAATGAAATGAAATATTCTTTTTTCTTTGAGATTAAAAAAAATCTTTTTACGTAATCTCCACGCCCAGTGTGGGGCTGGAACTCACAACCCCGAGATCGAGAGTCACACGCTCTACGGAGTAAGCCAGGCAGGTGTCCTGAATGGAGATATTCCGAAAGAAATGGCGGAATCGGAGCTTGCGTGCCACTTCACCCATACTGTCCTTCCTTGTGGTTCTTACTCTTTCCTAACCGAAGCACACAGTTAACTGTAGGCATGGCTTTTGTTCTTCCGGACCCTCCTTCCCCGTGGCCAGTGTATCGATATTTTGCCAACTGTCAGGCTTTTAGTGAATCATCACTGAATGGGTAAAACATAAACAAGCAGAGGGGAGAAAAAGAGGTTCCTTGACCTACGCCAGAAGCGTGGTGGTTGAGACGGGCCCATCTCACGCACAGACGAAATAGCTAATACTTATGTGAGTTAAAACCTAAGCTTTCTGAGCCAAGGAGGGGGCTGTTTTCAGGCGCGTGGGATGAGAAGCAGTGACTTCACAGAAACTTCCACGGTGAGCTCGCGGAGGCGGGCTCCCTGCGAAGGCAGGCAGCCGAAAATAACACGAAATGTGTATGTTGTGCACAGGGTTCTTCAGAGCCGCCAGAGCAGGAAAACATGGGAACCTCACCCCACCTCCCCTAAAGAGAAGCAACAGTCACTTCTGCTTGTTTTCAGCAAGTTGGTGGCATTGGTTTTCTTGGCAGAAGGAAAGGAAAAAAAAAAAAAAAAAAGCACACACTCTCCCTGGCAGCCGGGATTTGGTCCTCTGACCCACTTGCGAGCTGCCATCAGCCACGAAGAAACCTCACTGGAGCTCTCACTAGAACCGCACGGAAGCAACGAGGATGGCCAGCGTATTGGCAGCTACTTTGCTCAGATGCCCGGCAGAGACATGACGCGTGACACCCCCCCATTCAGCGGTCCTGCGGCCACCCCGACAGAAGAAAGGCTTGAGAAGCCATTTGGATGTTAATTTTCTACCGATGGCTTAGAAACCCCAACCCATTTTTTTTCCCCTGGACAGTGCACCCGTTGACTCCCGTGGCCCCAGCCTAATTACAAGCTACCGACTTGCTCTTGCCAGAAGAAAAGCTTGCTCTAGACAGGGAACAAAGCGGTGATAGTAACGGTAGAAACAACTCTAGTCAACCCCCACGGGTCTAAGGTAAATAAAAACACACCGCATTTGCGTGCAGCATTTATCTGCTTATTGGACAGAGCTCTGGGTTGTGATGAGGTCGACAGGCTATTTTCGAAAAAAGGGATAATAACAGCCAAGTACTTATATGGTGGTCATCGCATGCCAGGCTCTGTTGCAAGCGTTTTACACATACTAACGTATTTTCACTCGTTTAACTGTCACGTTAGTTCCGAGACGTAGGTACTATTATTCTTTTTTTTTTTTAACGTTTATTCATTTTTTGAGAGAGAGAGACAGAGCATGAATGGGGGAAGGTCAGAGAGAGAGGGAGGCACAGAATCTGAAACAGGCTCCAGGCTCTGAGCCGTCAGCACAGAGCCCGATGCGGGGCTCGAACTCACGGACCGCGAGATCGTGACCTGAGCCGAAGTCGGCCGCTTACCCGACTGAGCCACCCAGGCGCCCCGGTACTATTATTCTTAACATCTAGTAATACAGAACCTAATTATGGCTCCTAACATAATTATGGATCAGAGGCCGAGCATAAATCTTTGAAGAAATATTTGCTAAAACAAAATAAAACGACCCACAGCAACAGATAACACTGACTTGGGAGACTGTTGAAATCAGGCAAGACTCCGTCCTCGGCCCGTATCCGGGACTAAAGCAGTGTTCTGGCTTTGCTATCTAGAATGTTTGCGAAGAACATGTTAAATGACCAGAAGTTCTTTTTAAAAACAGAAAGACCAGTAAGACCTTCAGGACAAATATCAAAATTCACCCAAACATGTACAGAGGGGAATAGTTGGAAATAATAAGTACCCAGTCCCACTGAGAATTTATTTTCCAGACGAAAAGTAGCAGCTTTTCTATTTGAAACTCTCTAGAGGATCTTCTGAGGCAGGGCTAATAATCTACGGAAAATTTACAACTTGGTTGCTGGTTTCCTACAATACTCCATACTATCGTTTCTATATACACATATTCTGAGGCTAATGGTCCAATTTGAAGAGAAGGGAGTGAGTTACAGAGGGAGAGCAACCCGATCAGTTAATCTGTCAAAGAAGTTTGCTGTAAAACAAAAATCATCCACCGGATTTCAACTTGCCTGAACAAGTAAAAACATGGTTATCCCAGGGGCTGGACAGGAGATGCGGCAAAAAAGATCCATTTTGCTCTCCGGCACATCTCTAAGAATATATCACTGTGAACGGAGTAACTGTCCCCATTTCTATTTTTAGTTAATTCAATTACAACTGGAAAACAGAAGCTGGAGTCGCTTCCCCAAACTACTCCCCCAATAACACTCTCCATTGCATTTGGTACAAACCTTGATTTTGTACAACGTTCTATACAGGGCGGTCACGTAACTTGTCATCCGAACAAGAACACTTCTAGGAGATGAGGTTATTCGTAACTGTGCCAAGGCTACGAGTTATCAGTAGGCGCTGTCTGGGGAAAACCAACACGAGCACTTGCTCTATCTGGCCCCATGATGTTTGCACGCCACAGTCCTTCTCCAATACCTCCTGTTTACCTTGAGCTCTGACAGTTCCTTCCCTGCCTCCTATGTAAATAGAACCCATTGTCAATACCGCCCTCACGCAAGGAAAAAAGATTTGAATTGAATACCTGTTCAGCCACTCACTATGTAATCCTGGGGAAGTTATTCAATCTCTCTGTGAATCTGTGTCTTGGAATCCTGTAGACTTGAATTCTATCTCCATCCCTTGTTTTCTCTGCATCCTTGGGTAATTTATTTAATATTTCTAAAAAATAAGTTCCTCAGCCATAACATGAGGGAAATAATGCCACCTCCCGGGTATGGGGAAAGGACGTATACAAAAATCGTCTCCAGCCACCCACTGGTAACCACAAGTGGTAGTATGGACATCATGTTTTCTCTCTCCAACTAGGTTTTAAAACTCAGCCAATTTAAACCACAGTACATCGCTGATCTGATAGCTCCCTATTTTCCTACCCTTGCTTTCTGCTTTGCACAGAACCTCAGCGGCAACAAACAAACTTAATAGTACCTCGAGCCCTCTGCCCCACGTTTCTCAACGTTGTGCCTTGGTATTCTTGTCCTGTGAGGTAGACATACCGATTGTCCTTAGAGGACTCCTCGTCACGCTGGAAGATTCAGCTCACCTTCATTCCCCGCAGAGAATTTTCTCTGACTCCTTCCAAGCTGGGTTGGGTTTCCCTCTCTGACCTTTCTAAATATTCCCATAATTACAGGAATATTATTACACTTTTATATGTGCAACGGTATTGTAACATGGTGTCCTCATTAATCATCTTCCCAACCAAACTTCAAGTTTTTGGATGCTTTTTGTTCATCGTTGTATTCTTCGAGGACACGGCCCACAGCCGGCCCAGTAAGTATCTACTGAATAAATGACTTTTGTTTCACTCAAAGCACTTAACATGATGTTACACATGACGACTCGGTAAATACTCAGCGGCTCATAAATTATTCCATGATACATCAATGAAAAGGCAACCTTTTATGTGAAATACACTAGGACCTCAAGAAGTCAAGGATTCTTTCCAGGCAGTGGGAATGATTTTACCAGGTACCTGAAAAAATAGTTGAGTGACAGAGGTCATTTTAAGAACTGACTGCAAGTCCCTACTCGTGAGGAAGTCAGGATCACTCCTGAATAATTAAGAGCTGCATTAGAATTTGTGGTAAAAACACATCCACATGAAGGCCGGTCATGTATACATTACAAAAAGGCAAGATTCCTGCCCGCACAAAGGCGTACCTGCTGGAACTCCAAGAGACCCAATTCTCTCCAGTGCTCAAACACCTAGAAAGACACAGTAATAGGCCTTCCCAGTACTCAGATCATAATCAGGGAATCACTTGTGCCCTCAGAAAATAATGCTTGTGCATTGTGTAGGATGCATTTATTATCCCCATCAGATTTATTTTCTGTATCATATAGTGAACACCAATACTTTAAATCCCCTTAGAAGGCTTGTGAGTGAAGTCACCATATTTTCATTGAGCTTATAAGGTCTATGAAAAATAAAAAAAAAAACAACTGCATCTAATATTTCATTTTTAAAGAAAATGACAATTATAGAAAGGGAAACATTTAATATAATGAGACTGATCTGATAGTAAGAAGGCAGTAAACTGCTCAGTCTGTTGGTACATTATTAACTCTTTCTGGTCACTTGGGTAACATTTTGAGTACTGTACTAAAAGAGGTAATTTACTAAATGGTACCCTAATGGCCAGAAAGAGTTAATGTGGTAATCAAAAATGAGCAATTTACTTCTCATCAACTAATCAAGCTCAGTAAAATTTTTATTAAAATGCCTCTGATACTGTTCAACTGAAATTTTAATTGAAAAACTGGAAGCCATTTAGCTGAAAATATGGTAGGATGGATATTACAACCGATTAATCCACGAAAAGTAATGGCGCATCGAACTGAAGAAAGACAATAATAAGACAACAACTGTTACTGCGATTATTAGCACGGATACCAATGCCATCACTATCTTCGAATGTATGTTATGTGCCGGTCACTATGACAGGCATTATACAGACCTCACTGAATCCTCAAAATGGTAGGTTTTATTACGAGAAATGGAGGTGGAAAGAGGTAGTAAGTAGCTGAGCCTTAACTAGAAGTCAGTTTTGTCACATATCCCAATCTGTGGTTGTTTTATTGTACGCTGGGCTGCCTCCCAATATACAGACACAATTTTCGCCTACTCGCTATCCAAACGACCTGGAATATGCCGGAAACGGTTCATCAGTCAAACGTCCATTCCAGAGAAATTCTGATTTGTCTTCGTGCCAGCCGTGCTTCTATTTTTCCTGGGCTTTGTCCTGTGTACAAAACCGTGCGAGCACAGCAGGCGTGGAACATCTATCCCCAGAAAGGCCTGGTCAGGTGCTGGGCCCTGGGCGGGCATGTGGGAACTCAGACTTCAGGAGAGCTCCCAGAATGCCCCGACTGAAGAGAAGGGCTCACTGGGTCGAAACGGTTTCCATGAAGCGTGTGGTTTATACTGAATACCTGCCTTCCCTCTGTGAGTCTGCGATTTGGGTACACGCGAGGCAGAGAGTGCTTCCGTGACGAGCTCCCGGTCAAAGTCCTGAACGCCAGCGAGCCTCTCGTGAGCTTCCCTGGTGAGCATGTGCTCACATGTGCTGTCGTGAACGCATCACTGCAGCAATTTACGTGTGCCCTGCGTACCTGCACTGGGACAGAGTGCCAGGGTGCTTAGGGCTGCCTCCCCGGGACTTCACCCCCAGTGCCTCCTCCCTTTGCTGGTTTTGCTTTGGATCCTTTCACTATTAAGACTCAGCTGTGAGTATGTCTATACCCTGAGTCTTGTGCATCCTTCCGGCAAATCATCAATTCAAGAGGTGGTCCAGGGGACCCTTGACACAGTCGGCTTTTACTCTATGGTCACCATGAATATAAATAATAACACAGCCTTGTATAAAGGCTTTTAATTTTTTTAATGTTTCTTTTTTGAGAGACAGAGAGGCAGAGTGTAAGCAGGGAAGGGGCAGGGAGAGAGGGAGACACAGAATCCGAAGCAGGCTCCAGGCTCTGAGCTGTCAGCACAGAGCCCGATGCGGGGCTCGAACCCCCAAACTGTGAGATGATGACCTGAGCCAAAGTCGGACGCTTAACCGACTGAGCCACCCAGGTGCCCCTATACAAGCTTTTAGAATGTAGAAAGCCGGGATCTGTAGCACACTTAGAGAGAGCAAGGGTTTAGGTCCCTGTGATCTGCAAATTTCAAGCATTTTAACTTCATTCCAGGGCCCATTTTGTATCTCTACTCCTTTGATTTGCTTTGGACCTAACGTTTTGGTAGTTAAAAATAATTTTAGTTATTTATAATAATGAAAAAAATAGCTAACATTTCTTATTAGACGTCTCAGAAGACTTTAACCCAGCTGAATATTTCCCCTTGACAGGCTTTCCTCCCTTGGTTTCCTGACAGCAGAAACTTCCTGTTTTCTTCTTACTTTGTCTCCTTCCCTGGCCAGGTAACCTCTAACCCCTCGTAGGCCTTGGTTCCGAGATGACTTTTCTCTCGACTACTTCTTCTCTCTCCATGAGTGTTCTCATCTAGTCCACCTGCTTGAGAAAATTCTCCCTGGAGCTCCAGACTAAAACTCAGCTGTCCACTTTCCATCTCTCTTGGGTCTCTAATACACATCTGAGACGTGGTAAGTCCAGGTAAGCCAGCACTGATTTCCCCATCCCATCCCCACCCTACCCTGAGGTCCTCTAGTCTCCTCTGTTTCAGGAAATGGGGGGAGCAAAGAGTCTGGGACGCACTGCGGAGTCTTTCCTTTCCCTCAATCTCCACAAGGGATCCATGGGCGAGTCCTGCCAATTCAACCTCCAAAACAGATCCATTTCTCTACGTCTACACTCTAGACCAGTGGTTCTCAATGCAGGGTGGGGGGGTAATTTTGCCCCTTGGGGGACGTTTGACAATGTCTGGAGACATTTTTGGTTGTCATGACTAGGAGAATGGGTAAAGGCCAGAGACGCTCCTAACACAGGGCAATCCCCACAATAAACACCTGGGTGGCCCCGATCGTCAATAGTGCCAAGGTTGAAGATCCGTGCTGGAGACCAACGAACACAGACCACGGCTACACTTAATTTGTTTCTGCTTTTCACCAGTTTCTGTGTCTACTTTACATGCCCTTCGAAACTGCCATCAGTCCTGTCTGGAACAGGACAGAATATAAGCACAATTGAAGATTACAAACGGGACAAGTTCAACCCGAATCTGAGTGTTTCTAAAGCTACCTGCTGGAGGGGTGGCATAGTCAAAAAGTGTAACATGCCTACAGTTCAGGGATAGCTTCAGTGATCCAAAGAAAATAGGAGTCTGTTATCCTAGTTCTTCTGAGTGATAGTTTTGGTCACATGGACAAAAAAAAAAAAAAAAAATTAGAAAAAAAAAAGTCACTCATCTGAGATGAGTAACTTTGTGAACAGGGTGAGACCCTGGCCACCTCTGTAACTTTAAAACAGAGGCAAGTTCTCCCTGACCAATCTGAAATGCCCACTCATCTCAAAAAGCGATTTTCCTTTACTGGTCGATATGAGAATATCTTGCTTACATACCAAACTAAACACAGAAAATTAACTTAACACGTAAAACCCTACGGGTACACGGGATAGAGCGAAGACTGAAAACAAATGTTTGTCTCTCGCTGCAATCTAATTTAGATCACTGGAATCTGTGCGTATGTCTACTTCTGTGCTTCTCACGCTGTACGTTAATTGTTGACTTGCGATAAACTCTAAGCGCGGGGTCAGCGGTACATTTGGATATATATTCAGGAATCCTTGGCCCATAAATTGGTGAACAAATATTTATTAAATATGTCCTCGGTACTCCCTGGGGCTTCTGAAGCAAATGGAATGCGTTGGGAAAAATTTATATGATTCTAGCACAAAGGGCAGAAGAATGAAATGGGAACCCCAAAAGCTCATCCTGGGTCCACGGCCCTAGACAAACATGAAAAGGGAGAGGCACACAGCAGGGAGAAGAGGGAGAAGAGGCCTGTCTTTTCAAAATATGTGTCCCTGCTATGTCCTCACAAACTCCCAAGTGACAAGAAAGTCTGTGCTCCCTAACAGGAGAAAAACAGGTTGGGCAATTTTTATAGATTCAGAGGCACATGAGACTCCTCCATAAAACACAAAATAATCCTGTGAAGAGTGATATTTAAATTTTGGTTCATTTTGGAGTTCCTTCTCTAGAACACCAACTTTCTAGTGCTAATCTCCTTCCCTCCCAATCTTTTCAAGTTCAATTGCGACACTGACCCCAATATGTCATGTGCCTCCCCCTTCCATGTAAAAACGCAAGGAACTAGAATCTACCCTGAAATCACTTCAGAATTTTAGGAATAGAAATTGGCAAGCTCAGGAGCCAAGGTGAGTTTCAGCTACGAGGACAGGAATCACAAAAATCTGTCACTGGGGCGAAACACAGATATCGTGAAACAGCGCACGATCACGCACTAAGTACTTGGGGTACAGAGTATTGTACTTGGGGTGCAGTGCCAGACGGCGACGATCAAAGTAAGATCCTTTAAGCACTCTAACTCCACAACCAGACTGGTTCACGGTGTGATGAAATTGGTTTTAGAATTAACACAGAATTTACCGCAACAAACTATTGTTGTAATGAAAGAAACGTTTTGGCATGAATAAATGCGACCCTCATTTGTCCTTACCTTCTGGGTTAAGGTCTTTCCTCTTTAAAGAAGTAGTTCTCTCTTTCTTCCCCCCACTACATAAATAGATCCAAGAAAAAGCTTGGTGTTTTTCCTTCGGAATTCTGTGATTTCGTTCAAGGGTTTACAGCATTTCTAACTTCCTTTATGGGAACAATCCTCGAAGCAGGTCCTGGAGAAGCCCTGTGGGCTACAGAGAATATGACACCTGATAGGGACCAGGAGTTTTCAAATCTTGCTAAGTTTTGACGATTCATTTTCAAGATGAAAATGTAGGAAACAAGGGTTAGAAGAAATCTTGATATATCCTTGGCCTAACTCCTTATATATAAGGTGAAGATATCCAAGCTTAGAGATGTCAAACGACCCACCCCAAGTCACACAGCTGCTCCATTTCCTCTGCGATGTCACGGACTGTGACACCAACCATCCGTTTAATTACATCTTGTATGAGGTAAAATGCTACATCAAATGTACACAGCTGTTGTCTTTTTTTTTTTTTTAACACCAACAGGTAATAGCTCCCCTTAACCCACAAAATTAAATGCCATGTTTTGAATTGGTAACAAAATCACAAGCTTCTCCTCATTTAAAGTCTAATGATACTCCCGAATCACTTTTGATCATCTGTAATTAGGCATAACACACTGTGACAAGCATGTCACAATTTCCTCCTCCACCGGCAAGCAAGTTTCTTTTGACATCAATTAAAAAAACTCTACATTGCCATTTCAGAAAGTTAAAACAAAACAGAAGTATTTTTCAAAACCGAAGGAAATAACTCAGGCGACGTCAAAGACAGGACAAGAAGCGGGTTCCTAACCTTGTATTTCATTATTAAGGACTCTTGACTCCTTCAATTGAAATACCTGCTTTCAAATGTAACACTACAGACAATATATTACATCTCTAAAGAAAAACAATATAATTATCCAAGTTTCATTTGTCAGAATGTATTATACACACCAGTAGATTTCACATATGATTAGGAGCTCGGGAAAAGTCAAAGAACTCAAGAAGGAAGAAAAAGGGCTAATTAGTCTCAGGAAGATAAAAGACAAGTTACCACGTCGACCATTTTGCAAACAGTCGTGATTATAAAGTCAGGACTATCCTCAGATAGATCACAGTCTGTAGATGAATCAAATAGAGTCCAACAAGTCAGCACAAGGAATGGAGACTGCCCGTCTGTTAAATGAATAAAGATGTGTTGCCACGTTCAAAGTCAGCAAGTAAAAGAGTTAAGAGCAATGCAGAGCTCTGGACGATTCTTCGTAAATTAGCACAAATCATTCATCCGCTCATTCAATGGACTCACTGTTTGGGGTTGGGGATAGAGAGGCGACCATGACAGGCACGGCTCTACCTTCATGGATCTTACCTCCCAGTAGAGGGTGCAGACGCTAAACATAATGATATTCTTCCTTCCCACGATTCCCCTATTGACATCACTTCCTGTAACTAGAATGTTGGGTGTGTCCCCCTCAAGGAAAGGAGAGAGGGCTGTATGTTCGATTTGGACAAAAGCAAAGTGAAAAGAGTAGGTGAGAGGTGCCAGATAACTGGACTAAAGGTAGACAGCTACCGAGGGGATCGTAAACCCCAGTGACTAGGGACAGAGATGGTCAGAGGCTGCCTCTTGCACGTGTACAGATGCACCTGGAAGGGGCGATGCGACAGGACAAGGTATGTCGGGCACTGGGAAGGGTGGAGATCAAAAGCCAGATCAATCATGAGTCATTTCAGGTGTTTCCTGATCGTGTCCTCCCATGTGGCTTCAGCATTTTCCGTATTCCTTAGGAAAAGGTCTTCATTTGTTTGGAAATCCTGCTGGTTTCACCACCCAAGCAAACAGTGCTGTTAACGGACACAGGGTTGAGTGATTTTAGACCTACGACTTCTGCAAGGTGGTGAGGACACAGCGAATTATAAGCAGGAGACTGGCAGGTGTACGACTCGTCCAGGTACAAAAATCCCTCGATGTAACTGCTACGAGGCAGATGTTAGTGGGATGGGTGGACACAAATATACTTCTAGCATACTTCATGGGGGTATCACATTTTTATTCAAACAGATATGCTTTGCTGCACAAGAAACTGATGTTTTGAAAAGCAGAGAATACAAAGGAGAGAAAGCATAGTGTGATGGAAAGTGGTTGCTCTTTGAAGCCAGACAGGCTACGAGTTCTCTGTTTCGGCAGCTATTAGCACATAACCCCGGACAAATAATCTCACTCACCACTCCAAGCGTCCACATTCTAATCTGTACAACTGGAGATGATAATGATGCACAGCCAACAGCATGGTTGTAATGATTACGTTCATGTCTGGAACAGCCAGCTACTATGGTTTCCGGTTTTGTTTTCAATTTTCAAATTACATCCTTAATAGGCTACGGAGTCTACTTTGTGAAGGAACCCCCAGGGTCAATTCTTTTGCAAATTCTTGGACCACCAACCACATTTGCTCTTCACTCAAAGGCGGAGTCAACGAGTGGAAAGGAGTCAGGGTCCAGAGGTAATGGAAACTAAACCCATCCACAGTAGTACCTCACCATGCGATTAAGTAAATAAATTATTGAGCCTCTCCTGGGTCTTGGGTTTTGTTTGTTTGTTTGCACGTAATTCGATTCCCTCTTGTTTCGGAAGGCTATGACTCTTAAATACTGGTTTGGTTTTCAGCGAGATTTATCAGCGTGGAGTTGTACCGAGTCATTGTAGTGAGTCTGAAGAAACTGAAAGATGTTATTTTGGCTCTCAGTACAAGATTTTAGACATCACCATTTGAAAGGATAACATAGTCAAGTATTTGGGAAAATAATAAGTTGCGTAATTTGACTTTTGCTTCTCTCTTAAGAACGTGTTTCTTCCTCTTGTCCGAGTGAGCCGGAGTAACTACTCTCTCTATAACCAACTGAACTGTATGCCATACAAAGAGGATGATTTCATCCAAGTCACGAGGGGAGTGAGGGATAACAGAGGTCGTAGGAAGAAAGGATCTGACAGGGACCGCAGGAACACGGCAACTTCTAGATTTCCTAGCTCCTTTTACATCTATGGCAAATTTTTCTCTCTAAACTGGCTCTTGTCCCTAGCAGGTTATGATACACATGAGGAAAGTAACACCCTCTAGAAGAAAGTAACAGAGTAAAATGCCTCATTTCTATTCCCTCCAAATATCCAGTCTGTCTCTGACTTCAAGAATTACTTTTGCATCAGAAAGTAGGGAGTGTTGGCTCAGATCCTACCCCTTCCAAAGAGGTGTGCCATCAATGATAGAAAGAAATAGTTTCAACCACAACCGAAGCCAGTCGTAGGAGACATGAGAAGACACACTGTCACTGACACAAACATTTTCAGCATGTCCCAAATTTTCTCTTGGGGAAGAAAACTTGCCATA
Organism: Panthera tigris; assembly: GCF_018350195.1. Taxonomy (NCBI): domain Eukaryota; kingdom Metazoa; phylum Chordata; class Mammalia; order Carnivora; family Felidae; genus Panthera; species Panthera tigris. The sequence goes on along the minus strand of NC_056663.1, from coordinate 13,748,953 downwards.
ATTTGAATACTTCAATCCACAACAACGGATTATATTCAGTTTAAGTTCAGGTGTGATGGCATAGCACAGCAAGGTGGTTATTTTGTCTTCTCAGTAGCCACTCATTTGCCATGAAAATAGGGAACGGGACGTTGTCCCACCCATCATACTGTGTGTAAAGGGACCTTAACTGTTCCCAAGGGTGATAGGGTTGGTTAAGATGATGGAGGACAAAGCAGAAATAATTACTTCCTGGACAGGGTAAAAGCAGAAAGGAAAAATAGTGAGCCTTGATCAGAATTACAGCCTTGAGATGGGAGCACTCCTCCTATGTGTCTAGTCGGGAGTAAAATTGGAAATCTCAATGAAGTCTTATTCAAAATGCATTTATAAGTGGGGTAACAGGGGGGCCTGGGTGGCTCGGCTGGTTAAGCGGCTGACTTCAGCTCAGGTCATGGTCTCGCGATTCACGAGTTCGAGCCTCACGCCTGCTTCAGATTCTGTGTCTCCCTCTCTCTCTCTCTCTCTGCCCCTCCCCCACTCAAGCTCTGTCTCTGTCTCAAAAATAAATAAAATGTTACAAAACATTTTTTAAAAATGGGATAACAGGCGCAACAAATAGATAATGCAGAATTATTGAAACTTTGTTTTCCCCCATGTGTACCAACTATTCCTAGCCACTGGTTCTTTATAGCTTATGGGAGTTAGAACTTCATATGAGTCTCTTTTGCAAGTGATTTTTTTTTCTACAGGGTAAGTTAAAAGCTACCCTACCTTCTGTCTAAGGCACTTTGTGCAAAAAAATTCTTTTGTGAACACAGAAGGACAACCCCGACTCGAATCGACCATGGAAAAGAAAAGATCACATCTTGTCAGACCCTAACTCTTGTGGGTAAGAATTATTTATTAGTCAGTTTCAAAAATAAACTTAAAAAAAAATCCTATGGGAGGAGGAACATCCAGCCTACTCCTGATAGACATTAAAAAGAACAGGGAGTTATTAAACACGCAAGTGAACGCACTGAAATATGCTGATGTTATTCATTAAATTAAATAGAAGTGACTATTACGCTTCTGATTACAATTCTGTCTTATGTTACCAAGCCCCCATTCGCTACCCAACCTGTAGGACTTGGCACTGGCATCTCTCTCTGCTGGAGACTGTAGCCTTCTGCAGCCAACCTGTGGCGACAGTTATCTCTTAATTAAAACTCTACATGCAAATACAGAGGGATTAAAACGTGCTGGTGCAAAAACACACACAAAGCATGATAATTTATAATCCTTATGCAATCCTTTTCATCTAATGCTTTAATACCGACGACAACGATCGGAGTCAGTGGGAAACTTTCCCGGAGGAAAAATCGGCAGAGCCAGTTCTTTACACGTATATATTAAGGGACGCGACAGTATAGATCTCCCTATCGCCCTGTCACTTCTCGGAAGAAGAATGGCGGGTTGCGTTTCCCTGCAAGAGATAACGCTTTGAAATATGTGAAACGTTCTACGGGGTGCATGAGACTTCCCTTCATAACTGATGGCGGTGACCCATTTAACCTTGAATCGTGAGATATATTTTGTAAGTTCTAGATACTTCAAGCACTAATGAACTGTCATTACCTTTCTGATGCAAATCTGAAATAAAAAATGAAAGCCCCCTTTAACAGGCTTCTGTACAGTTATTATTTATGTACAGAAGGAGTACATCACTTTGACATATATTTGAACTTGGAGATTTTCTATTATTCCCTAGAAAGCTAAGAGCAAAAAAATTCTATAAAGCTGCAATAGCAAGGGAATTCACCTGGTTATCAATTACCATTAGAAAAAATAATTAGAACTATGGCCCAGGAGAAAAGGAAAGAGCTGATGTATGAATTTCACGGCACTATAATTATTTTTCTTTTAAGCCATTTTGTTATAAAAATAATACATCGCATCCTCTCTAGAAGACACAAGCCTGTACTAACTTGTCCCAAACTGATTCACAAAGAAGGCAATTCACTTCTAGAGGAAAAAAAAAAAGTTTGTGTTTATTTTGAAGTGTTAACATCTGTTGTGCAATAAAGAGTGGCAACAAACTGTCACGCCGGCTCGTACATTCGGCAGGAATAATTTAATGCACAACTTTGTTGTGTTTGCCTTCTGAATGTAGCTACTCTCAGTTACATTCAGAAATGAAGACTCAAACTTAGCAAGATGTATTTTCAAATCAAAGCAACAGGAAATGCCCTGAGGGTAAAGCACCCTACATACACATCTAAGATGTTGTTTATACACCAAAGAACTGTCTGTCCTTGGCTGGAAATGAACATGCTTGTTTCTGCGGTGACGACTGACGGCTTCCTTCATTTTGCTTTCAGATTTTACTCAGTTCTGTACATGACCTCGGAATAAGTGCACGTATTAACAGCCCAAACCAACGATATCCAGATTCCTCTGCCCACCTCTTGAATATATTCCAGAGAAAAAATTATAATCGATCCTATAAACAACTGGTGAACAAATATTCCAAAATTTGTTTCCAAATAAAACTGTTCATAAAAATGTAAAACTTCAGGCCCTGTCGGATTTTCTTTCTGGGTTACATGCTTCCTGTAATGCGATGCACCGGGAGTCATCTTTTAATTTTTCTGGCAAAGGTTTTTTTTTCAGGAGAGGCACTGTGGTATTGTAGAAAGAACACAGGGTTTACAGGTAAACGGATTTGGAGCCACGAAGACATGGGATTTTGGTGTCAGCTTCTTTACGTAACAAACGTTAACATCTCAGGCAAACGTTCTAAGCTCATCTGGGGTTTCTCTCTCTGGCCTTGCAGATGTTGCTTGATATACTGGAATAAACTGTAGAGGGACAGAAAAATTATACCTTTACACTAACAGAACAGAAATACACACAAATATTAACAGCAGCTATTTATGGGTAGTGGGAGTTTTGTTTTCTTTCTGGTTTTCCAAATTCTCCTCAGTCTAACAGAAATATAGGTGATCCACACATGTAATTTTAGTTTTGGTAGCCACATTAAGTAAGTGAAAAGAAATAGGTAAGGGGCGCCTGGGTGGCTTAGTCAGTTAAGCATCTGATTCTTGATTTTGGCTTAGGTCATGATCTCAGAGTTGTGAGATCAAGCCCTGCGTCAGGCTCTGTGCTGGGTGTGGACCTTGCCTGAGATTTTCTCTCTCTCTCTCTCTCTCTCTCTCCCTCCCTCCAGTCCTCCCTGAAATTCTCTCTTTAAAAAAATAGGTAAAATTGATTGTAATATTACAGTAAACTAATTCCAGTATGTACAAAATAAAACTTCAGCATGGTGTCAGGGCATAAAAATCATTGATGTATTTACTTTTTTTTTTTTTTGCACAAAAGCTTCAAAATGCAGCATTTATTTCACACTTAGAGCTCATCTCAATCTGGCCTCGCCACATTTCAGGGTGCTCATTTGCCAGATGTGGCCAGGGGATACCGCACTAAACTGTACCACGGATGGACTGCGGTCCGGAAGCTGGGCAAGTTTCAAACTTGTGCTGAGTCTCAGTTTTCCTCACAAAACATACACTGAGAGTTAAAGAAAACTGCCAGGATAATGCCCAGGACACAACAGGTTTTGTTTGTCTTTGTTTGATTTTGTTTGTCTTTGTTACTGTATTTGTTTCCTACTGCTGGGCAACAATTTGCCACTACATCTTGGCTGTTTGAAGCAACAAATGTATTATCTCACACTTTCTGTGAATCAGGACGGTCCAGGCATGGATTAACTGGGTTTTCTACTGAGGATCTCACCAGGTTGAAATCAACGTGTCAGCCAAGCTGCCATTCTCGCAGAGTTCTCAAGGTCCCCTTCCAGGCTCATCAAGGTTGGCTGAATTCAGTTCCTTGCGTCCACAGGGTCGAGGCCCTGAGCCCCTGGAGATCCCCTCTCTCTACGGGAAGTTCACAACACTGCCCTTTGCGTTACCCTTGAGGCTTCCCAGAGAGGATCTGTGCATATATTTTTTGTACGGGTTCCTAAAAGGCCAGGCCCACCCTAGACCATCTCTCATTAGATTAATGATTAGTCAACTGATTAGGGACCGTAATTACATCTGCAAAATCCCTTTGGGATATAATGTTATGATGTTTCATCACATTTAAGACCCCACTCACGCTCAGGAGAAGCGGATACAGAATATGCACGGGGGGGGGAAACACAAACTAGTCACTTCTCCGGTTTTCCCCGGTGATATACATTAATCCTGCACAATATTTTTCATCTGCTTACATACTTTCTGAAAACGCTCACAGAGCCCTGCAAAACTTTTCTATCACTAATACATAACAGGGAAAGAAGAGCCACCTCTTAAAAAATCTCACAGTAACTTTGAAAAAGAACCCCAGTAAAAAACAAAGTCCACTTGACTACTTTGGGGTTTGGCCAGAGGACAGCCAAAACACCCTGGAACTTGCTGTTTTAAGCAAATCTGACAGTGGCAGGATCATCACCATACTCCTACCTTATAGTAAACTTTTTTGAAAAATGTCTTGAAGTATTTCCACACTCGTTATCTCACTGAATAATAATCATAATCCTGTGATGTAGGAATGCGGTTATCTTCAGTCTGGTTTAAAGACGAGACTGGCAAAACAAAACCGAAAAACCCGAAACCCAAAAACAAAAACAAAGACCACAGAGGAGACTGGCTTGCCGGAGGAGACACAGAATTGCAGTTCCTGACTCAGGACCCGGGGCTGTTTCCCACGGATCCCGTTACGTCCCGATTCCACGCGCCCACAACAGATCAGGTGGAGATTTTTAGCCAACTCCACGCTCCACGCTCAGGACCACAGCAGACCGACGGCGTATTTAATTTGTGGCGAAGCGAACAGGACCACGTCAGACTTTGGTATCCACACGCTTTTCCGCCATCAACGTTTTGCTCTAGGAAGACCATGGTGCACACCTTTGAACTGGAGATTCATGCAGGGTGCAGCCCGGTCCCTACACAACTGCTACTTAAAGCTGTGCGTGGAACCACAAAAATGTTTTGTGTGTAACACTAAGCCGTGTATACAGCAGGTTCTATTTAAAACTTTGTAATCAGTACTAGACTTCGACTCTAACACGGGAAGGAAGATCACAAACTCACAGAATTGTAAATAACTTCCAGCAGTAATTTATCATTTCTTCTGGGTGACTGGTTCTAAATCATCCCGTGTATGTATTAATAATACACATTTCAGAAAGCCTACTCAATCTCCATGAAATTTCATTCCTATGCTTAACAAAGCTTATATCCATTAAGCCGTCCAAAATAATTTACATCAAAGAAATTATGCATATAATTATTAATAAAATATGTAATCATGGGCACATATTTACATACATATATACTTGAATATATATTAAATATATACTAATAATATACTAAAGATATTCTTTGATCTTTCTTAATCTGGGCCATAGCTATGATATGATTCTTGTTATTAGTTTTAGGTTGTCCATTTAAAATTTCTTTTTAAATGTTTATTTATTTTTGAGAGACAGAGACAGAGGGTGAGCGGGGGAGGGGCAGAGAGAGAGAGAGAGAGAGAGAGAGAGAGACACAGAATGTGAAGCAGGCTCCAGGCTCTGAGCTGTCAGCACAGAGCCCGACGTGGGGCTCGAACTCACAAGCCATGAGATCACGACCTGAGCCGAAGTCCGATGCTCAACTGACTGAGCCACCCAGGCGCCCCTAGATTGTCCATTTTTAAGCTAACTAATTGAAATAGTTGCAATCTTATTCTAACTGTTCCTATTATCTTTCCACCTATTATCTTTTTCACCTTGGCCACTTTGATCTATTTCCTCCTAAGCCCTTTACATTCCTTTTTTGAAAATTTCAGCATTTATTTAGTCTCGAACATGCAAACCAGCCCATTCAAGGATTTCACGTGAACCCTGTTTCTGCCCCCTCTTAGTTACTGTTGTTCATACATATATTTATCATACATATTTATACCTTTTTCCCTTTCAGACCAAACTCTCTGCAAAAGAAGTCTAACTTCTTTATCTCCCACTGTAACTTATTCTCCCTGAATCACTCCACTGGAATTGTTTTCTCATTTACCACCAGTGACATCTTATCTTGGGAAAATCTAATCTTGGTATTCTTCATATTATTTTCTATCATCGGCATTTGCTGCTGTTCCTCCCTCCTTTTCTGGGTGGGGGGAGAGAGCGTGCAAGCCAGTGGGGGGAGGGGAAGAGGGGGGGAGAATCCCAGGCAGGCTCTGCGTGGAGCCCGACGTGGGGCTCAATCTCAGGACCGTGAGATCATGACCTGAGCCAACATCGAGGGTTGGACGCTCAACTGACTGAGCCACATAGGCGCCCCTCACTCCCTCTTTGCTTGGTTTCTTAACTTTACTGATTCTATTATTAAGATTTACTGTTCTTTCCCACTCTCTTTGGCTTCCTCCTCTTCTATTGGCTTTAAAATTTTCAAATGTTTTGTATTCTAGAGAGCCATAATCTGGGAAATTTTCTTGCTCCCTACTTAGGCCCTTAGACAATGTCCCATAGCTTCAACTGACATCAGTATATCTATGACTTCCAAATCTCTCTAAGTTTCTTTTATGCTCCAGACTAGGGTTTTCCAAAGAACGGGCTGTGACGTTTTAGTCATTCATGAATTCGCTTTAGTGGCTTACAACACATATTTCAAAATGGAACAAAAAAGATGGCAAAGGCAGCAACTATCAGAGGGCATCACACAAAGAAAGGGGTATTGTTTTGTGAAATATGAAATCACATCTTTATATAGCATCAGATATAAAATGCATCTGTTACTGTGTGTCCTGGGTATAAAAGATTCAGGACACATCTTTACAAATGCCTCCTCGATATGTTTACGTGGATGTCTCTCAAGCACCTAAACTTCCCAAGTTCTAAACCAAATTCATGATCTTTCCCCCTCAAAACCCCTTCTTCTAGGTTCTCACTTTGCATAGTCAATATCATCAAGCTAGAAGTCTGTGAGTAATCATCTCCTCCTTCCATTTCTTTATCCCTCACATGCCATCCCCATCAAGCCCCAAAATCCTCACTCCTAAACACCTCTCAATCTTCCGCTCGGTTCCCACTTTCACTGCTTTCATTCAGGCCCACAGCATCTCGTTTTAAAATAGAGGACTAATAGAGAACTTGAGGTTTAGTAAGGCCAACGGATCAGGGGACTATTATAATTGAAAAGAGAGCTTGTGACTCACAGATCCCAAGAGAATCAGGGATGCCACACCATGTGGGGCCCCAGGGGGAGCACCAGAGTCAGTCAGGAGGCAGAGGGAGTGGAGGGGGGGGGCGGGCTGTGAGCCAGAGCCTTTACTGTGGTTTCTGCAGGAAGGAATGGGCAAGGCAGGTAAACAAGGCTTATGACTGTCTAGTTTGTGTAATTCTGGCAGGCTCTGGGGCCGTGTCTGGCTGTGCAATATCTGGCCGGGGTAATGAGGGAAGGTGTGTAACTGCCCAGAGTGTGAGAGCCCAAATGAAAAACACCGTCCTGGGCCACATGGCTTACTATCTCTGGGAATTAGCTAACCCTGGGGGAGGGGGAAGCGGTCCCTCCAGGACAGCAAGACCCCAGATGTCAAAGCATCAGAAAACCGAAACTAAAGACATGGTTAATTCGCATTTGTCACCGTCGCCTGAATTATTGCTCTAAGGGTCTAACCTATCTCCCTATTACCAAACTTTCTTACCACAAATTATCCTTCTAAAAGCCAGATCTGATCGTGGATCTATAGAAAACTCTTAAGGAATGCCCCCCCCCCCCCGCCAGGACCTACAAAATGAAATCCAAAGGTTTCTTTTTCCCATTCGCGATCCTCAAAGAGCTAGCCCCTAAATTCTTTTCTAGCTTCTTCTCCCATCACACCCTGCAAATCGATGGGAAGGGGGAAGAAAATCCATAATTCTATCACCAACACATCAAATTATTTTCAATTTCCTAGGTATGCTCCCTTCTAATTCTTCACTAAGTGTAAATTTAATTTTTCCATACTTTCAATAAAAACACAGCTCCAATTTTGTGTTTTAGTATAAACCTTCCTGATGCTAACACGGTGTGTGCTATTTACCTTTCTTCATTTATTTTTTACTGAGGTACACGGAACACGACATTATGTTAGCAGCAGGTGCACAAGGTACGGTTTGGTATCTGTATATGTTGTGACATGATGAACAAAGTAAGTCCCACTTAAAGTCCATCACCGCACATAGACATTCGTGTTTGCAGGATGAGAACTTTCAAAATCCACTCTCTCTGCTACTCTCAAACATGCAATACGGTTTTATTAACGGTAACTGTGGTAAGTTATTTACCGTTTTTTCGTGTTTATTTATTTATTTTGAGAGAGCAAGAGAGCGCGGGCGGGTGTGGGGGAGGGGCGGAGGGAAAGGGAGAGAGAGAATCCCAGGCAGGCTCCATGCTTTCCCACACAGGGCTTGGGCTCACAAACCGTAAGATCAAGACCGAAATCAACAGTCGACGCTTAACCATCTGAGCCACCCAGGTGCTCCTTATTTTGCCTCTGAACAGCAGGAAAACTCTGCAGTGAGCAGGTCTCCCACGCTTTACCAAGATACTCCATTACATCCAAAAACTCGGAGTGAAAAGTGAAAGGCTTCTGTGACCCTGTCCCGCCTTGTTTTTCATTTTGCTTCGATTATTCGTAAATAATGCTAAATGCTATGACTGGGCCAACCGGAATAGACGCATTTCTGGCTTTTGACTCAAAATGCCAAAATGCTTCCTGAAAGGACAGCATGTTCTAGTCCGTTAGAAATTAATCGTGTATGTATTAACCTGTCCTGTGCGCCTCAACAGCATTGGACGCTATTTCTATCCTGAAGGAGTGGACGCCACTGTGTTTCTGCAAACTATTAGTCTAAGAGTACTAGACGAATCAACCCTAAGGAGGTTGGATTATTTCATTTTAGATTAGGAAGGTGAGGCTCCTAGCGATTAAATCCCATGCCTGACGGAACACAGGCAGTTCACGGACCAGGTTGCTCGTTATTTCCACATCACTCCCAATACCGTCATATTTTCCGAGTTTTTTTTTTTCTTTTTATGAAAGTAATACGAAAAAATAAATAAAAGTAATACGTACTCTCTCACATATACAAGGTAATAATCAAATCTTTTAGAAGTCTCAGAAATAATGCCATCATGATGTCATAAAATATTTAAATCTCTCAGTGCTCCTAGTGGGGATATGTGATCATTTCCATAGTAAGGTAACGTGAGCTGCTGTAGGATAAACTCTGAAATATCAGTGATGTAAGTTTTTCCTTTTATTTTTAATTTTTCTTAGTGTTTATTTTTGAGAGAGAGAGAGAGAGAGAGAGCGAGGAGAGGAGGGGCAGAGAGAGAGAGAGAGATGCAGAATCCGAAGCAGGCTCCAGGCTCTGAGCTGTCAGCACAGAGCCCGACGCGGGGCTCGAACTCACAAACCGTGATATCACGACCTGAGCGGAAGGCGGACACTCAACCCACGGAGCCCCCCCAGGCGCCCCTTTTTCTTTCTAACAGGAGCCTCATATGGAGCTGAGAGTTCATGGTTTACCTGCCTTCGGTGTTGACGGCTCATCTCTCCGGGTTTGAACCATGTTCACAACAGGAACTTCGTTTTTCTAACAGTTTAGTTTCTTCTCCAAATAATACCTAACTCTTAGATGACTGGGAGGCTTAACGACACAATGCATGTAAAACACTCTAAAAGGACCTGGCACTTTGTAACAAATCAATAAATATTAACTTTTTTTTCTACCCTAATTCTTCAGAGGTCATACGTCATTATGTCTATGCTCATCATTTTCTTTTTATCTTTTAATGCTGGAGTTAAAAAAAAGCTAAACAATTTGAAAGCATGTGTTATTGCTTTCTTATCCACGTGGAAGTGCTACATTCTCAAAGTTTCAGTCCGAATAAAAATCAAAAAACGAAAAAAGGACAATGAGAATAGAAAAAGCAAAAACAGACATAAATAGCTCTTAATCTGTACTGGAGTGCTCTTCAGAAACCTTCAGAAGAAAGCTGAAGTTAAGTGCAGTCTCTATTCATTTTTTTAGTTGAAGCAGAAAGTTCAAGCAATTTTAACAGCTTGAGTATTCTCAACACAATGCTAAGAAATGACCGATTTAATTACTGTTACTCTGCCACGGCTTGACGAAATGTTAGCTCTGCAAAGCACAGTCAGTATAGACTCACATCTAATTCTATTTCAGCATATTTAGGACGGTGCTCTGCACAGTGGGTTGGTTTAAAAGGCTCAAAAATACATTTATTTGTATTAATTTATGGAATAGTTTCGATCTCTCCATAAAGGATGATTTGGTCTAGGACTTCATTGTGTCTGAATTACAACTTAGTAAGTTGGCCTGTTGCTATCATGAATGTGGACAGAAGACAAGACTCGTGAGTCAGAGGCCGAGACATTTATTGTATATGGCCCGGAAAGCAACAGGAGTTTCAATGTGTGTTAGCTCCTCTGGGCCCCAAGTCCATGGGCCCAAATGGATGGTTTATGCACACAGTGGGTCTGTTTCACAGTTGAACACTGACCCTGGGGAATCCATGGTTTTATAGCAGCCAGTAAGCAAGCCTGCTCGTGGCCAACACCTCATCCCTCAAGGTTTCTCGGTACAAACACAACCCTGAGAAACGATCTGGGTGAAGAGCAGACAGAGCCTTACATTTTTAGCACGGCAGCAAAAACGTGCAGGGATGTTCAGGGCCCTTCGAGGATTACCTCTCCTAACAAGAATCCAAGGTGGCTTACAAGTAGACAAGATACATAAGATTAAAAAATTAAGCTTCTTGCAAAAAAGAAGTATCACATTTAATACTGGAGGGAAAGTTAATACATAGAAATGGTCATCAAAGATTCTCTGCAATTGCTAAAGATAGGCCAGTAACTCAGCCCTGCACTTTGCAGTGGTAAGAACACACAGAGAAATGTCAGTGATTTTTAAGACTCACAATATCAAGAAGTATAATTAAATGCTACATGCATGCTACAAACAACATGGGCAAGATCTGAGAGCACAAAATGATCAGTCAGAACTGGAATAATCAGAACATGTATCAGTCCTTGAGGCTGATCTTTACAGGATAAGGAGGATTTCAAAACTGAGGGTCACAGTGAAAAGTATTTTAGGCAAGTGGCACATGACAGGGTCATACCGTGAAGGCAGCCAGATGAAAGGGTCTGTCCTCGGAGCGAAGAACGTACGTCACGGGAGCTCGAGGGGAGCTAGACCGAGAAAGGCCTGGACCAAGGGAGACACTTAGTACCGATGGAGAAGAAAAAAGGCCACTCTTGTAATTTCCTAAGCAAGACAGCGATTGATAGAGCAGCATTTAAGCTAGGTTAATATGGCCGCTTTATTAGGAAAAAAACACCAAAAAACAACGGGGGCTACACTATGATGGTGGTAATGAACTAGAGACTAAAAGATAATCAGGAGAGATAATCTGAAGAAAATGTTATAGGATTTAGTAAAAGCACAACTAAGACCTTCACAGCACACTGTATTTTTGTGTCAAATGTTTATGCCTTCCGGCGTGGGTGCGGAAAGGATCCTCGATCTGAAGTATAAACTATTATACCTATAGCTCCTCAAGGAAAGTATTTCTGTTTCGCTTCCCTCATGGATTTAATTCCAGCCTTGTGTTTATACATGGTACTCGTTCATGGGAAATATTCAGTGTCTTGTGACAACAGTTACCGAAGTGGATTACAGACGTGAAAATAACATTCTATGGAGTATTTTTCTCAAATATCTCGGAAAACAGGAGCATGATTATTTATGAGGGTAGTTTGTATACTATTACTGGAGCATCCTGGACAATTAATAAAGAAATCTCAATGCTTAGTATATTATGATGACATTCTATTACATATTATAAGGTATTCTGTATTACCGTAGTTTGTATTATAGTATTTTTTTGCTAGGAAAGGCCAAACTGCTTAAAATAGACCTTGGACCTCCCACAAGAATCTATAACTAGAAATTACAAACGAAAAAAGTGGAACTACGGAGATGGAGATAAACACATACGAGGACAGGGTGACTCTTCCTTGATCTGAGTGTGTGGCTCACGGCCAGCAAAGGTAATTTTCATTAAATTCGGTGCGAGATACATTTGCTCTGGACTACGGGATGGGTGCTTACATGCTTCACTACAACACAAAGGATCCCCGCCAGATTATCACAGCCATTTTCATCCATGTGCATTAGAGTGAGTATGTTAAATAACTGATAATTCTGTCTAATTGAGTCGCATCACAATTTCCATGTGCATCAGAAGGCAACATTAGGGAATTAACAATAAATAATTATTGACTCCTACTTCATACTGCCACATTTTTACAAGCAAAAGAAAATTTACTAGGCGTTGATGTCTCATTATAGCTGGCATGTAATTTATTTCTCTGTTGGAGCGGAGTTTATCAACTGTTTCTGTCCACGCAGAGAAAATGTTCCCACCTAAGAAACCAATACAAGAACACAGGTAGGAAGCTGGAAAGCTTAATTGAAAGTCTAAGTTAGGCTGTCACTTTGATTCAAAGAAAAGAAGAAAGGCCGGTGTTTCATCCTTTCTGATCCACCGGCACGAAATCTGACTAATTGCGTACGGATTAGTATCACGTCTATCAAGATCCCGTGTCAGAATACACTGCCATACAATATGTTAGAGGAAAAGAATCCCATCATTTCATTTCTTATGATTCAACTATGTGATATATGAAAGTCAACTGGACCGATGAGCTATAAAGAAAGATGAATACTTGATGAGTTTCACGAAGCTTAAATACTAATGATAGTGGTGATTTTTGCAAAAGGGTCGTTCAGCCATGGTTGCCAGCAGGCTGGAGTTCAGAGAGCTATGCCCAATTTAAGAACAGGATAATATCGGCGCTTTCGTTGCCAGATGGGATTTATAGCATTCCAGTCACAGTGAGCGGACTCTTAGAGAAATAGCTATTTGAATGGAAGCCATACGCTACTTTGAAAATCTCAAACAAAAGAAACCATCCCCTGTGAGTATCTGCAACCAAGGTCCATAGGACACCCTACAAATTATTTATAACTGAGAAAATGCAAGTAAGCCCTTCAAAGACCATCAACAACAGCACCAATAACAATGGTGGCTAATGTTTATTGCACATTTACTGAGAGCAAGATATTGTCAAGATTATATATGGTGGTTCATCCTCATAATAATTCAAGGAAGTAAGCAGTATTAGCCCCCATTTTACACAGAGAAAACCGAGATCTCATAAGGTTAAATAAACTGCTTCCGATCACTCAGCTATTTAGCGACAGAACCGGGATTTCAACGCAGGAAATCTGATGCCAGAACCCGCAGAATTAACCACTCAGCTGTCAGGAACCATCCGCTCTGGGGCACAAGGGAGGACAAGTCTCTTTGACCAGACTGGAATTTAAGACAGAGGTCACATGTACGGTGTAGGTATATGAGATCATCAGTGCACAATATACAAGAAAGTAACATAAAGATATGAGTATTAAAGCTGTGTGCGTCCATGGTATATTTCTTTTTCCCACAATCTGCCAGAGGGGAAAGCAGTAACTAACTACACAGGAGACGTTTAAAGAAATGGGTTGGAAGCACTGTGTTTCAAAAGTGAAAATTTCCCAGATACTTGCCTAAACGTTTTGCAACGTGTCTCCTTCCTAAAACACAAATTTATAAACTTCCGCTTGCAAAACTTCTGCCATGATATTGGTAATTTACTGCATTCTTCCTTCTATGGAAAAACATTCTCCCTCAGCACCATGCTTCAACAGCTTTCCGGGCAAGACTGAATTAAGACCCAATGCTTACCCACTGATTTATAGAGAAAGCCCAGGCAGTTGTCTATGAAAGACTGACCCCTGACAAATCAAACTGAGGAGATGATTCCGTGCTGAGATATAGAAGTCTGCGGTAACTGATTTTTGAAGACATTTGGCAATGAGTTTCTGGAACCCAGAAAAGGCACAACGGCAAGAGTACTTGGATGAAGAAGAAAACAGAAGACAGCTGAGCTGATCAATTCTCAGAGATCTTAAGACCTCGTGTTATATAATGTTAGATATCCATTTTTAGACATAATGACAGAAGAGAAAAAAAGACGAAAGAAAAATGTTAGCATAATTCTACGGTCTTTACATTTTGAATAAGTCAGTCCTCCTTTATTTCATCTCATTTTCGTGTTTTTTTTTTTTTTTTCCCTTAGTGGTAACCTAAAAACTTAATACGAATGGAGAATAGCTTTTCAATTTCAGATGTTGATTCCAGCGTGTCTCTTAGGACTGTGACCTACTTTAAAGCTCCACTTTTTTGCAATATGCAACCTGACTTCAAAAGAGGGTTTTATGGATCATGAATATGACAGATAAGATTAGATGTTCCATAGTATTTGCCTATGAAGACTAAACACAGATAAACTTAACCAGCCCATTTTCACTACTATCGGGGCAACGAACGCCAGCCATCCAACTAACTGACCGACGACTTCTAAGCACAAACAAGGAAATTCAACAAGATGTCATGAAATTCTTCCAAGGAAAGGTTCCATATCAGGCCCAAGCTCACCTCTTTGAACTGTGGTCATCCATGTACTTTAATCTCTTGTGTATGAATCTATTAGTTGATCTAATAAAACCTGCTTTATAAATATACCAGGAGTACACGTACTTATGTTATATCCCAACCAGAACGTAAAATATTGGAAATACTGGAGACCAGGCATTTATCTGACGATCACTTTTCATTTTTGCGCAGCATATAAGAGAGATGTATAAATCCTAACACACACCTGTGCACGCGCGCACACACACACACACACACACACACACACACCTTATTGTGTAATTATGTAATTAAAAAGCAGAAAGGTGAGTGCCTCACTGGCTCAGCTGGAAGACTATGTGACTCTTGATCTCAGGGTCGTGAGTTTGAGCCCCAAGTAGAGATGACTTAAATATATAAAACTTTAAAAAAAAAAAAAAAAAAAGGAAAGAAGAAACGAACAGCCTGGTTTTTTGTTTTTTTTTTTAAGCATACCATGTGTCAGGCCAGTGGTTGACTCTTTTGAATCTTTACATCCTTTCCACTCATTATTATTTAGCTCTGTCACTTAGACGTTAATATACCCATTTTATAGATGGGCGCACGTAGCTGAAGGTGAAGACAAGATTAAACTTCAGGGTTTCCAATCCCCAAACATGCACTCTTTCAACCATGCTGTATTATCGCTAAATACTGAAAACACTTCCAATGTAGCAGGTACCTAAAAACAAAAACAACCGAAGGGCCTTAACAGCTCTCAACATGGTTTCATGCATCTACCTTGGGCTCCGTGAGCTAATGCTGGCTGCAAGCGATGTGCTCAGTCAGGGTTTTCCCGTGGCTCTGTCCTCCTGAGGACTTCGTCATTTCTGCCCCTTTCTGGACCAGAGCTATGGTATTTATTCTTCAAGAGCGATTATCTTCGGTCCTTTCCATTTCCAACATTCTGGGATTTTACCATGTGAAGCATCATCCTCTGAGTTCTGTTTCATCATCAACATCTACCTTTCCAGAGAGAAACTTAGTGCTTTGGTTTTATAAGAAGAAACCTGACATCTGTCTCCTCCTACCTTGCTACGTAAGGCATGTTTCAGTAAGCACATGACGACAAGGCCAAAGCAATGATTTATGTGGAGTCAGTGATAATGCCATGAGGAGACGAGAGTAAGGCTTAGAGGATAAAAATAGAAGCAGAAGAGGCAATGAGAGGCACAGAAATAAGAGAAAACAGATTTAAAAAGAACATATAATAATTTAGATATTTACGTAAGTATCTCCCTTTCAAAGTAAGCACTTTGGAATGCTATCAGGCAGTTTGGGGGGCTAGATCACACAATTTGGGGTGTGATACAGATTTTCATCGTTGCAAAGTGGATTTTATTTTTGGAAACAGACACGTTATTTGGAGTACCGAGATGCTAGGGCACGTAGATGTTCGTGTGGAGTTAACCCTGCCAGCTAGAAATGAGAGGCTGATACACAATAACAATACTTTTTAAATGTGGCTTGTCAGCTGACCCTAAAGGTATTTCTACAGGAGGAGTTTCAAAATGTTTTGATCGATATTGATGATATTGATGTAAGTTTACAGCTCCCTAGACAGTCACCAAGTAGGTACTGTGGTGTTGTAACAAGTTGCATCAGTCTCACATACAAATACCGGGAGTAAGATCACCATCACAATATCACTAGACTGAACTGGGAAAGAATACGTAACAGCACGGCATCGAAGCCTCTGTCGTACAGTGGCCCAGGCTGGGGAGATGATAAGCAGCGAGGGCAGAAAACAACGCACGAACGATCTCCTGAAATGCAGTCAAAAGCAATGATGAACAACTGATAGGAAATGATGGTAGCTGACACACAGGCTGGCAGACAGCTGCAAGGAGGGGGTTGCTTTTTGCTTGTATGAGGTGAGAAGCACGCCCAAAATAGCAAATGGGTCCCTGGAAGAAAAGTTACAAATGCCCTCTGTGTTCAGTATGAAAATGCTCTTGATCGCACACACACCTGCTCACCCACACCTACCTACACAAGAACTAATTCACTTTCAAGCAAGGGGGCTATGAAGTTGCTCTTTGAAATGAAGGACAAGCCAAGAATCGCCTCTTTGCAGGGGGTGGCCTCTTTGCAGGGGGTGGCCTCTTTGCAGGGGGTGGCCTCACAGCCAGAACGTATCCGGTAATAGCCATTAAGCAATTTATTTGTACTCTAGCATTTAGGGAGAACGTGACTCTGTGTTACCTTTACCTTAAAAAACAAATCCCAATCAAATCTGTAATTGGAGGTTAGTCTATAGGAAGGCTAGAACATCGAATCAAGAGACTTTAGTTAATAAATATTTAAGAAGTCTCCGATTTCTAGCTAAGGATGGCCAAATTTTTTAGGTTTATTTATTTATTTTGAGAGAGAGAGAGAGACGCAGAGTGAATGGGGGAGGGGCAGAGAGAGAGGGAAAGAGGGAATCTCCACTCTACCAGCACAGAGTCTGACCTGCGCTCGCAAACCATGAGATCATGACCTCAGGCAAGATCAAGAGCCCGATGCTTAACTGACTGAGCCACTCAGGTGCCCCAGGATGGCCAGTTTGATGAAAAAAGTTATGTATCTCCTCCTCCTTTGCAGATCCTTTAAAGTAACAGTGAAGGTATAACTCACAAAGTCAAAGAGAACGGAGCAGATACAATTGTGGATGAGTTATTTCAACAGACTCTTGAACAACGGAAATCAGCCTGAGATCTGGTACAAGATTTGGAAGGACAGAGGAGCTCCAACAGAAGGGGTCTCTAGATATTTTTTTTTAATGTTTACTTTATTTATTTTTGAGAGACAGAGTGAGACAGCATGAGCGGGAGAGGGCAGAGGGGTGGGGGGAGACCCAGAATCTGAAGCAGGCTCCAGGCTCCGAGCTGCCAGCATAGAGCCCGACGCGGGGCTTGAACTCACGAGCCGTGAGATCATGACCCAACCGGAAGTCGGACGCTCAACCGACTGAGCCACCCAGGCGCCCTCTAGATATTTACAATATTTTTGAGTACTTCCTGTGTGTCAGGCACTGTTTCAGGCCCTGAGTAAAGAGCAATGAAGAAACAGCAAATTTCTACCCTGGTGGAGCTTACAGATATTCCAGCTGGGGAAGACAGTCAACTGGAACAAAAAAAGATATAAATTACATAGTATGTTGGATGGTATGAAGTAAGCGGAGAAAAGTCAGAAAAGGGTAAGAGGAAGTGCAAGAATAATAAAACTTGGGAGGTGGAGTCAGAGAAGGCATCACAGCGATGATGATATTTGAACAAAGACCTGAAGAAAGTGAGGGCATGAGTCACGTTGTAATCTGGGATTAGCAGATTAAATTATTTGTTCACAATTCCATCTCCCCTCATGGCCTCATCACATTTCCCTGACAGACTGATTCGGGGCTTGGCTATGTCACCTGCTGTGATCCATGGGATGACTTGCGTGAAGCTTGCCACATCTAAGCAGAAACTTTAAGTGCACTTGCCAAGTTTGGCTCGGCCCGCTCCCCCCCACCCCCCCACCCCACCCCCCGCCTTGAGTTTTTGCCTTCTACCATAAACCATATACCCCAGACAGATTACCTGGATCTGAAAATAAGATGTGTGGAGCAGAGCCCAGCCAATCCCAGGAGAGCCACTGCCAATCTGTAACCGAGTAATGCAAGTCCTTGATACCTGAGGTTTGTTTGTTGAGACAGTGTAAATGTAGTAAGTGCATTCTAGGCAGAGAAAATAGGAAATGCAAAGGCCCTGAGGCAGGAGCGTGCCTAATCTGTATAAGAAACAGCAAAGGAAGACATGGTACCCCAGGCAGGAGTAGAAATTTATTTTAACGCTGCTCATTATCATTTCCTCTTCCAGGTAAGCTACAAAAGTCAGATTTTGGTCTGTTTGTGCCCAGTATGGCCTCTGGCTTAGAGCGGACTAGAAATTTTATAAATATAAAGGGATAAATGAATGAATGAAAAATAACAGCAAAGAGCTGGTGAAATTGGAGAGGAAAAAGTCAGGGGCAGAGTCTGCCACTGAACTGACTGAGGCAATGAGAAGAAAGTGGATTCAGTCCTCACCACCCTACAGAAGCTCAAGACTGCGAAGTCCCAGGTATGACAGAAGGAGAAGACATCTGGGACAGAACACTGGGGAACAGGCTGCAAGTCTACACAGAGAACCAGTCGATTCCCACCCTACCCCATGGAAAGATTCCCAGCAGCCAACCGTATACACTCTCCCAACCTCCACTCTGATCAGGAAGCTAAAGGCATATTCTCTGGAGAAAGAGAGTGGGGAAGACTATGGACATCACACATGACGGGAGGCAGAGGACAGACGGGTGTCACAGCTAAAATGGATGCCAGCTGTGAAGAACCGTACAACCAAAAAGCCCCTTTGCCAATCTCTGCAAAGGAACATTGGCAGCTGGGCTGTATACCCTTAGGACAAGAGAGCAGAAGACTCTTTTCAACAGAAATGACCCAGTTTGTTGATAAACGATGCTCACACATGGACATTTGCAAAAAAAAGAAAAAAAAAGTGACTTTTCTCCAATCATAAAACAGTGACGTGTACCAGTAAAAACCTCCAACCCGTGTATCTCACTGGTCAGTTTGGGCCACTGTGTCAAAAATACCATAGACTGAGGGGCTTACACAACAGAAATGTGCTCCTTAGAGTCCTGGAGGACTGAAGTCCAAGATCCAAGTGTCTGATGAGAGCCTACTTCCTGTTTTGCACATGGCTGTGTTCTCACTGTTTTCTCACATGGAGGTGGATGGACAAAGAGATCCCTTGGCTTTTTCTCTTCTCGGGTTTTTATTTATTTTTGAGAGAGAGAAAAAGAGACGGGGAGGGACAGAGAGAGAGAGAGAGAGAGAGAGAGAGAGAGACCCAAGCAGGCTCTGTGTTATCAGCATAGACATCCACATGGGGCTTGATCTCATGAATTGTGAGATGACCTGAGCCAAAATAGCCACTTAACCGACCGAGCCACCCAGGTGTCCCGGATCTTCCTTTTTTTTTTTTTTTTTTTTTTAGAAGGGCACTAAACCCGTCATGAGGACTCCACACTCACAACCTTCTCTAACCCTAATTCCCTCCCCAAAGTCTCACCTTCAAATATCATCAGATTGAGGGGGAGGATTTCAACAAATGAATCTGGAGGGGACAGAAACATTCTATGCATAACACCAGCCCACAGAGCCTTCTGCGTATCTTTAGTACCTCACGACCCATAAGAATAACCGAAGATCACCTAAAAAAATCCTAACATGAACAAAAGAGGTCAAAATAAATGGACAATGCAGGGACAGAAAAAATTAAAATGAACAACCAAACATTTTAACATTCAAAGAATTAAGACAACACTTATATCCAAATACATAACCAGTATGCTATGATAAATAAGCAACATGTATGAAAGAATTCTTAGAAATTAAAAGCATTTTGTCAAAGTCAGAGAAAATTCAATAGAAGGATTAGAAGTAGAGAGAAATCAATTAAATTAAAAGCAAAAGAGATCGCTCTGAGAACGCAGAAGAAAAAATCTGATGGGAAAAATGTGAAAGAAGAGAGAAGAAAACTGGAAAATCAACAAAGGGGGTTTCTACAGCCCCTCAAAAGGAGGACTATGAAGAGAAAATTGAAATTATCAAAGAAATACCCTAAGACAAATCCTCATAACGGAGTCTCCAAATTTAAAGGGCCCATGGAATAACAAACACAATGAATGAAACACACACACACACACACACACACACACACAATACTGTAAGCACCACCCATCCTAAAAAGTTACCACCCTAAAAGCTTCTATGGGGTATGGGGTGGGGTTGAACCGATTCTGGTCAAAGAAGAACAAGAATGGTCTTGAAGGTCTCAACAGAAATAGCAGGATGGCAATGCTGTCCCAATTCTGAGAGCAAATACTTTTCAACTGAAAAGCCTTCACAAGCTATCAAACACATGTGAAGGCAGAGAAAAAGGACATGTTCAGAAATGTACAAATGCAGGAAATTTACTTCCCGATACTGAATCTTAGGACTTTGAGAATATACTCTAGTAAAAGGCAAAAACAAAACAAAAACAAAAACAAAACAACACAAAAAACAACAACAACCAAGAGCCACACAGGAGAATACATATAATCAGAGTAGAATCTACGGTTCTCAATTTAGAATCTACAGTTCTAAATTAACACGTACTTAATGACTACATTTAAGTAGTCATATAACTATACTGGAAGAACGGAGAAAAAGTAAGTGAAGAACCACAAGAGAGACGCATCCTCATGTCATAAGATGTGAACAGATAATATCTAAAATGGATAAATTAAGAAATAATGGCATATTATCTAGCAACATGGATCTAATCACCGAACAAACAGCCAAAGTGTTAAGAGCCCCTGCTTCTGGATATGGAAATGATAGATCTTCCAGGGTCATTGAATTTTTAACTATGGACCTAAATTATTTTTATGAAAAAACCATTTATGAAAAAACAAAGAATCTAAAATATAATTCAACTTATTCTGTAAAAGCCCCTCTACTAACGTTACCTTCTAGATATTTATAAGGTCTGGGTAGACCCTGTTACTCTAACTACAGTGTCATATAATAAGATAAATTGCAAAGGTTAATTATATGTGATATAGTCTTCAGTAAAGATCCTTGACTTTTCGATATAACTTTATTTTTGCACTCTCAATATGTCTTTCAAACTGGGTCTTTCTATCGCCTCTTTCCATGTTTTTATTGCCTTGATATTGATTTGTTTCATCTTGATTATCAGTATGGCTGGTGGTAGCATGGGGTACCACTACTGCGCTAAATAGGTCTGTACTCTTTGCCTCTTACTACCCAAGCAAGACAAATATTTGCTTGGCAGAGCTTTTTGGAGGTGATAAGCGATTAAATCACCTGATTATCAGCGTTGCATAGCTTTCTCTTCACTTTCTACATTTATAAACACTACACGCTGGTCATCCTAAAAGAGTTGGAAGGGTCAGAGAAATCAAAAGACAAAAGAAACAGCTAAAACCTTCCTCTAACTCTCTCCATCCAGAAAATATATATGGTTATAACTTTGAGTACACTCTTCCGGAATTCTCCCAAATACACACTGCATATATGTTAAATAGGAACATGTATTCTGCTACAACCTATTTTTCTAATTTGTCATACATTCTATCAATAATTATTACAGATCATATAGCTCTAAATCAGTACTTTCCAAGATTATGTGACATTCAAATATGTACTTCAAACAATCCCCTATTGCTGGCCACTTAAAGTTTTTTTGACATTACAAATAGCACTGATAAATGTTCTTGTGCGCACACACACACACACACACACACACACACATCTTCCGAATTCTTGCCTTAGAATTTCAAATATAAATTTCTAAACCAAATGATATCTACTTTCAAAAATTTAAAACATATATTGCTAAGCCGTATTCCTTAACTGTTTACCAGTAAATCTTCCCACCAGAAATGTATGACAGTTAACATTAGTAAGCTTTTAAAATCTTTGCCAATGTGAGAAATGAAATATGATATTTCACTGCTATTCTATTCCAATTTAATTGATCATTAATAATGCTGGTCATCTTTTTTTATGGTTCTTAGCTATCTTTGCCACCTTTTTATAAATTTTCCATTTTTCTATGGTGTCTCTTTTTTATTGATTTGTAACAACTCTTTATATATTAAGAATACCAAACCTATGTCATATTTGTAAAGAATTAACTCATTCCTGCATCTCTCTAAAGCTTCTTTTTCACATTCAGTCTGTGATGAAAATTTAATGCTTTCTTGTCAGTACATAAAGCTATTTTGAATAGTGTGGAGGTAGGTGCCATTGACGATTAGTAAGGAAAACATATGATCGCGTATGGGTGCTATATTAACTCAGATCTGCTGATGTGTCTGTACTAAGGCAGCAGGAAGATAACAGCAGTCAATCACAATCACTCCTCTGCCATTTGATGTCCCCGTGTTTCCTAGTCGGCAAACCTACCAGGCACAAGATTTTCAATAGAAGCTATAATTTGGGAACCGGAAAGGAAAAAAAAAAAAAAGAAGTAGACTGTAAAACTAGCTTCAGGAGTAAAACTTGAAAACAACTGTTGGGACTGGCACCCCCAGAGTTAGTTAAAGCTGTACTAGCTTATTCCTTGGCCTCTGTGTAAACAAACACAGGAGAAATGGATTATGGGGGAGGAAGGGTCAATATAATGCATGCCTGGTTTACAGTACAAGTAAGACAAAAGTAAGTTATAATCACGTAAGAATCATCTTTAACTTTCAATACAGCTGACAATAAATGCTTTTGAAGATGGTCTTCAGGACATGATATTTTCCCAGTATTTATAATAATTCAATAATTCATTGATAAACTCTAGGTATTCATCCAGGCTTATTACGTCTCAGCTACTTGAGTATTTAGTTCCTGGATTCCATGTTTCTTCTTGAAGCACCTTCAGACATAGACCAGAACTTCTGACACCAAGGAACAATATTTTGATGGTTATGTAAACCATAAGTGCCTTACTTAAAAACTGCTTTTCACTCTTTTGGATTCTGGCTCTGTTATTATTTAAAGAGGTACACGTTGGAAGAAGTTTTTCTAAGATTCCCCTTAAAAATACACAGATACTTTAGCATGACATTTGCTACCCAGGGTTTATGAATCCAGCAGGATAGTCTATAAAAGTTTTAAAGAAGAAAGCAATGTATCTTGGGAGACGGGGGGGTAGAGATTTTAGTAGCTGGGAATCTAGCCTATAGTTGGGTTTATACAATTGCCAGTCAGAACCTGCATAAACTGCATCTCCTGTCACCAGCTGCCTATTTTTCTCAGCTCCTAGGGGCTGTGAGCAGTGAGAGTTCTAGAACTTCTTCACAGTGGAGGCTCAAGAAGCTGTCCAAACACCCCGTGTCCTTAGACGTATTTATTTGTAATGACTTTGGAGCAAGTAATGACAAGGATGGGAGAAGAGCACGGCAATGGGCGGTGAGGAGGGGAACGAAGAGAGAAGAAATGGGAGAGGAGATGGGGGGGGAAGACCTTCCTTCCTTAAATATTCCTTCTCTGTGTTTATACCGACACCAAATCCATGGGCCACGGAGTGTGGCAGCCGGCTTTTCTTTGAAGGACTTTGGAGTGATAACAGTTCAAATACTAGATACTTGGACTAGTTCTGTGATGCTGGGAAAAGGATTTGTCTTAACTTCTGAGACTCAGTTGTGCCATCTGAGAAGTGGGACCACTACCTCAGAGAGGAACTGTGAAAATTAAATGTTATGGTACTTTTTTTCACCGTATTTTTTTTTTTCCAACCGAGGCTCTAATTTATGTTCATTCCTACTACCCTAGACATTAAGATGGAATTCTTTTACCTTCAAATTTAAATGGCACTCTTCAGATCATCCTACTTTCTTCTTTTTTTAAAGTTTATTATTTTGAGAGAGAGAGAGAGCGAACATGGCTGGGGGGGGGAGGGAGAGAGAGAGAGAGAGAGAGAGAGAGAGAGAGAGAGAGAGAGAGAGAGAGAGAGACTACCAAGCAGTCTCCGTACTGTTCGGCGCAGAGCCCAGCTCGGGGCTTAAACCCACGAACCAGAGATCATGACCTGAGCTAAAATCAAGAGTCGGATGTTTAACTGATGGAACCACCCAGGTGCTCCAGATCACCCTGCTTTATTTGAAAATTAAAAAAAAAAAAATTTAATGTTGATTTATTTTTGAGAGAGAGAGAGACAGAGACAGAGACAAAGACAGAAAGAGAGAGAGAGAGGGCACGAGTGGTGGAGGGGCAGAGAGAGAGGGAGACACAGAATCCGAAGCAGGCTCCAGGCTCCGAGCTGTCAGCCCAGAGCCCGACGCGGGGCTCGAACCCACGAACCGCGAGATCATGACCTGAGCTGAAGTCGGACGCCCAACCGACTGAGCCACCCAGGCGCCCCCAGATGTTGCTTTATAAACCATCTTGTGCACTGTCCTGCAATCTAGAATTTTTAGCATGTCTTTTTAACAAATTTCTGAGAAAATAATTTTTAATAGAGTTTGACAGTTGTCTAGGCGGCCACTGAAAAAGCTAACAGGAGGGAAGTTTTAGCGAGGTATCACCCGAGTTGGTACCATCTCAGTGAAACACAGAGTGATCAGAAAGGACCGTGACACCATTAACTGGGCACAGGGCAACATAAATACTCCACAATGTATAAAAATTTCTCAAGAAGGGAGGATAAATGATGAGGAACAGTTTGGCTAATAGCCCTCAATTTCTGAGCTAAATTTAATGTGTGTCAATTATCATCACCAACATCAAAAGCACTCACATCCCGGAGCTTTAGCAGACATCACACAAGGAGATTACTTGAGGCAGCCCCTCCCTTCGAAGAAGCCTGTGGCTTAGATACACTTTGGTCCCACAAATGCTGCACTGGGAACCTCAACTCTTGTGACTATGAGCTGTCATGTACTCATGAAGATAAAAACCATCCAAAGGAAACAAAACAACACACACACACACACACACACACACACACACACACACCTTCATTTACCGGGCCTGAGTTTTCATCCACTTGACTACTGACAGTATCTTACTGTATCTTACAGTATTCCCTTTCTGGAACAGTTAAATGGGCAGGGCTCTTTGAAATTCCTACCATATCTATACACATCTATGTTTATTTATTTATTTTTAATTTTTTTTAACGTTTATTTATTTTTGAGACACAGAGAGACAGAGCATGAACGGGGGAGGGTCAGAGAGAGAGGGAGACACAGAATCCGAAACAGGCTCCAGGCTCTGAGCGGTCAGCACAGAGCCCGACGCGGGGCTCGAACCCACGGACCGGGAGATCGTGACCTGAGCCGGAGTCGGACGCTCAACCGACTGAGCCACCCAGGTGCCCCAACACACATCTATGTTTGAATGCCTACCTCTGATTGCTTTTTATGAAGAAGAACACTTACCTTCTAATGGACTGGACACAACTAGTCACTGTGCCTAATTGTATCAGACGCATAAAACTGCTGCCTGTTTCTTTTTTTAAAGTTAGGTTGCCTATGGTCAGTCCTCTAATATCAGAAATGCAATTCTAGCGTTCAGTGCCTGTTTTGAATTGATCAGGAAAATTGCCACTTGTACGAACATTCAATTTCATACCTTGAACTACTAAACTGAGTGAGACTGTATTTTTAAGAAACGAGTTTGAAAAAGATATTAAAAGACACCCCTAAATCCAAAGAACTTCATTTTGTTATTTAGTATCCCAGCAAAACTAATTCTAGAATTTAATACGGTTGAAAGTATTTTAAAATAGCTGTAAACACACCACTCCCCCTATGCCTTAATATAACACGTAATTCCTTTTTGAAAACCCGGAGTTCAAAACCACTTGTTCATTCTCAAACGTTAGTCAGTCTACATTTTTTCTTGATTCTGTTGTATTCTACAATGTTCTTCAGTGGAAAATCCAGAAACCAGGATGTGTTTTGATCCAAGACTCAAAATTAGCCATTACCAATTAATGATTTTAGCTACCTGTTTGCATAATGAAAACCTCCTCTCGTTACCTTATCCCAGAATGGCTTCCGATCCTAACACATTTAGCCTCGGTTCGTCCTGTCTTACAAGTTTAATGATAAATCATAAAGCACACTCAGCAGGCACTGTTCTGTGAAAACAAGTAGTCACGCTTACATTTTCAAGAGTTTCAACTGTACTAGACAGATTTTTAATGAAGCTACCACTGAGGAAGGAAACAAAGTAAATAAAAGCAAGTAGCTATGTGTGCACTAAAATTTACAATGACTGTAACAAGCAGCAATCAATCAAATCTCTCCCCAGAAACGATCTCTTACAAAGCACAAAGTCACTTGAGCTGAACAGACAACAAATAGCCAGACACACACACATCAACTAATTAAAGGCCGATTTTCCACAACAGGAAAAGAACAGTTCTTGCTTAGAGATGTCTAAAAGCAGTTTCTTCCCTCGGAGAAAAACACACTCTTTCTGTGGCTTGAATAAACTCCTGTATATCATTTGTGTAAAAGGGGGTGGGAGGGAGAGGGAAGGTAGGCAAATAGCATTGCTAGTCTCTAAATAAATTAGCTCTGTTTAAAAGGGCAAGACTAATTCACTACTTTTATTGTGACTTCCATTATGCTAGAAGAGTAATATTAAACCACTTCAGAGTACCAGCAGAATACAGATAAACCAAGAACCGTGTGACCGGCCCCTTTAAAAAAGGGGTCTGGACCTACCCACAAACTTTAATTCCATCATGCTATAAGAAAATGCGGAATAAATTAACTTTTCCAAAGGGCCATTATACCTTAGTTCCTCATTACAGATCTCATTACAGACTGTCTTTATAATGCTCACCTGACAATATCATGTAAAATGCTTAGCTTCTAAGGTCAGTCTAAATAAGAGAACAATTCTCCTATTTATAGCAAAGGATGAACTTTTCTCATTTAGATGTTTAAGCAGCTAACCCCTGAGTTTAATGTAATTAGGGAAGGGATATTCAATTTACAGTATCCACAAGTAATGATAATTAAATTGATCCAAAAAAGCTGTTGGTAAGCATAAGATACCTTTGTAATTACATCCCGTTTTCAAAATGACTTTAGTGCTGTGAACTTGAAGCATTTCAGCAAATGAAGGCCAATACACTTAAAACGAAATCTACAGTAGCTTAAGAGCCAGGCTGTTTGAAATAATGAGCAACACGACCAGAGGGAAATCTCAAAAAACATTCTATAACTCACCACGACAGCCTAAGCTTTCTCCTTCCTTGTCACAAACATCCATTAAAAATATGCAAGATCGTCTTCATGTTTCACCAAATTCTTCATTAACCGTCTTTTTTTTTTTTTTTCTCACCAAAGAACCAGTTCTCCTTATGTCTCTATTACGAAAGTGGCTGATCACAAGCTTCAGTTTTGTGTTTTTTTGGAAGAAGAGACAAGAGCTATGAATATGAAACCGTTTTCCCCGTGAGTCCTGAAGATTAGCTGGGTCAGCATTCCACCAGGACCAAGGTGAAAACTAAACAAATAACCATGTTCACAGCAGCTGCAGCGATCAGTCTCCGGAAAATTATTCAGGCATTATGAGAAAGACGATATTAAACGCTGCCACTTGAAGCTTCTGTGGCTCTCTGAATATTCACATCAGAAAAGGGGATGAGCACTTAAGGGGTATCATCAGAGAGCCTGCCCATCGGAGCAGCTTCCATTAAGTTTCTGTCTTAAAGGAGGGAGGCGGGAACCTCCGCCTGGCAGGCAAAGGGCTCGTCATAATTCATTAATATCACAGCTCCGCTCAGGTTTCCGTCAATGAGCCAGGCAAGAAGCCTACGAAAAAAGGTGCTGAGCGCACAGCTTTTCCAAAGATGCTCTTGTAACAGCCGTGGTACCACTCGCTTCTCCTGCACTGGAGACTGGAGACCTTCAGGAGTACTGCCTGGGAGAGCGGGGATCTAATAAATAAACATCACCTCGCCTCTGTCTCGACCACGAATCTTGATGTCATGTTCCAAAAGGACAGGGAAGAGAAGTAGTCAAAACGCGGCCAGAAAAGGAACCCTACAGAGTTCCTGGTACTACTCAAGTACGCCTTCAAGTAACAACACGAGATATAACGTATTTGTATTTAAGGGAAAAAAATTACTGGTCTTAAGAGAATGACAGAAATCAGAAAGAATGGAATTCTCCCCATTGCCATTTCTTTTGAGAAACACGGTTATTTCCAGGGAGGGGAAAGAAGCAGCCATTCCCCATCGTTCCAGTGAAATGAACAACTTATATCATAAAAGGAGTTCTGTAACCAAAATCACGGAGTACTATCCATCTGTGTTTCCAGAACAGAATATCCTACACTGATTTTTTTGTTTTTCATTTTCCTCCCCCATTTTCCTGCTCCATACTCCAAAGGACCAGGAATCTGGTTCCGGTAAATCCAGTAAATGCGCAACGGACCCATCCGCAAAGCAGCAGAGAGTGGTATATTTAGTTACAAGAGTGGCAGCGGGAAAAGGGTGTTATAAAGACCCACATTTCCAGTTTTGTTCATTTTACTTTACTAAAGATGAATTAAAAGTCATCTCTCAACTATTTAGAAAACAATACACAGGAGATGGGCAAGTTATACATTTTTAAACATCAACATCACTTTTCTAATTCTAGTAAACGTGATCTTGGTTAGTGAGCCAATTATACAATTTTGTTTTCCCAACTGCTGTTTTTTAACTTCATTTTAAACTTTAATTTTAAATAAGATAGGATCCATTATTTAAAGCGCATAAAATCAACACTTAGCATTAATGTATAGTGTGATCATAAAACGAAGGTACAATCTGACTGACTGAAAAGAAATCAATAGTGGTATTTAATGACTTCATGAGGAAAATAAATGACCCTCGCACCCTTAATGGATTAATGTCGGTTTTGAGCAACACAACATCGCATAATGCTGACACAGTGTCACTCAGAGTAGTATCACTTTTCATAGGAGGGTCTTAAAGCCTTATCAAAGGAAACTGTGCTTTAATGCTATTTCAGATGCCATTTTGGAGAGGATTTTTACAATCCCATTTCATAACGCACACAGCATGCTCTGAATTGTTACAAGAGGCTTTCGTCATTGGCACATGTCCTAGGTCACCCTTGGAAAGCTTTCCAACAAAATGAAATCTTAAATATATAAAAAGGATCACAACTTATCATATTAGTCAAATAACTAGTCTGTCATAGTGTGTCCTCTCTGGATACACATCCCTGAATGTTGTTCCAGAATGTTCTTTTTGTCCTTTCCCTAGGTAAGGAAAGAAGTCTATGCTACACGGCTGATTCCACAACATAAAACACATGTACTTCACTTACACTCACAAACTGCTTCATGATCAAAGCGTATCCAGAAGAAGGCCTCACCAATAACTTGATATGCAGCTATTAATTTGTAAAGTCATTAAATTTTCTAGGAAGTTTATACAAGGATGAGTTTTTCTTTTCTTCTAATAACTCACGTTCTCAGAAGAAGGGAGAACACAGGGGCACCTGGCTGGCTCAGTCGGTTAAGCGTCCGACTTTAGACTCAGGTCATGATCTCACGGTTTGTGAGTCTGAGCCCCTCATCGGGTTCTCTGCTGCCAGCACGGAGCCTGCTTCGGATCCTCTGTCCCCTTCTCTCTGCCTCTCCCGTGCTCTCTCTCGCTTAGAAATAAATAAGCATTAAAAAAAAAAAAAAGGAAGAATGCAGATCTCCTCTCCTTATGACATAAAATTATAGGAAAATATAAACTACTCCCCTTTACCTCTTTAGGAGATGCTAATACATGCACATTATTATTTGCAGATAATTTGGATTTTGTCTGTAAAAAAAAAAAAAAAAAAGGTGACCACCGTGAAACAAAGATTTAACAAATATGCCGTAGTTTGGACTGTTAATTTCTGCTGAATATTGGAAACCAACACGAGTAGGAATAACAATGAAATTCTGATGCGGTAACTCAGATTATTATTATTTTCTCCCGCATGGTTTAAAATTCGTCTCTGACGGATTCAGCCGCCAGTCGCCGTGAAAACTTCCAGGAACCTCTCTGAAGATCTGGCACAGTTAAGAAGTTCAGAATAGGAACAAATGCGCAAAGATGGTACAGAAGCTACTACACTTATTTCTAAAAATAGCGGGGTTTCAGGCTTTCGGTGGCTTAGGGTTCTCATGAAACGAAACTGAAGAATTCTTAAGATAGAACCAGGAAGCTATAGCTAAAGATTCCTGACTGACAGGAATATTACTTCCTTTATCCCAAAGGATATAATAACTTCTGAAGTAAATGCAGCATTATAATTAGTTATAATTGACTTTGTCTTTTAATTTTTAAGGCAATCCATAAATTATGGATTGTTTTGTCAACTGGAAGACAGTTTTTGACATCACACCGTATATCTCATTATTGTCATCAAAACCGGGTTCTTTATCAGGGTAACTTCTCAGCCTGCTAGATTTTCAAATTAGTTCAGGAAATGTTAGCTTTCTATTACTGAACCGCAGCGCACAATTTTAACATAGGCTGTCATAATTTTAACGTGGCTTCGCATACTACAAAAATCCGTAGTGCTATTAGGAATACCAGGAGAATCGCTGGAAACATAAGCTGATGAGGATACATCCTACTCGTACTGCCCCTTGTTTTGAGAACCGTGCTACCCGCGACACCCCTTTTCCGCTCTATTCTCTGCCCTCCGTCCATCTTCCTTCAGCACATCCCGCCCGCTGAGTAAGTGCAGTCCATTGACGTTCCTCTGAAATTAATGGAATGCTAGCATCTACCTGTTCTCCTCAGCCACTCAGCAGGTGCACTTTACCTGGAACATTGGGAATCGGTGAAGCAACTGAAAGGGAAGGATTTATTTCTCTCTTTCCAATTACTGTTCCGCACCCCGATCCCTTCCTTCTCGCCTTACACCAATGTCCAAGGCAACACCTGCTGACAGCGTAATGCAATACCATTGCAACCTTCCCCGTGTCCAAAGTGGATTCTGTAGGTGTCCCCACATTAAAATCTATGGGAAACAATTTAAAGCTACCAAAAAGCACTCCCCTGAGACTTCTTATAATCAACTGAATATAATTCACCTCTAAAAGAAAAGAATAGGGAAAAAAACGAAACGCCATTTTTACTAACATGTTTCACAACTTGCAACGGAATCCTTGAACAGTTTGAAAACACTACCACTTTCACATGAACAAAATGCACTGATGAAACTATAAATATGAATACACACCAAAAATTAACAGAGTAATATGTTGTAGGAGTTAATTAAAAAAAACTAAAGGATCTGAGATCAGATTAGAGGCGTGTACCAGGATATGAAACATAATCAAAATGGTACAAGAAAATATCAGGCCATTAAATGCTTACGGCTAATAAGTTTGATTGTAAGCTGTAACAACTTTTTCATATATATGGAAAAAAATATATATGGAATACAGATGTATACATATACATTTTATTGAAAATTTTAATGTAATGAAGTTAAGCAGATAGAGTTGTTTAAAAATATTTGGGACATACATGTAGTGACATTCATTACTCATGGGATGAACACTCTTTGTGTCCCAAACTTAACTATGATAAACAAGTATCTCCCGAGGTTTACATAAAGATATTAGTCCTGTCATCATCTTTGAAACCAGCGTTTTGCTTTAAAGTTTACTTTGTTAACTAGAAAATGCACCAGCCACATTGCATTCAAAGAAAAACCTCATTATAAATCTTTTTTTTTTTTTTGCAAAACCTACTTAAAGACCAAGAGCGGGCTTACTAGCCTCGCCCCTGAGATCAACTAAATTTAAAGTTCTGTTTGAATCGCGAGAGTGTTTTCAAGCAGTAGATGTGAACTACCCCATCCCCTGCATGTGTTACAGTCTTTATCTTTTCTCTTCAAGTTGTTCCCGTATCTCTTATGTGCACTATACTGGCAAGTTAAGAGGAAACATGAGAAAAGCCCAAGTGGGCATAAGCCGAACGTGAAGTGGGTAGAAAAGGTTCAGCAGACCGTAGGTCTGTAGCCCAGCATCGATTTGAGTGTTGGTGGTCCACATTCAAGCTCACCGTGATGGCTAAGATTCCCCCGGCACCACCAAGGATTCTTCCATTTTGTACTACATACGCCTACGAACGTCAGAAACGCCATCACTCCCAAAATCATTACAAATGTGTTTTTGGGGGGGATGATTACAAGAAGTCACAGAGAAATTTAACCTCCCACCATCCTCCAAGCACAACCCATCCCACTGACCATTCCACAAAATCAAAAATAATAACCACTTAAAGTATACCAGTGTTTCCCCCTAACATCTGATGTCTTTATACACCACTGAGCAGGACGGGACTTACTATTTGGGGAGCGCTCGCCTCGCAAGGCCCAGTAGAGGAGAGCAGTAGGGATGCCGTTATCCAGAACTCTCTCTCTCGCCAATGCAAAAAAGAAAAGGACAGCATTTTAAAGACGATGCAGAGTACCTTATGTGACTAAAGGTACAGAAATTAACTGCAGAGTAACTTAAGTAACTCCTGGCAACGTTTGCTGGCTATCATGGTTATTTAATCATGATGCAAATAAATCTACATTAGCTCTTTGGCCAACACGCTCATGTATTAATGAAATAGTTGAATATTTATAATTATTCAAAAGGCTAAGTATTTTATAGAACAATATAATAAGGATAGAGTCAGATATTAATAATTTATAATGCTGTACTGTCCGTCTGGTGGTGAGCATTTTCTAAAGGAACAGAGAATTAAAGGATTGTTACCTGGGTGAGACGGAAGCTTCTTGCTGGTCTGTTGTACGAGGACGGAGGTAGGAGAACCGTCTACCCATTTCCGAGTAGGGAGAGGGCCACGGGGGGGGGGGGGAGGGAGAGGGCCACGGTGAGCGGCGTGCAAATAACGGTGGGAGGAACAACAGTAAACCCAAACAACGCCAGAATGACAGGCTCTGACATGAGTGCCTGGGTTAACTAACATCTTATGTACCCCTCTTTCAGGTAATGTGAACGGGAAAACAAATGCTATTGTAGAGAAAAATTATTATGTTCAATATTTTCTATTTTGCACGGGGAAAATGTATCTGAATTGCTGCCCGGCTAGCACTTCAGATTTGCTGTTTGAAAAGTAGACCAACAAATGTAAGGTCACACAAAGCTGGGGAAAGGGCAATAAACAGGACCCACCACGATCTCATCTAATAATGCTGTCTGCAGTCTTTCCATGTAAACTAACCTATTAAAATGATGAATTAATGAATTTCTTTTCATTTTTTTATTTTGATTCCCATCAGTTAAATATACAGTGTCACATTAGTTTCAAGGGTACAATATGATAATTCAACACTACCAGACATCACCTCAAGTGCCCTCCTTAATCCCCATCACCTATTTCCCCCAGGCCCCCCACTCCTCCCCTCTGGTAACCATCAGGTTGTTCTCTGCAGTGAAGAGTCTGTTTCTTTCTTTATGTCTCTCTCTCTCTCTCTCCTTCTTCCCCTTTGCATAGTTTCGTTTCTTAATTCCACATATGAGTGAAATCATATGGTACTTCTGTTTCTCTGACTTGTTTTGCTTAGCATAATACTCTGGCTCCATCCGTGTTGTTGCAAATGGCAAGATTTCATTATCATGGCTGAATAGTACTCCATTGTGTATCTACACCACATCTTTATCCATTTATCAATGGTTGGCCTCCATCTGTTGGCTATTGTAAAGAATGCTGCTGTAAACATAGGGGTGCATGTATTCCTTTGAATTAGTGTTCCTGTAAAAATGATGAATAACTTTCAACACCCAGTACTTTAAAAACATTTGTCATATTGAAAGCCACAGTATTTTAAAAATAACAGGGGCCGTAGAGAGAACCTCGTTTAACCTCATTTCACAGATGGTAAAGACAAAACTAAATAAACTCAGCCCCAGGCTGCACAGCTAGTTAGTGGCAAAGTTAAGTGGAGACCTCCACAGTGTATTCTATGCACAGATTCCAAATTACTGTCGGTGACACACTGCTCCAATCCACCTCTTCACTGGCATCCTGCCACGTAGAGCAAAGTTCACATTCTTAATCTGGAGCTCAAGGTCTTCCTTGGTCTGGTCCCAAACGTACCTTCCACTAAGTTCAAACCAGACTGAACTACCCACTAGATCCCTGAATGGCTCTTCGAGGTGCTTCATCTCATTTTTGGAATACTCTCCCCGCCCCCCCCTTTGCTTTCGATGTCTAAATCGTTCACACCTTGAAACACCTCTCCACTAGTCCTTTCTGATCTTCCCAGCTAAGCCTTACACTCTCTCAAATGGAATTTGGTCTTTACCGCACACAATTTGTCATTTCCTCCTTTGTATTATATTACAGACATGTCTTGAGTTTCCTTACCTAAGGTAACTTCTGTTAAGGCAACACCTATTCAATCTGCACCCATCGGTCAGAGTGAGGTACTTCTTAAAAAGATGTATCAGGGGCGCCTGGGTGGCTCAGTCGGTTAAGCGTCCGACTTCGGCTCAGGTCACGATCTCACGGTCCGTGAGTTCGAGCCCTGCGTCGGGCTCTGGGCTGACTGCTCAGAGCCTGGAGCCTGTTTCCGATTCTGTGTCTCCCTCTCTCTCTGCCCCTCCCCCGTTCATGCTCTGTCTCTCTCTGTCCCAAAAATAAATAAAAAACGTTGAAAAAAAAATTAAAAAAAAAATAAATAAATAAATAAAAAAAGATGAAACTCTTTCCACTGCACAGAACAACAAATGTTAAGAAGTCCAAGCATATTATGTTCATGTTCTATCTGAGAAAGCATGGATGCTTTCTAGAGGATGTAATCGCTTTCCAAAAAGTAATCAATTCACTTAAAATGAAGAGAGTTCAAAACGATCTTTCAACCATTGAGGAATATTTATGTAATTAGAGTCATTTAAAAGTGAAAATGAAATGAATCTTTTTTTTTTTTTTTTTTTTTTTTTTTTAGCAGTTGTAATGTATTGTTAGGCCCAGTTCCTTCAACTCTTCGTTTCTCGCTACCCCTCTGAACCCTCCCACTCCTCGGCGGGCATACCCTTCCAGAAGTTCCACATAATCAATAATTCAATAATTTCTGGTTTCACATGCATTATATTACATAATACATGGCTTTCTTTATATAGTCTCCATGATTGATCCCTCAATTAAAATGTGAACCTTCCTCCCGAAATAGTTCTTATCCTGGTACCCTACAATATCGCAATGTTCCCCGAATCCCCCCTCCTCTGACATCTCTTCCTGCTGGTCCTTAACTGCCAGCTACTCACTTCTCCTTGAATTCACGATTTTCTTCCTATATCTGTTTTCTTGGTTTGGCTCCTCATAGGACTTCCTATGTAAAGCATAATAAGGGACACCCCCATGCTTGGCCACGATCTCTGGCATTGTATCTAATAACTCTGTTCGTATACACGATAAATTCTGCTTAGATTTAGATAACTTAACCAATTCATAAAGTTGAAGCTATTTCTTGCTACAGGCAGTCACTCCGTCCTCTTCAGTGACACCATCTAAAAAGAACAAAAAACCTTTTCATAATGGAAATGAAACACATTTCCATGTGTTTCCATGTGTGGCTCGGCCATGCCCCTTTGTTTTCTCCTGTTGGTATTTTCTCTAGAATCCTCTTTTGGTTTGACACCCACTGCTCTGATGATTTCAAGCCTGGACTGCTCGTGTCCACCTGACTCCGGTCTCCCAAAACAAACTCTTTCGACGATGGCCTCTTTCAGTCGTAAACCCCATTCCTTTGGATTTGTCCCGTGTTGTCTCCCAAAGTGATCTGCCTGTGCTTCCAATCATGTGTCATCACCTGGAAGCAATTCTTTTTTTTTTTTTTTTTTTTGCCATCTCATAGAAAACACATTCAAGTTCTTGTCATCTGTAGAAATCTAGGCCTCCCCTCCCTGTGAAGCCTAGCTTAAAACTCATTACTGCTGTATCTAATTTCCTATTTTAATCTACTATATTCTAGGAGTCCTGTTCTACTTTGCTCAACAATTTAGAGGTTTTGTTTACTTTACCATAAATTACATCACTGCATTGAATAAATACTTATGGAACACCGACCATATGTACCTTTCAGAACCTGAGACTAAATGTTTGAATAAATCCCCTGAATCTCATTTAGGTCTCACTGGAAAGAAACATCTCGAGGTTTTACTATTTGAGTACATTTTTGCCTCTTCGAGGGAAAGGAGAGATCTTATTTTACATTTTGTAAAACATGCAGGTCTGGTCAGCATGCCTAGCATAAAAGGGGTATTTATTAAACTGCACCGGCTAATCAAATGTGTTTCCAGCGGTATATTTAATGAGTATACTAAGAGTCCAAATAATAAAATCAGAATCTCTCTTATTTATTTGCCCACACCTAATGACATTATTTTGTATTAGGAAAATGAAATTACTTTCTACATTATTCTTTCTCAAAAACTGTGGTGTTTAAACTGTGTAGCTTTGATACATGATAAATACAATTAATCCATTATCTATGGTAATTCAGAGTAAAAAAAGATCAAGAGAAAAACATAAAATGATAACAATAATAACCATCACTTATAATGTAGAGCACTTTACATTTTATCAGGGGACTTGCAATACAGACATTCTGGTGTAGATACAGAATTAGATTTTGACACTGGTTTGCATCAGCCATACAAAGGGCTATTTCTCTTCTAGATCATATTGCATACCCCAGTGGTTCTTAAGCTCCTAGAAATCGGGTGCAGGAATCAGAAGGGAAGGGAACGTCCACTGGGGATTTCCTTTAACATTGCTGACGTTCGGAACGAAGTTATGACGGAGGTGAGGTGTGTTACCCAATACATTACACAGAGGAAGAGAAGACGACGACAGAGGGCACGTGCCTGGTCATGGAATACAGCTTTCTGTTCTGTTTTTGCCTGCAACTGGATCTCTTCCTAGGTTAGGTAACTAACAACATCTGGAAGACCTCAAGGGACTAGATTTGTCATGAAACCATTTGAGAAACTTCACCATGTTTGAGGACAGGGCAGTATTCATCGAGGGCCATCTGCCCGAAGGGTAGCCCTTTACAAAGAGAGGAGCCTAGAACTCCCCTGGACCACCCTGATGCACTTGGCTGAAAAGGGAAAACACGACGCAGGCGGAAAGTCTCTGGGCCCTTCTGAAAGAAAAGTGCAGCGTTTGGGAGGGAGAGCTTTCACTCCTGTGTTTTTTCAGTGGCTCTCGTGATCCTGATCTCCACATTTTTATTACCAAGATTTTTATTGATTTACTCTGATCAGCCTGTTCTTTTTCAGCATAGCTGTTCACTGCCCGAGAATTACATTAACTACTTTAGGTCCCATGTTGCATCAGGGATTGGTAGCTGTGAACCGAAACCTTCACGCTGCCCCTTCCTGAATGGAGGTATCTCGGGGATGTAGCGGCCCAGCCGGGAGTAGAGCGACCTGTGGTTCTGGGGCTCATTTATCACAGCAGATAGGATTTCTCATAGGGATGTCCCACAAAAAATAAACCTTCTTTTTTTTTAAAACTAAGTCCTAAGAATGGAATGCAACATGGGACACCTGGGTGGTTCCATCGGTTGTGTCTGACTCCTGATTTTGGCTCAGGTCATGATCTCACAGTTGGAGAGGTTGAGCCCCGCATCGGGGTCTGCACTGACAGCGTGGAACGTGTGTGGGATCGATTCTCTTTCTCCCTCTCTCTCGCTCTCTCTGCCCCTCCCCCGCTCATGCACGTGTGCATGCTCACTCGCTCTCTCTCTCTCTCTCTCTCTCTCTCAAAATAAACAAACATTAAAAAGAAAAGAATGAGGGGCGCCTGGGTCGGTTGGGTGTCCGACTTCGGCTCCGGTCATGATCTCACAGCTCATGGGTTCGAGCCCCACATCAGGCTCTGTGGTGACAGCTCAGAGCCTGGAACCTGCTTCGGATTCTGTGTCTCCCTCTCTCTCTGCCTCTCCCCTGCTCATACACGGTCTATCTCAAAAATAAGCACTGAAAAAAAAAAAAAAAAAAAAAGGGAAGAAAAGAATGAGATGCAACACGGTACACTATTTTTTCCTTAAATTTGCTTTTACGGTTTATTAAAAATGGCCACTTGAAGATCTCTCCACAGCTTTCCATCAGCCTCCAGGTAAAGTCCAAGCATAGCAGATTGGCTACAAGAGCCTTAGTCTCCAGCCTCATCTCTGCCACTTTGCCTCCACCCATCCCCCTGTCCATCCTGCGCCACAAGCAGTTCTCCACACCCCCGTCCAGGGTGCACATGCCGTGCCCTCCGGGAAACCAACGCGACACATGCATCCCCGCTGGCCTAACTTCTCGCCACTGCTTGGGTCTCAGCTTCCATGTGATTTTCTGCGGCAGATCTGTGCGGGATCCCCCCAGGACAGGTTAGGTGCCCACCTCCTGTGGTCCCCCCGAATCCCATACTTACCACTGCCGTCGTAAGTCGTGCCACCCCCCAATTTCCTGTTGACTGGACCATATTTAAGAACGGATCCTCGGCACCATATCCCAGTGGCTCACGCAGTGCCTAACACAGCAGTTACTCGGCAAATACTTAATATACCAAAGCACCGTTTGGTACATTTGCTTTCAAAAAACCGAAAAGGTAAGTCACATCAAATTACATGTCACTTTTTGGCCTTCACTCTTTATCTCTAGAGTCAACTATGACACATTGAAAATTTTAGTGAGGTTCTAGCGAAACATTTATGTATAGTTACCTTGATTCAACTTTCCTGATTGCCTCGTCAGGGCTGAAATTGGGTGTGACTGCTTATGGTATTGGATAGATCTGCTCGATTTAGACATGATACATTTTGGTTGGTTGGGGGTCACAAAGGGAAATAATTTGTGAAATCATCTGAAATGTCCGCTTCCATAGAGTTGCCATTAGGCGAAGGGACCTTGATCACTCTCGTTTTAAAAATTAATCACTTACCGCTGCTTAAGATACAAATGAAGCCTTAAGAAATTCCTCTGACAAGTTCAGTATCAGCAGTGTCACTGAAACATTTGTAACTAAGGGGAATTTGTTATATACAGTTATTATGTTCCTCCTAAAAATATAAATGTGGCCAATGTTGTCAAAGCCGTTTGCCTATCCCTTACCCAAAAATACTGATTTACATACTGTATCAAAACTTTCTCTGAGTCTGAAAGAAACATAATTATACCTTTATTTAGAGCACATGTAAAATATGTTCTTGCAAAAGTATCTGAATTATTAATATAAGAAACTATGAAAAACATATTTGAATTATTAATATAAAAAAACTGAAAAAGCAAGTACTTAAAGGTAGCACTTCACTTTCTTAGTTAAAATGAAACATAAAACTTCTAACTTATGGCTTAAAAGAGAACTCTTAATTTATCATTACATATTTAATAATAATAATTGCATTGTTATCAACTGTACTGAATAAAAAGTTAATTTTCACTAGCAAGCTTTAAAATAAATAATGTAAAGATAATACAAATTGTAGTAGTTGTTGGGATTAACAGTAAAGCACACAATTATCTGTAACTCAAATAAGGAACAACTGGCAAAAATTTTAACACATTTTTCAATGGCTACCAAACCCAGAAATAACACAGGACAGATTCTATCATTATTATTTCCTTTAAAAATCTGATACTCCCCACATCTTCATGATCTATAAAATTGTAACACACATTCTCCTATGGAGGTACACAATCAGATTACTATGAATCCTATTCAAAGGGCACTTTTCATCAGCTAACAACTTCCTCTCTCTATGCATGAAAAATTACCATGTGGTAAAAAAACATTATCACTGTTTTATCACTTATGGACGGGAACACAGGTAAATGAAGTTAAGCTTCTGCGAAAAGGGTTCACTCCATCCATATGAGAAGCAGCAGGGTAATGATTATAAACATAAATCCTTAAACCATTCTGCCTGGGTCCAAGTTCCAACTCCAAAACCCCCCACCTGTGTGACCTTCATCTCTTTGTGCCTCAGTTTCCTGTAAAACAGATGATGAAAATAATACATGCTTTACAGGGTTGATATAAACACTAAATACACGAATCGGCATCAAGTACTTAGAATAGTACCTGGCACATGATATTTCATATTATCATCATTTATTTTCTACCATATGTCAGGTACTGTGCTGCTAGAAGGTAGACTGTGAACAAGACAAACATGGCTCCTGATGGCATGAAGTTCTTAACCGGCATATTAATGGAGACGATGACAACCTTCTCGTATTGCTACATGTTTCCAGGTATAACTCGCTGTCGAGATACACAGGATGTGACTGGGAACAGCACGTGGATACACTGCTCCTTTTGTGATGGGGAGTTCCAGCTCTATTTTCTACAG
Organism: Panthera tigris; assembly: GCF_018350195.1. Taxonomy (NCBI): domain Eukaryota; kingdom Metazoa; phylum Chordata; class Mammalia; order Carnivora; family Felidae; genus Panthera; species Panthera tigris. The sequence goes on along the minus strand of NC_056663.1, from coordinate 13,708,412 downwards.
GCAATGGTCTGCTCACCTCTATGACACCTGGGTCTACATGGCCCTCAGATCAAAGAAACTGAGTTGCTGGATCACGGAGGCTCATTTCACTACGTATTCAGCCATAAACTAACACGAGGCAGCTGCTTTGCAATTGCCCTTCAATATGGCATAAAGTGCTGGTATTAAATAAGGGCTCTGGAAATTTTCAACTGTGACCCGCATACACATCCTCTACAGTCCACGTGTATTATTTATTCCCATCATCTACTCCTCCTACTGCAAAGACATATTGCTAATGCTGCATGGAGACCGCCACACTTAAAAATGTAGCACTAGATACAAATAAACAACTCTGTGTTTAGGGAATACATATATATATATATACACATATATATATACACAGGGTGTATATATATATATATACATATACACCCTGTGTATATATATATATATACATATATATATACACGTATACATATGTATATATATACGTGTATATATATATGTATATATATATATATACGTGTATATATATACGTGTGTGTATATATATACACATATATATATATATGTACTAAGGAGTCCTGCCTTCAAAGCTTGAATATGAAATTATGGTGATGTACTCATTCATAAAGAAAACAAACAAGTGCCTTCTTTTCCCTCTATGTGTCCCTAAAATAACCTAAGAGTTTCGGTGATATTCTTAGTTTCAATGAATATGCTTAGTTTCAATATTCGTGAAGTATATAATGTGTACAAAGCCAAAACAAATGTGAAAATGTTGAATTTAGAAATGAATCTAAAATCCTAATGTGATTCATATGCTGAAGATCTGCACAAGTATTTGCTTCCCTGGATCCTTTTTATTTTAATATGATGACCTCTTTTAAGTACATTGTAATAAGTTACAAAGAAGGCCTCCTAGGGGAAAAGACCATAAAAATAGATCATAGCCCTGTGGATGATCTTCTTAGGGTTTCTGGAAGGAACGGACAGGAACGTATACCTCTCAAGTAATGCCAGTCTCTCAGAGGCCATGCTGCCCCACCACGTACAAGGTAATGGCCTATATGCAGGTACTTTCACAGGTTAGCAATGAAAATCATGCTAAAATTGCAAAAAGTTAAGAAACAAAGACGATTTTCTCTTATCCTAACCTAAAATGCAGTGAAGATTCTGTTCTGCAATGCCAAAATTTAATCATATTACTATTTCAACAATAATAATTGGAAGGTTAGACTCAACTTTTTTTTTTTTAATCACAATGGTGGTTATCTTCACATTCCATTCCCTCCACGTTACTGAGAAAAAATAAAATCAATCTATCATTTTGTTCATAAGACTATGTAATAAATCTACAGTCTGGATTCGGGCATGAGGATACTGACAAATAAAACATGAGTTGACTTTGTCATTATTCTGAAAGACATCATAAATTCAAATGCATTATTGTAACAAAAAAATGTGTATTTATGGTAAAACAATAATTATCCTCTCAAACCTAGTTTTCAATGAGTGATTCTAGTTTGCTATGTCCATAAGAATAAATTTATATTATTTTTGATAAGCTATAGATACTTTCTTGCTAATTCAAGTGTAATATTTAATAAAATTCAGTTTATAATTGATGGCTTTTGTTTGTAGGTTAAGAAACACTGAAGTATAAAGTTAATTTACATTGCACTTTAAAAGTATTTTATTGGGGCGCCTGGGTGGCGCAGTCGGTTAAGCGTCCGACTTCAGCCAGGTCACGATCTCGCGGTCCGTGAGTTCGAGCCCCGCGTCAGGCTCTGGGCTGATGGCTCGGAGCCTGGAGCCTGTTTCCGATTCTGTGTCTCCCTCTCTCTCTGCCCCTCCCCCGTTCATGCTCTGTCTCTCTCTGTCCCAAAAATAAATAAAAAACGTTGAAAAAAATTAAAAAAAAAAAAAAGTATTTTATTAAGATACACTATCTTCATTTACTAAAATGTTATGAACTATGCAAGACAAATTTACTTCTTTGCTGTATTGTGTCTTCCTCTCATCAAAGTAACCAGGGAGGGAAGAGAATAAAAAACAAAGCAAATATCACTTCTTAAGTTTTGATATAAAATTTTTAAAAAATCTCTAAATTATTGTAAAAAGTAAATTATACTCTAAAATAGAATAAACTATCTTTTAAAAAATACTCAACATAAGCACAAAGTTGAAGATTTACCCCATATAATGAATCTTTAGCACAAACATTTGTTTAAAGACTATGAAAAACAAATCTGAGCAATACTTACTATAAAAGAATTTAAGAAAAGTCAAGGTAAAGGAGAAGAGATACTTAAATGACTTACTTATTGTTAAAAAGTACAAGATAAAGGAAAACTATTTAAATTTTAGGTTCGTATCAGGATTTTCTTTTGTCTCCTTGTTTATTTTCACATTTAAAACTTAATTTAGAAAGTCTTAGCCTCTGTTTGAGGCTTTTTTTTAAAGTCTATTTTAAACTACATTTAAATCTGGGTTTAGTAAACCTTAGACTCCCTTTGAATTATTTTCCAGAGTCTGTTTATAAATACTCAATTATTCCCTTTGACAAAACGAAATTTTTCAACTCAAAGCCCCAAGAAGTAGAGAATTCTTAATGGTGATTATATTAAAACAAAACAACTCTTCAAAAAGACTAATATTTAATAGAAAGAAAACTATTTCTTGCCTTCAAAATCAATAACATGACAGCATACGGCTCAAAATCACGCCCTGAATACCCAAGTCTCTTCTCTCTGAAATAACTGCCTAAAAAGAAGTCAACTGAGATGTGACATACTAAAACCATACTTGAGTCACTGTGTAAGAATTCATTTTGCATTTAGAAATCCACCACACAAATCCAGAGTTCCTTAAAATAAAAAGCCTAAGAAAATCCTGCCAAATATTTAAGTGTTTGATTTTCAAAAACTGTAAAAGAAAAAGAGAAAGAAATAAAAGATCTTTCAAAAATGTAAAAGAAAAAGAGGAAAATGACACAAGTAATTGTTCACTGTGGTTTGCTAATGTGTTTTCAAAGATACAAATTCCCAAATACAATTAGAACCAAAGTTTTAAGTTTTCATCTTTACTAATGCAGCCTTTATATATATACATATACGTGTGTGTGTGTGTATATATGTATATGTGTGTGTGTGTGTGTATATATACACACACACACACACATATACATATACATATACATATACATATACATGTACATATATATATACATATATATATGCTCTTTGCCCACTTTGGCAGAAAGGAAATGGTGATTTTGAAGAATACCATTAGGACACAGGCCTGCTTATATTTCCAGGAAATTCTGGCAAACAATTAACTCTAACAACAGCTTCTTCTGGCTTCCGTTGTGAACGGCTTTACTCTGAGACACCAAGAGAGTAAAATCTGTGATGTGCTGTCACGTTAGTATTAAATTCTGCACTCCACCTAAGATTTTATGTGTTAAATTATCGTTGGTTTTTGTTTTACTTCTAGTCCCAATGTCACAAAGAAGCTCAGCATGACGAAAATAAGGGACTCTTCCTCACAGCTTAGAATAAAAATGTGATGGTTTGAAAACCAGCTTAAAAATTCTGCAGTAATACCGAGAATATTCTCAAAACAGAATAACTGCTGATGGTATTTTTGAAAATATATTGAAATACTTTGTGTTGCTATCAATCATATCCGAAACAGAATGCAAAGTACATTCCATTAAAAACATCACTGTACCTTGCTTTTATCTTCTCTCTTTATATCTATTTTCTAAATGGGCAGGCAAAAGTCAGGGGAAAAGCTTTTTTATAATTCTATCCATTTATATATCTTCAAAGAATTAATATCAACATCATAAGACAGTTCCTTATGTACTGGAAATCCTAAATCAATATATTGATATTTCCATCAGAAGAAAATGATACCCCATTTAGAGATCAAAAATGTTTACTTCTTAATTTTGTAGTTAGGTAGAATTCTCCATAGAATGGAAAATGACAAAAAGCAATTTATCAGTAGACACATAAAATAAACCTATTCCTTTCAAGCATGGACTCCTGTGTTTATTTACAAAGAATGAGAGTATGGTAAAAATAATATTTTCAACACTACAAATGAGGGTTATTACCTCAATTTCTAAAGAAATGCCTCCCTCAATGCTTTCTTCAAACATCCAAATCCCAGCTTAATAAAAACAAATGGCATTCCTCATTTCTTCAAAATTGCACATTCGATATCATAAGCTTTGTTTTTTTTTAACAAGACGCTAACACTTTCAAATTTAGTAATTAAGTATTCATAAGCCTGAGTTTAGGCGGTAGTGTTCTGGGGATGATGGGATGACTATGATAAATATATTCATAACTTTCAAACTAATGAATTTAAATACATAAAAATAAAACAAATAAGAAGGGAAATTAAAACAGTACAAAATCCCTAAAAGTGGTCTTTGGTATTGCATCACATGACTAACTAAATAATAAATGTGTGGAGTAGTATCATTGAATCTTAACATTTTTATCCTTCAGTAATTCTACTGAATTACTGAATTCCACCTCTGAATCTGAAAAGCAGCTACAGTCAAAATTATAGAGTTTGACATTTTCAAGCTAAAAATGTACATTTTTGCGTCTACCAAGAAACTCACCTGAACACTTACTGTATTATGTTATTGAAAAATGTGGGTAAGTATTAAATATTGAAAAACATGTAAGTGTTGAACCTTTTACTTTCTAACTCCAATTTCCAATAAATTTGGAAAATATTTTATAAGACAAATATTCCTTCAAGTAAAATATGCTACTAAATAAAGTGTGGCATACGACAATCAATCCTATCCAATGGATTTAGTCAACAACCATCAACCACGAAGGTTTCCCATTCCTACCATAAGCCCAAACATTAATAAAACAAAGAATATTTTAAATCACGAATTTCTAGAAATTCTACATGATTAAATAACATTTTGTCCAGAATCATAACTAATTTAACACCACTAACAAAAAAGGGAAGATTTTAAATTGCACTCTATGATGGTACAGAGGTAAACTTTATTCAGGTTTGTGTATTTCCTTTCCAGTGAGACATCTAGATAAAATTTGTAGGGTTGAGAGTCTTGAACAATGGTAGAAAAAAATTTTTAATGCTACACTGATGTTTATGAACAGGAATTTTTTTACTGCCCTCTAGTGGCGAAGAGTCAAGTCACTGTATGAAGATCAAAGCCTGTCATGAGGAACACTCATGATGGGGGAGGGGGCAACAAAAAGATCTTGAAAAACAGAACAGTTAAATTTTACGCCACATGTCATACTTCTCTTCAGGAGATTAATTATTAAACAAAAGAAGACTCCGTATACGAAAGTCAAATTTTATTTGCTAAAACAAATTATAAGAATTACATGAGCAGCCTTAATAAAGGCACAACATTGTACATCAACCACAAAATACAGTCAGCGGGTCAAAAAATGAAAGTATCAGTACATCTTTTCAACAAGATATTAGAAGACTTGACTCATTCTTTAATTTTACTGGACTGGCTATTTTTAGACCTTAGAGGTGATCTTACAAAACTTACCTTCCATGCTCTCTAAAATGCTAAATTCTAAACAAATAAAAGTATTTAAATTCCACAGAACCAAGTAGGCTAAATTAATATTCAAATCTGTGCACGAACGACATTTTACAAAGTAGATTTCACGAAAACAGTTGTCCCGTGTAGGAAATTTACAACTGATACGACATAAAAGTATATATACTTTTACACTAACTTCCTTTTTTAACCAAATTAGTCCTCTCCAAGTATTTTCCTGAGCACATACCTAAGTCTATTCATTATTTTGCTCTCTTTTTCGATATTCATTTTCCACCATGAGAAATAATGGTATTTTTTAGGATGCAAATAAAACACACGATCATTAAAATAGCTGTCGAAAAATAAAGTATTATGTGAATTGTGATATTCTAGATCTCACATATAACACGTGCCAAACAGCTCCACGGTATCGAAAAAAGCATGTCATCTTGGAGATGTATGTAGTTGATTCACATGGCTTGTCTTAGAGGAGAATCGGAGAATGCAATAGACAAATAACCCAACAGAAAGAATAAAACCCTCTAGACCTGGACAGGAAGGTTACGGTAGGAGGGAGACAAGGGGACAGGAGGGACAGGCTGTGTGTGCACCCTATCTCCCCGCTTCCTCGCCTTCAGGAGCTCCGTGATCATGGGAGATGAACTGAGCGCTTGACGATTTTTGTGTATTTGTTTTTACACAAGGTAAACAGTGCCTGCAAACCACGGCTACCAGGCCCTTCTCTCCAGGGATTTCAATAAATGTTGAAGGCTGATTATGTCAAAATGTGGAAGAAAAGCACCTTCACACTTTCTTCTGGGCCCAAACACGAAAAACCATCAGGAGGCTCACGGGACTCTCCCCACACACAAGGAAGCACAATCCTGAAACAGCTCTCTAGTCATTTCAAAGACTCAAGTAAGTGCAAAGTGCTTGAAGATTTTCATCAAGTGGAAAATTCTGGATGAAAAAGGGCATTTGAAAAGCACTGCCTTGAGCAGTTCTAGCAATAAATACAGCAGACAAGGACACTAATAAAATCTTTTTAAAAGAATGTTAATGATGCCACAATCCTCAAAGTTAATATTGAAAAGTAAAAAATGTTCACAGAAATATCTGTCTTGTTCCCATTCTGCTATGGACAGCAGGTGTCCCCTGGCGTAGAGAACTTTCTGAACAGTTCAACACAGACTCATCCCAACTGAGTTCCAATTCACGTTCAGAAATGGAACAAGACCGCTTAAAAAATAAATAAAACAGATTTTTTTTTTCGGATGCAAGTTTTCTAAGAAGTTTGCCAGAATTAAAAAATTAGGATAATACATCTCTATAGCAATTAAATTAGTTACAATTAGTCTTTGGGAAGAAATATTAGAAACCAGTTTCCAAAGAAATCCAGACACCAAAAAACACTTACGAAAAGAAACGTGCAATGAGTGGCTAAAAGAGCCAAGACACGGGCATCAGGGACAATTTGCTCTTTCTTGACACAAATTTTGGCAAAATAATTACAACCCTAAGTTCACTTTCTAAGTTTCAGCATACATCAAATTTAAAAAGGCTTTAAGAGTAATGAAGAAAAACGAGTGCTCAAATTATCATGTCAAACAAAGGTTTCACTGAGTTGACATTCAGTGTATGTCATAATCAGAAACAAAAAAGTAATAGATACATAATGTTTTATTAATATCTTTCCTACCAACTCTTTTTCTGATTAAACACGTAAACTGCTAAATGTGATATTTAAAGAAATGGGGCTTTAGAAACTGTGTCTTTCTGAGACAGCTTAGACTTTAAGAATAGACATCAGTGGGGTGCCTGGGTGACTCAGTTGGTTGATTTTGGCTCACGTCATGATCTCATGGTTTGTGAGTCCGAGTCCCCAGTCGGGCTCTGTGCTGACAGCTCAGAGTCTGGAACCTGCTTAGGATTCTGTGTCTCCCTCTCTCTCTGCTCCTCCCCCGCTTGTGCTCTGTCCCTCTCAAAAATAAACATTAAAAAAAAAATGTGATTTTCAAGGCCACACACTCCATACTGGGGAGTGTTGTTCAGCTTCACTGTCAGACCCAAAAGTTCACTTCTGCAGTTGACACAGGGTGTGACTTAAGGAAAAGAGTAAATTCGAAGTATTAATTCAGCACAAGAAACACTTAACAAACGGTGCATGTCTGTGTAGTTTTTAAAACTTGATAAAGTACAATGGGCTGCTGAAATTTTATGCTTTTAAAAAATAATTTTTTAATGTTTATTTATTTTTGAGAGAAAGAGACAGAGTTCGAGCAGGGGAAGGGCAGAGAGAGAAGGAGACGGAGAATCCAAAGCAGGCTCCAGGCTCCGAGCTGTCAGCACAGAGCCCGACGTGGGGCTCGAACCCACGAACTGTGAGATCATGACCTGAGCCGAAGTCAGATGCCTACCTGACTGAGCCACCAGGCGCCCCTCAAATTTTAGGCTTTTGACGTCACTCTTTGCCATAAAAATTAACATTTTCTAATTCTTAAAACAATTTTTTTCCCATTAAGAACATTCTTCCAGCATTAAAGAAATCCATACGTCAGTCTTAAAAACTTTACTTCCTTACCAGTTTTTTCTCCTCACCAAGCCCAAACAATTAAACTTAAAACCATACACAGGAACCACAACCACACCATCTGTTTTTACTGACGGGGACTGAAAAAAGAAACCTGTTTTCTAAATCTGAAAATAGGGGGAAAACATAAAGGTTTGGTAAAGACTAAAGTGGCTTTAGACAAATGTATTCGTTTTCAACACCCACTAAAAATCTCTGAGGAGTTTCAGCCATTAGAGGAGACTTCACTTAATCAAGTGTAGGTCACTTTGGAAGTTGTCAGGTAATACCATCAAGGGCTTATTTGGGAATGGTCAATGCCATTTTTTAGAAAGCAAAGAGGGTCCACTTGGGGGCTCCTCACGAAATCAGTCTAAGTAATTTACACAAAAGAGGACCATCCCATGCATTCGACAAAGCTGCAATATATTCAAACGTCTGAGAGAGACAGGAAGACAGAGCACAGAGTTTGAAGAGGACAGTACCTACGAAGCTTGAATTCTCTTTTGGAATCCAATTAGCGTAGTCACTTGAGAGATACTGAATTCTTATTTGTCCAATAAAGATGGCGATGGACATATCTGAGTGATTGTTCGATAGAGACAGATATTAAAACCATCTGCGACTACAGAAAGGGAAAACGGCTGATGAATTAGTCAGTGAAGACAAAATCCCTAAGTGTGGGCTTGCTACTCCTTGTCATTTACATAAGTTAAATTTATGAACAGAATAGAGAAGTATGCATATGTATGTAAGAAGAGATGTTAGGGTTTCTAACGATATAAGCCACTGAAGTTATCAATCTTGTAAGACCTGCAAAATACTTTTCTGAATTTCCTCTGCTACGACGGCATTTCAGCCTGATGTTAAACATATAAAAACATATCCTCCATCCTAAATGGGATTTGTTCTCTAAAGCTTCCGCCTAGTAAATTTCCTCAATATTTAAACTTTCATAAAACCAGAAAAAGGGGGACCAGTTTTAGATAAGTAATATACATAAATAGTAGACATACCCATTCCCCATCCCTTTGTCCCAGATTTTGAATTTACTTAAACTGAAAATCACAGATGTGTTCTTAAAAGAACAGAATTTGCCAACATAGTAAGATGGTAACTTACGCACAGGCAGATGTAAAGGGTGCCCTTCCTCTCCCTCTCTTAATAACAACCAAAATGGCCACAGGCTACACCACCTAGAGATAACCTAGCACCGAAAGAGCACATCACCTTACAAGAACTGTCGGAATTTCGGCTAGTTCCACTGTAGCTGTGACCAGTTAGAAGGAAGATTCTTCCAATGAATTTGCATTGCTCATCCTGAGAAACAGAATTAAGGACTTACACAGAGGAAATCCTGATGAAACGTGGCTCACGTCACCTCCGTGAAGAACTGAGGTGTGCAGATGGGGGTAGGTCTAGGAGAAGTGAGACATCACTTGCAACCCCTTCAGCTCCTGGGGGCCAACAGCACTAGGAAGCAGCTACTAAGGTTAAATTTAAAGCTACAGGCACAGATAAACCAGGAAAGTGCAATTAAAAAGAAAGCAGGGGATAGAATATCCGTATCAGGTAAGGTAGTAATCTCTCATATTAAAAAAAAACATTAATTTGGATAAAAAGAATCTATTAAAACTGCAATATGCAATGAGGATATAGTAGGCATGAACTCTATGTAGCAAATAAAGCAAAAGAATATGAAACTCATTGAAAAATAAACAGAAACAAGGGGCACCTGGGAGGCTCAATCAGTTAAGCGTCTGACTCTTGGTTTCGGCTCAGGTCATGATCTCACAGTTCGTGAGTTTGAGCCCTGTATTGGGCTCTAAGCTGACAGTAAGGAGCCTGCTTGGGATCCTCTCTCTCCCTCTCTCTGCCCCTCCCCTGCTCATTCTCTCTCTTCTTCCTCTCTCTCAAAATAAATAAACTTAAAAAAAAAATAATAAAAACAATAAACAGAAACAAAACAATAACGAAAGACTTTAAAAATCTAACAGGTCTTTCAAATAACATGAAAAAAAAAGAATATTTACCCTTGGGATTTCAATCAGTGATTCTCAATCAGGGACAGCCCCACTGGCCTGGGAACGACTGGAAAGGCGGTGTGGGGAGGGCGAGGTGTTTGGGTGGCTACAAAGTTGGTTTAGTGTCTATGAACAAGAGTTAAGACCACTAGGTATCCTGAAACACAGGGATAGTTCCTCAGAGAGCAGACTTAGCCCATCTATAACGCTAACAGTATCTCGGCGGAATTATATTCAGTCGTCTGAATCATGAATAAATTTGAATTTGCCTTAATAGATACAGAGCAAATGTTGATACCTACATATAAAGAATATACTTTTTTAAAAATACAATCATTCATAAAGATGTATCCAGTATTAGGTAAGAGGCCTTCAAGTTGTGGTATCTGCAATTCTGGGAGTAAGAAAAGCTCTTCTAGGAGGTGTGCATGCCTGAGTAGCCCAAAGGAGTCCATTTCAGGCCTTGATACTGATTTGGCTGAAGGGATAACTGCAGAAGAAATTTTCCTTTCTTACCTACACTCAAAGGACAGAAAACCATTCAAAAGTTGCCATGTGGCAATGCCCCAATATACACTGTAGAGCAGTAGGCTGACGAACAACCAACAGTTAAACTGTACCCCGATAAAACAAAGCATTACGAACGCTTAATACCCCATTTCATTAAGAGATACACTTCCAACAGAATTTTATTATTTTTTTTTAATTTTTTTTTTTTTAACGTTTATTTATTTTTGAGACAGAGAGAGACAGAGCATGAACGGGGGAGGGGCCGAGAGAGGGAGACACAGAATCTGAAACAGGCTCCAGGCTCTGAGCTGTCAGCCCAGAGCCCGACACGGGGCTTGAACTCACAGACCGTGAGATCGTGACCTGAGCCGAAGTCGGACGCTCAACCGACTGAGCCACCCAGGCGCCCCCAGAATTTTATTTTTATAGCCAATAATTTTTTATTAAATATGCATATCTGGTTTTGGATCAGGTGCATACTGACTGTATTAAAAACTCAAAGCAGAAATTTTGCTCCCAGTCCTTAGAATCTTGTAGCCACGGGGGGAAAAAAAAAGTTAATTCCACTTCTTATTTACCTATGGCTGCAAATAAAGGACTTTCAAGAATAAATAATAAATATAATTTAATTAATAAAACTAAACTTCATTAAAATAAAGTGCTCTCAGGAAAGTGGAATGAAAATACAAGTCTCAGAGAGAACATAAAATAGTGTAAAATATCCAATTGTCAGCTTCTTAATTTATTTGTACATAAAGGATGGCGAGCATAAAATTACTAGGACGTTTACCATTTATTATTAGTAATGTACATTTAAAAATTATGTTCCAATTTTTTTTTAAATGTTTATATATTTTGAGAGAGTGAACAGGGAAGGGGCAGAGAGAGAGGGAAGCGAGAATCCCAAGCAGGCCCCTTGGTGTCAGTGCAGAGCCCAACAGGGGACTTGAACTCTCAAACTGAGAACATGACCTGAGAGGAAATCAAGGGTCAGACACTTAACCAGCTGAGCTACCCAGGTGCCCCATGTTGTAACAGTTTTATACAAAATGTCAATATATGTCATACATTGGAAATTAATTAATCTTACGCAACTGTTCTTACTGGTGATAAAAAACATTAGATTTTAACTAAAAAATGTGTGAGAGTGTATTCGGTTTTTCAAAATTCTTTTAGTGAGACTACAAGGCAAAAGTTTGAAGCCCACTATAAAAAATGCAAAGAAAATCTCAAAAAAATTCTAACAGCTAACACTCTCCAAGTCACATTATCTGATTCCAATAACCCAGAAAAATTAAATCTGCAGTTGCAAAATGTACACAAATTAATGATTTAAAAAACACCCACACATGGAGGGGGACAAAGCTGTACTCATCAGCATATTAGTAACCATAATTATGTTCAAGGAAAAAAACCAAAGGGGGTTCAGCTAGATTAGATCAGAGGTTGCTAATTGGAAAAGAAAAACAATTATAAATTAAGGAGGTAAGGTTTGGAAAAAAAAAAACAAAAAACATGTAACAGAGACCTACTGCTAGTCTAATCAGGAAAACAAACAAACAAACAAACAAACAAACAAACAAAAAACCCTGAAAATAGAAACATAAAACTTTAGGATAAGAAAAAGGTAGTTCCAAGTATATTTAGGCAGAATAAGAGAAGCAATTCAAGGTTCTAGAAAGAATGGAGGTCTTGGCCTCTACTCTATAATTTACTCACCAGGCAAAAAGTCTTTTGAAATGTCTAAAATTAAAGAATCCACTCAAGAAACCAGCCCCCCCCCCCCCAACCTGGGTATCTTTAGTAATTAAAATGAACCACTCTTTTAACTTTCAGGGAAAGTTTAATTGGCAATAATGATAGGGAAAATCCAGCCAAACGTGTTTCACTAAAATTAAATTTGACTCTTCATCATGTCTGGTGACAATAATTATTTAATGAAGTTTTAGAATAAAAGTGGACTTCTGGATATAAGTTCTAAGGAAACAGGAGAATAAGTCATGTGCACTGTGACATCATATGGAATATTGCTTAAATGATCTATACATCTATGATTATCTCCATTTCATTTTTATTTCTTAAGTACTTACTTTTAGAAGTCATCTACCTAATTTATAATAGACAAATATAACTAACAATATATTTATTTTTATATATATGAGGAAGCTCATCAGATAAAGACAGTATACAGTGGCACATTTGCTCTCCTAACAGTGGAAGGCCACTTTCAAATGTTTTTAGATAGTCTGAATGTACTTGCATTACGGTCAAGTTTTTATTATACTGAGGATAATTAAGCATGTTTTAGATTATTTTCCTCCCCCTGGCTGTCCAGCTTTTGGTCATTTCACTGCTCATTAAAATTTCCCCAAGAAAATGGTCAGGGAAGGAAATCCCAATAAATTTCAAGGCAAGTATAATTTTACTCTTATTGACAGGTAGGGCACATTCTGTTACCGGAGGATTTCTATACCACAAGAACACCACCAATCTGCATTTAAACGACTTAAAATACTGTCCCCAATCTAATTTACTTTTAAAACCCTGTAACTGTCTTATTCAAATGGAAAAGTTTCAGGGCTGTGCAACAAATGTGTTGCCATTTACCTGGAGGATTATGGGGCCTTCCCTCTAAGGGTAGTTCTCTTAGGACCTGCAGGCTTCAAAACATCCCAGAACCGACCCGCGCTTGAGGCAAAGGGTTTTGAGAGCCCCTGCCTAATGGACCTACACTGGAGCACATCTCCGATGGCAAACTCTCACCTGGTGTTCGCAGAAGCTTCAAAACATGGTGGTGTTACCAACGTATTTTATTTTCACTGCTGGCAAAGATGAAATACAGATCTTTCCAATTTCCTAGGACCCCTTCTCCTCTTAGCAGCCATTATGGTTTGCTGTTCATTTCCTTTCCCCGCTTTGAAATTATCTGTATACATCCTATTCTGTAGCCTACTGTAGAAGGGATAGGGTTGAAGTCCAAATATGTAACCAAAGGGGCTGTGTTCCTGGCATTCAGAACTGAGAGAAATTAATGTTATAGTATTGTTCTTCTTCTGTTATACTCTGGGTTACACGAGAACTTGCAGGTTATCCTGCGAAGCTTACGACATTGCGAGGAAATACTCTTTGAGTTCCAAATACACTTTTAAAATACAGAGTTATAGAAATTGGGGGTTGACTTTATCTGTCTGGCTTATACAGTGTTTCCTTATCAAATTTATAACACAGCATTTATGTCTTACTCTTACTAGTGAATAAATAACTCACTTAGGACAATATAGCCAGATAAATGACTTTAGGGCCCTACCACGAAACTAGTTCCAATAATATATAAAAAACTTCCATACTTTTTAATGATGACCTTACCCGAGGGATAAGTTAGTATTCACTGCCACTTGAGATTCTTTCCAACTCTACGATTCTATTACTCATTTCTAAAAATGGCCCAGTCCCAGCTGGATATTTTGTAATTAAAAAATTCAAATTTATAGGAACTCTTCCAAATGTCCAGGGATATCTGATACAACAGAAGGAAAAAAAAACATTATTAAAATCACTCCTTTATATTTGTTATAAAGCAGGATTTTATATATACATTATGCAGGTAGAAATATAACTATTTTATTTTTTCTAAGGCTGATGCCGTTATTTTAATAAAACACTGGTACGAGCAAAAGATACTAGGTAAGAATCCAGAACTGCATTTAGTTCCCTTTCTACACGACCTACGTACGTATGTCCACAAATCTCTTAAATTCACTGGGTCTTGATTTTCTCACGATCTTGATAAGTCCTTTGTTACCTAGAGTTATGTAACTCTTTTGGAATGTAACACATGAAATATGAATTAGGTGAATTGAAAATGTGGCAATTAACGCTTTAATTTTTTTTGACTACTGTAAAATTATGAAATTGGGGCATATGGTAGCAGAGCTTAACACTAAACAAAACAAGAGATATAAATCTCAGCTTGTTTCTTTATTCTACTTTTAAGAATTCATTTATGCAGAGGCTCAGATGCTTATCAATATTCAAGAATAAACACTGTTAGAGACAGTGCTTCCATTGGAGATTTGTACAAATAAACACAGACTTTCAAAAAATCACTCACTGACTCTTCTGGCTAAGTATGTAAAAGAAATTCTAAAATCATCTCATCAACTGATTTACGGATCTTTATTTTAAATCACTTATTTTAAACATCCATATTGAGATTAGTTTTTTCCCCCAAAGTAATTGGCCAGTAGCTCAAAACACAGATTAAATTAGTGACTATTATTTTTGGAAACAAACGAGAGATAGTGTTAATATACTAATTATAAAACACCCACACCTTCCATACCCCCCCTCACAGTCTCCCACAACCCCCTACACACACCCTCCCACACATGAGATTTTGTTTATTTTCAATTTACATAAAGGCTCCTGAGAGATAAGTAAATAACTTTGGCTACCAAGCCTAATACAGTACTAAAGGGGGATCCATTAAAATTAATGTATCAAATTGGGTTACTTATTTCTAAACAAATCGACAGAACTAAAAAAAAGTAGATTGGCAAAAAAAAACATGTGTTATTTTCTTTATCAGGAAAACTTCCATGCAGGTGTGGGGAAAGAACACAGTTCTGGTCCATGATAATGGACATTTGAATGGAGGGGTATTATGTGTCAGTTTAAATAAAAGTACAATAAAAGAATTTCAGAGCTGAAAGAATCTCTGAGATCTTCTATTCCAAGCCAATCCTTTTAAAAGGTCTTTTGAGTCATTATTTAGGATTTTTGTAATCCAACCCAAATAAGGCAGTGGGCACCAGAGCACAGATTAGAAGCCACATCGCTGACATCCATCTTGTCCTTATAACCAGGACGCATGGCCCATGGAACGCAGAAAGCTGGCCACTGTCAAATATACGAGGGATCCTAATGCTATAAGGACCTAACACTAAACAAAGTAACTTGTTTTTGAACAAAGTGGGAGAAACTTGGTTATTTAATGAATAAATGATGATGAAATACTTTTACGCCTTTTATTTGTTGCATTTGCCTCTGGGCTTTGAAACATTTCAAACTGGCCAACATTTTTTTTTTTTTATGAATTTAATGATTGTTTACATTATTAGGAATTTAAGTTTTGTAAGTCGGATCATTCCCTCTACTTCCTTCTCCTGTGCAACCTGAGGGACAACCAGAGACAAGACCTGGGTCTTCCTGACTTCCTTACACAGCAGTGTACTTAAGTTCATTTCAAGGAAAACGGAACAGAGGAAGTAAACTGAGCAACAGAGGTGACGAAGCACTACGCTCTCCGCTCCCCCTCCTGTCCCCCGCCCCCCGCCCGATTCTCCCAGGCCAGCCATTTCTGGAATATCTGCCTTGGAAAAATATTCTGCAATAAGATTCAGGCATATTTTCATATAATAAAATGTACTTGTCTTAGAAAACCTGTCGAACACGTGTTTAAAAATTTATATTATTGAATAAAATCAATTACGATTGTAAACAAGAAAGACAGGGAAGGTCTGGGGTTTGAAACACATCCCTCTCCCCCAGTCAGCACCTGGGCGGACATTAAGCTGTGGGCCATCAGACAGACCTGGGGAAAACGTGTATGTACTTCAGGGAAGTGGAGGCTGGGAGGCCCATTTGCTTCATGGAGAAAAAATATCCCAGCAGTAGAAGAGAAAGCTGAGCGATCATCCAACAACCTAAGTGGATATTGTTTCAGGCCTGAAATGAGACATCGCCGTAGATGAATCCCACTGATAAACCCGTTGCTCTCCGACTGGTAGAAAAGTCCTTGATCCAGAACCTTTTCCTATTCTCCACCCCTTACCTCCCCCAAAAGGCACAATAGACCTTTCTACCACTGAAGATTTACAAGGTACACGTTCACAGAGAAGGGTTTAAGCCATATTCCCCAGTAGTCTGTTTTACATATATACCCTCCCCCTGGCGGGGCTGACCCCCAGTGGAGTGACAACCATGTACAGTATGAGCACTGATGGGCCTCTTCCCTGGTCTGCAGCCTCCCTAGTCACTACCCCGAAAGGGTCTCTCCCACCTAATTAACCAGTAGCTGTTCCCTAGGAAAGGATCTCATCCATCATTCCTTGGAAATATAACACTTTAGACTTCAGTGTATCATTTATTGTCTTGAAAGATGATGATAAACCTCCTGAAATTCCTGACCTAGATATCTATTCATTCTCACGGAGAAATACTTCAAGCGCTTATTAAAATACGGTTGATATTTTAAAACAATTCCCGGGTATGTATGGGTATTTCACTTTTGCAACTCAAATCGAAAGCCAAGGGTAATTTTTTGAATAAATTACAAATAAGCTTTGTTGGCAATCATGAAGTTCATTTGTTATACCACTTATTTTTTTCATTAAAAATATAGTAAGTTTAGGGGCGCCTGGGTGGCTCAGTCGGTTAAGTGTCTGACTTCGGTTCAGGTCATGATCTCACGGTATGTGAGTTCGAGCCCCGCGTCGGTCTCTGTGCTGACAGCTCAGAGCCTGGAGCCTGCTTCAGATTCCGTGTCTCCCTGTCTCTCTGCCTCTCCCCTGCTCATGCTCTCTCTCTCTCTCTCCCAAAAATAAATAATCATTAAAAATATTTTTTAAATAGTAAGTTTAAAACATACAGGGAAATTGAGAGGCATAAGACCATACCCACAAAAATTTTATTACAACTAATGATTACCGTGTACTCTATAAAGCTAAATTTACAACTAGAAGAAAGTTTATATTTTCTGAGTGCTATATCTGTAAGCTCGTCAGCCTCAATAGCTTTTGCTTCTGTTTAGTTTTTCAAATTCTGAAAGTAAAAAAAGAAGCATAAAAGCTAAATTTTAATTGCCCCATGACTGAATAGCAAACACTCAAAATTCTATGGCCCTCCTACTGGAGTTTCCCATATAGTGAGATCCAGGAGAAGAGACACGTACGTCAGTTTTGGCAGATAAAATAGCTTTTAAAGAACAAGAGTACGAAGGTATGAGTGCCCAGTTCTAACTTCTCTCAACCCACTAAGGAATGAGAAAGCAAAAAACTGAGGCCAGCAAAGAAAACCATTTTTTACCTGCTTCTTCTGTGTTACTTTTTCTCCCACTGTAGTAGGCTGAATAGTGTGCCTCCAAAATTCATGTCCACCCAGAACCTCAGAACGCGACCTTATTTGGAAATGAGGCCTTGGCGGCTACAGTTAGTTAAGATGAAGTCATATGCTTTGGGGTAGGCTCTAAATCCAATGACTGGTGTCCTTGAAGGATGAATAAAGGACAAGGTGAGGAAGGGACATAGAGGGACAGAGGGAAGATGGCCACGTGGAGACGATCTCAGTGAGGCACAGGCCAGACAACGCCTGAGCCACCAGAAGCTGGAAAGGGCAAGGAAGGCCGTCCCCTAGAGCCTTCAGGGGAAGCACGGCCCTGCTGGCACCTTGACTTTGAGCTTCCAGCCTCCAGAATTATGAGAGATTCAATTTCTGTTGTTTTAAGCCACCCAGTTTATAATAATTTGTTAAAGCAGCCGTAGGGAACTCTACCTCCTCAAATGCCTAAGAAACCAACCAATGAAGCATTACATCTTTCTTGGGCCGGTACAGTGCTTTGTTTCCTGTTTTCATCTAGTCTTTGGTGATTGATGCTAATATTTAAACTTAGCCATCAGCCTAACAGCCTAGTGCTATCACCCAAAATGGCATTATAGTTTGGCTTCAACCTTTTCAGTAATGATGAAGCTTGGTCTATGTTTAGTAAAGTTTAACACAGACGTGAGATCTGGATCTACCTTTGGCCAATGAGAAACAGAATAAAACATTCTCAGTAAAAATTTAAGACCCCAAACCATTTTATTTCCACAAGAAACTCGTAGGCATGCATTAAAGTGTTATAAGCAAGACAGGGTTGTAAGAATACTGTAAGACAGTATACTTATTTGTGAATTTCTTATATCTTAATATTAATTAAGCACCAATGCCAAACACAGAGTTGGCACTAAGTATTTCTTTTTTAAAGTGTATTTATTTTTGAGAGAGAGAGACAGTGTGTGTGTGCACATGGGGGGCGTGGGGAGCAGGGGCAGAGAGACAGGGAGACCCAGAATCCAAAGCAGGTTCCAGGCTCTGAGCCGTCAGCACAGAGACCGACGCGGGGCTCGAACTCACATACCGTGAGATCATGACCTGAACCGAAGTCAGACACTTAACTGACTGAGCCACCCAGGCGCCCCTTAATAAGTATTTCTTAAGTTAAAGTGAATACTCTAGCAGTATACTATTGCTATAAATACCTGGGAACAGTGATTTCCAACTCCCTAATACTTTCATAAGACATTTATTTATTTGCTCCCAAAACATTTTAGTGTTTTATTTTACCAGTTTGTATAAAACCACTGCAAACATTTGTTTTACTGTGTTCAAGCTCTTTCTTTAAGAAAGACTTAACTATTAGAAATTAACTTTAATGGGTTATGTATATTTTACTCACTCCCCTGAGAGTTTTTAATCAATACGCCCTTTCTCTGCCCCACCCTCTAGAAGAGTGTCAGTAACACTACCGAAGAAATTCTGTCTCTAAAATAAGGCAATGGATGTTCAGAGACCACAAACGAAGTAAATTTAGGGAGCACTGGGGAGAGGAAGAGTACATTCAGAAAGCTTCTAATTCAACAAGCGAAAGATACAAATATATTAATCTTACCTATAGACAAAATGACATTAAATGGTTCTAAGGTAGTAAGATTATAAGGTAAAAACAGAAGTATGGCTCTCTCACAGAATCTATCTGAAAACATATTATTTCTCTGAAATCATCTTTCCATGGCATGCAATTTTATAACTTCTAAAATTCTAAATCAATACTGCAGAGAACTACACATTACTGCCATATTCAGCATAAGCCTGGTTCATATTTTAGTATTTCCAACTCAATTCGAGCTTAACTTTATTGTAAAATTTTCCTGAAAAAGTTTTAAATCTGGCAAGTGTAGTAATACCAGGATTCCTCTGAATCACAGATGAATATTTTATATTTTACAAAACTCATTATTTCATGAGCACATTATTTTTAGCTTTTACCCTTTCAACTGTGAGGAAAACATCTCTAAATCTAAAGGTTAATGATTTACTGACAATTACGAATGTTTATAAAAGTGTGGCAAATTCTTGGTCTATTTGAGAACATTTATTCCTTAATATTTTATTAATCACAGTAAGAGCCTCTGTTACATTTAATGAATAGCACTTTTTTCAGGAAAAGACTCACACAAGTAAGAGACACTTGGGCTAACGTATTCCAGCAACTGAACGATCCATCTCAAGTAAAGTGAAATGCTGGCAACAGATGTAAAGGCTAATATTGTGAGTAACATTCAGACAATACTGGGTCACCTCACAATGACCGTCACCGCTGCACCTCACCTGCAATGGTTTCAAAAAAACAATGCTCTTTATGTGAAGTCTTATTTCAAGGTGGTCTCCCAGATTCAGGCAGAATAACGCTGTGAGTGTCTTTCCTTTTGCTTTTAAACTACAAAAATGATAAACTAGACTTTTGGGGTTTTTTTTCACAAGACTATGGCTTTCATATAGAGTTAGAAAACCCTCAAATTTTTCATTTCACTGTTTTTTTTAGCTATTACAAAAATATCAAGCAAATTTAAGTGGTTCTTTGGCAGCCCGAAAAAAGTAATTTTAATCGCATGTCTGTAATGTCTGAAGAATGCGAACTACAAGACAGACCTAAAGTTCAGGCAGTCAGTCAACAGGCTTCTCTGTTCAGATAAAGGGGTTCTAAGTACATGCGTTCTGGGGGAGGAGGGCTGTTGAAAAGTCAAACAAGCAAACAAACAAAACCCCAAACAGAAGACATAACCTCTGACCTTGAGTTTGCCATCTAAAGAAAGCCATCGAGTAGAGAGCTTAACCAATTGCATCAGTCCGTGAGAGCAACCTCTTAAGAGCCCAGGGGAGGCTGTAATGAGCATGTAAGAAAGGAGGAAGTCTGCAATCCTTTGTTGGAAAAAGTGACTGAGCAGTTAAGATGGGAGTCGACTAGGAGGACAGAAGATGTTGCTGGAGGACGAGACAGGTACGACAGCTTAGCACTCCTACTCAGAAGAACGCCACACTTGGGAGTCGGCTGCAATTTGGAGTCACGGATCTGTCACTATCAGCTGTGTAAACTCAATAAAGTCACTCGATCTTTCTGCACCTTGATGTCCTCATTCATTCAATTCAACAAGCTTTCGGTCCGCACCAAGTGCCACCAAGTATCAGGCGTGGTTCTAGGCTGGGAGGACACCAACTTTCATGGCAGTTCCTGCCTTTGTGAAGCTTACATTAATGGACTGTAACATTTAAGAAATTTGAGAGAAAGCCACGAACTGAAAATAACAGGAGGAAAAACCCACTGTGGGTTGGTTTCTCTATTTCTGCTATTTCCTTTTTCCCCCTCAACAACCAGAGAGATCTTCCCCAAACACACTCTGTTCTCTCACCGTGTTCTACGCCAAATCCGCGGCGGATCCCAGATGAACACCTAAATCCTTTAATCTCAGATTCCAAGTATTCCATGTCCTGGCTTCCACCGACTTCGTTAGCCTCATCTTCCAAAATTCTCTTTCACGAACTTCATGCTCCAAGTAGATTATCTGATAGTTTTTCAAATATGCTTCACACATTCCAACTTCTGAAACTGCACATGTACCTCCCTCTGCCTAGAACGCCTCCTCTCTGTCACTTGTCCAGAATCCCACCCCTTCGTCCGTCGGGTTCAGAGACTTTCTTGATGTCACGATAAGGTCTTCTGAGTAGGAGAAAGATAAGAGAGAGAAGATCCCTGAGAAAGACAATTTGCCTTTTTGGGTTGAAGAGGAATGTTAAAGGCAGGGTAGCTAATGAGGACGGTATTATAAAACATGACTGTGATTGCACAAGTAAATATTTATATAAAGTAAATATATATACATATATATAATCAAAATCAGTACTTTATGACTAATGACTGAGTATAGATAAATAAATGGGAAGAAACTAGTCTAAACGGACTCAAGAGAACACAAGTAGGAAGTGGATGATAAAGAGTGTACCAGATTAGGTTTCCAATCGGTGCTGACTACACTCACTTTTTAAAATTTACGAACTGATCTTCCTTAATAAATTTGTAAATTCCTAAAATATGCTGCAGTTAAGTATTATGTATTGATTTCAAGTTTAGAGACAGAGAACAGAATTTGCCTTATAGTAACCATGACTAAGTACAGTGACAAACTCAGTGATTACTGGGTTAAAAAAATCTCATTTTATGAAATGGAGCACTGACAATTTCACTAACAATCGGGTTCAACACTGACAATTTCACTAACAATTTCCCTGCGTTTAAGGGAAGGAGGAGTTGTGTGATAAATAGCACATATAGAACAGGATCATAAAAGGTGGCTAACTTTAGATCTCTTGCTTTATTTGAAAGACATCAAATGTCACAAAGATAGCAAACACCACTGCCAATGCTCCCTCTCTCCCTGCTCCTCCCCTCCTGCCCTCTCCCAGGCGGCCACTCCCTGGGGCTGCTGTTTATCCCTCCCTGGCACAGAACCTTGGTATTCTGCTGTGGGTTTCATCTGCCACATGGGATATTTTAGCCTATAGTAAAAGCAGGCTTATTTTCGTCTATTTCATTGTGACCGACGTCTATTTTAGCAACGTGAATCGGATGTTTCGTTGGGTTATGATTGACTAAATCATTTAAAAACAACAACAAAAAAAGTGTAACTGAGGAATTCTCCTAAACAGAGCAATCACACACATACATATATGAAAATATATGTATGTGAAATATATACATATCTGACTGCTATGTTAACAATAACATATATTCTTGGTGAACTTGAGAGAAATATATTTTAATTTGTTAACATTTATTCATTTTTGAGAGACAGAGCATGAGTGGGGGAGGGGCAGAGAGAGGGAGAGACACAGAATCCAAAGCAGGCTCCAGGCTCCGAGCTGTCAGCACAGAGCCTGACACGGGGCTCGAACTCACGGACTGCAAGATCGTGACCTGAGCTGAAGTTGGACGCTCAACCGACTGAGCCACCCAGGCGCCCCAAGAGAGAAATAATTCAATGGAGTCTATCAGATTTACCTTTGTTCCATCTTAAGGTCCTCTGTCCTAGGATCACAACAGTGACCTATTGTTCTGGCAGAGCCTAGAACTACTTACCTCTGTTTTCCAAGTGTTTCTGTTTCCACACCGCAGAGATTAATAAAATCTTCAAGTGCTCTCTTTCCAGTGAGGTACCTCATTAGAGGTTAAAGTACACCCTAAGAATTTGGAGGTGGGATTAGCAATGTTACAAATTAGCAATATTATTGCTAATTGAGATATTTCTGGAAATAGGGGTCAGAAAAGAATTTTATAAAATATACACAAGGAGATGGTCTTTTAAATGAAAAGATACTATCAGCTTTCTTTCTCCACAAATACACTTTAAAAATCTTTAATACTGAATTTCACCCATGTTCTGCCTCAAGTGAGGTGGAAAGATTATTATACGTTTACAATTCTAGTGCCTATCTCTTGAGAAACTGAGGCACTACTGAAATAAATATTATTAATAAGTATTTTAATAAACCAGGTGTTTATACTGATATCTGAGCATGAAAGTAAATAACTTTTCTCAATTTATGAAAAGACCCAGCACCTGAATCCTCTATTCCTAACTGGAAGCATAAAAAGCATACATTTCTATATAAAGTGTAATATGCATGAAATTTAAATATACTTTAAAGAAATCAACATACTATCATACACTCACAGACCTGAGAAGTTTAAAAAAAAAATCTAAGCATCGTTTAAAATCAACTACATCAGGGGCGCCTGGGTGGCTCAGTCAGTTAAGCATCTGACTTTGGCTCAGGTCATGATCTCACAGCTTGTGGGTTCGAGCCCCACGTCAGGCTCTGTGCTGACAGCTCAGAGCCTGGAGCCTGCTTCGGATTCTGTGTCTCCCTGTCTCTCTGCCCCTCCCCTGCTCACACTCTGTCTCTCTCTCAAAATAAATAAACATTAAAAAAAAAAATAAAAATAAAATCAACTACATCAGTTAAAATCAACTACAGAGTTTTGTTTCCAAATTTCTAAATTTAATTTTTCTGCCAATTAAGGACGCCATTCGTGGGTTCAGTCCTTAATTGTGACATGTAAAAAGGGACTCTCATATAATGCCACGTGACACTTTAACATACCAGAATTCACCCAGATGAATATTATTGCCCTCAAAGGGTCATCTCAGGAGTCATCCCCTATTTTTCTCTTTCGGGAAGGACTCACAGCATATATTTAACTGTGGTAAATACCCTCTGAATGCAGATCTAATTTTCTGAAACAGCCCAGTGTTGGTTAGTCAAGCCTGGGGAGAAAGTGAACAATCAAATGAGCTAAATTGGTATTTGATCGAAACGAGACATGCCTATACTATAGGACAAGAACTAGTCTTATCTGTGTGTTGCAAATAAACTCCATTTCAAAAGAGCAGTCTCAAAGAAGTTTGGTTAAGGCGCTATGACGGAACATGAAAGCAGTAACAATCTATTTGCAGCAAGGACAGCCACCTTCACTTTCAGAAGCCCTTAAAACCAACTAACCACCAAATTCGCAAGCAAACGCGGCCCCACAGTTAGCCACTGCCCTGGAGGCTGGCGAGCAGATTTCCTCTGCAGGGAACGCCTTCTCTTCCTACTCCTTAGGCAAGCTGAATTAACACAAAAGCCAGCAGAGAGCCCCAGATTCCCTAACCCATGACACCTTCACAAAAAAATGCAAACAGATGCACAGAAGAAGCAGGCCGTGTACATAAAAAGAAGCTAACCCTATAGTACAAAATGTACAAACTTAGGATCTATTTTATCCATGCATAATGCTTCCTTACCATTTTAAGTTTGATTTTTTCCCCCCATAATTTTGAATCTGCTGAAGAAGTTTAACAGAACCTCTACTAGAATCCGTATCATTTGAAGCCAATGGTCTGCTTTACCTCCTTTTACAAGAACAATTCAGACTCCAGCAACTTTTCTAAAGTCACACAAGCAGATAATAAAGTGCTAATTTGTTTGGCTCCCAAGCAGAGGTTCTTAGCAGGCCAAAACTATAAAAAAAACAAGACCACCAATAGATTAGCCTTGGGCGCAAAGGACTAAACACAAATATAATTTATCATTTTGCCAGGTTCAATAAATACCATTTTGATGTGTTAATAGCCTTTAACAATGAAGGCATTCGCTATCAATTAAATACACAAACCATTAAATAGGGAATAGAAGTGTCAATAAAGGCATAATCTACTAATTTTCTAATCAATGATGCTAATCATTGCCGGATATTAATCAGGGAGTGGACATTAGCCATAACATAGATGATCATTTATGATTATGGTTCACTAAAAAAAAAACATCTAAATAGTATTAAAAGCAGAGTACAATACTAAACACATATTCCCTCAGTAAGTACTTGTTGATAAATGCTTCGCCTTGAACAAATGGAAATATTTGCAACATTCAATGATCCCAACATTTACGAAAGGCTGCGTACAGGCACATTTCTACTCTACGACAGTAAAGAGAACTTACATGTAAAGCAACGTGAGGACTACAGTTGAAACAAAACCTAATTTAACTTAACCTGGAGGCAGAATTCAGTAATGAAGGCTAGAACTTCCAAATTAGGACCCACCCGCCTCTGTCCTTCAGTAAATGAATAAACCTTATGCAAATCACTTAATCTCTTGAAGCCTCAATTTTCTCATCTATAAAATAGGGAGGCAGAATATTTCCTTCATAAACGTCCTGCAACATATGTGGTCCTTTACCATCCCGTAATAATTGTTGCCAAGGCACAAAGCAGACAGGAGGTCAGAGGCCCTGGGCCCCGGTCACTTCCCAAGGGAGGGACATGGTGTCTCAAGGTCATTCCCAAGGGAGGTGGGAGCGCGTCTCAGGTGTGTGCTTTCCCTCTAACCAGCAACTTCCTTAACGGTTCTCTGCCTCCATGTCCACATCGTGAAGATGGAGATTATAAGAGTATTTAAGTCCATGAGTTGTTCTGAAGGTGAGATGAAGTGTCTGTACAAAGGGTGGAGCGCTTAGGAAACGCTAACAATAATAAACGCTGGCTATTCTCAGGCCTCGCTTTCCCGTTTCATACGACCTGTGGTCTGGACGAGGTGATCTCAGGCGTCTCTTCAGGTCTGAAAATTTCTACTCCTACTCGCTTTCACAGACGTTAGAAAAACCGTTTTTTACAACTTTGTGGGCTGTTTTTGCTCCTAATGTCGATGAAGATGGGGCAGGAGAGGAGAAAGCTGGGGTTTCTTTTCCAACCTTCCACATCGATTAGCCCTCTGGTAAGAAAAACTCTGAAGGGCTGCTGGTTGTTCCTCCAAATGGTCACATTAAAGAAAAGTCTTCCCTACATCAGTCACCCGGAAAAGTCTCATTAAATATGATGTTTGCCAATGCAATGCTAGCATTTTTTTCTTATTCAAATTTAGTGTTCTGATTCAATGAACTATTGGCTCCTTTTAAATGTCCTTAATTGTGGAAATGAACGTTTTGCTCCACCTAAACACTTAACACTAGTTGGGACCCCACTTACCCCAAAATCTCACCTGACCAGAAATGCAAAGAAATGAAGGGTAATAAACCAAAAGGGCCAAAATTCACAGAAGTAGCTGTGAGAATAGTCTTTGTTCATAAGCTTCTATTCCCTTTTTACGCAAAAATTACAATAACAACAAAAATAGCTTTGGCTGTTTAATGACAGAGGAATAAGAAGTGAAAGACAGCATGACGAGAGAGGAAAATGAAAAATGTATCTTAAAAATTATACCTCCGCTTGAGCTGCACACGTAGTTAAAAATTCTTACAAGAAGGAACGTAAAATCTGGAACAGGTCTGAAACCACACAATACTACGTTCAGATCATTGCTCTACCATTTAAGGCCTGTGTCACCTTGAATTTACTTAACTTCTCTAACAGTTTTCCCATCAGTAAAAGGGAGAAATCCCTTCTAAAAGGGATGTTGTGAGAATAAAATGAGAGGGCATGTATAAAACATTCTGCGTAGTAAGGACCCCAAAATGATACATAATAGTAATATTTAAAAAAAAATTTTTTTAACACTTATTTAGTTTTGAGAGTCAGAGAGAGACAGAGCGTGAGTGGGGAAGGAGCAGAGAGAGAGGGAGACACAGAATCCGAAGCAGGCTCCAGGCTCTGAGCTGTCAGCACAGAGCCCAATGCAGGGCTCAAACCCATGAACCGTGAGATCATGACCTGAGCCTCAGACTGGGAATACTTAGCACCCTCAACAGCTCCTGGGTAAATGATTATATTGTAACAGAGTTCATGAGGATGATCGTCCATTACCAGGAAGCTAAATTATAATTAATATACTTTGTTCGATAAGCACTCAACAAACATTTATTGAGTAACTACTGTTTTCTCAGACTTATAGTTTGTACTGGCACCCAGAGATGAGTAAGACACAGCTGTGACCTGAAGGAACTTGTCCCCCTAGTGGGGGAGAGAGAACTGTAAACATGACTGCAGTACCCTGTGTTAAGTGTTGAAACAGAAACACGGACCAGGCACTATGGAAGTACAGCAGTAGCTAGCTTTGCTGGACGCAATCTGTTCAGGCTTCAGACATGAAATGCCGCAGAAGCTGACTCCTGAAAGATTTGTGACAGGGTAAGAGATGGCCGAACTAGCACTAAAGGAACGTGTTGAAGCATGGGTGCCTGGGTGGAAAGGAATAGGCGGAAAAGAGAAATGGAGGTAGAGGTGGGATTGTGAAAAGTCTGATAAGACATATAAAGTATTTGGACTTGATCCAAAAGACCTCACGAAGATGTTATGCAGGGATGTGCCACGGTCAGAATCATGATTGCGAATGACAATCACGGCAATGGTTCAGAAGCTGGATTCAGCAAGAGACAGACGGAGGCAAGGAGACCAGGTAGAAGGGCTAACAAAAGAATCTAAAGACGAGATGAAAAGAGCCTGAACGCAGGCCGTGAGAGTGGGAAGAGTCAGAGAGGGGGGGAGTTTATAATTCCTCTTAAACACATTTCCATTCAGTATGTTAGTTTTTAAAATAAAAAGTCCTTAAAGTACTAAATCCCTTGCGATCAATAAATCTGACTCTCCTGTCATAACTCTTCGTGGCGATTCTGAGTTCCTTAGATTTTAGTGTTCCATAATTCATAGCAAGATGATAAGGCGATAATCTCTGATAAAGTTTGAAATCGTATTCTAGGTATTTTGATACTTGGCCAATTCTTTCTTTCTACGATAAGATCTGTACTTCGTTCTGGTTGAATGTTAAGAAAAAAGGATTCAGGAAAAAGTAAAGCATCAGTTAAACCCCCACCAGTTACGTCTGACAGCTTGGCCCAGGAAAACAAAAATCTCGTATGCAGCACTTAACTGCTCTAACTGGAGTTTCCAAAAAGGCTACATCTTGCACCATGTTTAAGAAAACTCTTCCTATTACTGAATACTTGTTCAAATATTTAAGCAAGAATTTCATTTGAATGGAGTCGATACGAAATACCTCACCAAGGAAATACTGACCACAAAGTTAAGAAACAGAAACTACAGAAACGATAAACCTTTTGGTTTTGTGTTAACTTTTTTCAGCAAAGCGAGGAGTCCAGAACAGCGGCCGCCGAACTACCAACACGTGAACGAGCTTCAAGCGAACACGCTTAGGCACTTGTAAAAACAAACATCATTCCCATTATTCCCAATGCTAAAATTGAGGTTGGCAAGGCTCTCCTCTTAATAGCTCAAAAACAATTTCAAAAGTAGCAGGAAAAGCAGCTACTTTGCGAAGAGACTAACCATCGTCATTAAAAGATCCTTAAAAGCAAATACAGAATGGTCAGTCGGCCTGGTCACCTTAATTTTTAATGAAGGAATATCTTCAGCTCTGTGGACGCATGAAATAGACTTCTGGAGGAAAATGTGCTGTCATGAAAAAGAAAACTGATTTTAACCTTCACCTTCACTGGTAATCTACAATCACAGGAAATAATATTTGAAAACAAAACAAAACAAAAAGGAAATATGAGACAGAGGAAGAAGAAAATCTGTCAGGGCTGGAACAAACAAGGTGGCTATCATAAAATAGCCAAATGGTTTTCTCCACCTCCATCAAGGTCACTTTACTGATCCTGGGCTCAATAAGATGATAATGCATTTAACCACTTTCCTTGCATCTGACTTCGACCTCACAAATCCAAATGGCCTTGTTTAACTACCCTGGCCTTTCAGCATTTCCCTGAACAAAGATAATTAAGGAGATGTACTGCCCCCTACTATCACAGGAACTGAAAGACAAATAAACTTTTAAGAGCACAGCCAGGTGTCTAGTCCACTAATGTACAACTTTTAAGCAGGAGGTAAAATGAAATAATGGTTAAATAATTATAAAAGGTTAACAACGTTAAACTTGTTATATACGGTAATTCTGTTTAAGAGAAAAAGCATAAAAAGAGTTCCAGGCTACATTTTACAGGTCTCCAGATAGCAGGTTCTCTCTCTGCCTGCCGGATGTAGTTTAAGACAATGGAGAAAAGGTACTGTGCAGAAACTAACATGAAAAATTTCATGAAAACTCCCACACATCCTTTTAATTTAAAAACTTTTACGGTGACCCATATACATACATAAATAGAAAAAAGTGAAGTGCTTTTCCACATTAGTTCTGTATTAGTCATTTCGGTAGGCTGTATAATCCATTCTGCTTTGTAAATGTATAAGACAAGATGTTTATGCGAAACAGCATTTAATGTGAAGAGAGGGAAATAACTCTTAAGAGGGAAACTCTTTTTCTTTTAAATACTACAGCACGTGGCTTCCCAAATCTTACTATTGTTTAGATGTGATACTCCCTCAAATATCTGTGTGTACTTCTCTAGTTTTATTCTTCCCCCGTGAAATGAATTTATTGCCAGTAATACGTGTACCATAAACTATTTCTGGGATACCAAAGAAGTAGTTGTTCTCTCCCCGTTGTAGTAAAGATTTAAGAGTACATATTTCAAAACTTAAACACATAGGATTCGTAACCGAACAGGCAGGTTTGTAACGAAAATCAACACATAAATTTTAAAGCAACTGGTTTCTTAAGTATTAAAATATATACCATGTCAAACCTTGTAAAACAATATATAATCAAATAACTGCTACACATCAAATTATTATTCTCTATGGGGAAAAATTTTTCCACATGTCAAAAAACAGCACATTCCAAATACCTAAATGCACACAGGTGAAAAAAATCTTAGACGTAATTGTGTATCACAATGACCTTTTATTTTAGGCAAAACTGTCACGAAAGTCCTATTAATGTATTCCGTATCCTCTATTGCTAGAGAAATCTGTAACGTCAAGCAATCCGATACATGTAAATATAAAGAATTTCTAATGTAAAATACCTATTTAAAGAAAAAATGAAGTGTTACTCTTGGCTCCAAAATACTCACTATTTGAGGATATAGAATCACTTCGTATACGATTACAGCCAAAACAGCACTTAGGATCGAGAACTTAACATCTATATTTATATGCTTTAGACTTTTCCAGATCGACGTGATGCAGCAAAATCTTGCTGGTAATCCTCATCTAAAACTCTGGGAAGCCCCCTGCTCCTCTCTCTTATTCTCTAACCTCCTCATCTTTACATTCTTCCCTCTCTGCCTGCAAGTTTCACCACTCGTGTTTGTGTTTGTGTCTGTTGCTGGTGTAGCTAAAAAACCAGCTCACTGGAAGATCTAGCTCTTTAAACACGGTCACAGTTGTGACGGGTTTGTAGCCAAAACTAGGGAGAAGTTCTGATCTAACCCAGAAGGGTACAACTCACGTTAGGGTATAAAAAAAAAAAAAAAAAAAAAAAAAAAAAATCCAAAAACCAAAAAACGAAAAACTACTGCCCGTAATCCCGTAATCACTTACTTTCGCACTGAGACATATCACTCTATCTCCTTCATGGTACCAAATTCACAACACCCAAACATCCTTAAGTTAGGAAGAATATCCTATTTCTCGAAAGTTTGGCACTAGAGCACTCACATCCAGGATAAGCTAGGAGGTCAAAGCATGGCTGGAATGGAGATGTGCATCTATGCATACCCATATTTGCACAAAGAGTTAAGAAGTCTATAGTTAAGCAGTGATATACCACGTCAGGGTAAAATGTAAACTTTTTTAATATGAGGAAAAGTTAACAAAAATTACTCCTTTAGATAAAGACTTAAAACAAATATAATAACATCCTATACTTGGCTTCTGCATTTAGATTGTTAGAGAGGTGGTTTGTAAAAAATCTTCATTCACAATTGTTTAGTCAAAGTCCAGAAAACAAAATAAATTATAAGCATAAAGAGACTGATGCTCCAAAGCCCAATCTCTTAATTGCTGATCAGAGCTGAAAATAGATCTTTTTTTCTCCACTAATTGAATGAGTCTTGTTAAACCTTTTGAAATGCACTTTAGAAAATGCAAGAATACAGCTCAGAACAGGTTCTTTAATTTGGGTCATTTTCTGTTACTTGCAGTAGTGACGGGTGCTTAGCAACGCTGTTCTGGTGGCCCTTTTAAGGAAATGAATACCTGGGATACAGCATTTTAATCTATTTTATGGCATTAATTATCAAGATCACTGTATTTTAGACAGTGCCTCCTTTGCACTTTCCTACATTATGAAAGAAAAGGAGTCCCGTGATTAATTGGATGTATTATTTGAGATGACAGAAGATCCTGTGAATCCCCTTTCCAAGTAAAAAAAAAATTAATAATAATAATAATAATAATAAGGACATAAAAACTAATAGTAAGTACAAGTCACAAAGAAGGTTAGCTTAAGTGTTTAGACAAGGATCTTACACTGAAAATCAGTATTCAGACATCTGGAAGGGTGCATGTGAAGTCACTTTTCTTTTTCTAAGTCTTTGAGAAGAATTAAATTCTTTTCTGCCGCACATCAGGCCGCTGTATCTAAGAAACGTGATGCGACCCGTCCAATGGCCAACGTGTGGGACGATTTTATTTGGTACTCAAAGACTTGCACGATGTTTCCAACACTGGTTTTAGGAAAGAGGACTTTTACCTGAGAAATGTGAACACGAACAGCCTTTTAAATCATAACCAGGTGCTCACTTTGTGCTTATGTTAATGTGCTCGGGTGATCAACTAGCAGGAAGCCAAGGAAGCAAAGGTAAAATAAAGAGCCACCAAGCAGTTCTTAAGGAATCGAACTGCCATGTTATCCTCTGTAAATCCATCCGTTCGCATCTCCTCAATAATCAGCACAACAGGTTCAAGAAACTAGTAATTAAAAATATTTGGAACACTCCCTTCCCCTTAGCTCTCTGATCTCTCACTTACCCTTGTTCAGTGTACAACTCTTCTAAGTTTTCCCTCCTAATCACACAATTCATTTTAGATCCCATGTGCCGAAGAAGGTGACACTCTTCCATAACGGCATTCTCTATCTTGGCGGCTAATAAGAGATCAAGTGATTCCCTCTTTGTCTGGAATGTACCCTAATTTCAGTCCTTAATGGCCAATTCTTTAAAGCTTTTAACGCTTAGCCTCCAAAGAGGAGAAAGACACCAGGTTAACAACCTGAAATCACATTTCTGGGGCAAGTTTCAGTTCATCGGTTCATATAGAACCAGCATCTCTTTAAATTAAACATAGTTTAGACTTGATTTCCAATTTATCACCAAACTGTGTAGATCACAGTATAAAATGAGTCACACCCAAATTTCACAAGTTTTTTAACCTCTTAAGACAGATGGACACTGCTTAGGCTTTGGGGGCTTTGAACAGTACAGTTGCATTTTAACGCCAGGGTATCTGCTGGGGGAAAAAAAAATGTGGGCCACAGACAGTATATGCTGCACTAAAATATTCTCCTACTGAGAGAGGCTCGCTAAGTTAGCTGTATTTCTAAAATGCCTTCTCTGGATATTTTCAATCCTTTCTTCGAGACTACTTTAACAATTAGCACAGAGAGGTCTCTGCATGAAGCTCTGAAACATTTAAAACCAGAGAACAAAAGGTTTATTTTAAAAAGGAAAACCTTGGCTTGTACAACTCCAGACGTGAATCTGCTTTCAATTACTGAAAGTATTTCCACTTCAGTGGAAAGGGATCAAATCTTCAACTACACCATCTTAAGGCACTGAATTTGATTATATTAGGCTTTCAGAAGACAGAATGACTTTGTGACACAGGCACATAGACTCTTAACATATCATATCTGAGATATCCCAGAGAGATAGAGACGCCAGCACAGGAAAGGCAGGGAATGTGACTTCTCATCTCTCATTCTGAGAGATGCCACAGATCTTTGTTTTATTCTCTGGCAATACGCACATAAACGGTAGAAAGCTTTCTACTTTACTAGACAGTGCACACGTTTCCCCAGCCGGCCCCCAACTATTTTTCCAGGAGCAACCCGCATGGAAACACAACGGCAAAGTTGGATTTCTTTTAGAGACTCGGCTGTACAAAACGCTCTCCTGGCAAAAATCACACACGAAGTGTTTCGCAAGAGAAAAACCGCTCTTTTAATTAGCACGATTATTTTGTACCTCTTTCCCCATTAAGCAATCAGTATGATGGATTTTAGTTAATGGAAGCAAAGGGCTGATTAATCTGAGCTCAATGCAGATTTTAAAACACATCCAAGCCATAAATTACCCAAAATCACGACTGCTAAGATTTGCTCCCAACGAGTCCAACAAGACGCATCGCAAAAGTCACAGAATGCAGGAGAAACGACAGCTTTACCTCGTGGATCAGGACTGCATACTACCCTTTAAAAAAAAAATTAAAAAAAAAATCCACCTAATAAAAAATACCGGGAACAAAAGACTCCATTCTCCCCGCGGCTACCTGCACCACTCCGAGGGACGAGGAGGAATCCAGAAAGTTCAGCCTTCGCCTCCTCTAAACCCCCAAATTTGGTCCCTCAGGGGTTAAAGAGCCACCTCGTTTCAGATGCTAATGTTGCCTCTGCGGCGATTCTAACCCGCGCGGAGCCGCCTCCCCTTCCGACACCACCGGGGAGACAAGCGGGGCCGCCGCCGCCGTCCCCGCCGTCCCCGAGTGCGGCCGAGCGCGCGAGCGACCCCGCCGCGGGAACAGCCGCGCGAGGAGCCCCGCCGAGAGCCGCGCCGGGAGCCGCGCGAGGAGCCCGCGCGAGGAGCCCGCGCGCCGCCCGGCCGCCCAGGCCCCGGCCGCCTCCGCCTCCGCCGCCTCCGCCGCCGCCGCCGCCGCTCACCCACCTTGCCGCGGCGCGCCCTCGCTGTGGCCGTGCGGAGCCGAGCCCGGCGCTGCCAAGTTGCCTCGGTCTGGAGCGTATCATGTTACAGCGCCGGGCTCGGGGCTCCGGCTGCGAGCGGCAGCCAGACATGATAGGCTGAGGCTCCTCTGTTTACACCCGGCCGCGGAGGGGGCGGCGGCGGCTCTTAACCCCTTCGCGCCGGGCCGCCGCCGCCGCCGCCGCCGCCCCGCCAGCCCTGCGCCCCGCCGCCGCGGCCCGGCCGCCGCCTTCCGACCCTTCCTTCCACACACACGCGCACACACACACACGCACACACACACACGCCCACGCATGCACGCACACACACGCCGGGGCATTTTAACAGCCATGCCCCAAACGAAGAGTGTGAAAACTGCACCAAAAACTGGTTACAGGCGTGCCTTGAAGACCTGATAGGAGGTACTCCACCAACACACACACGCACACGCACGCACACACACCGGCAGCCCATAAAACATCGCTATTCTCTACTGTGGTTTTTCGGGTGGCTGTAGATTTTGCCAAACGGCTTTCCGCCAGAAGCACTACTTGGCTGTGCTCACAAAAGGACCTCATTCCCCCGGCGCGTGAATGAATCCCGACCCCCGATCCGCCACCATTCATGCATCCCCCAGCCGAGCTGTTTACTTAATCCAAAGAGAGCGGTGGCCGCACTCCCCCGGCCTCAGCGAAACTCAGTGCTCCAGCTCGCTGGACGCGCTGCTCGGGAAAGGTGGGTGCCTCGGAGGCGGGAGGGGCCGGGCGCCGGGCCTGGGCTCCACAGCGCCGGCGGGGGGACGCGGGGGGACGCGGCGGGGACCGGCCCGGCCCCCCGCGGGCCCCGGGGCTGCGCCGCCGAGACTCGCCCGCTGAGGTCGGCCGGGGGCTGCGCCGCGCCCCCCTCGTGCGCCCGCGGTCTCGGACCCCGGCGACCGCCTAGGGCAGAGCCGGGCCCGCACCCCGGGGAGGGAGGAGGGTGCCCAGGGCTGGCGGCGTGTGCTCACGGGGTCTGAGCGAACTCTGAATGATGTGCCGCGGCTGGACAACCCTGATCTGGACTAGCTAACGTGGTGTTCCAACTAGCTTGACTTTTAAATAAAACATACTTCAGTATTGCGGCCCTTCCATTTTTATTTAAAAATTGCCTCCCTCCCCCTCCAGATCCACTCTTGTCTTTATCTTTGTATTGCCTCCAGTCCAACGTCCCTCCTTCAATTTGTCTTTTTTTTTCTAGAACATTCCATCCCCCTCAGCTGCTTCCTCCATTAAACTGAGAATTGAATGTGTGCTAGTGAGTTTTGGGATTTACCCGTGTTTTCTTCCAATTCCTCAAGACCCCTCCGTATTTTTATGAAGAAACAGAAAACAAGAAGCAGACGTTATGATATGGACATCAATCAGCACATCTTTATATGATTAGCTGTCAGTCCACATTTGAACGAACTGCCGTCTAAATACAGACTTAAGCCAAAAAATTAATACTTTAAGAAAGGGTTAGTGTGCTCCATTTATCAGTAAGATCCAGTAAAGAATGTATTCTCACCTCAATCTGTGATTCAAAAACAGCAATTTCTTTTTCCTCTGTAGCATACTCCTTTTACCTTGACTTTTGTCACTTTTTACATCTAATGCTACATATGGTAAGGGGAACACAGCTCATCAACCTCTTGGTGGATACTTTTCCTTCTCTGTTTTCATTACCATCTAACACATTCATCATCGTACATGGAAATGTCTGGTGTTACTCAACGCTTAAGTCTCTACCCCATAGGGTTCTTTTCTTTCAGGCGTGATGGCTCCTCTAAAATCGTGACTCACAAACATTCTATTACAACATGATTATCACAACCATCATGTCTGTTCTTCCCTGAGTGATCAACATGTTCACCCTTTCATTAGGACGTTAGTAAGGTACCCTAGAAATTATTTAAACATTTCTTTGACACAGCCTAAATTTCAAAGTTAGTTCAGGGTTTTGCAAATCTCTTTAGTAAAATTGGGTCAAAAAACAGAACAATAGATATTTTGTGGGGCTCCAAAAGACTTCTGAGCTCTTAAGCAAATATCTTCCTAAGTCATAATATTTTGAACATGATCATTTCACAGATCAGGGTGATGTGTGTGACTCTTCCTGTGTGTGTGTGTTTGTGGGGGGGGGCGTGTTACTTGAGGTAATTGCCAATAAACACTACATAACTATTTAGGCCAGAATCTGAAGAGGCTGTTCAATTGGACTCTTAGAGCAATTAAATAGGTAAAACACTGCACAGCTGGAATTTTTCAGGACCTGCGGGTCTTGTCCACGTTTCAGATACGTACCCCTGGATTTTCGATGGCACGAATTAGCAGATGTGGATTTGAATAAGAACATTAGAGGACACAAAGGGGAACACTCTAGTGGGAGGAATGAAAGGTTTTAAAATCTTAAATCCCTGTATGGGCCAAGATGAATCTCAAGAAGATTGATATTTGGCCTCCTCATCTCCCCAGATAAATGCTATGTAAATCGGTCACTGATTGATAGCATTTATTAAAATTCCAATTTAAAATGCTAATTAAGCAATGCCCATTTATAAATATCAGATACAGGTAGGTCAATTTTCATACTGGACTTTATTGGAATATTCTACACGTATATCTAGTCCTACCTTTTCTGGATACAAAACTAATTATTTCCAAATTGCACAAAGACGGTGTCCCTTGAGAATAATCAAGGGCTTACTTTGAACAGAGCTGAGCAGCAGCGGCAGCAGCCCATGGGGAAGAAGAGGGACAGACGTGGTTTTAAACATTTCTATCGCTGAATAGGGAAGGATGGCGTCCACATACGTCTTCCCGAGAAAAGACAAGTTTTGTGACCACTCCCACCCATACGTTAAATCACTGCCATCTTGGAAATAAAGGAGTCTAATACAGAGCTCTATAGAGACACAGAATAAGGCCCACATGAAACTTCTATCTACTATAGTTTGCCATATTGATGATATCAGGAATAATTAACATTATGGATACTGCCTTTTATAACTTAAGCATTTCTTGTCTAAGATCCGCAGAATTCCCCACAGTTCTACGAGCAGACACTATTAAATATGTTGAATTATGTGGCTATTTTATGTTGTGAATAAATAACCACATGGAATCATGCTTGCGCTATTAAATGAATTTTACTTATAACTGAATTCAGTTCTTTAGGCATAAAAGCCTAATGACTGCACACCACAAGGAAGATTTTTAAAAATGCATGAACCAAACCAAATCAAAGCAAATTGTATTAAAAAAAAAAAAAAGCCCATGAATGAGCTGTTACTTCAAACTGGCACCAACTTAGCTTTAATATTAAGACTTCTTCTCACCTCTTTCTACTTAGGCCCCAACCCTTGAAAAAAAAAAAAAAAACCCAGACTTTAACCAAAACTGAGGTGATTACCTTTTTTGGTCATGATGAGGCACTGAAACCATATTGTCAGAGATGCTAATATAAAGTCAAAATCAAACCCTTTTACCTCTACTGAACATGGGATGTCTGATAACAAGCAACATTGAGCGCTTCATATGACTGTCACTCTATTGAGCATTTGACACATGCCCTTTTTATTTCTCTAAGCCCTTGTATTGTTATCCCATTTTACAGATGAGGAACCGAGAACTTAAAAGAGAGTAATAATGGTCCAAATAGTTACAGAGTACCAGAGCTTAAATTCAGCCCTGAGGCTTAAACCATTTCACTAAAGCATTGACTCAGTGGTTAAAACTGGTATCAGGAGGGTAGATTGCTTCCAAAATCCAATGCATCAGGAGAAGCCACGCCAAAGATTTGAAAACATGATTTTCCATGTTTAAAATTGATCGATTGTGGATTTGGGGGGGGGGGGGGGAAGAGACACAGCATGTGATTTTCCCTGTGTTTTATTTTATTTTATTTTTTAATTTTTTTACCGTGTATTCATTTTTGAGAGACAGAGAGAGACAGAGCATGAGCAGGGAAGGGGCAGGGAGAGAGGGAGACACAGAATCCGAAGCAGGCTCCAGGCTCCGAGCCATCAGCACAGAGCCCGACGCGGAGCTCGAACTCACGGACCGCGAGATCATGACCTGAGCCGAAATTGGACACTCGTCGGACTGAGCCACCCAGGCGCCCCATTCCCTGTGTTTTAAAGTTACCTGCGGAGTTAAGGTAACCAAGAGCGCACCTATTGCTAGTAGTCTCGGCAAGCTGGAATCTTGCAGTGGAACGAAAATAGTTAACAAACATTCCTGATTGGGGAGTGGCAGAGGTCAATATGTTTCTGTCACGCTAGGGTTTCGTTTGTCTAAATGGACTTTGGTACAAATTGCACATTTATTTGTAAACTTTTTCTTTTTTAAATTACCAATATGTCAGAGGCTCTCAATGTCACCTAAATTAAGGGGCACTGACATCAACAGGTACATAATAATTGTACAATTACTTTGTTACATGCTGTGCATACAGTTTTAGATTTCATCTTCTGTTTTGCAAAGGGTAATTTTGTCAGTAGCAAGAAGGTCTCCACCAGCTATGTGGGCTCTAACGTAAAACTGTATTTAAAATCATATTTCTGGGTCCTTTTCCCAATAGAGTTCAATTATCACTTATACTGGAACCGAAATAAAGGTTTGAGAGAAAGGCTCATAATAAAGTCCAATTCATAATTTTCACAGATGTCTAAGAGTAAATCCAAAAGGAGAGTATAATACCTAGGTGATTCTTTGATTTAACCCACAGAACAATCCACCCACGATACAGCTTTTTTATTTCATAACTACCTGCAATGACCCACATCCAAAATCGTTTCCGAAAGGTAAGTTTTCTTCTTTATTTGTAAAGATGCTATTTCACCAAAACCACTAATGCCTCCTGAAATCCAATACTATGTGATAAAGACCTAAGACTCTCTCTTTAGATCTCCAATCATGTTTGTTGTGTATCAAAAGAACTGGTTCTTATTTTTGTCCTAATTCAGGTGACCTTGGGCAGGAGCATGCTGGGTCCTCCACAGCCTGGGCAGGCAGGGAGGAGGAGGAAGCAAGATCTGGGAGTGTGTGATGAGGTCTGGACTCTTTGCAGGGGGCAATCAAGCAATGCACTGCATCCAAAAGGCTTAGTGAGCTTCAGCCCTGCGCTGGCAAGTATCCAAGCGGGAGGGAAGGGGGTAAGGAAGGGAGATCATTCCTCTCTAGTGGTGAGAGCAAGACAGGGGTTCAAGAGGGCAGAGCTTCAAGAGAAATCCAGATGGTCAGCAAGAGTTAGCTGGGGGTACGTATGCCAGGAACTGGGTACAGAGCTAGAGACGAGGACTCAAGTCACATCACCAAGTGCCCAAAGGCGATGTTAGAAGGGAGTCTGTAGTAGACCAGTGCATAGAACCCTAGTTCCATGAATAAATCTCCATGATGGGGGGAGCACAGGAGAGGCCAAGAGAGAGGGAGTGCCATTCACCCCTGGAAGGTTGGATACAAGGTCTCAGGCAGAAAGACTAATTCCTAAGCCCACCCAGGGATGGCAGTATTCGTCCATGCTTGACAACTTACTGGGTTCAACCTATTTTTATGTTTTGAAAATAAGGATATATTTGGGGGTGGGGGTCCTTTGAATGTATTCTTTGACAGTCCATGTTTAAGAAACTGAAATGTGATAAATAACAATGATTGCACTGTTTTCATTACAGAGTAATTTTGTCTATCTTTATTGACTCTTGATTTCCAACCATCATTCCATTCATCCAACCCACATTTTCATATTTTAGTGTTAGTTTTCAAACACATTTCCAGTTAAATGTTAAAAAGCTAGGCAATATACCTTTGAAATTAAATATATTACTATAAACACTTTGTCTTCTCTGTTCAGACACCAAGAATCGGTTACTCATTGAAGTTATTAGGTATGAAATTGTCTACAGAGGCAATGAGCTGTTCACCAGGTCAAATCCTTAATGCCGGGGACAGAGCAGAGAAATCACAGAAACTTCTCTAGTCGCTCTTGAAAATTTATAGCATTAACACTTTCAAAAGACTGCCTGTGAATTATAACTTTTTTGCAGTTTATTTAGTAAGTCTTTATTGACAAATTTAGATAACAATTATTATTTTCGGACGTTTTATGACACAGTCACATGGAACACGTTTTCAGTGATCTTTTTTCTATTTCGTGAACATAAATCATGTCTAAGCACATATTTTTATATGTCATTTTAGATGTAGGTATATGCTTGATACTTCTGCTTTTTACCTGGCCAATTGCTGCTTGTTCATGACTTGGCTTAGCAGTCCGTTCTTCCATTTAGTCTTTCCTGACCCACTAACAATAGTTTAAGAGCCCCGCTTTTGAGCTCCCATTGAACTCTGCAAATATCCTTCTCTAATATTCATCATACTGTGTTCTGCTGCCTATCAACCTATCTGTAACTCCTTCCAGACCATAAACACATGAGGGCAGGGACCACTTCTTTGCTGATTCCCCAGCACTTACTAAATGTCTTGCACTAGAGACACAAATATTGGTTTAGGGATGGGTAGATTGAACTGGAAGCAAATAGTCCAGATTGAAGACACTGCTTGCTAATTAAAATAAGTCTATCATTTGTATTTATCACACTTCTGTAATTATTTAGTCCTCTTTCTCTCTCTCTCCCTCTCTTTCTCTCTCTCCCTCCCTCTCTCCCTTTCTCTCTTTTACACACACACACACACACACACATACACACACACCCTTAACCTAACCCAGCCCAACCTAACCCACATATTTGAGGGCAGAGACTATGACCTAATGGCACCTAGCACCATTGATAATTTGCGATTGCTATGTTTTCAAACTATAAATGTATACTTTTTCATTCTAAGATTCATGGGATTCTAAAACTGGACATAAACTTAATATGTGATCTAATTTGGTCATACCCTCTGGATCCCCAGACACAGACCACCTATTTGTTTGTTGGTTCTTCTCTTTTTTTAAAGCCCTACCAGGCCGCATCCATTTCAAGTGACAATATTACAATAGCTCACATTGTTGACCGCGACCAATTCTACTTTGAGAGTCTCTAAATCTCTGACGCCACAATTTACGCCCAAATGCTCTTGCCCGGGCTTCAGTAGACACAGAGCAGCTGGTCACCATTTTTCTCACTAAGTGCCCTTCATATTCTTGAAGACAGACTGTGTGTCAATCTCCCCTTAAGGTCCTCGTGGCCGTGCTAAGTAATCTCGATTGCTTTTATTCTACTTTACTGGTTACTCATGGGTCTAGTTTTCATCTCTCTTATCATCCTACTGGCTGTTCTCTGAAGCTCCTTCACAGGGTGTGGGGGTGCGGGTGGGGCTGAGAACCACACTGACTGGGTTATCAAGCTCTAGGTTTAGAGGTTTAGACCCCGGGAGAGAAGCAAGTCCTACGAGGAGCCAGAGCGAACACAAAGAGACTGAAGCAAGGATTTCATTTCTTTAAACGTGCCAGCCAGGGGTTCGGAGGTGGAGAGAAGGGCATTAGTTCTGTGATGTGCGTTTGCTAATCCATCCCACAACTGTGGTGTTTCTGGGAGCAGAAGAAGAGAGGCCCTGAGGGAACTGACTCTCGGGGGGTACCTCCATACAGGGGGCACGGCAAGGAAGTTCAGGCCCCAAGGGAGCCGGAAAGCGAAGTCTAGGAAATTGGAGAGAATCGGGGGGTGTAGCACAACAGAGAAGCCCCAGGGGAGAGGTTTCAAGAACTGGGGTTGGGACCGTGGAGGGTGATGGTTAACAAAGCTGAGTGTCACAGATTAATACTCACGGTGATTGAAGTGAAATGCCTGAATTTGGCAGGAAGAAAGCAATTTGTGGCCTAAAGGAGAATGTCTAGCAGAGTAATGGGGTGAAAGTCGGATTGAAAAGCAAGACGGTGGGGAAACGGAGACAGCCAGTCTGCAAACCAGTGTTTTTCCTCAAAATTTTTAGATTTGAACTTGACTCACATTTATTGAATGCCTATTATGTGCCTGAAACACCTTAGGTATTTTCACACGAGATGCCTTCTTTAATCCGCACAGGGCAAGACTAGTTTTAAACCTAGTGTAGAAAACTGTATTTCCATTACTTAAAATACCCTGTAGGGAAAAATATACTGGTTCTTTTAGGCAACTTTCTACATGAGGTCTCTCTCAGTCTGCAAAAAGCAAATGTGCTTACTTAGGGTCTTATTAGGGTAGCTTCAGCAGCATAAGGGGAATACGCATGGGGGATAGATACACATGGGGGAGAAATGAGTTTTCTAAAAAGCGGGAGGGAGGCATGAAGTAAAAGCCAGGTTGACTCAGAGGCTGTCAGGGAAGGCAAATTCTAGTTGTAGTGTATCTCGTCTTGGGGGCTGTAGGTTCTGAGTGACAGCAAGCTTCAGGGACCGTGTCTTTCTTTGGAAAACCGGTGCAAAGGGAGTTAGGTCGTTCCAAAGGTCTAGAGTCATTAAAGGGAAAGTAAAGACATCTATTTAATTGATGCTAAGCAAGGTGTACGCATAAGACAAAACATCCTGACTGGTAAGGCAAATGTCCAGGTCACGCTTTTGACATTACACTACACAGGTGTTTCAGTGCCTCCCATCCTTGGTGGCAATTTGATTTCGACACAGAAACCACCATGAAAATACAGCTCTCTGTTATTTTTGGCCAAAGGCCCTCGCAAGACTTTCAACAAAAGGTTTGTACAATGTGATCATTCAAATGAATTTTAAAGATTAAGGCAGAACGAGTTCGAGTATTTTAGAATTAATTTCATAATATTACTCATTAGATCAATATATCACTGTGTCACTTTAACTACAGTCTAAGATAGCTTTAGTGCGGACGACAGAAGCAGCCAGCGTCAAGTAGAAAGGCTCCCACGGTTAGGTACAAGTCTTTGTGGAATAAGCTGTATCTTTTTTGTTTGTATTCTGGTATGGATGTTGGGTAAAATTTACTGTCAAGGAATTTCTGGCAGGGTTTCAGAAGGATGGTTAGAATGAGGAATTTTCTGACTGGCAAAGAGCAGTTAGATGAGGTTGTGATTAACGGCAACTTATGATTAGTGAGAAAGGTCCTAAATTATACCTAGGCATTTATTCCCCAAAAAGCCTGGTGATTATTTCCAGCGATTTTAATAAAAACACATAGTGTCAT
The DNA here is from genome assembly GCF_018350195.1 of Panthera tigris. NCBI lineage: Eukaryota > Metazoa > Chordata > Mammalia > Carnivora > Felidae > Panthera > Panthera tigris. Next base: position 13,665,222 of record NC_056663.1, on the reverse strand, counting down.
AATCAGTGTCAGGAATATTCACGGCTGTAATTCAGAGAAGCAGGTATCTTTTTGTCCGTGCCTTAGATTCCTTGAATGGGCATCACTAAGACCACACCACAAAATAAAAGAACCTAAGGGGAACAGAGAGGCTTCGATAGTTGGTAGGTTGGAACCAGTGAAGAAACATCACACCCCACCCTTTAGGGACTTCTCCACTTCTCCACAAATTCTCTAGGCATCCGAAAATCTGAGTTCTAGACATCACTCTGCCGATTGGCTGTGTGACCTTGCTAAGCCCTAACTTATCTGGGCCTCGATTTTTCCCTCTAAAAAAAGAAATCTCTCGGGTCTTTTGAATCCTTTTTTTTTTAAGCTTATTTATTTATTTATTTATTTAGTTTGAGAGACAGAGAGAGAGGAGAGGCAGAGAGAGAGAGAACACCAAGCAGGCTCTGTACTGCCAGCACAGAGCCAGACGTGGGGCTCGAACCCACCAACCATGAGATCATGACCTGAAACCAGGAGTCTGATGCTTAATGGCCTGAGCCACCCAGGTGCCCCTCTTTTTCATCCTTTAAATGGCTAGTTTCTTCAATATTCTTTAATGTCTTTGGGTAGTAGTTTTCAGTTATTGGATGTTTAGATTCAAGCATTTTCTTAACATTTTTCCTTTTTCCACCTGCTTTTCCGCTGTCCTGATCGTTTTGTTGCCTGTCCATCCAATATCATTTTACAGATCAAACTGTTTGAAGGATAAGTTAAAGGGCCCACTTGGTCATCTCCAAATGTTGACTTCTTAGTGCAGATGTGATTTAGAAGACAGCTATTTTCATCTTTTTTTTTTTTTAACGATGTTTATTTATTTTTGAGAGAGATAAAGAGACAGAGAAGGTGACGGGGGAGGGGCAGTGAGAGAGAGAGAGAGAGAGAGAGAGAAAGAGAGAGAGACAGGATCCAAAGCCGGCTCTGTGCTAACAGCAGGGAGCCCCGTGAGGGGCTTGAACTCATGAACCGTGAGATCATGACCTGAACTGAAGTCAGCAGCTTAACCGACTGAGCCACCCAGGCGCCCCTCATCTTTATTCTACTCCATATATTAACATTCCAGGTGGTAAGATACTGCCCACATTCCAATGCATTTAAGAGGTGAAAGTTTCTTTCCTTCATAAGAACAGCATTGGTGACTTTTTTTCAGAAGCCAAGAGACGTAACAAGGTGTGTGCGGGTGTGTTTGTTATGGGGGGCAATCACGTGTGTCGATTCTTCCTGGCCAAGATTTACATGTCTTACAAGATCTCATTCTTCTAATGCCTCTGTGTCCCATCAACAACTTTCAGTTGTTCTACAAGCAGAAGGCTCCTGGTAAGTGGAGTCAGTGCCAGTCTTGAAGAGATCATACAACATCACCAAATGTTAGGACACAAAAGAAACTTGGAGCTCGTTGCTCAAACCCTTTGCCTTCTCACAGGGCAGCCAGTACATATAACCCTAAAAACCAGACATCTCCCCCAAATATTGTTAGCATGACCCCACCCCCAACCCCATCCCACACTTCCTTAAGCAAAGGAAAAAAGTGTTAACAGATGTTAAGGCAAAAGAAACACTGTCCACAGAAAATTAAGAATCCCTGAGACACTCACAATCAAACGTGAAACTGCCCGGCCCCCTCTAGTTAATGTGAAATCTAATTAATATTGTTGTAACTAGCAGAGAAAAAAAAAATCTTTACCTGAACGTAGAATTAGAATGTTTATAATTTTCCACTTCTTTTTTTACTTCTAAAGGATCAAGAAGCCTTTCCAAAGAGTAAAATACAAATCAATATTCAATTTTCCTCCAATTATGAAGAAATAAACCAACTTCAGGTCTTTCTTGTATCTGTACTGCCTGTGAATTTGCTGCTTTTTTTTTTTTTACTCTCGTGAGAGAATAACTAAGGATCACCTTCCTCTGCAGAGACAGCAACTACTTATGCCTAAAAAGGGAGTATTTGAAAATTCTTAAATTCATTCTTCTTTTTCCTTATCCTATTTCAAATCAATTTCCTATTTTCTCACATTCCTCCCGGCCAGCAGCTGCTCCTTCTGGGCCTTTATCTGGCCCGAGGAAGGCAGGCAGGCAGGCAGGCAGGCAGTTGCCTGGTTAGCTGATGCCAGCCGTGTTTCTATGCTGGAGACAGAATGTCTGATCTCCATGTTACAAGCAGCTTCCAATTGCCCCGTCTTAAAAAGCATCTTAACACTTGGGTCCACAGGCGGGGGTCCCCTGTCTTTGTTTTCATTGGGAATTTAAAAAAAATTTTTTTTTCTTGGAATACAGTCTCTTATGAAAAAGGGCAACAATACCAATAATCAACTCACAAGTCAAGTCACTAAAGGAAAAAAATTCACCTGCAGCGTAAATACTGAAGATTGAAGAAGTCGTGTAATAAACACTGTATTTGTAGACTGTCTGAGGCAATACACCTGAAGTAAAATAGCTTTCTCTGGTGGCCTGGCAGGGAGAATGGACTCTCCTGAAAAAAACCGTAACTTCCATAAAACCGTGGAACTGGAGAAGACCATGAAAAGATTTCCCCTCACCTTCCCCCGCCCCCGAAACAGACCTCTATATAAGTGGAAATGGCATCTAGAATTCTTGGTATGTTCGACTAGCTCATCAGACTCTTCTCGGTATATATCCAGAATTGTAAATGGCATTTTTATAGACTTCAAAGATGCCGGCTGAAAAGAACAACCTGCATCCTGGTAATTCCCATGGAAATGCCCCACATCTCTTCTGCATCCATTGTCTGATTGATCTCTGCCAAAGCGGTGTGCCCAGACCTTAGTTTGGCTGCTCTGGCTGCCCTATGTTCCCCTAGTGGTCCAGCCCAGCACACATGACTGATTGGCACTCTTGGTAAGGATTACCTAACTCCCTCCTTTGACTTTCTAAGCCTTTTTTTTTTTTTTTTTTTCTAATTTTGTAGTGTACAGAAAAAGAAAAAAAATATCATCTGGTCTAATCTCTGGGATACAGTTTTATAAAGTCAAGGAAGACAGGACAAAAAAGCAACTTACAAAGAAAATATTCTGATATACTGTTCTTCTAGTTTATTTCTATAAGGCATAATCATCAAGTTCTATCTACAGTATAAGCTACTTATTTCCTGACACCAGACTCCTCTTCTGATTTTCCCATTTTCTCTGAAAGCTGTCGATTCTCACGGTCACGTCCTTTCCCTGTTCTCGCCATGTTCAGGCAGGAGTTGCTATGGCGCTCGTATTTTTACAGGTGCCTCTTGCCCCCATGTTTTCTTTTTCTTTCCTCCGGAACTTTCTTTCTTCTAAGTCTCATTTCATTACCCCTATGCTAGGTGTGTCAATAACTCTGACACGGTCTCTGCATTCCTCCTCCAGTCCATATGCCAGGCAAGTCTTCCTAATGACTTACTTGCAAACGCTCTTCCCATGCTCAAGTCCTCATTGGCTGCCTATTGACTACAGAATAAATCCAGTCCTTAGCCTATTATCTAAGAAGACCCTTCGAGGCTCATCTTGCCCTTGGCAGTATGATTTGCTCGGATAGAACCCTACCCTTTCTGTGCCTCGTGTGACTCACAATGCTCCCTCTGCCTAGATGCCCTCCCCTCTCTCCCTTCAACCCTCCCCTCTCTCTCCACCAACCCCACCCCCCCCCCCAACTCCCGCCGCCTTTTCTTTAGCTCTGACTTACATAATCATTGTCAGCTCTCAAGGCCTAATTCACAAATTATGTTATTCCTTGATTTCAATTCCCAGCCAGGCTCATATCCAATCACTTAATGTCTTCAATAGGATGTCCTAGGGGCATCTTAAAGGTAACACGTTCAAAGCTAAAATAATCATCTTCCACAAACTTCCTATTGCTTCTGCATTCCGGGTGTCAGTGAGCAAAACCTCTGTGTCCCCGCCAAATGCCCAAGGAAGAAACCTGGACGTCAGTCACTCTCTTCTCTTCCGTCGGCGTTGCCCGCCACCCCCCCAACACATTACTCCGTCCATCAGCCTTCCACTCTACGTTTACTAATTCCAACACTACAGTCACTGCCCTCCTTAATGAAATCCTCAACTCTCACTTGGCTACAGTATCATACCTGCCTCCATTCCCGGCTTCCTCCGACACACTCTTTACACAACATTCAGAAAAAAATCCTTCAAAATGACAGATATAATCATATCAATTTCCTGACTGAAAAAGTTTAAGTGGCTCCCCACTGCCATTAAGATAACCTCCCAATTCCTTAGTAGGGTTTATAAGCTCCATTGTGACCCAGTCTCTAAATATATATATATATATATATATATATATATATATATATATATATATATAATTTAACCTGACTACAGTCCAACATAAAGACTTCACATGCTAGAGAAAATTATAATAAAAAATATACCACATTGCGTGCACATCCAGGTGGATGCCCGATAAACAGTAAACAATAAAACATGCTCTGAATTCAACCCTACCACAAATGCCCTTTCGTTCAATTTTGGCAGCCAGAAATTTTATCTATCCTTTCGCGTTTAATGCCATTTTCTTCTCAAAGCCTTCCTCGACCAATTAGTTGACATTAATCTCTTCCTCTCTGTTCCCCTAGCTCTTCATTTCTGATTGTATTACGGCATAATTCCCCTTGCTTGCTGTGGCTGTCCCACAGGCAATTCGAATGCAACGTGTCCAAACTGCCTGTCACTCTCAGGCCCAGAGCCATGCCTCGCTCTTGTCCTTCAGATTTCGGTTCGTGGATGTCCCCCTAGTTGACTAAGGTAAAGTTTCTTCAACTCCAACGTAAGATCATCACCATAGCCTGTTTTTCTGCTCCTTATATAGGTGAACCTCACCCCTCTTTCTGTTCAAGGAGCTGCTCCCCAAAATTAGATCCTCATCGTCTTGTGCCTGGACTTTTGAAAAGCATCCTAAATATTCCCTCCCTCCCCTGTCCTTCACCTCGTCAGTGCCCCACTTCTGTCGCCGCCAGTGACCTCTTAATAACGCCAACCTGCTCGCGTCTCTGCTTTATTTCCGACACAGGCAAATTTCACCTCCTCAGCAGGATGTAGTTTAGGCCTTTGAGAACAGGTCCTGGGCCTTTCTTTTTAAACTTCATCGGCCGCTTTTCTTCAACCCGTCCTAGAATCTCCCTTTATAAAAGGTGCTACTTTCTGCTCCTCACATATACTTTGCCTCGTTGAAGAATAAAAGTCCTAATCACACTCCTCTACACATTAACCAGCAAATTCAAATAAATCGAACGTTTCCTCCCCTGGCCACCTTTGGTGACTCACCAGACCAAAACCACAGCTGCATCGTGGGATCTATGACAGCGCTGTATCGAGGCCTGATGAAAACTACAAACCATGGGCCCAGGAGTCAGACGGTCCTGGATTCCAATTCTACCTCTTCCACTTACTAGCCGTCTGATCTTGGGGGAACTACTGGACATTTCTGAGCCTCGGGAATGTACGCAAAGTAACAATAATGTGACACCTATGTCACAGCATCGCTGTGCAGATAAAGCGAGATAGTTGAATAAAGTTGGTGTATCGGCACCGAATTGGGGGCAAATTTTAAATGACCCTGGCTAATACAACTGTAGCTAGTGAGTGACCATGAACGTTTGGTTCTACAGTAATAAAGATTTAGAGGTCTTCCAAATGTCAAAACTCATAACCTCAATTTGATTTAAATTGTTAAAGCAAAATAGTTTTACTCCTCGGCACTACTCGAAATGTTAACTCGATCAATCACTTGGGGCAGTAAATTACTTAAAAGTTAATATTGCATCTAAAGAGTTTAAAATAGAGGTACCACATAAGTAAAATCCTCTTTTAAACTTTTTTAATGTTTATTTATTTTTGAGAGAGAGAGAGAGAGAGAGAGAGAGGGAGGGAGAGAGAAGCGCACCTGCAAGCTGGGGAGGGGCAGAGAGAGAGAGGGAGACAAATGACCCAAAGCAGGCTCTGCACTGTCAGCACAGAGCCCGATGTGGGGCTCAAACTCACGAACCGGGAGATGATGACCTAAGCCGAAGTAAGGCGCTTAACCAACTGAGACGCCCAGGCCCCCTTCGTTTCTATTCTTATCATACTCGTCTAGAGCCATATAGAAGAAATTGCTCATGCAATTTATATATGCGCATATAAATACATTTCATCCCCAAATGTAGTACAATTAAGCATTGCTTCAAAAGTTATGAAAATTAAATGATTTTGACGGACACAAATAAATATTAAAGTTAGTTTTTAATACCCAAGAGTGCCAAATAATGCTTAACCGTCCTATGGTTTACCAAATTGGAGAAGAATTTTGAGACAGGGGTTATTTCTGACACAAATTTGTTGCGTGTGAATTGGCAAATATTCTTTGAGTCTGGAAGATGAAAAGATTATTCTCCTGTTTTGGGAATAGTGACAGCCATAACATCCCCAAACACATTTCCCCAAAGAAGATAATGGAGTTGGTTAGAGTCTTTGGAAGGAAGTAGCTTCGGGATCTATTGGGTCAAAAGACAGAATACGTTTCCTAGCACTGAGAATTATGGGACCTTGCTCTCTGTATGCCGCACATATCCGCACACAATTAAACAGTATTCATCTGTTGGGCTTACCAGACCAGGGAAGCATTTCTGCCAGCAAAATCTCCATAATAAGAATTAGTGACCATCAGAGATAGGAAAAATAACAATACAAATGACTCTCCCATTATCTTGTTTGGTATTATTTACTTCCTCTTGGAGAAATTAAAATACTGTGTGAGGAAAATTCAGCAAAATAAAATGTTTTTAAAATATGCCTTATTATTCTAATGTATGCATTTATGATAAAATACGTGGGCTGCCAAAGTCACACAAAGCCTTCCAAAAGCCCCTTTTTTGGATTCCCTTGGCTTGGCTTCATGGCATCAGTCATATAACTCTGGTTCCAACGGATTGGTTGAATCAATAGCTGAACCAAAGAAAGCCAACCATTGGCAAGGAGCATCCATGAAATGGTCCGCCATGATAGCTCTGCCCAACAGGGTTATGCTCTATAGTGGATGGAGACTAGACTCCATTGAATAGATCCTGTCTTTGGAAAGCTGGATCTGGAGACAAAACAGGGGCACATCAGTCAGCAGTGGAGGTAGAAGCAGAGAAAATGTGACCTGACCAGGTAACTATGACTAGATAGCTATGGATAGCTGTTAATACTCACTCCACTTCCTTGGAACCTGCCTGGAGAGTTGCTGATGTGTCATGATTGACATTTGTTTCTTCCAGGCATATTGAAATGGGTTTCTGTTTTTCTCTTTCTTTGCCAAGTATCTTCATCATAATTCTTTATCACCTAGGTAACCCGAGTACCTCTAAATCCTCACATTCCAAAAGCCCTTCATGCAGTAACTATCAACATGCTGAACCCAAGCTAGTTTTCTCCATATCTTGGCTTAGTTAATATTTACTCACAAAAACTGAACTCACAAGAAATGTCTCTTTTAAAATGTGTTGTATTCGGGGCACGTGGGTGTCTCAGTCGGTTAAGCCTCTGCCTTCGGCTCAGGTCATGATCTCGCGGTTTGTGAGTTTGAGCCCCACATCTGGGCTCTGCCCAGAGCTGGCTTCGGATCCTCTGTCCCTCTCTCTCTCTCTCTCTCTCTCTGCCCCTCCCCCACTTGTGTGCTCCCTCTCTCTCTCAAAAATAAATCAAAACTTAAAAAAAATGTGTTGTATTCATAGCAAATCCATTAGCATGCATTTTTTTTTTTATTGCCAAAATGTTTTGAATAATCATCTGTCAATCACATTTTCCTTTTGTGGGAACAGAAAGGTCAGCAAGTTGGCAAAAAAAAAAAAAAAAATGACAGCTCTGGCGAGGCTTTTGGTAGGTGGGATAAAAAGTCACTGCTCATGTACACAGCTGCGTGTAATGAATGCAACATGTTTGAGGCCTATTCTTGGATCAGTTCCCCTCCATTTTAAACTCAACTTCTCTTGGCAAGATTTCTGGGGCCATACTGCGTATGTGTCTGAATTCCTTCAGCCAAAACCCCTTAATATGAAAATTCAGCAGTATTGCATTTTGTGTAGATGTCATGACTCAAAACCCAGTCTGTTTTATGTACCATATGAATCAGGACTGACCTCTGTATTACTATGGACTTATTTTTAGCACAAAGTGATATTTATCTATGTCATTTTCTATGGCTTATAGATAAAAACGGGCACATATTTTATCCTGTAGACTTACAGTTTATGAGGAATATGTACAGGAGGAAAAGCATTTTTAAGTGAATTAACAGAAAATACATAAAACCCAAACCACAGCTTGACTTTTACCTTAATGAGCAGCGATTCTGTTGCAGAAAAAAGAGCCAAGAAGTTCTCTTCTGGGGAATCCAGCTTCCTCTCTCTCCCAAAAGAGAACTTCCTCTTAAAATACGACTACCGGGGTGCCTGGGTGGCTCAGTCGGTTGAGCATCCGACTTTGGCTCAGGTCATGATCTCGCCGCAGTCTGTGACTTAGAGCCCCCCGTCGGGCTCTGTGCTGACAGCTCAGAGCCTGGAGCCTGCTTCGGATTCTGCGTCCCCCCCTCTCTCTGCCCCTTCCCTGCTCACACTGTGTCTCTCTCTTGTCTCTCAAAAATCAATAAACGTTAAAAATTTTTTTAAAAATAAAGAAAATATGACTACCATTCCTTAAAAAAAAAAAGAGCCCCCTCTTGTTCAAAGTTTTTCCTCTGTATTCCAGAATCAAAGCTGTATTTTAAAAAATAAATTTTCAGGGGCGCCTGGGTGGCTCAGTCGGTTAAGCGTCCGACTTCAGCTCAGGTCACGATCTCGCGGTCCGTGAGTTCGAGCCCCGCGGCGGGCTCTGGGCTGATGGCTCAGAGCCTGGAGCCTGTTTCAGATTCTGTGTCTCCCTCTCTCTGCCCCTCCCCCGTTCATGCTCTGTCTCTCTCTGTCTCAAAAATAAATAAACGTTAAAAAAATTTTAAAAAGAATAAATTTTCAGAAAGACTGTAAATGGTATCTCAATCATTAATGTATTTAGAGATCTAAGGGTTAAAAGTAATGACACAGACTTTGTTTAATTGATATAAGGAAAAAGATGAATATTTTCCCAAGTGAAAAAAAAACAACTCTGCACTGTTTTAGGTTAAAATTTATGAAGCTGGAAAGTCTTATTGAGTGGATCTCTAGAAGTCACTCAGCATATAAAGAATTTGAGTATCGAATCCAAACATTAACACAAAAAGATTTTGAAAATAAGCTAGAAATCATGAACAGATGCCTCAGCATGGAAGAAAATTAGAAATACAAATATGCAAAACCGAAAGGCAAATATTTTGGAAACATGTTTGGAAATTCAATATTTTTCAACAGTTAATGAACATTGAGGTATTATATTTTCCATCTGAAGGATTGGGGATTATTCTATAAATTCAATAAAGAATCTTATTATTTTAAATTATACTTATCAAAGTATTAACTTGAGGTTCAGAATCACGTACAGTTTAAAAACACTTGTCAGATCAGATGACGGGATAATAACGTGTTTTTATACAATATTAGTTAAGGAGAATGATCTGGACCCTAAAGAAATTAAGGCATTGAAATAAGGGCAAAATATTCTGAAATGCAATTAGTTTACTGCTAAATACATTAATGACTAAATTAATCCCTATTTGGTTTAAACTTCTGGTAAAAACGATTCTAATTTGATAACACAATCAAGATGAGTAAAACATCACGCACTCATTTTTTATTCATATTTCTGCAAAGAGATTTGCCTAAGTGTTAACAATGGAAAGACAGTCCTCAGTCATTGTCTTTGGTAGTTGTCTCACTGGTTTTCAGGTTGTTTCTTTGACTTCATAATTTTTGTAGAGTAGGGTATCTGTTCTTCATCAGGTTTTCAAAGTCAAAGATTCAAAACTACCTCGAATACTATGAAGGGGGCAGAGCATCCCACCCCAAAATGGGCTACTTTGCATGTGGATTATTTTGAGCCGAAGTCAATCAAGACCCAACTCAGGACAAACTTTTCCTTCTCCCTTACCCACCTAAAAGAATTTAGATAGGGAGCCTGACCCAGGAAGACAGTTATTACCTGAGACATCTTTTAGTCTAAAGGATCTATCTGTATTGGGGCTCCTAGGTGGCTCGGTCGGTTAAGTATCCAGCTTCGGCTCAGGTCATGATATCCGGGTTCGTGAGTTTGAACCCCGCGCCGGGCTCTCTGCTGTCAGCATAGATAGAGCCTGTTTAGGATTCTCGGTCTCCCTCACTCTCTGCTCTTACCCCGATCGTGCTCTCTCTCTCTCAAAAGTAAACATTAAAAGATTTTTTAAATAGAAATAAATAAATAAATAAATAACCTATCTCTACGGCAGGACACACATCTGATTACCAGATATCTGCTCTTATCTTCCCGTGACTCTCCTTTAAAGCCCCAGTCTTCTCTCTTCTCCTGAGCTTAGGATGACATAAAGTCTCAAATGGCCGACTTGTCCTTCAGTCTTAAAACTTTGGGGGTCCCATAGGCACAAAATGAAATTTGTTTTTCTCCTGTTGATCTTAGATCGATTTAATTATTAGACCAGCCAAAGAACCTAGAAGGGGAGAAGGAAAAATTTTCAACCTGTACAACTACATTCTCAGTGGTTCTCCAAGATGGGAGGGTGGGAGCTACCCATACAATGAGTTACCTTCTTAAGTAAATCCATGGTTTGTCACTGCGGAATACTGCAACTAGTCACGAGAACAGAACTTACGGTCCACGTGTAAATGTTGGGACTGCGTCAAGTCAAAAGAGACATTTACTCCCAAACCAAATTATATATTTGGACCATTTTGGAAAGAAATGTATAATACACCATTGCAGAAATTCTAACATGTTCAATTTCCACTTTGAGTGTTTCTGATTCAACTTTCGGTCGCAAATTCAGTAGAGTTCATTCAGTGGAAGAAGGCGCTATCTTTTGATAGAAAGAATGGAAGCACAAAGTTTCAGAGATTAACTAGGGATCCGTCAGATTATGACTAACCATCCTTGTGGGCATTTTGAAACATCTGTGTCTCATCAGAGATTCCAGAAAATGCAGTACATACTGCAGTGAAAACATCTCCTCCAACCCTCTCCCTCTTTAATGGAATGTTTTACCGAGATTTGTTTTATGTGTTTGACAGAAAATAAATTACTAAGATAGAGGAGATTATCTGAAGATTTGTGATCCTTATAGAAAAGGTTAGTAGGTAATAGGAGTTAGACAGGTTCAACATTCAGGATATGTAAAAAATACGAATGCTTTCAGTAGTAGTCTTAAGCCTGCAGAATAATTTGGGTTCTTTGACTTTCTTCTCTTTTTCTTTTTCTTTTTTTTTTTTGTTATTAAGAAATAAAAGCAAGTATCTTCCTTGATTGCTCCAGAGACTACAATTGAGTTCAACATAGTCCCCTAAGTTATACAAAATGTTGTTTATTTTCTGAAGCCAATATTTAAACAGCACAACAGAGAGTAAGAAGTGAAAAATAGAGTTAATGAAAAGTAAAGAGTCATGTGGTTATTTTCTTGGATAGCTTTCTTTATTTAAAAAAAGTCCATTAATGTAAGAAATGGATATTCTCAAAAAACCTGAAGACGCGGTAAGCACTAAAGTTTGATGAGACATCCCAGAAATCTTTCATTATCTATATCCTGCCATATCATCAAAGAGAATAGTCAGTTTCTACATAATATTCCTATATTCATTTGGGGCATACCTAGTGAGGTTCAATATAATTTTAAGAGATAATGTCAGCAAAAATTTAATTAGCTCACAAAAATGGCACTTTTCTCTACGTTGCTACTCTTTCCCCCTTTAAATTCTTCTTAACCTCAATTGTTTCAAAAAAAAAAAAATAACCCAAATCTGGGGCACCTGGGTAGCTCAGTCGGTTAAGCATCACACTCTTGATTTTGGCTCAGGGCATGATCTCATGGTTCCTGGGTTCAAGCCCCAAGTCGGGCTCTGCATTCTTTCTTCCTCTCTCTCTGCCCTTCCCCCTTCTAAATAAATAAACTTTTTTTTTTTTTCTTAAGCAACAAATCTGTGGATTGTGGGGAGGAGGATGTTGATGTTCTATCTTGCCTGTAGCAAATACACTCACTTTTCTATGGCATTAACTTAAAACGAGGTCAAATTTAGTTTATCTTAGGACAATCATATCATTTTTGTCCACATGTTATTTCTTTTAAGGGTGGTAACATGGCAATATTTGTGCAAAATCCTCAAATAAAACGTGTGCTTTTTAACATTCTTACGTTGAATTTTTTTCCTTATGTACATTAAAAAAAAAAAAAAAATCAGGCCTAAACCAGAGATGACCGCATTTAAACAGTCAACATTGAAAAAGATGGGAAAGAAAGTATTAAAAAAACCCCAAATCAACAGGGAAAATCATTTCCTTCAATATTTGCTTTCTAAGGGGTAAATACTGGAAAGAAAGTGACTTTAACTGAAAGCCTCAAATCTGAGGAAGATGAAAATGCAAATTGTCATTAAAAATTTATCAAGATAGTTTCACATGGAAACTCAGAAGAAACATTCCATTTATACGTTTGCTTTTTCACTTTTTCCAAAAGCGCTCCTGGTTGAAATGCCACATGAGCCTTTAAGAATTTTAGTTAGCTTTCTTCTATTGGATTGTAGGCAATGATCATATTGCGACCAAAGAAAATACGGGAAATATGGCTCCAGCCCAACCCTGTGAAATCAAACGTTGGAGCTATATGGTAGCTTACTCGTCTGTAGGGCGAGGGTTTCGCTTTAACATTCAGATACTGTAATGAACGAAAACCACTTTTTCCAAAATGTATGGCGTTTGCGGAGCACTGATAACCCTGCCTTAATTATCTCCTTGAGCAGTAGAATATAGTCAGATAAAGGGACCGGACTTAAAATTTCTTTTTTTCATAATTAGAATCTGGTAAAAAATAAGGACTAGTGTATACTAAGGTATATGTTTCTACTCACTGAGCTTGAGTAAAACTAAAATACATCCAAATAGATTTCCCCGTGCCTCGTAAGCAGCCCATTAGAATATATTAAAACTATTTTAAATCTTAAAATATGGCTTATTAGCAACTGCCAGAAACATTCTCTCGAAATTAAACATTATTGTTATGGTTGATAATAAACAGGTGTTTCTTGTTTCTTGTTTTAAAAATAAATTGGCCATCTTGGAGGCTGGGGTACTAACATATGAAACTCTGCGTACAGTTGAGAAAACAAGAGTATTTTGTAGTGGTACTGTTCTCTCACGTGTTGCTGATTTCGAACTTTCGATTTATTATCTCACCGGGCTTTGTTGACTCCATTTTTAAAGCACAGTTTTTCAGAACACTACACCCTTAATACAGCACATTGCCAAACAGTCTGAAAGAATAATGCAGCCATATTGACTACAGCTGTGAAAACTTTATACTATGGATTTCATATATTCAGAGCTATCTGGGACTAAACTTCAAACTTCTGCAAATATCAGGTGATCTGGAAGAAAGAGTTTCAAGGATATGAAGGCATCACTAATATTTTCTTTTCTGTCTCCCCTCCGCACCTCTCCTCCCCACGTCCTCCAGAGAAAATATGTTATACAACCTGAGCAGAACTCTGAAAATAAGGTCAGAGTAAAGAATATTCTTCGAAATGCACACACACACACACACACACACGAACAAAGGAATCAGGCAACGCAATGCCAGTGGATACGAGATGTGGACAGATTTGGGAAGATGGCAAACACATGAACGACTGACACCCAGCGAGGCCAGGTGAGAAAGTTAAATCAACCAAGGGCCAGCAGAAAGGAAAACCATCCAGCACAAGCAGATTCCCGCTCTAGCAACTCAGAGAGGCATGGCAAAGAGACGCCTCGTGCTCCCGAAGTTTGCTGTGTGGAAAATTACTTTTTAAAGTATCTTACTGACCACACCTTCAAGGTTATTCACCATCTGCTTTGTAAGTATCGTAAAAGAGAGTCCAGAAACGGAGTCGAATGACAGGCGGTGTCGTTTCGAGGTCAAGAACAAGAATGGTGGGGCAAAGGGGCGCCTGGGTGGCTCAGTCGGTTGAGCGTCTGACTTCGGCTCAGGTCATGATCTCGCGGTCCGTGAGTTCGAGCCCCGCGTCAGGCTCTGTGCTGACCGCTCAGAGCCCGGAGCCTGTTTCGGATTCTGTGTCTCCCTCTCTCTCTGACCCTCCCCCGTTCATGCTCTGTCTCTCTCTGTCTCAAATATAAATAAACGTTAAAACAATTAAAAAAAAAAAAAGAATGGTGGGGCAAGACGGACTGTCATCTACTAGCTCGTGGCCTTGACAACTTAAACATTCTGTGTCTCAGTTGTATCATCTGGAGAATGGGGGTGACAATTATCATACCCGCTTCCTAGAGTCACTGGATTAAGTGAGTTAATACATATGTGGCATTGTTAGAATGGTTAATGGGAATTGTTAGTCATTATTTTTTCAGAAAGCTGTGAGAATCGTACTATAAAAATAGTAGAATTAAAAAAAAAGATTTTTTTTTTTTTTGTCCACATACATTTAGCACATTCTTTCCAAGAAGGTTGATCCCAATATGCGGTGAAATTGAATGGCAAGTCGATTCTAATTTCCAGTTCTTTCTCCAGAAGGGACGATTTCCAGGTCTCCACCAAACCCGGAGAGAATTCTTAAATTGGTTTCTTGGGACCTTCCCTGCTCAGTGATGCCCTAATTTACACTTCATAATTTGCAGCCTGCACGTGAGGCATTCTTGAACAGTCTGAACTGAAAAGAAATTCTTATCATAATTAATTTTTAAGGCAGCAGGGAGTTGGTTATGAGGTTACCGGAAGCCAAAAACAGAAGCGGCGATGTCAATGTGACAACAGGTCTAAACAACGCAGTTCCGCCTTCCACGTCACCACCGAGCTAGAGTTAGGTGTTTGGTTTCCAAAGGTGCAACTTCCCTTGGTGATGCCATTTGCCACGGGCTACAGCCCCATTGCTTGCTTGGCTTAGCTTCTCACATTACAACAGACACTCTTCTAAAGCGAATTTTTAAAGAAGGTATAGCCACCCATTGATAAGTACCTTTATGGCCTTATAAAAATTTGCATGGCTTCAGAAATGTTTCAAGACAGAGGAACACATCTGCATTACAGATCGCTTTTACAGAGACACAAAGGGAGACTGGGCTTGGAGATGAGGGATGTTTTCCCCCAAGCATTTAAGAAGTTATCTTAAAACAGTTTCTTCCTAACCGCAGTGGGATTCGTTTCCCAGGGCAATTGCCTACAACGGAGCCTCAGAGTTGCAAAGCTGGCATTTACATTTGACCTTCAGCTGACGGTAATGCAGAAGGATGAGCTCCAGGAGGAACCCTGGCATTCAGAAGGGCCACCGTTGGCCCTGGAGGTCTTGGTTGAAAGGATTTGGGCTAGCTGGTGGAGAGCCAGTTAAGTTGCAAATCAAGAATGCAATGTCCCCTGCTGATTAGAACGAGCTTTGATTGTTTCTTCTTCCTTTTTGCATAGCTCATTTCATTTCATTTTCTTTTGTTCTAGAAGAATCCCAATGAGCGTAAAAAATAGGCCTGATTCATCTGAACGTGAGAGCTGAAATCTGAGTTTTCTTTGATTCTTTCTTTATCCCATTTTGCCTTCTTGCTTGCCCTCATCATGCTGAACGGGGAAGACAGTTATGGCCAGAGGCTAAACATTTAGGAACAGAAGTTCCCTCTTCGGGTTCTTTTGGAAATGCTCAGACAAGATACAGCAACCACCAGGAACTTAAGACCATACACCTTTTATTTCGTTCATGTTTCAAAGCTATACATAAAGCTTGTAAGAAGGGGAGAAGCTCTGGTCCAGAGGGGTGAGTATATTGTGCCAGGGTTATGCTTCTTCCTGGTTTGCCCAACAGCTTCAGGAAGTGACATTGTAGAACCATCCACCTCTGGAGGCTGTCACTAGGCTCTGGGGATAATACCTTCTCTGGCTACTTCTTCTCAGTGTGGGTGGCAGTGAGGAGACTGTGAAATAATAAAGGATTATGATAATGAAGGCAAAGATGACGATGGGCAAGGATACAATGGTTCGCGAAATCTGAAATGTAACTAGTCTCACAGTGCAACTTTCAATCCCAAGTGCCCCTTGTCTGCACGCAATTCAGAATTACCCTCTGAAAACTGCTCTACAAACTGTTCAGGGATGAAGCCTCTTTCATCTCTGGAATAACCAGATTCACTTCGATGGCGCCATACTTTTTCATCTCGCACCCTGAGGACCACGGACAGGCTAAGAAAGAGGTTTCCAGAATGGAGTGACGTGTAGGGTATGAGAAAACGCCTCACCTATTCACAATGAGATGTGTCTTCTGAGTGGGTCACATGAAAAACAGAATTTCAAGCTGTCGATTTATTACCAGTTTGCTAGCGTGGCACTAACCCAGGATGTCTTTATAACAGTCCTAACTTCGGATATGCCGCTGGTTCGGTATATATCCACTTATCAACCCTCATCTGACTGTTAGTGGTGTAGGGGTACAATCATATCCACAAGATCCCGCCCCCAAAGCAGCCATAGTGAGAGTAAATTTTGCTTTAATTGCTCTGCGCTTAATCTCTTTCAACTGATTTATCTCAGTAAGGCTTACCATGGAATAATTGTAGCTCCGCCCCACTTTTTAATTGTGCAATGGCTCTAGAAACTTCCAGGCAAAACTCATCATTTCACAGAAAAGTCCCAGAGGTCATGCCTCCCAAATTAGGGGCCATACGTGGCGATGATAAATCTTCACCAGTATCGTGAGAATGCACACGCATGTGTCTGTGTGCACGTGCCTATGTGAGCATGCGTTTGAGAGGGAGAAAGATCCACACGAATGGATTATCTTGGATGGGTGATTGGGTTCAAGGATGCAGTATGCAAGTGACAGTGCCCAAATCGTTTCATAGCCACAAAGAGATTAATTTAAGGCAAAATCTGATCCATCTTAGAACTGGAGAACAAAACACCAAATCCATATTTGTGAGAATTAGAAATCTATCCAAAATAGAGGGCAGCATAGCAAATTGGGCAGCATTATAGCAATCAGATAGACTTGCCCAATCCCATTTCTACCCCTGACTAGATGGATTTCTACCCCTGACAATTGGACACTTTTCTTTCTTTCTTTTTTTTTTTTATTATAACACTTATTTTTGAGAGAGAGGGAAAGAAGGAGTAGGAGTGGAGGAGGGGCAGAGAGAGAAGAAAACAGAATCTGAAGCAGGCTCCAGGACAGCTCAGAGCCCGACTCGAACCCAGGAACCATGAGATCATGACCTGAGCCGAAGACGGACGCTTAACCCACTGAGCCACCCAGGTGCCCCTGGACACATTTCTTAACCTCGGTTTTCTTATCTGAAAAATGTGGATAATAATAGTATTTACTTCAGAAGGTTTACATAAAAGTTAAATGAGATCATGAACAACATACATTTCACATAGAGCCAGCAAACGGGCTCTGGAAGTACTGATCTGCAGTGATGATTACTATTACTAATAAAAATCTTAAATAAAATAAAGAAATAAAGATATAAAATCATACATAGAAGATCTTTGTAACTCAGAATTTTCAGCACCGAAGACAAATTTTCTAAACCCATTTTAAGAAATCATCTTCCATATATAATCTCCTTATAACTTTCCTGCATACCCCTTGAGGACAGATGTGGGGCAGATGTGAGGGCTGAGAGAGGTGGGGCATCACCCTTGGCCATAGGTCATCTCGCTCTTAGGACTTGCCTCAGATTTCCAACCTTTCAATTCTTATGTCCTCAGTTTTGTCTCCCCCTGGGTCCCCAACACTGGAACTAGGTTATCGAATCCCATCACTACTCCCAATAATCGTTCAGGTTCGATTACTTCCGTGTTTGTGAAACCCTAGGATTAAACAGCTATGTGGGGTTGTTTTCTATCTCCTTGACTTGTTATCCTCGCTTGTTATTTGAAAATAAAACTGAAATTGCCCTAAAAAGAGTATCCAGTTTTCTTGACCAGCCTCACCATCTACAGTGATCCCAACATACTCTATCTCGGACTGAAATGTTTTCCTACTTTTTTGGTCTACTTTTGTTCACCAATATTTTTGAAAACATCTGTTCCCAAGGCAGATCTTAGAGCACGGTTTTGTTTTTATGTTACCACCTGCACGGATAAACGTTTTGGAAATAATAATGTCGTAATTCATCTTTATTACAATTTAGGGCCAAATTATGGTGTTTTTTTTTTTCAAAATTAGGAATACTGAAAACCCACGTACATACAAATCTTCAGGCGTGAATTCGACGTTTTAAATGTAAATCTGTTCAGAGATGTCCAGGTATCACATATATAGTTAAAACATGAAAACGGTGCTTAATCATCTACATTTCTAAAGAGCTATGTTAAAAACATAAACAAAACATCAAAATGATTGACTCTATCTGGCTTTTCCTTTGACTCTGTCCTAGAGCACAGATTTTAATGCTTTACTAAACTTGTGTGAAAATTTAACTATCATTTGGGGGGGGAATCTCTCTCTTTTTGTCCTGATATCTCTTTTTATCTTAGCTTCTTTTTTTTTTTTTTTAATTTTTTTTTTTTTTAACGTTTTATTTATTTTTGGGACAGAGAGAGACAGAGCACGAGCTGGGGAGGGGCAGAGAGAGAGGGAGACACACAGAATCGGAAGCAGGCTCCAGGCTCTGAGCCATCAGCCCAGAGCCCGACGCGGGGCTCGAACTCACGGACCGTGAGATCGTGACCTGAGCTAAAGTCGGACGCCTAACCGACTGAGCCACCCAGGCGCCCCTTATCTTAGCTTCTTGATCCTTGATGACAATGTGACAATTGTTTTTCCCTCAAAGAGGTTTTTGGCCTTTATTAGATAATAAGTCCTTTTCTGGCATTGATTATTTTTCAACACAGGATACTATCTTTTATAAATGTGTTTTCTATCGTTGTCCTACACACTGATATTAGCAACCTACAAAAAATGAATGCAAACAAAAGAAAAACAACAATATGCAATGTAAAAATATACCATCCACGAGAGTAAAACGGTGGGGTAAGTTTTTGTATTGGCAAGAATAGCTTTTATGTTTATGAGGACACTAATAAACATTAAAATGTTGCAAATTATAGGTCAAGGAGAAACAAAACTGAAGATTTATTGGCTATTATTGTTTCCTATTCTGCCGGCCTGCTACATTGGATATGGAGCCTCACTACCTTAGAATTAAGTATTTTGTCATTTGTGTTAACAGTATGCTGAGTGATAGGGGCACCTGGGTGGCTCAGTTGGTTAAGTATCCGACTTCAGCCCAGGTCATGATCTCATGGTTCGTGAGTTCAAGCCCCGTGTCGGGCTCTGTGCTGGCCGCTCAGAGCCTGGAGCCTGCTTCGGATTCTGTGTCTCCCCCTCTCTCTGCCCCTCTCCAGCTCAAACACTCTCTCTCTCTGTCAAAAATAAATTAAAAAATTTTTTTTTTAATTTAAAAAAAATATGCTGAGTGATAAAATTTTTATCAGAATATAATATTGATGTGGACCATACTGCAGACAATGTATTACTCTAAGATTAAAAACAATGTATCACAGGGTTAGGTGTTTCTTGATTAATACAATCATTTCCATGTTATTAGTAGGAAAGAGCACTTATTATAACATGCTTTGCGTAACTGTACAGAAAAATTCATTTTTTTATAGCAAATTCTATCTAGAAACAATTTTGTCACAGTTACTTTGGGAAATCAGTTGTGACCTTCGAAACAGTACTGACTTGGTCACATGCATATATTCAGTAATCTGATTTAAATCATGAGTTATTAACCCCAACTGAACTCAGGGGTAAAATCTCATAAATACCTTGAAAAATTGTAGTGAATCAGAAGAAATGTTAAACTGAAATAAAAACAATCATGAGACAGCCAGATCATGAAAAATTGCTTGATTCAAAGAACTTTTAAAGGTTATAGCTCTATTAGAGGGTTTTAAAAAAAGAAAGCAATATGGGAGGAAAAATACGAAGAAGAAAAGATATTAATACGCTCCCTGCCTCCTTTTTGTTTCATTATGCTCCTTTTTTTCTAAGAGGTTACCATTGTTGCAGCTGGTCAGAAATATCACATTCCACGATGTCCCAAAAGGTTTTATGTGACTAAGCTTGACCATACTTTAACTTGAATAACATATTATGCAGCTGTTGAAAATAAAAACACATTGTGGATATGCGAACGGAAACACCAAGAAGAGGAAAGCGACATCTCTGGGGGTGTGAATTAAGACTGCCCATTTCCTATAACACTCGATTTCCACAAATATTACGGCAACTAACCATAGACATTCTGAAACACAGGCTCCAGGTGCATTTTAGTTGAGACAATTTCTCGGTACTTTTACAAGTACAGTTAAAAGTTTTATTTTTAATTAATTCAACATATGGTATGTTGGGAAGGTAGGGGGATTGGATTTATTATAAGGTGTCTCAGGATGATATACACGCCAAACAACTCCTTTTAAATGACTACAACTAGCTCGGTATAGCTGCACTATATAACACGGAAAAAAAAGAATATCAGATATGATTGAAAAACCCGTATCTACATCATATGTCCATTTTTACTGTGAAATAACTTCTTCTACCCTTTATTGTTAAGGAAACTCTACACCCAACCTGGGACTCAAACCCACAACCCTGAGATCAAGAGTCACCTTGCTCCACTGGCCGGGCCAGTGAGGTGCCCACCTTGGAATAATTGTTAAAAATTTCAATAAGCAATAACTTATTTTATCTTGATGTATTTTAAGTTTTTCTGTTTTTTTGATATATCGGCAACTTACGATACTTAAAATATTTGTACATGATTGTTTATTCACTGTCACATATGAAAATAGGCCACTGATACCTCTACGCCAATGAACTTACTTTTACGTTAGTTTAAAATTTTTATGCGCAATTTTTTTTCTTTCCATCTTTGTTTTTCTTTTCACGCCAAATGAATAAATGAATATATGAAAGTTGATTTCTAGTAAAAAAAACGTTCAAACCTGGCTGCCAGTCAAAGCGTTCATATATAACATAATAGATGTATATTAGTCCTTTCTAATTACAGAGCAAAATAATTTCTGAGTACTAATTTTGGTCATAACGTTATGTTTCTTAAAGATGCGAAAGTCAAACTGACTTCCTTCCTACTGCCAAAAAATCTATAGCACATTTCCGACATTTGAAATGCTACATTCTCTTTTGGAAATCAAAGACAACAGTGCCAGCATGATGAGACAACCAGGCATTCAAATGTGCCATGAGGCTTGAAAATCGCTGTGGCCAGAAAGCACCGTTAAAGAAGCAAGCAAACGCTTACCTTTCCTCTCCCTCCTGTGAAAGGCCTGAAATCTGTAGGTTTATGGACAAAAAAAAAAAAAAAAATAGACGTAACGGGCATTAAAATATCTCAAAATGGCATGCTGAATAATAGTGTGTCACCAATTAGTGTTCAAGGCAGGAAATTGACCACTCGTTTCGACAATGACAAAGGTTGAAAACTAGCACGTGGCACAAATGAAATGAATGAAAAGCTGAAAATTGTTTTAATCTGGCAGTCCCCGTAATAAAGTATTTTTTTTCTTAAAACTACATGTAAATCTGAAATTTATTTCATCCTTTTTTTTTTTTTTCTCTATGAGTCTGGTTTCAACATGTATCTTCGTGTGTGTGTGTGTGTGTGTGCGTGCGCGCGTGTGTTCTGGACAATCATTTCACACACAACGTACACAGCAAAGCTTTTAATAGCTTCACAACAGATCTCTGAGAAATTTTATGGGACTTTGTCTCACACGGTTCTTGAAGTTAGTTCAGTATTATACATGTTCTAAATGAACTGTATGTCTATGCAAGTGCAGAATCGGAAATGCTATTTTAACTTTTTTAATGTTTATTTATTTAGAGAGAGAGAGAGAGAGAGAGTGAGAGCAAGGGAGTGGCAGAGAGAGAGGGAGAGAGAGAAACCCAAGCAAATTCCACGCTGTCAGCACACAGCCGGATGTGGGGTTCGATCTCAAGAACCGTGAAATCACGACCTGAGTGGAAATCAAGAGTCCGACACTTAACCAATTGAGCCACCCAGGCGCCCCCAGAATTCCTATTTTAAAGAATCACTTCAAACCGAAACTGCTATGGTAGGTTTTGTAAATGTAGTTTCATGCTTTTAAATAAAAAAGCTCAGTTTTCTTTTCTCCCGAACGTACATTATAAAGTAACTACATAATTGAAAACTCATTTTACATAAAGCATAGTATTTATCCCATACTAGTTATAAAAATGGTATATTTCACTTAACTCTCCTTCTAAACGAAATTAAGCTCAGTATCTACCTCAAATAAATTCTAAGTACGTTGTAAAATTAAACAACATATACAATCAGGGATAGATTTTGACAGAAATACAGGGAGGGAAGAGCATGCACTGTTAGTAAAATAAATCTTGATTTGGTCGGGTCTCATATCCAAAAAGTCCAATCACCACAATTAGGCAAAAAATTTGACTAGGAGTTTCTTAGCAATTACAGCAAAAATGAAAGTAAGTTACATAATTTCCACTTAATGAAAGAAGAAATCAAATTTATTTGCAAAGATAAATTTTTCTAGAAACTAAACTCTGGAAGGAACATATTGAGTTCTTTGTGTATAAAATAATGAGCAAAATCTTCAATGATCCACTTATAGCTTCCATGATTAGCTCACTATGCTATATACCAACCTCAGTACGCTTTTGTGCTAATCGAGTAAATTACATTCTCATTGACATGACTACCTATTTAATTTAAGAGATGTATTTAACTATTTACTTACTTACTTTTTAAATTATTTATTTAAGTAATCCCTACACCCAACATGGGGCTCGAACTCATGACCCCAAGATCAAGAGTTGCATGTTCTTCCAACTGAGCCAGCAAAGTGTCTCAGAGATTAATTGTAAGTAGTATTTACAGGACTGAGTCCCCACCTTGGCTGAAAGCTCCTTTAGGACAGGAAAGTTTTGGAACTATACCCTGTGCAGTGTTGATTAAGTGAGAGATTAGCTATCTCCTTCCCTTAGGAGCTTGAATTAAATACCTTGAGTGGCAGTTTAGCTGGGAATAGAAATCACTTGTTTTTTTGTCTGTGTACCTCAAAGGCATTTTGTAAAAATCTTTCGGTTTTTATTAATGCTCATGAGAAGACTTTGGTTTGAGAATTATTCCTTTGTAGATAACCTTTTTTCTCAAGTTGCATTGATATTTTTTCTCTATCCTTAACATTCTATATTTTCTTACCAAAGGTGTCTTTTTTTTTTTTTTCTTGCTCTGCACATGGTATGTATGGTCAGTCTTGAATATTCAACGTCATTTTCCAGTCTGGAAAACCTTTAGCCACTACCTCTTTGAATGCTGCTTCTTTTCCCTTTCATTCATTCTCTGTCTGATATTCCTATAACTTATATATTTGAAGCCTACCATTTTACCTAACACATATCTTATTTCCTCTCTCATATTTTTTCAATCTCTATTTCTCTATGCTCCAATTCTGACTGAATTGTTGAATAGTACCTTCCAGTTCCCTAATTTTTTCCAGCTATGTTGAAACTACAGTCTATCTGAGCTATTAATGTTTTTAATTTTAAGGACCATATCTTTCTGAATTTTTAGTAGTGTTTTTTCATACGCTCTGCTCTTGTTTCATTTCTGTTTCGGTTTCATAGTTTCTTATTCTTCATGGGTATTATTTCTCCTCTCATCACTTTGAAGATAATAAGCATATTTACTTAAAATTATTTTCATTTCATACGCAGTGAACTCAGCCCCCAAACATTAATTTCACTGGTTTTCTGGGCTTTAATTTTGCTTCTATATTTTGGCATTTTGATTTGCATACTCATTTGGAAGAGTAGTTTATATGTTCTCTGTCTCTCTCTCTTTTTCATTCATCTCTTTCCGTTTCATGGTATTTTGGTTGCCTCCACCTAGCCATTTACACCCACAATCCAGAACCAGATCAGTAACGTGGAGCTTCTGGTCTGTCATGCACCTGGAGATATTACACATACAGTCCCCAAGTCAGGGAGTATCTTGGCTCAGGTCTTGACTAGCAGGCTGTGTCTGCTCCATGCAGCTGCCCCCAGATCCTCTGCTTTCTAGGGAGCAATTTATAGACCTTGTCTTCCAGCTTCCTTTCACTACTTTTCAGCTCCAGCTCAGTCCCTGTTTTCAAGCACAGAGACTGGCCTAGGTCCAGGACTTTGATGGGGCACTTTTAGCCCCAGTCATTCTGTAGGAGACAGACTCCCGCCTGCTGCTGACTGCTTTCCTACTCAGATTCCAGTAGGCTCTCACTTCAGCTTCACTTCCTGGTGCATTTCTGTTATTTTTCTCAGCTAGAGAGAGATTTATCTTGTTTTTGGTTACAGATTCGGCTTAAATTTTTCTCCCCCGTTTTATATTTTATCAGTTTGGATGTTCAGAATCAAGGAGGCAATAAGGAATACGTGAGTGTAGGAGGGTGGAGGTCGAAGTATGAACATTGCCATCTTCACAGGAAATCTTCCTTGTCTTCCAAATGACAATGTCAACCTATTGATATTATGCATACTAAGGACAATGCGTCCTCTTCGAGTCCCCTCCAGAGCTAAGCCAAGGATCCCAGAGCACTTGTACCAAATCACCCTGAAACGTGCATGTATTTTATTTTTTAAAATATTTTTTAAGGCTTAGTAATTTTTGAGAGAGAGACAGACAGACAGAGTGTGGGCAAGGAAAGGGCAGAGAGAGAGAGGAAGACGCAGAATCCGAAGCAGGCTCTGGGCTCTGATCTGTCAGCACAGAGCCCCACGCGGGGCTCGAACCCACAGACGACGAGATCATGACCTGAGCCGAAGTCGGACGCTTAACCGAATGAACCATCCAGGTGCCCCTCGAAACACCCATTTAAGATGCATATTCCTGGCTCTTCTGCAGATTGAGCACATGGGAATAACTGAGGGGTGGGAGCCCAGGATTGTGCATTTTTAACTGCACTCTAGCTGTTTCTTCTGCAAACTGAAGTTCCCAGTATGTCACTCACGGTAAAACTCTGCTTATAAGAATCCCCCAGGCGCAGTCTCCTTTGATCCCCAGAGGCATGGTGAGGGTGCAAACACCACAATCAACTACATTCTTGACTGTACGGGGAAGTAAACACTTTTAGTCCAAGCCCTTCCACGAAGTATCTTAAAAAAAAGAAAGGAGCCTAAAACAGTTATCTGGTTAGTTACTATCAAGCAATTGCTTTATGTGTAACAACCACAATGGCTACCTAGTGACTGACAAGGCATCTTGAAGCTTGAGAGACAGATGGCTCTTGACCACTGGATAAGTCCGGGTATCCAACCACCACAGTTGATGGTGACCCACAGCAGGTTAATGCCCAGTTTTAACTCCCTCCTTTATACCTGCCTTTGAGTACACTGAGGCAATGACAAGGGAAGAAATGCGAATCGAATAAAAAATGATGACAAACGCTTGTCCCAAGCACAGTACGTATGAGTAGAATGTATTTCAAAGAGGAAAGGAGAAAATATTCCAAATATACTTTACTTCAAATAGAGTGAATGAAAAACAATGTTTTCATCTCTGCCCCTAGTAATGCCATATGGTGTATCAAAAACAAAGGGTGAGGGGCTGGTTAAACATCCAACTTCGGCTCAGGTCATGATCTCACGGTTTGTGAGTTCGAGACCCATGTCGGGCTCTGTGTGGACAGCTCAGAGCCTGGAGCCTGCTTTGGGTTCTGTGTCTTCCTCTCTCTCTCTGTCCTTCCCCCACTCATGCTCTCTTTCTCTCTCTCTCAAAAATAAACATTAAAAAAAGTTAAAACAACAACAACAAAGGGTGAAGCTTATACCTATGTATTTCCATAACCTGGGAAAACTTCTCTTTTTCATTTTCATTCATGTGCTTTTCATTTGTGGTCCTCACTTTTAAAGACAACTTCTCATGTTGTCCTTTTTCTCTGCTGTGAGTCCCTCCCGAGCGCATTTTAATTTTCATGTGGGTGGTGATGCTTATAGTGATTCCAAGGAAGCAAGTCCCATTAATTACAGCAATGTGTTATAACTGGAAAGTCACAAAATTATTTTACATGAGGAAAAAAACAACCCTTTAAAAAAATCTGTCTGGCATCCCACCAGCTGAGAGCTAATCATTAGTAGGGCCCAGAAAAGAGAAATACTGCGTCTCTCTAAAGACAGAGGGAAAGTCAGCTCCTGTCTCTAAAGGTGCTGGCGCCCTCCTTCACCGCTGTCACGGGTCCAGATACAAGTGCAGTCAAGGCTGCATGCCCCTCTAGTTAAAGGTCTGAGTAAGCCACCCCATTTTCAGAACGAGAAAATTCAAGTGTTGCCTGATTATTATACACGTGGCTGCATTGTCATTATTGTCTTCGTTATTGACATCTTCCCAGTACCCATGGCTACTGTAGGGATTTTAAGTTTGTTTATTTGCTAATTTTTGTGAGGGAGAGAGAAAGCGCAAGCCTGGGGAGGGGCAGAGAGGGAAGGAGAGAGAGAATCCCAAGCAGGCTCCACACCACCCGCACAGAGCCCAATGTGGGGCTCAAACTCACAAACTGTGAGATCATGACCTGAGCCGAACTCAAGAGTCAGATGCTCAACCGACTGAGCCACCCAGGGGCCCCAATACTGTAGGGATTTTAAATAGGAAGACATGACCCTTGTGGACTTAAAATTATAAAACATAATATGGCGGTCGGATATTTTGGAGGACACATCAATAACTAAAGAAGATGTCCTCATTTTTTTTTTGTTTTGCAACTTGTGTATTCTCATTACGGTATTGTCCTCGGGATGGACTTAGATCTATAAAACAGTCAAGCCCCCCCTGTCATCAGTATCTTTGTGACAAATTACCCATGTAAATGGGTGGCTGAGGCAGAGTCCTCATGATCCAACTCTGAAGACGTAGTTGTGACTAACAAGATCCTACGCCAACCACAGGTGGAAAGGGGTGTAGTTAGTTGTGCCGTGGAATTTCTAGCCCTGGTGCTGGATTTGCTCCCAACAGGGAAAAAGACTTCAGCCAAATCTCTGGGGGCTATTTCAGCTAAAATGAGACCAGGAGGCCTCTGTTTTGGCTGCTGGGATGAAAGAAAATATGCTCCTTGTAACTCAAACTGGAACAGGAACTGTATTTTCTCATAGAAACTGTGCTATAACAGACATATTGCATATTTCATTTTTCTAGGATGCTGTCTATAGCCTTAGAGATGATCCCACAGAGATGCCAGGTGCCCCAACCAGATAAAAGCCAGCCTGGTGGATGGGAGACAAGACCACAAATGTCCTGACGGGCCAATGTGGCATAGCTCTTACCTGCACAGAAAAGGTCACTGGCCAAACTCCGGTAGTGTTACAAGTGGCTGTTGCTAGGAGCCACATCTATCTGTCCTGTCCCCTCACTTGTGCTTCCTCCCAATTTGCTCTGTTTACCTCATTTGTCAGAGTGTCACGGCACAGATGAAACAAGTTTTGGTTATCTGCCTGCCCCATTTATCTGAATCCTCGCATGGCTTCAGTTATCCAGAACCTACTTTGTCACTGCTTTGCTGACTTATTCCAACCAAGACTCAGGTTCCACTTCTTTCAACTATGCCCATGCTGCTAACTTAACAGGAAAGAGGCTGCTAAAAGGCACGTAGGTCACCTCATGTGATACAGACATATATATTTTTGAATATTTCATTGTGAATAACACTGGCCAGGAGATGTGGGTTCCTCAGGAAGAATGCCTCTTAAGTGAATGCGGATAAATTCTACTTCGCCCACACTGAACTCCCTGAATTTCTTTTTTTATTTTTTTATTTTTTAACGTTTATTTATTTTTGAGACAGAGAGAGACAGAGCATGAACAGGGGAGGGGCAGAGAGAGAGGGAGACACAGAATCTGAAGCGGGCTCCAGGCTCTGAGCTGTCAGCACAGAGCCCGACGCGGGGCTCGAACTCACGGACCGCAAGATCGTGACCTGAGCCGAAGTCGGCCGCTTAACCGACTGAGCCACCCAGGCGCCCCAAGAACCCCCTGAATTTCAGTAAGAAAAGGATGCAACATAAAAGACTGCTCTTTATTTTAAACTTTTCAACTAGGCAAGTTCAATTTGTTGTCTTTTTTTAAAAGAGAGCCAAAGTGCTATGCAATGCTAGCCAACCAGGACTGTCAGCCTCACCTTCCATTCCCTGCCGTCCTTCCTCTACCATGTTCTCATGTCAAGAAGCCTTTTGCCTTCTCCTCTTTAAGAAGTATGCAGAAGATAAATATTTGCCATTGGTCCTAAGGTTTTCTCTAGAAGAACACAATTTTTCCAGTCCGGTTCAGCACAGTTTGAGCTTTCAAACCTTTACCCTGAACTTGCAGGACTATGGTATGTATTTCTGCCTCTATTTTATCTACGTTCTGTTGTCACAGAGGGGAGTTTCTCCTAAGGAATTTGGACGAAGGGCCTCTGGGAAGAATGGTTGATAAATCGATACCTTTTGGGGGGAAGAAAAAGTTCAAATGCAACTAAGTAAATTTTTATCCCTATTCTTGCAATGATTAACTAACTGACAAGGCCTGCAAAGAGAAACTCCCTGGTCAATATCCTCTCTCCTACTGCACACTGGGGTCTTAGGGTACAGTTCTGTTTGCCTTTTTCCCATGGTGAGTCTATGATTATACTTTTTGTAGACGGCTCTTACTATGACAGCAAGTCAGGATTAAAGGTGAGTTCATCTCTGAAGAAAGAAATCACAGGTACATTTGAACTCAGTAGGTCAGGTTTATAAAAAACGGGCAGGAGTTTGCTGTAAACACGAGGAAATCTCAAGGTTATTTGTATCAATTACTTGTGCGTTAATTCTGAGAGGCATTTTTTTAAAACACATTTGGTATTACCATTCTAATACTTGATGATCCTGTTTGACAAAATAGAAGGAAAATCTGGAAATGAAGAATAAGTTTCTTAATGTAACATAAAGCAGCAGAGGTATTATGGAAAATCAGATCATTTGCTAATAATCTATTAGGATGTCTTTTTGAAATGATGCAACATATTTTGAACAAATGTCAATTTCATTATTGAAACTTTTAAAATTCAGACTCATTCTTTATAGCTTAAAATGGTCAGTCCCAAGTCTTTCTTCTTGCTGAATGTCAGTATGCAACAAAATTCATTCATTCATTCACCCAACAAATGTTTGAGATCCCAGGTCCCAACACCAAAGTCATTCAGGTTACAATGTTATAAAAAGTAACAAGCAATGTGACATTTTCTTTCTTGTAGGAATGACATTATTTAAAAGATTTGAACTACTTACTACTAGCTTTTTCTTCATAGAGGTGTCAAGGGTCACATTTCCCTATGTTATTTTGACATATTTTGATAAATTTAGTTGCTAGAAAATGAAGCAGGTGACCCTGAGAATCTCAATTCATCTATAAGTGGATACATCTTGGTTGTATTAAAATTCAACCTGAAAGGGTAAGAGCCAACCTACAAGTAAAAAAAAAAACTTAGTTTTCTAAATTGATAACCCAAAGTTTATTTATTCCTTTTCCTATTATTGAATGTATTTTATGTGAAACTGGCTTTTATGTTAGATTTCTATCCACCAGAACTGGACTGAGGTATTCATGGACTGAGTATAAAGCAATGAAGCTGATTTCCAGAGGCCACCCATCAAAACTCAATCCTCTCATTTTACGGCCACACCGTGAATAGAAAAGTCCTCACATCGCCTCCTTATAATTCTCATCAGTACAAATGGAATGAAAGCAAACAGCATTCCAGATATAAAGGTTGTCACTCTTTTGTTTCCTGCTCTAAGTTTCTTCCACTGCTTTCCTTTGTCCTAAAAATCTGAAGATAGCAAATCTGCTCATTACGAACCGGGCAAGAATTAAACATCTGAAATGTAATTAATCAAATGCCAATTTCAGGCTATTTTTGTTAGTGGAAACAGAGACTCAGATTCAAATGTGCTTCTGCAATTTTATCTTTTAACATTAAAACACTGTCTTTGACATTTCTATCTGCATAGCTCTTGAGGAAGTTAGAGCGAATCTGATGTTCAGACAACAGCTACATGTAACCTTTAAAACACGTAATTTTATTTTATTTTATTTTTTAAAGTTTATTTATTTATTTTTGGGGGGAGGGGCAGAGAGAGAGAGGGAGGGAAAGAGACAGAATCGCAAGCAGACTCTGCACCATCAGTACGGAGCCCCACGCTGGGCTCGAGCTCACAAATCTTGAGATCATAACCTGCTGGAGGCTTAACCCACGGAGTCACCCTGGCTCCCAGCATCTTATTTCAAAATTAAGAACGGGCTTTATTAATTATCTGAAACTTCTGACAGCTGGAGAAACCGAGGAGAGACAGTCGTGCCCAGGGTATTCAGCCACCAGCGTACGTCAAGTTCCTTAAGGATGGAGATGATGTTTCCTCCTCTGGCACCTGCTGCCCCGCATAGTGATGCACTCAGCGCGCGCCCCTCTATCCCTGCTGAAAGCGAGGTGCCCAGCGCGCTGTCCTCAGGATCCAGAGGGAGAGGGGAGGAGACAAGGAGAAAGTCAGTCCTGGAGGCCACCACCCCCTCTCTCTCCAAAGTCAAAAAAACAACTAGGAGCACAACAGGAGACCTTCGGGAGAGTGTGGGGCGCGGATCAGGAAGCTGACCCTCCAGAAAGGAGGCTGGGAGCAGATCTCACCCTCTGGGAGGCCGGGTAAACGTTACAGGGAATGGTGGGGCAGGGGGGTGCGCGGAGGACCCTCTGCTTGGGAGCTGCCAGTAACTGTGCCTACTACTGTTTTCAGAGCTGGGTGCTGGGTTTGACGCCTCACCTAGAAGGCAGGGAGAGGGGTTCTGCGTGAAAGTGAACTTCACCCGCAGCAACTTTTGCGGCTGCCTTCCTGTTGTTATTTAAGGGACCTGCCTTCCACGGGGAGGTGTGAGGCAGCAGACGACCTGACACCACGGTGACCACCGGTGATGATGAAGAGCCTTCCGGGAGAGTCCGATGCGCATGAGCCTCCGCCTTGGCCTTGGCCTCAGCACCCAGCACCGTGGGTGCGATTCTCAGGCTCCTTTGATGGGGAGACGCATATTCTAATCAGCAGAGAGCTTACCCTTCCTAAGGGTCATCCTGTTCGAATGCAATGGAATGGAATGCATTAATGAATACTCATTGCGGTCTGGGGCCTCTTGAACTCAGAATCCAGATTCAGGAGGCACGCGCCTGACATTAGCAAAGCCCCGAAAGTTTTCATCAGCCCGGCTGCACTGCCTGCACATACAACGTGTCAACACGAGAGACTGGAAATACTGTCGTTCAGCGCCTAGTTCTCAGCACCCTGATTAGGCATACGCTGTCAGCTTCATTTGTACTTGAGCCATAAAAAGAGTTGCGTCGTGATATTGTCTTCAAAATTCTGGCAGGATTTATTGACGGCTGAGATGACTGTGTTAGTTTTGCTGCTATGCTGTTAAAAACTCAAATTTGTTCTTTTTTTTTTTTTAAAGGTGATGAATTACTTCACTTTGCAGGTGTAGTTTCTATATTCCAAAATAATATTTCTGACCTTGGGGAAGATTTAGACTGAATACTCTCTGTTAAGCCTTCATAGATTTTTCATGTTTAGGCTACATGCTCAAAGAACTGTTAGGAACTTGGTCTTCAATAGTCCTCATGACGTCTTACTGCCCTGAACAATGTAAAGGGTTGTGGTCATTCCTATTTGACTGAAAAAGAGGGGAGGCAGAATTTCAGAAAACTTTTTTTTTTTTTTTTATCATCAGACTGTGTTGATGGTGTTCGAAAAATGAGTTAGTACATTCTGAAGCACAAGCCCAAGTTTTTATTACTAATTAATAAAATAAACTTGGTACAAAAAGGACCTGATCTCTTTTTCTTTAATTTTTTAACGTTTGTTTAGTTTTTGAGAGAGAGGGAGTCAAAGCACGAGCGGGGGAGCGGCAGAGAGAGAGGGAGACACGGAATCGAAAGCAGGCTGAAAGCAGGCTCCAGGCTCCGAGCTGTCAGCACAGAGCCCGACGCGGGGCTCGAACTCAGGAACCGTGAGATCATGACCTGAGCCGAAGTCAGACGCTTGACTGACTGAGCCACCCAGGCGCCCCGAAAAGAACCCGTTCTTCAACTATGTCCTGTTTTGCAAGGGTATCCTACCTTCCCATGCAAAATGTGCAAAGGATGCAATGCCACTTAGAGAGAAAACAGATGAAAGCCAATCTTCTCTGAAGAACAGACAACAATTTAGTCAAATGTTCCAACTCCATTTCACGCTCCCATTCATCAGATAGGATGTCCGAAACTGCCTAAAGATCTTCAACACAAAACATAATGCGCGGTATATACTGTTCTTGCATCTGTACTTACAGATGTATGTAACTGGCCGGTGGTCAGTTACAAGGGATAGCAGTCAGAAGTCTCCAAAAACAGGTGCACAATCTTTTACTTATTACAGACCTTTTTATTGTTACAGCTGCACCATCATTATATTTCAAAATAATTCCTTATGCTCTGTTTGTTTGAACCATGGAAGTATATCATCGTGCCTTTGTAAAAATGTCTTAGTGGAGAAATCTTACTCTTGACTGATCAACCTTAGGACTTAAAAGTAGATTTCACTTGACTGAACTGCCATTTTTGCCAAACTGTGTCTGAATGATAGGCATCGTGGACAGCCTGCCTCAGAAATGCTCGGGATGACCCTTGCATCATAACTTTGGTACAAAATATAGACGTGACCAAAGCAAGAATCCAAAAATCTAAACATCATTTTGAATTAATTGAATTGTGACCAATGATACCTAAGAGACAAACTGGTTTGGGGACATAAATATATTTCCAGCATTGTTATACGTTTCCTTTTATTCTCAAATCAAATGTGTCAGGGAAGTGACCAAAGACTCTATTTCACTACAGGAAAGTTATGTTTAAAAAAAACTTCATATTCCAGGGCTTAATTACCTTTTAAATCATATTAAGATATCATGTAGCTTACAAAAAAATTGAGTTGTCTCATGAAACAATCGTTTGGTTCACCAACACTTATTAACATAATTTTTCCCCTATCTCTTTGTTCACATCCTAATTGTAGGATAAGAAAATCCTAGGCAAGCGTAGCAAACAGGAAGTTTTACCCACATAAAAATTCCGATGAAAACCAACCCAACTCCCTCACCCTTTCAAAAAGGAGGTAAAGTATATTAAATTTTCTTTTAGGCTCACTGGAATATTTTCATTATGTCCACTTTGATTTATTTTGGGCCATGGATGTGCACATGTTTATTTTTCTGGCTGGTTATGTCTACGTTGGCCCAGAAAACAGACTACTGTCAGCATAAAAAGCACAATGCTTTGAAAAGTTACACTGACTGTGTTTTTACTGTAACAGTAGCCAGTCAGTGTATCAAGTTTTGAAGCCTGAGGGACAAGTGTCCCCAAAACCTGTACACCGAGGAAGTCCACATTTTTGCAAAGATGGCATTTTGCCCATTAAGTTAGAAACAGATAAAACAAAGGTCCTTTCCCCTATAGCTTTAAATGTTTTTTTAAATGTTTATTTATTTATTGGGGGGTGGGCAGAGAGAGAGGGAGGAAGAGAGAATTCCAAGCAGGCTCGCCCCATGCTGTCAGCACAGAGCCCGATGCAGGGCTCGAACTCACGAACCATGAGATCATGACAAGGGCCGAAATCAAGAGCAGAAGAGTCAAATGACTGAGCCATGCAGGCGCCCCTCCCCTATGGCTTTCCAGGAAATAGTCAAGAATAGCAAAGGAAGGTCCCTGATCATTTCGGTATCCCAATAAAGTGAGTAAAAGCAGCTAGCTATTCAGTTCAGAGGTACAGGCTTGCCCATCACCTGAACTAAGGACAGTTCTCGAACTGCCTTTCATGCAGCGTGGGATACACGAACAGGTATCTGAGCACCAGTGTTCCATGCTATCGCAGGATTCTGACACCCCTTCCACTTACGACCTCTGGCCATCTGTCTTCGTTAATCAATATCTGTAAACTCTGTTTGCACGGATAAGAAGAGTTATAGTGAAATGGGTTGGTAAATAGATAAAGTGGTCTCAAGGTGGAAATGATAATAATGGGCCACACTATCCCCCTTCCATCCGCTTCCTTTTCCATTCCTTATTCACTTTTCATCTGCATTTGGAACTACCATTGATAACAGATTAAAGAAAACGACGAACGCGAATGTTAAATGAACGCCTTTAAGACTTGAACCCCAAAATATCAGAGAAACCAACTCTGCAATGCTCGGTCATCAAAGGACATCTTTAGGTCTGTGGTAATTTATAACACATAAATGCAAGAGCAATTCACAGTATAAAATAAGAAAATCTGTGACTCAGTGTCTCACTTAATATTCGTACTCATCGGCAGCCTTGGGAAAAAAACAAAAAAACCAAAAAAACAACCAAAAACCATTTTGATAAAGCAGATGTTGAATGGTCTCAGTGGAAAATGATTGAAAGCCTGCACCATGTAATTATTATAAAATACCACACATCTGGTACAAAGTTTGGCCTTATATCAAAAGTCATTTAGGACAAAATGTGCAAGGAGACTTCTGGCCTCATGAAAGTCTGAGCCTGTAGTTTATAGAATGATTTCAACTGTAAGTTCCCTCTTTGCTAAATAGAATTTATTTCATGAAGAAACAGTAGGTTTCTCCAAACCACCAAACAAATAATTAGGCCATTAAAACTGGACAACTGCAAGCTATTATTTTAAAGAAAATACAGCGATGGAAAATTATACAAAGCAATCTGGCTCCATGGGAAAAATACTGGAAGAATGTAGAATACTTACAAATGACCTTTTCATTCATGAAAAGCTAAGGTCTCAAAGGAACTCTGGAATAACTTGCATATGAGTTTATCACTAATCTATCATCAGGAAAAAACTCCAAGCTGAGAGAGTGCCTTGCTAATGTATTCTGAGTCCACTGGAGCAGAAGCAGGAATGTTCTGGCTGTAATATTTCTCTCCATCGCTGCAGCCATCTGCCCGTCATGGGTCACATCCACTATGTACTATCAGCAGAGAGTTGCTCTGCATTTATATTTATCAAAAGTCAAATCTTAAAGCTGGTAACGCGTTGCTTTCTTTCCACCCTGAAAGTGCAATGTGAGTCCTAAATTAACCTGATAAATAAAAATAACAGGCTATTACTACATAACCCTTTCTCCGTAAACATCTCTCAGAGGAAGCCATGATTTTATCGTGGACAAAGAAAAACTTTCAGTAACAAAGTAACGCGACTAAGAATGAATCGGAAAACTGGCGCTCCCTTAATTAGAAAAACAGAGCCTAAAAAATATGTTTGTATTGTGAATTTTTTTGAGATTCATCTCGAATACCCCATTTTGCTATTTATTATACTTTGTTAGGCTGCTAAATTGTTACGAGTGTATCCATCTTCTGAATTATGTTTTTCTCATCCACAAAGATGTTAGATCTTAAAAATAACTTTAAAGTTACATGTAATATGCTAGCTTTACAATATCAACACTACTTGGAAATAAGTGAAATGTGCCTTATTTAGCCAACACACAGAATCGTATCGATATACAAACAGAAAAATGTCATGTAATGAGATGATTAAGAAAAACATGAGCTTTGTGTCTTAAAGGTTATCCATTTTAGGTTACAGTAATTGATCTCAGTCACTTCAAATGTTTAAAACATTCCAACCCCTCAGCCAAATGTTGCAGAAATAACTCTGCCAGAATTTCAGTAGAGAAAATTTTAGAAGGCTGTTCAAATCCAAAGAAAAGGAAAAATATATATTATTGCTGAACGTTGTACGTGTGTTCTGCTTTCCAATGAAAACCATAGCCAAATAAGCTTTCATTAAATTGGAACAAGATGACAAATACTAAAGCTGAAAATGCATCCACTAAATTGAAACATTAAACATTACATAAGGTCTCTAATGTGTCACAAAAAAAATATTTCGAGACAGAAAATAAAAGAAAATATTTTCAATATCTTAACTGCTGTCTCCTCTTTCTCCCAAGACACAGAAGGAAAATAGGTAACGGCCGTTGAAGCCAAACTTTGGTTTTAAAACAGCAAAGAAGGAATACTGGTTAATCGTAAATTTCACTACCAAGATGCTACAGACGTAGACATATTTACAGCGGTTGCAAACACAGCCTATCTGGAGACCTTTTGACCGTAGTCAGGTGAAGAGACGGACTGTCAGAGACTCACTCGCCATAAACTACCCCTTCGCAACAACAACACGTTGTACATAAAACTGCAAACTGGCAGGCAAGCAACGATCTTATTGCAGAGCAGTTTGGGGGTACATTTCCCATCTTCTATGAAGGTTATAATATAACAAAAACTGAACAAGTAATGCGTTGTGCAGCTCAAATGGGCCATGGCATAACACGGAGATGGCAGGGGAAACCGGTTCCGCCTCAGTCTACGGGAGCAGGCAGATTTGCAAAACGTTCTTCCGACCAGGTAGTTGAAATACCACCAAGCGCTAATGCCAAGAAAACTTGCAGCTAATTTTCACACGTGAAAGTATCTCCTTGAAAACAAACTGTACTCATTATAGAGCCTGCCGTTGACTGTTGTCGCCGTAGGATGCTGATTCAAAGGGAACCAGTGTGGCCAGTTTCTGTCCAGCTGCTTCCACTCTGAGGAAACACCTCAGGTGTTTAGAATGCAGGTAAGAGGTTCTGCAAAGAAACAAAGTCTTGGCTATTTTGAAGACCAAAAAAAAAAAAAAAAAAAAAAATTACCAACCTAAATACTCTAAAACAGCGTCTGCCTTTTTCCTCCCCCCAAATATTTTACCAACAGTATTTGCCCATATAATTCTTATTTTAACCAAGGTGTGAATTTATCATTTGAGGTCTACTCATTCTTTAGGTGCCACTTAGCACCTAAATTAAATGCAATGATTTACAACCTTACTAATTGATGCATCTGAGAACTGTAACGGTCCTCCTGAAACGCACAGGGTAGGTAGCTCACTAGCCTGACACGTCCTCTATTTATCCATGAGAAGAGCAGGTCCCAGACTGGGCATAGTGTAAACACATGTAGGTAATCAATAAATACTTGCTGGATTATGCTGAGTGAATTGAAATGAATTGAATTGAAGTGAAGTGAATTGCGGGCAACTATCCATTTTAACACTCCAATGATAGACCAAGTCTTTGGACTTATTCCATAGTGGACTCAAAGTATTGTCACCTTCAAAGAGACCCTTAGGGAATGCTTTCTGGTGATAAAATAATGACTTTTTTTTTTTTTTTTTTTTTTTTTTACCTCCAGAAAGACACCTAGTTCTCGCCACAGATGTATCTGGTTAAACTGGTTATTAGCTAAATAGAACCTGAAAATGTAACATTTTACCTTTCCTCCACCTTTCCATGGCTTTGATAACTACACTTGGAGCAGGCAGGCAGATTTTATTCAACTCCCCTTCGCATGCGGTTCATTCCTAGGAACTCAATACGGTCAGTATGTTAGAAAGATCACCACGAGACACTTTGACTTTTAAGTCAGCCAGCACCTCCTGGGCACTTAGGTAGCCAACAACCTCTAAATTTCTGCTACGTACAGTCCATAGACTAGCGCCAGCCAGACAGAAGGACATACAGAAGAAAGCTGTGACAAGTGTTCAAGTATCCCCAGTGACCCCGGAGAGGCATGGCGGTGTGGTCTCTGGCCCTGTGTTCCTCTTCTCCTCAGAGCAATTGACACATCCATTGCCTAACGCCTGTCTAGGGTCTGGACTCAGTCTCATCCTTCGTCAAGAGGAACTCTGTGCGCTCTGGTGTCATATGTAAAGGATTTGGTGACAAGTGTCCTCCAGGGTAGGTCTGACCCTGTGTTTCACTTTCTACTAAAGGGGCTACTGCCTCTCTCCTGAGACAAAGGGTCCCTGTAACTAGAGGCACCTTATTTGAATTTCTATTTTCCCAGGCTGTCCAGGGCACCAGTGTCTCCAGAACTAAAAGTCCTCCTCTAACACTGAACGCCAGATGTCCCTAAAACAGAGAACAAAAGCCTGCTCACGTGGATTGCCATAGGTAATAAACCTCAAGGAAATCACAGCTGGGCCTGGCAGACAGATCCTGATCACAATTATGAACCCACAAAGAAAGCAGAGCACTCATTCGGAGCAGTGGTTCTCAAAGTGTGGTTCCCAGAGCAGCGGATTCTCGGCTCCCCCAACCGAGACCCTTTAAGTCAGAGACGTGGGCGATGAGTGTGGTCTTAACACCCCTACAGGTGATTCACATGCTCCCTGAAGTTTGAGGACATCAATTTAGGGTATGATTTTGTGAGGAACTACATGTTCACGACTTGCTTCAGTGTTCTCTGAGCAAGTGCCATGCCAACCTTGCTCGACCTTGGACAAGTCACCTATAAAGTGGAGATAACATGTCCGTCATAGGGTGAGTACCGACCACTCCCCATGATCTCGTGTTTGATACTTTTTTTCTCAAAACTACCTCTTCACTGTCTTCATATTCTGCTCACGTTGTCTGTCTTGGATTGAGTCAGGGTCTCAGCGGGTCCTGTTTCTGGTCTAGATCCTTCTAGGTTTTCCCTTGCTTTACACAGTCCACCCTTCCATTCTTAATTCGTAGCATACAATCGCACACAGTTGTGTTTATGTGTGTGATTTAAGGACTCCTGAATTATACAATCTCATGGGTTTCCATTTGTATTTTGACCGGAATATAAAATCCAACTTAAACTACACTGGGTTCAAAAGAAGTCATAGGCATATACAAAATCTCTTATTCAAAACAATCCACATAAAAGATTTTGTAGGCAAGCCATAATTAATCTGAAATAATTTATATCATGTCAATTAAAAATGCACAATAAGTATAACAGTAACTATTTTTGCTTGTTAACCTTGCATTAGCCCCATGCTAGAGATAACGAAACCAAGGCACAGGGTTTTTTCATAACTAGAGGGGAGTCTGACCTCTAGAAACACCAAACTTCATCATAACGAGGAAACGTTACTTAGACCCTCATGCTCCACAAAGATGTGGATAAATTGGAAGGAGGCCAGAGATAATCCAGGTGATGAAAAGAATAGTATGGATGACTTATGAGAAAATGAGAAAAATCCAAATGTGCTCAGGCTGAGGAAAAAAGTGAAATACGACATTACTGTTTATAGAGCAAAATGGAATTATTATAATGATTCAAAACAGCATATCTGAGGAGAATGAATGGGCTGGTTCTAAGAAAAGAACATTTTAGAGAAAACTTTCCCTTTCCCTAACCACTCCCAGACAATTTTACTTGAAGAACTTCTGGATTTTAGCAACTTCAAAAAGAAGTGAAAAATGATCATCTGGGGTATTTCAGACAATCCAGACAAATGTGGGAAAAAAAAAAAAAATTCTGTCCAGGCCAAGAGAAGCTGAATTGGCCTCTTGGTTCTTGTCAAAGTTTAATTTTTATGTTTTATAAATAAAACATTTTTTATTTTTAAAAAGTATATGCATTCCTTCTTCAAGCCTCTTGGGGTTCTTGGTTACATAACACGTTTTTACCCTTTAGCATCTACTTTTCTCTTTTGATGGTCTGACTATGTAAGTAACCCCCCAAATGCAGAAGGAGGGCAACAACTAAACTAAATATTTTAAGTCTAATATCTTCGGCTAAAAGGAAGTTTGAATATAATTGGTCCAATTCGATTTATTAGACAGTATATTAATTTAGTATTTGTTTGGCATATTTAGCCATGAGGGCAAAATTTTACCCAAAGCAATTTTTGTTTTTTAATCCTCGATTAACTGATACTCCCCCAACGCATTTTGAACCTTTGAAAATACACTTTGAGTTTTGTGGTAACAAACATTGGTTGTCACGAGGTGTTGGAAGTTTCTGGCCAAACCCGCTAATGGGTTAATTTTCTGAGAGAACCAGGCAGTATAGAAGCCTCAATGTTATTCCTAAAATGCTTAGTATATCCATTTGTTTCAGAAGTGTCATATCAGGGACAAATCAATGTGTTAAGAATTGTCTGATAATATTGTTGAGGGATTAATCTCACAGACTAGATCATCAGCACGATTATCTTTGGCATTCTGTGTGCACACAGTTCCATTTTAAGCATGAAAAGCCTTCTAATGCCAAACTATGAGAGCCTATATATTGAATGATCTGCCACCATTCAATATTTAATCCTGCAATTGAAGCCACTAAAGGAATATAGCAAAGTAACAAGATGAATGAATCGTGACCTCAAACTTGCAAAAAGACAACCCAAACAATTTATCTTTCTGGCCTGTACAGCATTTTTTATCCAATATTCCTATCACTTCTCCTCAGTCTGGGAATTGTAGATTGATCAATGCCACATTAGCAAATACTTGAAATGAGAGCTGGGAATTTAGGCAATCCATTGTTTATGTTTTAAGAATATTCTGGTTCCATTTAGTTTTTCTGAAGCCCAAAATCAAGAGCTCATAATTAAAAATCAATTTGATTCTCTAGACTACATTTTCAAGCAGCCGTGGAAAGGTGGCATACGATAACCCGGTGTCTATGAAAAATAAAAATATATAAATGATGAAAACAAACAAAACACCTAGAGCTCCGTGATTCAGAGCTTACACAGAAGTCTTTGAAATGGCACAGCTCTGACATGCAATAAAACCACACTTCAGTTATTAAGAGGATACATTCCACCCCAATTCACTGGTTAACTGCTTACTACCAATCACTTTGGGGTGCGATCTCGTGTTTCTTTTAAGCCAAGTGGGGTCAACCGATGTGTCTGTGGTCAACACTAACTCATGTAACGTTTTGATTCTCTATGCAGATATGTTTCAGTTGTGCAAGGTGAGGTTTGTCTTTGTAGTTAAGGGTCAGGGGGCAGTAGAGAGGGGTAAGTAAACATGGTTCTTCCCTCTTGCTAAGAAAGTCCCCATAACAAAAAACATCCTCCGATTTCTTCTCCAGAGAAATAAATATTAATATAAACTAGGCAGCTCAAGAGAAAGCCAGGGACTACTCTGTAAGTTACAGCCCAGGTACAGCTCTCGTTGATAACGTAGACACATCGGTGACCTTCCTAACAACCACACTGTAGGTTTTGAAATTCCCCAAGGGTGGTGTTTGTTTTATTCTATTACTGACTTCTGTTTGGAATCACCATGTGCTACCTACAAACTATTCTTCCCTGGGATTACAACTATAAAATTGTAATTATTCTCTGCCCTGGTGTGTGGTTTCTGGTCAGTGAATAAGAGCTCTAAATGACTCATGTGTCATAATAGCAAGCTGGCCGCATTTCAGTTGGTATCTATTATATCCAGTAGTTTCGAGACACGGAAGGAAACTGTTAACGCATATTAGAGGTATCATTATTATTATGAACATGCCAGCAATCCTCTGTGATAAAGTGTCATTGACTTCCTGCCAACTCTCATGGATTGGTGACATTTTGTTAACCAGTCTACTAAAAAAAATCTATAACAGGATATTAGATGGTATTTAAAAATAATATCAAAGCAAGGGATCACATTAAAGGAATCTTATGTCTTAAAAAACGATAATTGCCAGGTCCGTTTGGCTATGTTTGTCAATGTCTACCCTGTGTAATTTAATTATTGAGTTTATTATGAAATTCTAAGATAAAAAATTATCTTTTGGGCAACAGGTATCTGTTAAATAAATGAGACTTGTGTGAGCATCACTTCTGTATTTTGATTAGATAATATTTGCATACATTTCTAACCACCCCATTTTTCTACCTCTCTGGATTTCTGTATGTTATTCTTCTGCTTCTTCTTGTCTTATTTTTAGGTATGTCTGAAGATGCATAAATTTTACGGCTTGTGAATAAAGGCAGGGCCATTCATAGCATTTTGCTTTTCCCTTTAAAAATAGCATTAGTCCATCAAGTTTTCATTTAAGCAACACAACTCTCGGATGACAGGTAATATTGAGCCAGACACTCTCTTTGCTGATGAGTTGTCAACAAGTTCACGGAAGGAAGTAGGAACAGGATTCAGATGTAAAGATGTAAGTAAACTAATGTGTCCCTGAGACACATTTCCTGTTCGTTATTTTTAAGGAGAAGCGACACAGACATGTGATGGAGATGGGCCTCATTAAGAGGAAACCCTCTGACAGTGTCCCTCATCCCCACTAAGGCAGATGACCTCTGACCCGCCTTTCCCCTGTCTTTCCCCATCGGATCTCTGACTTCAGCCAACACAGACACTTCCAAATCTCCCAGATCCTCAAAAAAATACATTTCTAACCTTATTTAGTTTCTTGTCCTTCGATTCTATACCCCAAATAGCTCTTCTCATTCACTATTAAACTTCTTTTAAAAATAGCCGAGAGGAGCGCCTGGGCGGCTCAGTCAGCTAAGCATCCGACTCTCGATTTTGGCTCAGGTCATGATCTCAGGGTGCCTGAGTTCGAGCCCCCAATCGGGCTCTCTGCTGTCCATGCAGAGCCTGCTCTATCCCCTTCTCTCTCTGTCCCACCCCCTATCAAAAACAAATAAACATTAAAAAAAAAATAGCCAAGGCAGCCTTTTCTAGTTTCTTGTTGCTTCCCCACTTACCCCTGCATTCCTAACCCACTCCGTCAAGAAATTACTTACTCTTTGGATTGTGTAACCTGCACTCTTTAGTGTCGCTAGTGTCTACTGTTCCTCACCTGCTTCCTTTTCTGTTTCACCCCCACCTCCGAATGGAATAGTTTTCTCTAGGTCTGGTGTCTTTGGAGACCCTCCCTCTGTCTCCTTCCTTCTGCTCTCAGGGCTCCCCGTGGAGCCGTATCTCCTGGCTGTGCAGTTTCACTGTCATCCGCAGTCTGCATTTCTAACCCCCATCTCTCTCCTGAGCGCTCGCTCTGCTTTTCCAAAACGCTGGTCATGGACCGGTGGCAAGATACACCACACAGCCAAACATATTTCAAGTCACATGTAATTAGACCCACGAACGTTCCACCAGGGTGTGAGCTTACCGTGTATTTCATCTCGCAAAAATGATCTCAAGTTGGGTGGTGAATTGAAAGACGGTGAGTGAATCAACATTCACTGTTTCACAGTTAAAAACCATTCAACAGATTTCAATTTTTCCCTCTCCCCAGCGATACTAGACGTGTTAATGCCTCCTATTAATTACCTCAACTCTGTATGGTAGAGCAGGTGGCTATAATAATACCCTTAACTATTTAAATCCCACAGCCCTTTTACCGAAAATGTGATTTTTCTTTAAAACTTCAGATAAAATAGGGGCGCCTGGGTGGCTCAGTCGGTTAAGCGTCCGACTTCCGCTCAGGTCACGATCTCGCGGTCCGTGGGTTCCAACCCCGCGTCGGGCTCTGTGCTGACGGCTCAGAGCCTGGAGCCTGTTTCAGATTCTGTGTCTCCCTCTCTCTCTGCCCCCCCCCCCGTTCATGCTCTGTCTCTCTCTGTCTCAAAAATAAACGTTAAAAAAAAATTAAAAAAAAAAAACTTCAGATAAAATAACACGATAGCTAAAATAGCCATCCAATTTGGCACGTCAGTAACTTGGGAATACAGGTAGCTGAATCACAGGTAGTTTGCTAAGAGCAGGGAAAACCGGTCAGATCCTATTCTCCCGAGCATCCCTTTTAAAATTAAGGAACAAAACATTTGAGTAATTTGTCCAGCATCTGCCTGAAATTGCTTTAAATTAAATATTATGCCATATGTCCCCGCTGTACTTCAAAAGTCCGTTTTCTGTCCATTTTGTAGAAGAAGCAGCCAATCGTAAGAAGGGTAAGTTCAGAAGCACAGAGGACATTTCTACTGAGTTAATGAACATTTATTAAATGCCAACTGTATGTGGGGCAGTGCCAATCATGTCTTCAGCGTAGACAGTGGCCTGTTCTTTTGTCCCTGACGTTTATAAGCAGAGCAAACAGCGTATAGAATGTGGTGGACGTGACCTTTGAGTGAAAGATGCTACAAGCTGAATAATCATTAAATGCCATTACATTTATTGAATCCGCTCAGTTACTGAAAATGAATGTTGCCTTTTAATTGTGCATTAGTCTGGGCAGCGAGGCAACGTGGCTTCCCCATCATTTCTAACGGCTCCGTGGCTATGTCATTCACGTAGGCCTCTGTCGAGTAAGACAAGAGGCCGCCGTATCTTC
Source organism: Panthera tigris (assembly GCF_018350195.1). Taxonomy (NCBI): domain Eukaryota; kingdom Metazoa; phylum Chordata; class Mammalia; order Carnivora; family Felidae; genus Panthera; species Panthera tigris. The sequence goes on along the minus strand of NC_056663.1, from coordinate 13,620,936 downwards.
TTTGATTGTGTCTCTACACGATAGTTATTCGATAAAAATAAGAAAACATATATAAGCAGAGTGAGTCCTATTGGAATGTTTGGGATACGTGGGTGTTATTTTAACAGCTGAGATTTATTAGCTATGCAACTTTGTACAAGTTCATTCACTTCTGTAGGTCTCAACTTCCTAATCTCTAAGAGGAGACTTCTCCTCGGTCCTTCGCATGCTCGTAAGTAAGCATCATGTGGTGATCAATAATGGAGATGAAAATAGTCCATACATTGAAGAACGACTGACAAACATCCATTGTTGTTTGCATTATTAGTCTAACACAAACGTCTCTAGAAGTGACTTGTTTTCTATGCCAAAATAAGTTTCACAAAGTTTTGAGAACATCATCAAATAATTACATGCAATGAGGAAAGGAAAAGAGGCATGGAAAAGAAAGATTAGGGCATTAGAATTAACAGCATCTCTTCCAATGTATTAAATGACTACACATCCACCACCTGCAGAATATTTTGTTGGGCCATAGAGGAATTAACGGGATTTCCTGGCAGTGGACATCATGGCATTCCGACCCAGTGCTGGGCAAAATACCACAGTCATTATCCTACGGTTACAAAATAGGATAGGTGAGCGTCAAAGAAGTCAAAGAAGTCCGGAGTGGTGTCCGTTTGCAAGAGGACTGATAGAAGCCTCGTGGAAAAAAAATCATTTCTGAGGCAGTCTGAAAACAAGGAGGGGATTCTGAAGGGGTAGGGGGTGTGGGGTCAGTCACGTGCTTCCGGCCGAAGGAGCCGCAGGAGGGAGGGCGTGGAGGTGGGACCGAGTGCGGTGCCAGGTCACTGGAGCACACAGACAATTCAGGAAGATCTCTAAGCGCGCCGCAGCCCCGTTTTTCTGTCATTACATCGCTAACTGTCTTGTGGATCAGGGCAACCTCTATTTGAGGTATTGTCAGCAACCTCACAACGGATACGGCCCCACTTGACAAAGCTGATCATTTTCTGCTGCTTTCCAACCAGGTAAACCAACAAGAGCTCTCAGAGGGGTCCTCGGCAACAACAACGACGACGGAAAGGCCACGGCTCTGTTCCAGAATGTGCTTCTGCTAAGTTCTTCGTATTTATAATGTTGTGTGACTCAACAGCATCACACGGAAAAAGCCCAGAGGAAATGTAGCAGTTAATAAATTATTAAGCTGCTTTCCTTTAAAACGTCAGGACTGGGCAGTACAAAGGCTTGCCATGGTCTGTCAGATGCAAACGGATCTGTAAATCTCGAAAAGGAGAATTATCTGAGCTACGGAACAGCTGGCCCCACAGATCCCATAGCCCACCTGGGATCCCCATGCTGCAGCCTGTCACTCTTAAAGAGTTTAATGCTAATAGAGTCAATGAAACATAAAACCAGAGCGAGGGAGGTGGGCTATGGGCACCCTCAAAGGATTTATCTTAGGCTTTGTAAAATGACTGTTAAAGAGTCATCTACAGAGATGTGGCTTTGAAACCACAACGTCACCCTTGCACAGAAATAACTTACTTGATATTGGTGGCTTGCTTATTATAATAGGATGCACGGTGAAACACATTGCTGCCACTTTGTCATATTCCTTGCTCAAGTTCAGATTTCTTTGCCTGGACCACAGACACCGAGCGAAAATTACGAATTCCCGAAATTATGTCGCGTGGTTTATTTTTTTTCTGACAGGTAAAATGGCTTCACAATTACTTTAGCACCATTTTGAAGCCTGATTTCCATGGCCTGGGCATTGACTCCTGAAATTCTTGATTTTGTCTACCGAACCCAAATTGGCTCATTTAGCAGAAACAGCTACACCAGGGGTCTGGCTCCGACAGGTCGTCTGGATGTGCAGTTTCCAAGCAGAGTTTGCGGGGCAGGTGGGAAGGCCAGCTGGTTGGAGGGATCAGATTAGTCGAAACACAAAACTAGTATTTTCATCTACGCCTCCCTCCCTCCCTCCCTCCCCGACGCGGGCCACTATACTTACAGTCAAGATGAAAAGTTGGAAAACATCCCAGTCTCACTTATACGGGGACAGAGATGTGACATGTTAATGATGTGGGATGTATTGAGAACAGCGTCTTCCTTCCTTCTTCATTTATGACTGTAGACATTTCCATAGGGACGTTACAATATAATTTACGTTTGAAATTTCAGTTACGAAAGGGAACAGATTTAATAACACTGACTAGGGACTGCCTCACAGAGAAAAGTCTTCAAGCAACCTCTACCTAGAGCCCCATTTTCATCCATCTCAGTGCCCGTCATCAGTCTGTTCTTGGAGCAGGTCAACTGCTTCTGGCCAGAGATCCCTACCTAAACCTTTCAAAATGGCTCTCGGGTCTGTGATACAGATAAATGTTTCCCAGAAATTGGGGTGGCGAGAGAGTTTCACATTCAATTTCATTTATGATCTAAACTTTAGATTTAAAAGCATGATAACACAACAAAATCACAGCAAATTTCCAGACGTGCTAGAAGTTCATCTTCTACCTAATGCCCTGCGCAGGGGTTGGGGGGGGGCGGGATTTACATTTACAATAAGCGTGTTGCCAAGTTGGTAGGACGGGTTCAGACTCCGTAGGTGTTTGAAAGTCAGGCAGAGCATGTTCTTCACACTCACGGCGTGAGGGAACAAGACACAGTTAAAAGTTGCTGTGCACGCTCCTGCAAAACACCTAGACCTGTTTACTCCTCAAGTCTCTGCCTATTAAATGCAGTGAATACTCAAACATTCTTCCTAAGATTGCTGGGGGGGGGGTGGGGAGAGTGGGGTGGGGGGGCTGAAATGAGACCACGCATCAAAAGATGTAACATAGTTTAGTGCATAGAAACTGTCAATACGTATTTATTACATTACTACTGTGATTATTATCATCTCCAGAGGATTGTTTTTCAGGAAAATGACGTAACAGAAACAGGTTTCAGGAAGCTTGATTTGGCCCCAGCAGAGGATTGAGAGGGAAGATCGTTAAGTTAAGGAGACCAGGGAGGAAGCGATGCCTAGATTCCAGAGAGGAGATCGTGGCGCTCTGAGCGAGGGTGCAAACCACTAGCAGAAAGAGAAGGGACAGCCCTGGAGAAAAGAAAAGCAACCCAAGATATCCAGATGGTTGAAAACACCATAATTCCCTCATCATAAGCTCCTCATAATTTGTGAAAGCCCATTCACCATTTGGGCAAACAGATGTGTGTTCATGTATTTGCTTAACCACACAGAGGAGAAAAATCCCAAAGCAAGATGGAATTATTGTGTTTTTTTTTTAATTCCCAATCATATCCTCCAGAACTTAGAGTCCTAGTTTATATATCACTTTTTTCTTTTCAAAACACGAACACTTCCAACAGATAGAAGGTAAAAAACTCTCTCTGTGTTAACAGTACCCAGACTTTCTTGTGAGATTCTCTTTTATGAGAACCCATTATTGGAATATATTGACTATTCACAATTATTAGGGTCCAGAGCATACCATGCTATGTTTACTAAACTTTTTAAGCCGAAGGCACAAAGGTACCTTGTGCATTCTGGTTGATTGCATGATTGATTTCCTCCGAACAGTAACTTCTTGTTGTGTTCAGTCTTCCCTTTCAGTATACAGTGAGATTTTGCCATTTATGACACAATAAAGTGATGTTAGTTTATAATATTCTTGAAAGAGTTTTAAAGGTAAATGCTACTTTTCCTAGGTATAGAATCAAAGGTGACACAATCTTAACATGCAGTTTGGGTATCTGTTTAGTTACTTTACGAGAAAGCCATTGACACAATTATAATATTAATGAAAATTTATTCCTTCAAGAGACAAAAAAATCCCTATTTCCTGAAATAATTTAAAAATACACACCTCTCATCTACTAAGTGTTTTAAGAAACTCTCAATCTATATCAGTTTCTTATTGAAATAATCTTAGAGGCAAAAACAAGGATAAACAAATTCTTAAGAATTTCAAACTTTTTACATTTCACTACCCATTCATTTTGTTTTTGCTTATTTTTTTTTAAATCACTTTTGGGGCGCTTGGGTGGCTCAGTCAGTTAAGCATCAACTTTGGCTCAGGTCATGATCTCACGGTTCGTGAGTTTGAGCCCCGCGTCGGGCTCTGTGCTGACGGCTCAGAGTCTGGAGCCTGCTTCAGATTCTGTGTCTCCTTCTCTCTCTGCCCCTCCCCTGCTTGCATTCTCTCTCTCCCAAAAATAAATAAACATTAAAAGTTCTTTAAAAAATCACTTTAACAACGTTTTAACAAAAGCCCCACCAAACGCTGTACCAAGTTCTATAATGGATTTTTGTTGAAAAGAGTGAAAGCAGGGTCTTTTTTTTAGCAGATGCACAAGAGAACTTCATTCGCCAGATTTACCTTGTAAGAAGATTCCTGGCTTGTGCAATTACACATTCTCAACTCACCTTTCTCCTGGTTTAATGTATGGATGAATTCTTTTTAATTTTTTTTATGTTTATTTATATTTGAGAGAGAGAGAGAGAGAGAGAGACGGACAAAGAGACAGAGCGAGCAGGGGAGCAGCAAAGAGAGAGGGAGAGGCAGAATCTGAAGCAGGCTCCAGGCTCTGAGCTGTCAGCACAGGGCTTGAACCCACAAACCATGAGATCATGACCTGAGCCGAAGTCGGACACTTAACCGACTGAGCCACCCAGGCGCCCCTGGATAAATTCTAAATTCCAGTTTGAAAAACAGGAGGGTTTTCCTTTCTGGGGTGCTTGATGACGTCCTGGGGCTTACAACGAGAGGGCCGGCTAATATACGTAATATACGTAACGCAAATATACGTTTAATATACGTAAACATGAGTCTAAAGCCCAAGAACAGTTTGCTACACTTATTAAGAAGCTCTTCTCTGTGGGCCTCTGTTTTATATTTCCTGGCACCCAGGCCAGGATGCTAATTTGTCCCATAGAAAATCCTAAAACTGTTTTGTAGGAGACGTGTTTATTCACCTTTGAGACTCAGCCCTCCCCTTAAGCACTTGCACCAAATAAGCTGGGGGGGGGGGGCTAAAAAGAAACGTGGAATGTGGGCAAGAGGGAATAAAGGGGAACAAGAAAAAAGAGAGTCTGACAAAAGGAAGAGTAATTAGAGGAGGGAGCGGGCAGGAAGTCTCGGAGACAAGGGGAGTCTCAAGTTGCAAGAGAGGCTAAGTTGTATTTTGGAGAAACAGTGAATATCCACTCCTCATCTACTGCCTTGCTGGCACCACCACAAAGAAAACACAAATATTTCAATATCGGTGGTGTTTTTAAAAGCCCACGGAAAGGAGCTCAAGCAGCACATTTGTTCTACTTATTTTCTGGCTTGTTCAAGGGCTTCTTTAGTACAAATTGTTTCAGGGGCAATAAATATAACAAATGTCTCTCTTTGTTTACGCTCTTTGTTTGTAAACACACATAACAATAAAATTCTTCAGCGACTCCTACTTGCTTTGGCCCCTGCAATCGTCCCTCAACGTAATGGTACTAAATGAAAAACAGTTGAGACTTTCAAGAAAAAAACCGGCACAAGATGTTCTTGAAGAAAACTTCGCCAATTTTTTGAGTATAAATTTTTCTGACTATTGACTCCCTTCCCTTACCATCTTGGCTCGGAATAAAATGTCACACGTGAGGCGTGTATGTTTCTCCATTTGACAAAATCCACTTCGCAGGGTGAGTGTGAAAGATGTGAGCATCATTCTTGAGCCATTTCCCAAGGCTTTTCTCACCCCTCTTCCCCGCCCCCCCCCACATCCATCTTGAGTGAAATCTGAAGGCCGGACTTCGTGGGCCGGTGAGGATGGGGGGGGTGTGTGTAGAGAGCCTGGATGGGGAGGGGGGTAAGGAAGGGAGCTGAAGAGTAAATACCGCCCGTGGCGCAAACACGGTCCTGCCTCTGGCAGGGCGGAATTAGCTGAATTCTGTATGGACGTTATTAGGACAAAACTGCACCTTGCCCTCCTGAGAAAGCCGCTCCTTGACTGAATTTGCCTTGGGTTCCTCGGAGTCTCCGCCCCTTCCCATCCTTCCTGGGGTCACCCTCCACGTGTGATTAAATTCCTCATCCCCTGCCTTTGATATATGAGTCCTTGGCCTGCCTTCAGCAAGAACCCTGTTAAGTCAGCTTAGCAGGAATCTTCCTACCCTTGGTGTCCCCTTGTGGTAATTTTCCATCTCCCCCTCCCCCATCCCCACCTCCACCCCCAGCCTGCTCCTTGGCTGTAAATCCCTACATGTTCTTTTTTGTGTTCAGGGTTGAGTCCAAGACAACTCTGCAATAACTTGATACCCGTGGCAGGAGTCCTGAATAAAGTCCTCCTTCCCCTTTTAACAAGTGTCAGAATAATTTTTTCTTTAACATCCGCTGTACGTGGTCCCGGACTGGGGATTGCAGGTAAGGAACTAGAAAGGCAAGGACCACGGCACGGGAGTGACAGGCATAGCGGAGGGTCAAGATGTCACCTGGGCGTGACTTCACGTAACCTGAAGGGGGTGAGCTTAGGCCAGAAAGAAGGGTGATCAAGGCAAAGGCTGCATGAGAAAAGGTTTTTAAAGATCCCCTGGATTTGCAGCTTCTGGCCTCAACCGCTGCCTGCTTTTTGATGCCCAGAGTTGATGTGACTAAAGGATCAAGCTAGTATCTAGATCACCGGGGTCCGAAATCTGAGAGGAAGCCTCAATACCAAAGACCCGAAACCTATGAAGGAGGGGGCAGCGGGAGTTAGCAACCCGATGATGTTTGGAAAATGAATACACTCCAAGGGGAATGAATCCTTCTGAATCCTTCTTGCCTCGGTCCTGCTCCCCCATCATGAAGGAGAAAGACACGGACGTTGGCTGACAATAACGTTGCTCTGCTGAGCTATTCTCAACGTGAAATATGCAACAAAATGACTGCGTATCATTTGAAAATATCCAGAACACATGAAGTAGTGAAAAAAATATCAGATAATCCAAGTCAGTTCAATTAATCAGCCATCTACTTTAATGTCACTGAGGCCAAGAGAAATTACTAACAGATTCTTTGAGGGTTAGTTCCTTTTTTTTTCTCTTGTAAATGATGAGGAAAATGGTCTAAGCAACTAAGAACCAATTCAGGTTTCACTTCCTATCTACTTGCATCTACATATGATCTTCTCTTTGCAACAAAATTCTTTGACCCGCTTAACGGTCTACAGTCAAATCCATATATTGATCGAAGTATCATACAATTCCTTCTTCAATGAATTCTGTCGGAGCATTATCCTATGAGGTTTCTTTGCTATCATTACTGCAAAAGCAAAATGCATATTCTCATTCTAAGTTTGCAATGTCAAAAGTATTTCCTCAACACCTTGACTTCCCGGCAAAACGTGAACAAAACGGGAGTAAAAACACTTCTCCCCTTTGGGTAAATACTACTCAGCTAATATTTATTCAGAAAATAACCACAGAACCTCGCATGGAATTCTTCTATCTCTATTCAACTCTTTAGTCCTTAAAAAAAATTAAAGAAGAAGAAAATAAAAATAAAATAAATACAAATATAATAAATACAAATAAAAAAGTCAACTATTCTTATTCTTCCCCCAAATCATTATTTTTCCGTTAATGCTTACAGATCCTTTTTTCCTCCCAGTACCTAACCCATCCTAGTGCCCTGAGTCTTTTGTCCACAACCCCACGACTCCTCATCGTTACGCACTGACAGAGATATAACTGGAGTGGCCAGGTAGCTACAGATACACGCCAGGGATCAATTTATCTTTGGCAAGGGAATTGACTGAGACGGTTTTTTCTGTCTCCGATTTCTGTGACTTCCCTTTGTCAGGGGGACTCCCGGACCAATTCTTTCCTAGCTGTCAAAAGCACCTGCTCTCACTCCTCAGCTCAGGACCGGTCGAGCTCTCCTCCAGCTGTCTGATCTGTCCCTGGTCAGAGCACATTCCTCCTCCAGGAAGCCACATCTGCAGAGAGGCTCCAGCACGAGGAGACTTCTGGTCAACCTCGGCCCTTGGCAGGACGCAGAGGGAGTAAGAGTGGCCGCCCATCCCACAAGCGTGGCCGCCCCCTCATCAACTTCCTCCGTGCTCTGGGGGCCAAACGAGAAGAGGTTTGGGACGAGGTCAGGAAGGCAGAGAGGGCATGCGGGGGAGACTTTCAAGAAGATTTTACAAAATTATTCTGGGATGTCAGCCAAAGGCCGGGTTAACCTCAGTTGCGTCACTGGTAAACGAATCACCCTCCTGCTGAAATGGGAAAGCAAGATGTGGGCTCGGTTACATTTTGGGAAACCGGTGAGTTTTGTGAGCTGCATAAATTCTCGCAGTTGGGAGACAAAATGAAATGCTAATTCTAAGTACCTTTCCCTCTGTTGGTATATTTTCACCTGTAGTTCGAAGTGTTTGTCTTGCTAGTGTTAAAACTAGGCCCAAGCATGGTTTATCCATAACAGAACACGTATGCAATTATTATATGTCACTTATTAGCTCAATCCAGACCATACATATTTACTGCATGCTGACTCATGCTCGGGTCTGTACTAGCCTCTGGGGATGTAACAGAAAGCAGAGGGGACACGGTACCTGTCCTCAGGGAGTTTCCAGTCTACTGTGATTCTTTCAGACAGTTCCTCCCTTCCCTTCTCTTTGCCTTCTCTCCTGTTGTACCTTAAGTAGCTCTTGGGAGAAGTATTGTTCTAGTTCTTTTTAGGAGCTAACACGCTTCAGTGCTGCCTGAATGGCAAGCACTCTGGTAAGGCTTTTTACACACATTACCCAGTTTACTCTGCTCAACAACCTTGTGAAGTAGGGTGCTATTATTTCCTCCACTTACAGATGAGGAAATGAATACCCCCAAGAGATGAAGAGAACTGTCTAAGGCCACAGAACTGGTTAGTGGAGAAGTGGACCATGGGACCGGGCAGTCTGGCTCCAGAGCCAGACTCTACCCACTATACAATCCGGGTACACAAGCCTCTCACGGAGTTCTCCTTCCTACATCTTATGCTCTCGGATCACACATACACGCAGCATAGCCCTTATGATGTCATTCTCCTCCTTGATAACTTCATCGGCTCTTGACTAATTACCGCATTATACACAAAGGTCTCACACCAGCATAAAAAGGACTGTTCAGTCTTTAACATACCTTGACAGTTTTCAGATACTCAGGGGATTTAACTATTCACTCCCCCCTCCCCCCCAAAGAAACAGCCAGCTTCCCCCTGCTCCATTTTTTGCCCCCTTCTTTTGTCCTCCTCTTTCCCTGAATTACCCTGCTAGCCTCCAGAATATGCCAACTTTACCCCCAAGGGTAAAGTTTTTAGAACTTTTAGAACGAAGGTCCCAGTGGATGCTAGATCTTCCTGCTTAGAGTCACCAGATGCTTTGTAGGTGCCCAGTTATGCATGTAGCTTCTGCCAGGTCCTCAGGTATTTGTTGAGTCCCAGGGGAAACACTGTGTTAGAATGCGGAGGTGGGCTTTGACATCAGACTGGCCCGAGACTGGTTCCGGCTCTTGGAATTTTTAGCTCTGGTATCTTAGCTGAGTTATAGCGTGTCTCTCCCTGCTCCAAACACTTTTGTGGCTTCCTATTGCTATTTGGGGGAAGGCAGACTTCCGGAAATCAACATAATTAAAAAAAAATTCAAATTCCTTTAAAATCCGAACTACAAAACCCGATTCTCCTCTCCAACTTTATTTCAAAAGTCATCCAGTCTTCTTGACCATTAAGTGACCCTTCTGTGGCCTGCTTTCGGTTTCTCAAATCCTCTTTCAAGCTACTGCCTTCCTCAGGCCAGGACCGGGCCCTCCTTCTACCTAAACTCTCTTGCTGGATCATCTGACTCGTTTGTTCCAATCCCTTGAGCCCCAGCTTTAAATCTATCCATTTTTCACAAAAGACTTCCTTGATGATCTGATCCAGAGATGTCCCTCTCTCCTCCACCCCGGATACTCCCTCTCACTGAAGCCAGTTCCTTTTCTTACGTGTGGTATGATTTCATGTTTGTGGTTTATGATGTAAGGTCTATTTCTCCCGCTAGACTTGTAAGCCCCCATAAGGACAGGAGACATATCTGTTCGGTTCATCATGCTGTCTTCCGGGCTCTGCACTACAGCACAAGTAGTCCACTCAAGGCAGACAAAGAGTTACATTCCTCAGCACCTCCCTTTTCTCATTTATACAACAGGGATAGCAAGAACCCAGGCTCTTTGCTTTCAAGAAGCTGAGCACAGAGTCTGCACAAAGTAGGTACGCGATAATCGTTAGTTACCCCCATTTCCACTTCCAGACCACGGTTCCCTCAGGGGAACTGCCTTCTCTCTGCCCCCTCCACACAACCCAGCACCGAGCACCCATCGGTGTTTGCCTTAATTGAATTAAGCGTGCCATCCGAAATCACAACTTGCCATTTTTTGCCAAATTCGCTCGATTCGACTCACACACTGAGATTTGCTTCTCCATGATCATAGAGTAGAACGTTCACTCAAACTTTGCTGTCACGCTCCAATTAAGTGCATACACATGGAGGAGGGTACAATAATATGCTAGCCTCACCAGGTTCTCTTGCTTTCATACGCTGTGAAGAATTTTCCTTGGGACATTTTCTTCCTAATTAAAATTTTAAAGTCATATACATATATATTGTCATACATTTACGTGACTTGTTTTATATATACATATATAGATATATGGTTTGTTTTATAGACGTATTGTGACGCAGACAAGCAAACAATGAACGTATTCGGATTAAACAATAAATGATGCTTAGATCCAAATTCAAAATTTCACTGTTGAACAAAGAGAGTTTGAGAATGTTTGCAAAATAGGTCCAGTGCAGGATTCCCGAACAAGCACACAATTGTTTTACTCTTTCTGTCTGGATCATTAGCAAGCTGTCTGGGAAACAGAGGGGGTGCTAAACGAAAAATGTGTTATAGGTGGGGCAACTATTTAATTTAATGACCACACCAAGACATTTTTAAGAGGGAAAGGAGGCAGCATTAATTATGTTGGGGTAACAGACATAAACCTGGGTTATTCCAGGGCTGATATCTTGTGCTTCTGGATTTGTCAAGAACTCAGTTCTAAACCTACACCACCAACAAAAACAAAGGTTTTGGGTTTTCCTATCAATCCACCTGTGTCTAGCATTTTCAACTGTTCTTGTCTTCATTTATTTTTAATGATACAATATTAGGGTATCCTTCAGCATAATATAATAGCAGCATAATATCTGATTCACCCAAGGTGAGGTTCACGGAAAAAAAATAAATCCTAAGGACCAAAACACCGCCGCGACACAGTGGAAGGGAGGATGCAAAGCCCACGTCTGCGGAGTCAGAGCACTGACTCGGGCTCAGCCAGCTCCCTGGTCTACCCTGTTGGCAAGACGGTGCTCTGGGACTCCCGGCATCATTGTCTTTATTGTCTACTGAACAAATCCTCGCTTCTGTCTGAATTTGTATGTTCAGAACACGTCGGCTCGTTACATTTATTGCATTTTAAATGATATTTAAAATTGAGGTAAATAATTTAAAGAGAAAACATCAAGGGCTTGAAATGAGTATCTTTAAATATAATGCAATCAGGTCGCTATTTTTGCAATGTTTGGTGACATTACTGGGGTGATACTGAGTAACTGCTGACAATTAGTCAGAAGATGGAACAGACGTCTTGTAAGAAAATTACTCCCAGGTGACAAAATATTGAAAATTCAATTATACTCTGTTTATTATAGGCTTATATTAGCAACTATATTCCCAATAAAGACCTTGATAATAAACAAATTAATGGGAACACAGGGGAGTACTTTTAGAAATATTTTTTTCTCCTTCTAGTATTCCACAATATTGATTTCTAAAGTGCTCCAAATGACACAGTAAAGCTTGCCAGAGGAAATTCTTAACATAAATTATATAAGAACATATGACATATTAGAGTACTCGAGCTTATGAAAATAACTTTAATATATAATGACAATGTACGATAAATTTAATCTTTAAAATTTCAAGTTCTGCAAGTATATAAATCATTTAGAGAAGAAAACCTAGGGAATGCAGATAAGAAAAAACCCACAATAAGGGATTCACAAGTGGTCTGAATTCTAATTAAAACAGTACGCCATGGAAGTCCATGCATTCATTCCCCTTTTTACAAGTGTGGTTTTAAAAACGCCCACAACAGAAAACTCTTTATAAAGTATTTTTACAGGTCAGAGTATATAAATATCCATTTTCCTACCTGTATAGAGTTAAGTTTGTCCATTGATTCCTCTCAACATTTTCTGACATTATGTCCGGTTGAAACGGACACGCATTCATTCAGTTGTTGCAAAAATTTAAGTGCGCACCTGTTTTGGAGGTAGTCCTATTGCTACACAATCCAAGAGATTTAGACGCGTAGTTCCTCTTCTCTAGACACATATGACCCAGTGTAGGACAGTAAGATACACAGATAATCTCAAAATAATGTAGTGAATGCTAAATGTCGCGGAAAACCTTGCGCGAACAGACCCAGTGGGATTTTAGAGGCAGGGCAGCTCAGTTAGCCTTTGGGTCATAAGGACAACGAAAAGGAAGAGCTACTTAAACGCAGCCTTGAAAAGGGGCAGGAATTTCGATCAGTAAAGAGTAGCTGGGAGGGTCTGCAGGTTGTCAGCATGGCCTGATCAAGGCAAAAAGGCAAGACAGCACATGGCATCATGACAGAAAAGTCCATTGTAATGTTTTCACGAGGAATCTCAAGGAAAGAGGAAGATAAGATTATTTGCTGTTCACATAACACAAAAGATAAGCTTACAGAATTTAAGTCTTTCCAAGAAGGTTGATTCAATTGTCACTACTATTTTCTTTGGTGAACAGACATTTTCTAGAGTCAGGAATCAAGAGAATGGAAGGGGAAAAAAATTAAAGATTTCTGGTTGTGCAAAAGAACAGAAGAAAAGCAGAAATTTGAATGCAGCAATATATATGCTCCCTGTACACCGAGGACTAAGAATAGCTTGGAAATAAATAAATAGTTTGAATTTGATGAAAGGGTATTGAAGGGGAAAGACTTCAAGTAGAGAAGACAAAGTAATAAGCTTGAAATTTTGGAAGTGGTTTTGAAATGGTAAGTGAGAATAAAAAAATAGAAATCTGAGCTCCACTTAGGCAAATCGTTCTCATTGCCATTATGAAAAATATATAATGCACGGCATGTGAGTTCATAAAGTTTAAAAAAAAATTTTTTATAGTGGTTTATGTTTGCAAAATTCGTTTAAAATTTTCCATCGTGAGGGGCGCCTGGGTGGCTCAGTCGGTTGAGCGGCCGACTTCGGCTCGGGTCACGATCTTGCGGGCCGTGAGTTGGAGCCCCGCGTCGGGCTCTGTGCTGACAGCTCAGAGCCTGGAGCCTGTTTCGGATTCTGTGTCTCCCTCTCTCTCTGCCCTTCCCCTGTTCATGCTCTGTCTCTCTCTGTCTCAAAAATAAATAAACGTTAAAAAAAATAAAATAAAATTTTCCATCGTGAAAGACAGGGTATGTTTTTGTGACTTTAGACGGCCACATGATGTTGAGTAGGGAAAGAATAGAAAGGGTACCAAAGAAGCATCAGGAAGCCAGCAAGGAAAAAGCAGAATTCAAAATCAAATATAATTCAGGGGCTCCTGGGTGGCTCAGTCAGTTAAGGATCTGACTCTTGATTTCAGCTCAGGTCATGATCTCACGGTTGGTGCTGTGGAGCCCCGTGTTGGGCTCTGCACCCACAGTGTGAAGCCTGGTTGGGATTCTCTCTCTTTGTCCCTCCCTTGCTTATTGTCCCTCTCTCAAAAATAAATAAATACACATTAAAAAATATATATGTGTATGTGTATATATACGTATATATACATACTGAATTCAGATTCAGTCTGTGAAAGAAAAAAAGATTTGGAAACACCATTAGTGAAAATAAAAACAAAACAAAACATTTTGCTAAAAGGCTAACCTTAAGGAGAAAAGAGGGACATCTGAACAATGTATTGCCTGATATGAGAGGAAATTAACACAGAAGTCTTAAAAGAGACAAACATGACTCAGGAGGTCTGATATGCATAAATACTCCAGCTCTTGGTCGAGTCATTTCGAAAATACTATACAATCCACTCTGGTGGGTCCTGTTTTTTCAGCTTTGTACCCCCGTGAAGAGACAGAAAGAACGCTTTCGCTGCATTCGCTGAATGAATAATGAAAAGCAAAGTACTAAAACCGCAGACAACGATGTTTCCACAAAGGGGAGGAATAGGAGGTAAACTTCAGACACATTGTAGAGCTGGAAAGAGTGAACCCAAGAGAGGAGCGCACGAGACATCCTCTCAATGGGGAAGTCAGGATGCCAGAAGCTCCCCACCATGATTCCAGGGAGCTGGCCAGAAACAATGCCCTTCAAGTGTTACTCCAGAGGCTTCAAGGAAAAGGCCGACACACTTGTCCAGGAAAAGGGGGTCAAAGAGCTGGAGTGGGTTTGCCTGTTGGGCGCTCTCCCTAACTGAAGGGGCTTTTCTGTCTTAACTTTGAAGACGCCAAGAAAAATAAAACCTCCCCTCCAGGAAGTGCTAAAGCTACTGAAAGTGAGGGCTGTTATCTTCCTTTACAGGGAGTGGTGGTTCCAAGAGGTGATGGGTCTCGAACATTGCCAGCACCCTCAACGTGGAAAGCGACAGGCTGATTTAATAATCAATGAGGCAAGTAATGATGAGGTTTGGTCCACCTTAGTGCTACTTTCAAATGCCTTATTGTTTCCTTCAGCTTGGAACGGAGCATCACTATTATTATGTACAATTTGAAGGCCTTGTATTTTTAGTTACTCTAACACTATGAGCTATGTTAAAATGCATCACAAATGCTTACAGTCTTTTGCATGTCTCTTGCGTGTTTTACTACTAAAAAAAAACACCCTATCTGTTTTATTGATCAAATATCTGTTTGTAAGCAAAATACTCTTGGAAGAACATATTTTCCAGGAACTAGGGAAGAAACAGAAGTAATTAAAATACATTTAAAGCATAATAAAACAATTTGAAGGTATTAACGATGAAAACTGCTCTGTCGAGTATTCCCTAAAATTTTGTAAAGATGTCAGTGTCACACTTAATATAGAAAATATGCAAAGTATAGTTAAAAGACTCCTGGTTTATGTTTTTCATAACATAATGAATCTGTTGACAGTATGTATATTGCTGTTATTTATAATCCCGTGCTGACAAGAAAATGTCACCAATTACTGGCTACAATGACAGAACACAATTTATTCCTAATGATTTATACCCGTTAGGAAAAAACAAGTAGGCTACTAAAAGACAGCTACCATTCTATTCCCCAGTAGCAGTTTTCGAAAACATAACAAGTTATTTCTGTTAATGAGCGTTTGCATAATTTACCTAGATAACACTTTAAACTACAAACCAAAGTAAGGTATTCTCAGGTTTGCTATTTGAAACACAAAGAACTACAGTATCGTGTTTGTGGAGCCAGCTTTCATCAATGCACATACTCTATGCGCTTTTCAACCTAGATCTCTTGAAAGCTGCATTGACTTTTTGAGTGTGGGAAACAAGATTTGAAAAGGTACGAAGTCAGCCCTTCAAACAGATATTTACTGCTCATCCTGGCTTATTAGGAACTGCGGGTTGAAAGAAACGTGTATTTGAAACCCCAGTTACAAAGAAATTTAGAGATGACACAAGAGAGGAAAAAGCAGGAGAGGGTCTTAGTGATAATTAAGAGCAGGGAGGCTAAATGGTACATTACAATACAATGTCACTAGATTAGTAAGAATTAGCCAATGTGAGGAGAAAGTTATAAGAAAGTTCCGATCCAGTAATCCATAGTAGGAAATTAGTTCTAGGAAATAAGTGTTTTATGCAAAATTCTAAAGAAATCCAAAACTGAAATTACAGACAAATTGATGGAGGGATTACAAAGATATTTATATGGAAGGGGAAAGAATGGATCTTCTCAATGAGGACGGGAACATCCTGGTGACACTTAGGTCAGAGTTGAATAAAAGTGCCTTCAAAGGGGATTTAACCGCTGAAAACACATTTTGAGGACAGATACCATGCTTTTTGGCATTCTGTTGGTACATAGCATAGGCATTAAAAATAACTTCCAGCCAGAAATACGATGGATGTCTCTGCCTTCAAAAAAGCAAGAGAAAGCGTGTGTGTGTGTGCACAGGTGTGGTCCTCAGAAACTAAGGGGACATGATGAATTAGGAATATTCAGTGAATAATGAAAATGATTAGGGCTAGGTGGTAGGATCAGTTTATCAAAAAATGAATCTTGGGCCTTATTAGTTTTGAGAAAAGAAGACAACAGCCTTGTTTCTGTAGTATAAGAAAGATTATGACGCGAAACTGAGCACCAACATTTTTCTATATCCATCCAAGAACTTAGGGTAAAAATCAGGAAACAAAATTTCCAGGTAAACACAGAAAAAGGGGTAAAGTCAGGAAAACTGTGATACCTACTTCAGGCACGTCTCTCTCTAAGCTGCCTGACAGAGAACAGAACTAATGTCTCCTAAGGCCTCTGTCAGACTTATGATTATGAAATTCAATTATCCGGCAGGTCCTTTTGCAACACAACGCAGAAGTGATTTGCACAGATCATTTCCTCTAGAAACAGGCAGGTAATCACAGGAACGTTAGTCCAGTGAAATAACACCCTGAGCCACATTGTGTTTTGAGAGTCTGTAGTATCTCAAGAAAGACACAGATAATAATACATGGGGAAATTTGGGGGTAGGAATGATCATATATGGAAACCGAGTATGACCATAGTCAAAACAAACCAAATCTTCCCCCTTTAAAAAGTACATGAAAGAGAAAGAGAAATGGTGCCTGTTTTTTGTTGGTTAAAACAGACCAATTATCATTGTATGAAAGATTTATTGAAATATTTAGGTCATCTCAGTTATTTTTGTATTCTCCGATAAACATTAAGTGCCTACTTGCTAGGTATGGCAAGATATTTAAAAAGATTTTTTCCTTGAATATCACTACTAAGCATATTTTCTACACTTATAAAATACCACAGAATTCTTAATGTTTATTTAGAAAGGACTCAGCACTGAATCAAATTTATTTTAGGAATCTGAGATGACACGAGTAATATAGATGGAATGTTAGTCAAAACAAAACAAAAGATAACAGAACTTCGTAGGCAACAATGCATATTGTATTAGTTCAAGGGCCATAGTTTCATTCTTTGGAGACCGAATACTTCTAAGAGACATTCGAACAAGCAAAGGAAGCTTGGATTATGTTTGATTGATGCAAATAATAAATCTAATTTTTCCTGCTACTTTAGGTGGTTTATTAGGCTTTTATGCTTCATATCATCACTTTGCTAGACCTATCCTAACCCAACATGATGACTTCTGTCCCTTGTGGGAAATCCTCAAGAGAAAACTTAGCAATATTAGCTTTGTAGTGTTAACCAAAGACAAAACAATGCATATTTTAAAAACTGTTTAATAAGAAGACACCGTTTGCAGAAACTCAGACCCAAAGACATTGGGTGAATGGTCCAAGGTCAAGCAATGACTTAATTATAGAGCCAGAATAAGAAATCAGATCTCTGTACTTCTAATCAAGTGTCATTATCACTGCACCTATGAAACTCTCTTCTAAATATAGTAGAATTACATCTTAAACTAAGAAGTGTGAAATAAATCTAACTACACAGAAGCTTATGGTGACAAGGACGACATTTACACTGGCAAGGATTTGTCCTTCTCTTTGAAAAGTACGTGATCTGAGGGACCTACACTCTACAATTGTCTGGTACCGATAGATTCCACTCAAGAGTAGGCAGTGTGCTACCGTGGGTTTGGGAATCAAACAGCAGCTTGAATCTTGGCTTTGTCGTTTAGTATCTGTGAGACCTTAGCATGACATTTGGATTCTCTAAGCCTTAAGTTTCTTTCCATTGGTAAAATAGGGATAATAATGCTAAACTAAGAGGGTAATAGATCGAATATAATAGGTACTCAATAAAAATCAAAAATGTATCCCTGCCTCTGCCCATAACTCTATCAAACTCCTACTCTGCCATTAGATTCTCATATAATGGTTTTTCCAAAGACCAATAACAATAATACTCATAGACAAAATCCTTAGCAATTTTCATTGGAAGTGTCACTTCGTTTCTGCACAGTAATGACACTCTCTATGGGAAGTCAAAGGATTTGGTAGAGAATACAAACTGTTCCAGAAACGAATGACATCTTAATAGCGGAACCAGAATTGGTTGGGGTAAGAGGATTGTTGTGGCTGAAGATTTCTAATTCAAATAGAATAAGAATTGTATTTCAAGGAGAGGATCAATCTAGACTCTCACTCTTTCGATTGTTTCTTCAGGAAAAGGAGTCTTACCTGACAGCTATCAACTATCCATGAGTGATACATTCAGTACAAACTACCTGAAATACGGGAAAAGCAACCCAAACTCATGGGTATATATCATCAATATTCTTATCCCTTAAAGCTCAAACGTTCACCTCCATGTAGATTTCTTTTCAGTAGTTTTTATCCTTCTAGCAATCAATCTCGCAAAAGATAGGTAAAAAGTATGACGACACTTTAAAGAAATGCTGTAGCCCAAGTTCCCCTTTGGACCATCTGCATCAATCTCTTAATATTTGGAGAAGAAAAAACAGTAAGTACACTCAGTGTGCGAATGGTGAAACCGGGAAGTTAACATCCAGACCCTTAAAAGATGCAAATGTGAACAGTGACAACTAATGGAATATAAATCCTTTGCCTTTATGTCATTGAGGGGCCCACTGGCCAAGGGTCAGGACAACTGCTGTGACTTCGCCAAGCTATCTCCAGAACTCAGCCATCCTGATTTAAAATCTTTATCAGAACTGAGACCCACAGGTGGAAGCGGAATACGGTTTATTGCGAATAACCTTGCAGCCTCCTTCTTTGCATCACCCCGACACAGGTCCTGGTGTTCTCCCGTGGTTCCCATGGAAAATGTATCAGTTGCAAAACCTTCATGGTGGCTGAGGTGAAGATAAACACCAAATCAAGGGTACGGGCAATCTGTTTCTGCATATTCCCTTAAATCCACATTTATTTTTAGTCTTCAAGAACATCTTTTACATACCGTTTACTGTCTCCCAAACCGCAACGTGAACTCTTTCGCACTATGATTTTACGTAATCGTGCAGATGAAAGTCTATTTTATTGATCTTTCTCTGGCCCTCCCCCCTTTTCTATGATGGCAACGTTCTTCCAGGTTCTGAACTCACATGCTAGGAGTCCTGTTTGGCTCGTTATCTTCCTTTCTCACCTTGCAAACCCCATCAACAGCACTACGACTTGTTCCTTCCTCCCTGTTCACAACCAGCCCATTGCTGGTTCATATGGGACCCTGGCTCATCAGTTCCAAGTCTGCCTTGAAATCATCTGTCCGTCATGTCTCAACTCCGCTTTAGGACATGGGCAGGACAGACACTATCCACAGCGACAAGCTTAGACCTTCAGCCTGACATTTACAGTTCTTCATAAATCAATTCCATTTCCCTGTCAACTTTACTCTCCATTGCTTCCCAGGAGGATTCTTCTAGATGGGGTGGCCTCCCCATGATTCCCCTTATTGATTCCAAGCATTTCCTCAAGCTGTCCCAACTGTAAGTAAGCGTGGCCCACGCTTCTGATACACTTAAACGTACTTTACCACCTTCCAAGTCCTGCTTAAATCCTAAAATTTCTGCAAAATCCTTTTCTGAATCTTGATTGCTTCTCTCTTCTCAATGTGCAGTTGAGCAATAATGTATTTCATCTTGCCGCTTTGCCTTCTAATTGTTTCTTCGTTGTAAAGCCCTGGATCTCCAAGTCTATTAGCTTGAAAGCAAAAGATATAATTTATTCCCCCAAAATATCTCTCAAAATATTTGATATAAGGATGTTCACAGAATACAATAAATCCTAACTTTTCGCAGGATGAATGCTTTATTTTTTACTGAAAAATAGATCTCAGGAACTGCTTGTGACATTATATATGACTTCCATAAGCCTATTGCATTCTGTTTTTCTATTACTACATTTTTTGCAATACCTATAGGTTACATATTGCACTGCTACCTGGGCTAATTGTGTATTCCCCAAAATGTTGCTTTTTAGTTAGCATTCTAGATGTCTCAAAAAATGACCAAACCTGTATTTAGTATCTAAAAACTACTCTTTATATAAGGAATTTCATAAATCTTTTCCTATTTCATTGCAAAGGTTTAACGGTACAATTTTTCACCGACGTCTCATTGCCAAAATTTAAGTATATTAGTATGTACTTATTAGACATCATGAAGCATCCCCTAATTAAATTAAATGACATTTACAAAAATGAATCGTGTGAAGACAATCAGTTGAAATCCCTACACCATAGACTATACTGTACAACATTTAGATTGACTGAAGGTAAATAAAAAGAAATATTTTAAAAAGGAAGAAACCAGAAACGGTAATTTGCTCTAGGGGTAAAGCCAACATATCTAAGCGCACACACACGCACACACACGCGCAAACACCAGTAAATAATGTAAATGACTTGACTATACTTTAAAAGCTTTCTTTAAAAAAATCTTTATAGAAACAATATCTTAAACTCTAGCTAAACAAAACACTTTCAAAAGATTAGGATCTAAATATCTCAAAAGAGACAAAGAATTATTAACATTCTTATTATAAGAAAGCACTTGAAATTCTCTAAGTAAAAAAAAAAAAAAAAAAAAAAATATATATATATATATATATATATATATAATAGCTACCTCTCTCTACTGCATCTTTCCCATCAGGCTAAGGATTGATGAAAAAAGATTTACCTCTTACTGCTACCATTGCCTTTTAAAATTTATTTGAGAAGGAGGCAGAAACTTGGTAGAAATGAATCTGCTTTGCCGAGCTGGAGAAGATGCAGATTTTCTTGGCACTTAGAATCTCTAACAAAGAGTGTGCAGCTATTTAAGCAAGGCAGGGTCCTGCTAGACCGGAGGACCTTACACTTGATCCATAGAATTGGCATCTCTACTCATTACGCTTATGAAGCCTACACCTATCTCTCCGAGCAGAAGGCCCCCATTTAAGGAGACGTTTATACATATCAGGTCTTCCTACAACCAAACCCTCTCATTAAGGCTGCATGTACACCCGGGGCGGGGCGGGGCGGGGTTAGGGGGGGAAGTGTCAGTGTCCTGGTGTCCTTGAATTCCACTCTCACTTTCCTTACGTCCTAGAATATCCGTTTCTTCATATACCCCGATAGAACAATGGACAAAGGGCATGAACTGGCAATTCACAAAAGAAGAAATACAAACAGAACTAAACCGGTATACAGATACATGAGAATATATTCAACCTATCAATCAAATGAATATAAATTCCAACAACAGTAAGATGCTATATTTTATCAAGTTGCCATCATGTTAAAGCATGGCAACATCTGTTGTCAATGGCTTGTGGAAAAAGACACTTTTTTGTACCGCTGGTGGGAGTGTAAATTGATACAAGTTTTTTTTGCAGGGCACTTTGACAGGGTCTATCAAAAGCTTTAAATTGTATGTACCCTTTGGCTCTGAGATCCCACTTCCAAGAATTTATCCTAAGGTAGTAACAGAATTCGGGGCAAGGATTTAGCCACTAGGATAGTTACTACAACACAATTTATAACAGGGAAATTTCAAACAACCTACACGTCCAAAAGTAGTGGGTCTGTTAAACAAATTACAGTAAAGCTTAGCATGGAAAAATATTATTTTGTAGAAGAATGTCTGATAACATGGAGTGACTTCGGTAAAAACAGAAATTGCAGTTTTAGTTTTTGAAAAGTATACACACAGAAAAGAATAAAAGCGTAAATACCAAAATAAAAACTCGTTCATACTACCCATTTGCTTCTCTGCACTGTCCAATGACCATGTGATGCAAAGTAACTAAAATAGATCCATTAAGGGCATGAATTTAAACACTCATGATATTTTATACTTAAATTTGTTTGATCTAAAGTTTCATTTTTATCATGTCTGTCATGACCTATCATTTTACTTGGTTATCGAGATAGTACAATGCAAACAATGACTGAATGTTTAAAAAATTCTAATGATTATCTGAAGTCTTAAGCTTTTTAAAGAGGTTCATCTGAACAACGAATAAGCACCTATGAGAATATTTTGTACCCTACAATCTATACAATGGTGCACCAGTCACAGTAAATGAGACGCAGTCCATTATAAGGGAATGTTTTATACTTGTGTTCTGCAGCAACTGACATTTCGTTCAAGCACTTTCAAATCCCCCAGGAATCTCCAGCTGCTGTATGTCAAAATTTTAAGATCTCTCTTTGTGAACTTTAACACCCCTATAAAAACCAGTTGGAAGATCAAGCCTACTTCCTACGGATTACTTTGATATTAACTAATTAAGACAAATCAATTATTCAGTTTAGTCTGAATAATCATCTCACAGGGTCACCATCTTCCAAACTGCAACATACAGGTAATAACTTCCACTCTGGCGCTTTATAGCGTATTTCTCTTTTTTCTTTTTTTTTTTCTTGGACATATCTCTTGTGATATGGCTTTCTGGCCCCCTTCTGGATGTGATTTTTAAAAATAAATGTTTGATAATGCCTTGAGAGTATTAATTAATGATCAAATCTCGTTATACAATTTTAAGTTTATAAACACGCACATTTCTTAAGCAAAGGAAAGGATAAGGAAAAGAAAGAAGTTACCTATGTGTCTGGAAGAGTACGGAGAACAGTCCTGTTAGGTCAGGCTCCGAAGTCAATAACTACCTGTTTTCCACTGGATTCTGGGTGTGTGTGTGTGTGTGTGTGTGTGCGTGTCTGTACTTACGGTTTTATAGAACTACCTGAAATAAAGCATCAATTTTGAATAAGAATGTACTTTCCCCCAAACCTTCTGATGACAGAGTCTCAATTCCGTCAGCTATCATCAACTTATACTACACCGACTTGCCATTTGCATGATTCTAATCAATACAGATCGAAGTTTACCTTTTTTAAGTGTACCTTTTCTATAACAAACCCAAAACTTATCATGCACACACAGTTTTAAGATGAAGAGTACCTTAAACGATAAAACGCTTTGAGAGATTCGCAGTGACATAAATTTGTATTTCCAAGATCCCTTTGCTCTACATCCCTCAGAGGCCAAATTATCAATGTTCCCTAATCTCTCTGTTCCCCTTCTCGTTGCTGGATGGCTCCTTCCTTTTCCTTATAAAGAGGCTGAAATGTCCTCCGACATAAAAATACCTCTGCCTCTGTGTATCTCAGGGGTTGCCAGCCTACCTCCCTTCTGTCTTTGGAAAGAATGATCAACACTTGTTGGTGCCATATTTTTAGGTTTCTGTTCTTATGCCCTCCCACTGCAATTTGACCACCAGGCCCCCTACACAGAAATGAATAACCTCGTGTGCAGTCCAAAGGGTATCTCTGCACTTGACTCACTAGACTTTTGGAAGTTCAGACCCTCTCTCGCTTCCCATCCCCGCTCTCTCTTGTCTCCTGTGAACAGATTGTTGATTTTCTCTTTATCTCTGTGGAGGGTCCTCCTTTGTCTCTTTCATGGGTACTCCCTTTAAGCCTTTATGTTACATATTGGTGAACTCAGGACTTAACCTTCCGTTCTCCTCTTGACTCAAGGTTTGCTTTTGGGGACACTTTTAATTCTGCCACATGGCTTGCACTGCAATGATATGGATTATAAGGTAAATGTTTTTAAACAAAATCTACTTGAATTTTCTTACTCTATGTATAACTGCCTAATAGATTATTGAACTTTGGTGTCCCCAGACACCTTAAATACAACCCGTTCATGTCTGACTTACTAACTCTACGACAAACAATATACTTTAACCTCCAACTTGAATTATACCATTGCTGGGATCGTACTGTTCTTCCACATTACAGGGTCTTTTTAAACGTCCCTAATCCCAGCACGATGAATAAATCTTCAACTCTTGATGCTTTCTATTTCAATCAGTCTTCCTCTCCTGCCTAGTTCTTGGTTTAAACTTGTGTATCTTCTCACTCTGATAATTATACTACTACCTGGTTGGCCCATTTGCTTTCAAGTTCGACCTACAAACCCACTGCGTCTTTGCTCAGCAAACACTGTACCTCCAGGCTCAGGCACTGGGCAAGATGAGTACAGAGATGGAATGGTGAACAGAGCCGAGCCCCTACAGATCTTACTCCCTGTGGGGAAGACAGTCGACTTTCGGGACTGCTTTCAGAGTGCTCCGTAGACTGTAAATAGGACTGTAATATTACTCTGCACGAAAATCCTTCAGAGCCTTTCCATCACCTTCAGGAAAAAGGACAGATGTCTTAACATGGCCGCGTGGCCGTTTGCAAATATGGTTTGGGGCAGCTTGCACCGCCGCAAATCATCACTCACCTCCCCACATCCTGTGTTCCCGGTACCAAACAGCCCATGGCTCTCAGAAGAGTCCCTACAGATTTTATCCCTTCTCCTTTGCTGCTCTACCTACGTCTTGAATTTCTATACATCTTCGAGCCTGCATTCCAAAGCCACCTCCTTCTTCTTCCCTCTTCTCTCCCACCCTCAATCTCTGTTGGCAACAATCTTCTCTGTGCTGACACTGACTTTGCATATCGTGTGCTAATATCATTTACCACATTAAAATCCAAGCCCGTTGGCCCACTCAGCCTATGAGTCTCTCGAAGTTGGGGATGACTTCTTACTCCTTTTTGTTTTTCCAGCACCTGGTACAATACCCAGCATTTACTGTTCATTGAGGGAAGATGTAGTTGGCATAGTAAGTAAGAAATCAGTTCAAAAAGTCACATCTAAACTGTGTTCACTTTTCAGTTTCTGTGTGACAATATTTAATGTTTATTTATTTAAGAGAGATAGAAATAGAGAGAGAGAGAGAGCGAGCAGGGAAGGGGCAGAGAGAGAGAAAGAGGGAGACAGAATCCAAAGCAGGCTCCGTGCCATCAACATAGAGCCTGATGTGGGGCTCAAACCCACGAACCATGAGATCAGGCTCAGGACCTGAGCCGAAACTGACTGAGCCACCCAAGTGCGCTGTCTGTGCGACGATATGTAAAGTCAAGGTACTACTCATAAGACATTTTTAATAGCCCTTTTCTCAAATTTATACGCATTTGTAGGAATTTCAATATGCATTTTAAAGTGATTTTGCATTTTTTAGCAGCCCCTGGGTGGCTCGGTGGGTTAAATGCCTGACTCTTGGTTTTGGCTCAGGTCATGATCTCACAGTTCATGGGTTCAGGCCCTGGGGCGGGCTCTGTGCTGACAGTGGGAAGCCTGCTTGGGATTCTCTCTCTCCCCCTCTCTCTCTGCCCCTCTCATGTCTCTCTCTCAAAATAAATAAATAAACTAGGGGCGCCTGGGTGGCGCAGTCGGCTAAGCGTCCGACTTCAGCCAGGTCACGATCTCGCGGTCCGTGAGTTCGAGCCCCGCGTCAGGCTCTGGGCTGATGGCTCGGAGCCTGGAGCCTGTTTCCGATTCTGTGTCTCCCTCTCTCTCTGCCCCTCCCCCGTTCATGCTCTGTCTCTCTCTGTGCCAAAAATAAATAAAAAACGTTGAAAAAAAAAAAATTAAAAAAAAAAAAATAAATAAATAAACTTAAAAAAAAAAAAGATTTTGCCTTTAGTTTCTGTACAGTCTACTCATTATGGAAAATTATCTCAAATCCACTGATAAATATAAAAAAACTTCAAGGTAGTAAAACCATTGTTCACACTACTCAGTAAATAATGTATAAGGTCTTCACGTTTATACTTGCATGTGTGTATAATGTTGATAAGCAGAATTATTATGACTTGGGAAGAATATTCTTTAAGTAGCACCAAGAAAACCCCAGTTAGTTGCTTTTCAAACACTTGAATACCCACAGAATGGCAAATCCACTAAGGTTCTATGGCTCTAACACTCAATTTTTCTATTTCAGTGATAATTACATCAATAAACCTGATTCAGCATTTGCTGCCGTTCAATTCATTAATTAAAACAATCTTCCTGCTACCACTGTGATTTTTCAAGGATATCAAAAACACATTCAAAAATCAAAATAGCACACATCATCAGTTTTGATATGTGCCTAGTACGCTTTACTTTGATTTCGACTCTACAATGAAAAGAACATTTAGACTATAAACAGAGAGAGCATCTAGTCCACATGCTCTGAACAATACTTAAAGCACAAATTGAAGTCTGCAGAAATGGCAATAGTCATGTGAAAAGTAGCAAACAGCCAAGAGGTTCTGAAAATCCTCTTAGACTGGAAAACACACATATATATAAATACTTAGGTCACAGCAACAAAGTTGGTATACTTTAGAGCCTCCTTAATTAGTGTGTCAGAACGCTAAATTTAAAAAAAAAAATTCACATCATAGCTTTATTCGCTCGGGTGACCTGTACCACATCCACGAAATAAACGTATCTCATTCTTCAAAGTGAAATAGGGAAGCTTTTGTGAAGAGAATGGCAAGTCGCTATTAAACCATAAATGTATACATATCAAGGCAATATAATTACTTTTATATATTCGAAACTATTTGACTGGACTCTGCAAAGCAGCACTCTAATTCTGAGCTTGATTTAGCAAGTATACAGCATCTGACTTTTGCTGTTTCTGACATCCCAGGGCACCTAAAACATAAAATATAATTTACAACGGTAGAACACGCCAAAAGTGACCATTACATGCCAGAAGAGAGCCCATAATGGAATTTATATGCAAATTATAGTTTAGTATGTGTAGTAAAATCTCATAAAATTAGAATAACGCTGAAGTATTTATTTCCTGTGGCAACAGAATTCCACCCTAATTCGTAAAATCAATTTCCAAAGTAGGCTGAAAGGTTCGTGGGTAAAGTTGAGGCAATGGAATTCTGGGGCGCCTGGGTGGCTCAGGTCATGATCTCATGGTGTGTGAGTTCAAGTCCTGCGTTGGGCCCTGCCCTGACAGCAGGGAGCCTGCTTCGGATCCACTGCCTCCCTCTCTCTGCCCCTCCCCTGCTCGTGCTCTCGCTCTCTCTAAGATAAATAAATGTTTCAAAAATGAAAACAGTATTCCCAAGGACAACTGGTTCCTTGAAGTATTTTAGCTGCACAAAGTATCTATTTCACCTAAAAATATTGCACTTTACTGCTCTACCCTCTTTGTCAGCCAAATTAGCCCTTAAAACTTCAGGATCATGCACAATTAGTGTGGCAGCAGTGAGGTCCTACAACAGGTATATTGCTAAGACCCCAGGTGAGAAATAAAGTCTTTCAGGAATGATGTATTTTATCGTGTGAACTGATGAGCATCAGGTAATTGCCTTTTAATTGACTGGCTGTCTAAGTAACATGCCTTTGAGGGAAACACTACTTTTGAAATTTCCTTTGGCCAGGAGGGGAAGGAGCAGGCTAAAAGTCTTTGAAGTCTACAGCCATCAGACTAATTATCGGCACCATTCAACGTACATTCATTTAATTACAGTAAATTAAAAAGGATGTGGGGTTTGGGAGGAAAATAAAAGAGTCAATAAATGGCGACAGAAACACCAGACTATGCAAATTATCAGTGCCTTTTCTGGAGACCACTAGCCCTCCCTCCCCTCGACACACGTACAAAACTAATGCAGACAGAGAGAGAGTAAAAAGAGGCGGGGGTGGGTAGGAGGGGGGATTCGCTGTGGGCCAAAACGGTGGAGGTAACTTGATGATGCTTATCTAACTCAATCCCCATCACCTCTTAGGAAGGAGACATAATTGTCCACTTTTTACGGATGATAAGAACGCGCACTTTTGGGCACTCACTCGACGCCAGTGTTCTAGGCACACGATGAGCTCTGTAGATCTGAACTCGTTTAATCCTTACAACAGCCCTATACGGACTATATGCTATGTGCCATTTTCTCTATTTTACCCCTGTGGAAACTGCAGCACAGGAAGGTCAACTAACTTGTTCAAGGTCACACAGCGCAGAGGTGGTGGGACCCCTGCAAACCCAGGTGATCTGCCCCCTGACGACATGTCCTCAACCATCCCTCAGTGGAGGCCCTCGAGGTCCAGAATGACAATGAGGCAGAAGAGGAGTGCCAGCTCCTCCTGGTCTAACTTCAAAGGTCATGGCTTTCCAAGGGGCATAAGAGACTACGGAGAGAGGGAGATGAACCAAGACGAGGACCTCAGCAGGACAGCACCGCACCTCTGGGACTGCAGTACCCCCGAAGACGAGCAGGCAGAGAGGGGAAAGTTGGGAACTCCAGCTCCGGGTGATTCGGGAGCCAAGAGTCGCAGCTGCTGAAAGAAGAGACTGAAACCTTGACCAGTGTGACTCTAAACCCAGGCACCTTTCATGATGCCGCACCGCCGGACGACAAAGGATGGTCTATGTTTTGGCTTCTTCTGGGACAAGATGCACAAACAAACATTTTTAAAGCTTAAAGGTTGATGTCTTGGGGGGGGAAAAAAAAGTCCTTTGTTCCTGACATTTAAATAGACAGTTGGAACTGAGATCAGATTACCTGCAAAGCTGGAGAGCGGAAATTCAGCCGGGGGTCTTTTAACAATACAGCAGAGACAGGAAAGATGCTTAAAACAACCCAGAGCATACTGGTGATTCTACCTTTGCTGAGGGCGACTCATCACGTTTATTTTGTCACCTCTCAACAGCTTACCAGAACGGCGGCTTAGTAGGTGACCACAAACCACTGCCCCACCAGTATCTGGCTGGAGAATGAGGAGAACGACCACAGCAAGCACTATGTGTCTAGAACAGTCTTCTCCCATATCCTTAACTCAGAACAAGATCAACATTTGGAATTGCATACGTTAACTCAATATACCGGAAAAAAAAAAAAAATTCTTTCCCCTAAATGCTTTTTTAACTTCAAATCCCCGTGGTTGGTGAAGAGTTAGTTTTGCAAAAGAATAAATTTTATCACTTGTTTTGAATCTCTGCTAACATGGAGACGTGTGACATGGTCCGAATGTTCCTTTCCTCTTGTGGGATGCTCAGACCATCAAAATTTCATTAGCCTCACAGCCGTTCTAGCGCCTTCTTAACTTGAACTGTTGGCCTCTTTATCAATAAATAAATGAAACCTAATCCCTTTTAGTGACTACACTCTTCTTTGAAGTTTCAACTAGAACATCGGGCACTTGGCTTGCATAATTTTACAAATGTTGAATAACAGTTTTCTGGGGAAAACAGCCTATTCACAGTTATTTCAAATGATGAAAACAGTCAACGAAAACTCCAGTGCTAAACCGGATGAAAACAAGGCAATGTCTGGTTCCTAAATTCGTTTCATTTTGGTGAGTTATTTCTCACATGTCCTTCTTGTTTCGACCTAGAGTGATATAATGGAACTTCCAATGATGCATCTGAAGCTAGTGCAGTGAATGATATTAGACACTTAAAATAATGAAAAGCAAAGAAAGATATCACTGGAAAAATCAATAGCCTCTCAAACTTAGAGCTGCGAAGAATAACCGAGGACAGAATTCAATTATTTTTATTTTATATTAGAAATATTTGACCAGAAATAGTAACAGCAAACTACGTAACAGTTTTGAGGATACGGCTTAGAAGGATGTTAGAAGGCCGTGCGTAGGATTATGGATTCTAGTTTTCCCTACAACTCGGCTTAAGAAAGATATCCATAGTTTTGATATCAGAAAAAAAAAAAAATTCCTCCATACTCTTGTTTCATTCCACAATTCAAAAGATCTGCTACATATCCCAGAAAAGTATGCTTTCCCACCTCTTAATGCAATTCATTCCTTTTAGTGGAATCTTGCTCCTTCGCACTGATCAGTGACAATTCAGAACAAATAATCTGAAATTAATCTGAAATGCTCCTATGGCCGTACATATTAAATCTACGCGACAACCAGTGTCCCTTCAGAGGCCATATCTGTTTTATTTGCTCTTTTGTTTTCTTCCCTAGGCTGACCTCATTGGGACTTCTTGGACCATCAAAATGTTTTTTGTTGTTGTGTTTTTTTTTTTTTTTTTTCAAAAACAACCACAGCCAAACCTTGGGGAAAAGAGTAAACACGAGTTTAAGTCATCCCTTGCCCAGCGCAACAAACATTGTTTTTGACACTCTATACTCTTAACTTGGCTGACCTGTTTACTCTCAACAAATGCTACCAAATGTTCTGAATTTCGATGCAGGGCCCTTGACACCCTCTTCCTGTCTCTCTTCATTCTGCTTCATAACAAGCACCTGGAGCCAGGAAAGAGCACACCTTCTCTCACCTTGACGTAACTCCATGAACAAGGTCTACCAGGGAGCAGGGGAGGCGAGGACCTCCTCTACGTAATGACGGTCCATGCAGATGGTGAGGGTCCATGGTAGGGAGAAACCCAGTCTTCCTTCTCTCCTCCCTGCCATTTGGATATTTCATACTCTTAACTAAAAGCTGAAAATTTGGTAAGTTTTAGATTTTCCAAAAAGAAAAAAAAAACAAAAAACAAAAAACGGCATGTGTTGGGGCATTCACCGTGAAATCGTTTCAGCAGGTGTAGAATTTTAAAAATCGTACACTTCATTTCTGTTTTACGAATACAGATGCTCTAACAGGATACATTTGTCATTAGAAAGGATAAAGATGCCGCAAAGATTGTGGGTGGAAAGAACAACCTGACCCGATACCAGACAATATTTAACGGATACGGGTATGGATATAATGCAGATAATCAGAAACGAATGCATCATCTTGCTACGTTCTGTTCTTTTCTACAACTACCATAAGTTTTAATCATGTAGTTTAGGGAAATCAAATGCCGAGTGCTACTTTGGAATATAACCATCGTACCTGAAGATTCGGATAGACAGGAAACAAAGTTTGTACCAACGCTTACGCATTTAAGGTCAGGAACTTCTGAATCCCCGGTGAAAGCAGATACAAATACAGGTTTTACGGAGGTGAGTGGATTAGCTCAGAGAAACGCTGGCAGCCTGATTCGAAGACTCATTTTGTCAGAAAGAACCGTCCTTGTTTCCTGTTTGGGGCTGGAATAAAGCCAGCCACCATCAAAAACTGACACTTCCAAAATGAATACAGTGAGTGCGAATCATTAATCGATCTTGACTTTGGTTTGACGCGCTGAAGTATTCTACATAAGATCCTGTGTTAGTCGGTTTAAGTGAGACTTTTTTTGTGTGACTCGAAGGGAAGCCGGTAAGAGTGAAAGCATTAGGCACCACTCCGTCCTGTGGCAGCTAAAACGGAAAGCTGAACAGACCTGCTTTCCTATGGCAAAGCAAAACTGACAAAGTTGGTCAATAAGTAATACAAATGAAACGCCGTTGGTGAAACAACCATCTTTCTTTTCAAATGTCATGCAATTCCTCCATTTTAATTTTCTCCTTGCTTCCTGGTGCATCATACACACATAGCATCAATAACTATATTAAAGTAGCAAGGGCACCGTGAATACTAAATGCCGACAGAGAAATGTCCTTTTGTTGTCTGGGACGTTGGCACTGACGCCCCAATTCTTCTTAAAAGCAATACTGACGAAAAATTAAGTTTCCTTTTAAAGCTATTATTGTATATAAATGAACTGTTGTGATTATCCCGCATTGGCACTAAGAAAAAAAATCCCAATAATTTATAAAGACACCTTTCTTACAGTGTGCAACACTGCTATTTGGATATCCTACAATGCAATTTCTGTGTGTGGACTTAACTGCATGATAATCCAGTCCGCAAAGCACATCAAAAACCACACTCTCGCTCTTTACCAAAATTTCAATGGCTCTCATCAACCAGTAAGTTTAAAGCATGATCAAATTTGTTCTTCAATCACTTGAGCCCTGTTAATAAACTATTCTGTGTGCTCACTCATCCATTCTAAGATTCTGCAACTTTGAGATATCTTCAAGAGGAATCTACAAAGACATCTTTGATTACAAGCTGGCTCTGGGGTAAACTTTATCACCACTGGCTTTGCTACCCCACAGAGAATAACAGGTGACATGGTCCAAGATAAGTCAAAGCTAATCTTTTTTTTTTTTTCTGTACATAATTAAAATGTTTTTCAAAACTATAGCTAACACATCATAGACTGCTTGCATAATTTAACCATCTGATGTCGAATATTGATTTTTTTCCAGGAAAAAATGCATTATTCAAGGACACTTCTTGAGTTCTACTGCATTAGAACCAAAAGAAAGAAAGAAGGAAGAAAGAGAAGGAAGAAATGTGAGGAGAGAAGAAAGGAAGAGAAGCATGCCCCCACATTTGACTAAAACAGACAGCAGCTCTGAAGGCCAACATTATAGAGCAAAAAATGGTACTTACCATTCTCACTGTCTGACTTGTTTTCGTGCTCCGTATCTGTCAGGGTGAGGGCTGAGTTGGACCGGCTTGACAGGCAGGAGCTGCGGCCTGATTTGACCCCCCTGCCCCAAAGTCTCATGGCATGCTCTGGGGACATCACTGCTTCATTTTCAGTATCAGCATCTGACCCTGCACTGATAGAGTAACCTCTGTGGGGGAGCCCCATTTCCGCACAAAACACAAGTCCTCTTCGAGTTGCTGGTTCACAAACTCCTAACTGCCTTAGGGTAAAATTCTGTCCTAATTAGGGGGAAAAAAAGATAACAACTAGTGAGTACACGTTTCATTTTCTTCTTCTTCTTCTTTTTTTTTTTTTTTAAAGAAATCTCCCTAAAATAAACACTCAAGCATTCAGGTTTTTCAGTTATCAGCACCAGGTGTTTACATTAGCAAAGCATGGCATATGGTCAAGTGGGTGCAATTATGGCGGGCGGGTGGGGTTCCTCCCCCGACTTCCCACACACCCCCACTTAGAGCTCCTTTGTCAACCACTTAAGCCCGTAAGCACCTCCAGAGGGGGTGTGGGGGGTAAGCCAAGGAGAACACACCATGCCAACTCAGCCCAGAGAAAGGACTGGTTATCAGTGATCAAATTTTGTTTCGCAACTTGGGAAGCAAGAGAAACTGTCCGAGTTATCTCTGGTGTCTTGGCTCTAGTCCTAAATGATGGGATTTTTCCCACCCAGATGTCACTCCTTTGCAAGAGAAAAGAGACTAAGTTACTTGTTAAGTAGAAATAGGAGCTTGGTCAATCTTTATTACATGTTCCCACCTTAAGTTAGCCACCGATGTAAACACAAATCTTGTGTGTGTGTGTGTGTGTGTGTGTGTGTATACATATACTATATTTTGGAGTGTCATGCCTTGAAAATTTGCAGACATATGACTTTCTAGACATCTTTAGTAATCACCTGGAAACATCGGTATTGATCAGAGTAAACCAATTTTTGCAAATAAAGTGCACTCTAAAAATAAAGTGGGAGAAAAATGTATTTAAAAATTAATGATAAAATCAAGTTCCCTGAAAAATAAACGGCTGTGAACCCTGCGGGCCTTTACTAATAAATTGAGCATAATAAAACCCACGACACGGCAATAACTTAAAGTAAAAGCGTTTAAATTAGGTGACACTTTAAAATGACTACTCTTATTAATGACTTTGCCAATCGTGTATGTATTCTTGAACTTTCACGTATGTTTTACGGGCCTCTGGATGAGTAGAGGGAGAAATATGTTTGCTTGTAGGATGCAGGTATATGACTTTTCCATTTCTTGGCTCGTGCTGGTGTGATGGAGTCTGAGATTTAGATTTAGGTACCGACCAGAATCAACATCCATGTAAAGAATAACAGCACACAACGACTGATTTAAATGCCACTACATAAAACCAACCTTTCAAGAATGTGAAGCATTTAGATCACTCATAGTCTTCATTTTCCTACTTCTGTCTCTTCAATCTACGAACATTTTAAAGTTAATTGGCTGGTGTGAGAGCTAACACAACACTGTATGTTTTAAAAGCGGATGTCATAGGTGATTTGTGATAAAATAACAACATGTTGAATCTTCTAGGAAGTGAGTCAAACATAATGCACAGTATAGTACATATTTGGTTATAAAGGTATCAGTAGCCTCCAGGCCTCAGCACATTTTAACTAGTGTGGTTAATTGCTTTATTGCTGTGGTCATATCAGAAGTCGGAATCAGCTTTATCTTGGTCAGACTTCAAAATGGGTTCTGACAATTGACACTCATAAATAATGAAAATCTGTTGCTACAATTAGCTGCAAATCAAACTGCTTATCAGAGAGATTTCAATAAGTACCTGAACCAAAAAATATGTCGGAAAATAAAAAAGAGAAGGAGAAAAGGGAAAAAGAGCCCTTTGGACAGTGGAAAAAGTGGGCAAGCCTGACGAATTAAGGCACAGTATTGTCAGAATCTTTTTTTAAAGAATTAGTGTAGCTTGTATCATGAAAGTAAATCCCAAAAAGGTCAAGGTCATGGACAGTTAATGGAATAGTGGTGGGAGAATTTCTCCACTGTTATTTATACATCACATTTTAAATGGGAAGAGGGAAGAAAGGGGTCAAAAACAGTTAAATATTACCATTATACATGTTGATTTTTCAAAATAAGAATACATAATAATTTTTAAAGGGCAAAAATGAATGATAAAATCCTCTGCATCTTTCCTCTTTTTGGGGAGGTGCCCATGTTGGAAAATAAAAATAAGAGAGAGGTTAAAAGCGTAAAACTTCTTTCTAATCTTTGAAATGCAACTTAAAACATTTTCCACGTTATTGACTTTTTACAATGGTAACATCTTGATGCAAAAATCTATGAGGTGAAGGAAAACAGAAAACTATCTTCAATTATTTGTTGCTCAGGTATGTAAACACAGTTCACTTTGCAAATAAATACCCAAAGCACCATCCCTATGAGCCAATACGTAGAGTCCAAACTCCTTCAACATCTGACCCTTGGAAATCAACGCCTCACAATAACTCAAAACTCTTACGGGCTCTTTCTGAAATGCAAGCTGGAAAGCAAGCACACGCGGAGGGAACCCTGTTAGATTGGCTTCCTAAATTAAAAAGTCTGCTGTCGTTTCCTCTAGAAGAGAACACTAAACCTGACCTCCAGCAGATCGAAGTTAAAGCCACTCACTAGCTCTGTTCAAATCCCTTTACTCTTCTATTTTTTCATCTTTCAGGGTTCTCACGACTTGGTTTAAGAGATACTTTATGTCAATTGTGACTAGTATGAAGAAAGGCTAAACAAGAATGGCTTAAAAAATAAACCCCTGGACAAATGTAATTGACAAGCATAAAGAAATGTAGCATTTGATGGTGAGGAGAGGATCGTTTCCAAATAATTTTAGAATAGCCACACTGCCGCCACCACCGTTGACTTTCACTTTTCCTTCATTCAAAAGTATCTCTAGCCCAGATCTGCTTAGGTGCTTCGGACCCTATTCCTGTCAATTCCCCTCTTTGGTTAAGGATTCTTGTCTGTGGGATCCCCTGTTTTAATGCAAACGCCACCGGGGAGACCTAGGGATCAAACCAGAATAAATTAGTTCTAGCAGGTTATTTTCCACAATCTAGCAGCAGTGTTAGCAAGATGGGCTATACTTATCAAAAACAGATGATGGAAAGAAGAAAGGCTTCTGACTCGGGGAAGAGAGACAGCTGGCAGAAGGTTATCACAGAGGTGGGAGGGTTGGGCTGAGCGAGGTTGGTAGGGAAGGCTTTAGGGCAATGTACAAAAGTGGAAAGACAAAGGTAGAAAAAATGCTTCTGGAACCAGCTAAAAACTTGGCCATCTTGCTTTGGCTTCAAGAAACATGAAAGAGATAAGGACACATTTATTCTTATTTTCCATGTTTTCTTCAGACTGTATTCTTTGCAATGGTTCTAACAACATGACCCTAATTTCCTTCTTTGTCTTTTAGAGTCTTTGTGCTAATTCCGTTTGGCTAGAACTGGTGAAGTAAGTATTTATCTCCTGCACATTGCATTTTGGTCACCTTGATTAGTGGGGCCAACACAGAATTTCCTACTATAATTTGAAACAGTACCAAAACCATACATTGCAGTGAGAATAAAGTATACCTGAGGGTGAAATTCACTGTGATTAAAAGGCAACGATAGCTTGGATCAGATTAGGCGTTTTTGTTTTCCTATGCTTATAAATTTGAAAATCTGTTTTTTAAAAACTGAAAAAACAACAACGTGGGCAGGTTGGATCGTTAAAAAAAAAAAAGTTCCCATTTTGAAAGAAATGAGTAAAGGTCTGTGACAAAGTGGACAGGACCAGCTAAGAACAAATGCTTCAAATGAGGTCGGCACGTAGCAAAGCTACTCCTCCCATAAAGGAAGGGGCTTGGGAAATGGCTTAGCTTCTTGGACTTTTTCTCACAAAGCATCTATAACGTTGTCAGAGCAGGGAGGGATTTTTCAAAGCTGCAAGGCCAAGTACATTCACCAGTAAGCAAGACATCTACTATCTCTGGGTGCGTTGAGAAGAAACAGATTGTACTATTGGGTGGTCCAGTTCCCAACCCACGGTTATTTTCTTCCCTCGAGTCTAGATTGCTCTACAGTCTAGATTTTGCTTTCTCTCTCTTCTCTCTCCCTTGTTTTTTCTTTTTTCTGTTTTCGGTACATGCCTTGTGGTGTGCAACTATCACCACAATCAACTTCAGAACATTTTTATCACCTCCCCCCAAGAAACTCTGTACCGAAGATCAGTCACCTCCTCTTGCCACCCCACCCCCCCCAACCCCTCCTCTCCTCACCCTAGCCCTAGGCAAACGCCAATTCACTCTCTGTCACTACAGATTTGCCTATTCAGGGCATCTCAAATAAAACAGACCCTACAGACCCTACAGTATGTGGACTTTTGCGCCTGGCTTCTTTCCCTCAGCATTACGTTTTGAAGGTTCATCCACATTGTAGTATATATCCATACTTCAGTTTTAGGGTCAAGTAGTATTCAGTTGTATGGGATATCTGTAACAGGGAAAAACTTGGCACGTCTGACTCCATGTGGTTTCGACTTCCCTCGCTGCTGTGACCTATGGGTTAAACACTTCCGGTTAGCCCCTCACATAGGCGTGCTACAGATAAGATCTGCAAAAACTGCTCCTTACCCCAAACCAACCTCAAATGAGGAGATAAAGAAGTGGCTGTAGTGGTCATTGCCCCAAGTCATCAAGATTGAGAAATGATCATAACTCGGGGGGAAGGGGGCGGCGGGAATTGAATCCGTGCCCCATACGGTGAATGAGGTTAAATTAGCAGAGAGTTTAAAACTTGTTTTTCAGAGAACCGCTTCCCCTAATGTGTTACTGTGTCTTTCAGACCCCGCTAACAAACTCACCGGCTGTCTCTGCAGAAGCCTGGACTCAAAAGTCAACGGATACGGCCCCAGCCTAGGAACAAGCAAGGCCCTACTTTCGTTATCCAGGGATAACGCTATGCCGGCTCTCAGAGCATGCCCATAACCCCTCCTCCTTGCCCCAAGGTAACTTCCCAACATGTCAAGGGCTGAGTTCTGCCTCACTCCGATGTGAAGTCTCCATTCCAAAATAAACTTGGGATGTGTGTTACAGATATGTTCGCTCAATGCACATTCTCCATCTTTCTTTATGGATGATCTTACGTTCCCTCTGCTCCTTTTCATCAGTATAAATGTAGTCTCATCCCTATGATTACAAAAAGCTTGTTCTGTTCCCCTTTGGGGAAGTGGATTTGGCCTTGCCCCCCCATTTCCTCCTCTGGCTGCCTCTTGAATAGATTGTTCCCTTACTGCATACCTGATGTCTCAGCGATTGGCTTTGCTGTGCTTCGGGCCGATGCACTTGGGTTCAGTTACAGAATCCATTCACCAGTTAATGGACTTTGGGAGTTGTTTCCACTTTTTGGTTATTCTGAAATGCTGCCATGAACGTTCATGTACAAGTTTTTGTCAATATATATCTTCATTTCTCTTGTGTATATTCCACACTTGTTATCATGTGTAGATTCTCTCTTATACCACATTGTGAGAGAGTATATCATACCGCCAAGTGTGCAATGGGGAATTGGAATGGAGGTCAGCGGTACTGAAATTTGGGGTACAAACCAAGAATTGCTGTGATTTTCAAAAACAGTTGATTCTGTGGGCCCGCTAGGTGAATTCATTATAATTTTATCCTATTATTTTTTCTTTGCTTTCTATCATGCTGGTTTATTCTTTGAAAATGTTTTTCCATTAAACTTAAAAATACTCAGCACAGAAAGTCTACTTCTGAGGCTAAAATCACCTGATCTTAAATGTGCATGTACAAATAATGATTACTATGTCATGGCTGCAAAAGTTAAAATAATTGGAATGCTTACCAGAAAGGGAATGGCTGAATACTTTATGTATCCTGTTCAATGGAACACTATGTGGCTAGCATAAACAGTGAGTTTGGACCTATATCTTTGAATCTGGAGGGAAGCCCGTGATATATATTTTAAGTAAAAAAAAAAAAAAAAAAATACAAGTTGCAGAATGGTGTGTACAGTCTGGTCCCATTTTTGGAAACTAAGAAAGAGAACCAACAGATTATGTGAGTGCTTATGGTTTTGAGCATGAATAAAGGTGAGGAAGGCTAGAAAACTGTTGTGATGATCATTTAGAGGGGACTGTAAGGGAAGGAAATTAGTGATGCTCTATTTTATAGTTGTGAAATTTTACTCTGCACGTTACTTCCCTTAATCTAAAAAAACATACTAAAGAAAAAATTGAAGTCTATATCCTTTAAAAAACCCAAATATATATATTTTTTGATTTGCTAATTTTTAGGTCCTCTTCCATAATTAGAATTTTAATTTATTACCTTCTCCGGGAGAAGCTGGGTTTTAAAAATCCTTCCTTATTGGTTGCGAAGAAGTAAAGTTGTGTAAGAAATGGTGGAACAGCAATATTTCATTTCTGCCCTTCCTTTCATCACACATGGCTTTGGAAAATGGTGGCTATTCATTCATTTCTTCTATAGTCACAACCCTCCAAATGGAGTTTGGGAAACGCAGGGAAGATTCAATATACACTTAATACGTGGGAATAAAATAATCTATAATTGTCTTTAAATATTTTCCTTGGTTGCTGTGAGTTTGGATGGATTCTCTCTCCTGAGGCACTGACATTCCCCCAACAATGGAGGATAACACAAAACTACAAATTGGGCACATAGTTCTCATTTGACGCTTGTGGAATTAATGTCACCACCATCTTATCTAGAGTTCCCTGTTTTTGCTGCGTTTGCAAAACGATACGAAGATCACACAATCTAGAAATGTATGTAACGTTTTCCCCTTTGAGACCTAATGCCTATTTTATGGGACAATCCAAATGCTTTAACCTTCTTAAGCTATATTTGTCACGGTTTGAACGGAATACCCACCCTTGAACATGCAACAGAAATTGCAATGATGGTATAGATCGTTACTTATAAGGCCCTACACAAAACAACGTTCCAAAATTCAACTTTAAGTCCCATTAAATACCTTAACTGCCCCACCCCATTTTACACTGTACGTAAAATGCGAGCATCTTCAGCGGCTTGCTCAATTTACCTGGTCATGTGATAGTAACACCCATAACCACATACTGATGATCTCAAGTTCTTAGAAGACGGAGAACATGATCTGTATGTCATAATTAGAATCCGGTTTGTTATTCAAAACACGAGTCTAATGGAAGCCACTGCAGGTTGGCCCGAGGGCATTTATCCTGAACTCAGCTGTGCAGGGCACCTCTGCCAATGAGGACAGGAGCCAGAGGCGCCATGGCGAACTTGGTGAGGAGGGTGACAAGTATATTGACAAGTATATCATATACCCCAAGTATATTTGCGAGCAAAGAAAGCAGAGTTAAAATGAATGACCCAGGGCGCCTGGGTGGCTCGGTCAGTTACGCATCTGACCCTTGGTTGTGGCTCAGATCATGATCTCACCGAGTTTGAGCCTGGCTTCTGGCTCTGTGCTGAGCAGGGCCTGCTTGGGATTCTCTCTCTCTTCCTCGCTCTCTGCCCCTCCCCCGCTCATGCGCTCTCTGTCTCTCTGTCTCTCTCTCTCTCTCTCTCTCTCTCTCTCAAAAATAAATAAATAAATAAATAAATAAATAAATAAATAATATTTAAAAATGAATGGCCCGGAGAACGTACATTTTCTTCAGGAGAAGATTTGTGGAGTTCCGGGGTGGGGGTGGGGGGGAGCGGGCAGCAAACCCAGATAATGGGTTTGAGTCTGGTGACTCAAATCACAAACATTCGGTTGTGAGTCCGCTGACTTGTAACGAAAGAGCATCTCTGGAAGCATGAATCACCAAGGATTTATACACCCAACCCCCAAAACGGTGTCACCTTGATATTGGCAACAATTTGTAACTAGAGAAATAACTTCGCGCTTGGTTTTTATCAAAAAGCATTCCGAAATGAATTTGCTTCTTATTGTCACTTAGTAATTATTATTATTTTTTTTTTTTTCAGAACAATCTAAGACCCGAGTGATCATAACGTGTCTACACCCTGTCTGGCGGTATCTGAGTCAAGCTGCAGTAGCTATTGGTTTAAACATGCATACGGTTGGGCATGAAGCAGCAGGTGTTTAATAATTGCGACTGAAGCGGCACCACAGTGATTCACGATGTGGATCCGAAACTGGCAACGTGGGGAGGACCGGATACAAAATGTAGCAGGAAGCTGGGGGCTCAAGACATCAGACCAATAAAGGCCGAAGCAGGGGGAAAGGATTACCCCCACTGTGTCCGGAGGAGGGCTATAAGCTACATCTATCTACTCACACCTTCTGGAAGGTAATCTACAAAGCAGGTTGGCCACCAAGCCAGAGAGAAACACTTGCCTCTTTCACAGCCAAAATTAGTTAACGATCAGTTAGGCAGGGGAGCTAAAAGAGGCATCTGAGAGGAAAACATTAACGGGCAACAATGATAAACTGGAACTATTTAACTCGTGTCTTTAAGTACAGAAACGTAAGGTTGAGTAAACATGACCATCTAAATCCTTTAATCCCGCCGCTGACATTTATAGTGACTGAGAAGGATTAATCATTTTGATCTCTAAATGAATCATTTTAAGTAGTTAATATTTAAAAGTAATAAACTTTGGAGTTGCGGTAATTAGCCTGGTGTATCTGATTAATGTTTCAGGTTTTTGTCTTTCTTTACAAAACCCTAGGCTCACCAAGAAAAAGCTTTCTCTGCATCAGTTAGGATTTCAGGAAAAAAAAAAAAAGGGTTTCAGATTCCTTTCATTTTTGTATGATGACAGAGGTGAGGGGGAACACTGGGGAAATGAAAAGTTTGGGGTATAACTGGAAATTCATAGCAGCATTAAGTGCTGAATGGTAAGACCATATGGTCATATTTCT
The DNA here is from genome assembly GCF_018350195.1 of Panthera tigris. Classification (NCBI taxonomy): domain Eukaryota; kingdom Metazoa; phylum Chordata; class Mammalia; order Carnivora; family Felidae; genus Panthera; species Panthera tigris. The sequence continues at coordinate 13,579,630 of NC_056663.1, read as the reverse complement.
TTTGAAGTCTAGGATCAGTTCCCATTATTCACCATAATGGCATCCAAGACTAAACTAAATCTCCGTCTTTAAAATTAAAAGCATTTTGCTCTTGGCTCCCAAATCTTCCTCTTTCACAATTTTCAACATGCTGGAATGTTTAATATATTTTCATAATGCAAAAAAACACAAATAAATAAAATAAAAATAAGGGGAGTGGGGAAAAAAAAATGAATGCGTCCCATTTCGCTTCCGAAGCAGGATAAAATGGTACAGACAGACACATAATTGTTATCTTAAAGGTGGTGTTAATACTATTTTTACATCAGCCCAGTGCTGTTAGTGACATTCTAAAATGATATGTATAACCTTCATGTTCTACATCTAAGAAATATGAATCTAATTCTTTTGACCTCTCTGGAACATACAGCATAGAGAAAGATTTTTAAATTATTCATCATTTCAGTAATATTCTAGCAATAAAAGTTCCCTCCCCCACCCCCCGCCCAAGCAATCTATATCTAAAAGCTAAAAATGGGCCTTTTTCTATTTGGAAATTGATGAAAATATTTGAGAGGCACGGTCCCACCTATATGTCACTAACTCTCTTCATTCTCTCCCTCGGCACAATCCTGATATGTCATGGATGCTATCATTCTAACAGGCAAAATGTCTTTATCCAGCAAAACATTATAGGGCAATGCCAGCAGAAGTTGTTTTTAAGAGGATTGTGGTTATGGTTCAGTAGAGACAATGTGCCTCTGCCCAGCACCAAATGAAATCTCACCCTGGCTGAAGCTGGATGAAAGGAAGAAGGTAAACCCAAAATTTTCCATATTCAGCTACACGTGCAGCCTGCTCTTTCTTTGTTTTCTTTTTTTTTCTTTTCTTTCCTTTCCTTTTTTCCTTTCTTTCTCTCTCTCCCCCACTCTCTCTAGTATTACAAATGGATTTTTGTTCTGTTTTCTTCATATTCTTATCTAAAAGTTTTTGAATAAAGCGATTCATACACTGCTTTTTTTTTTTTTGGTTTCTTACTAAGCCAAAACTTCACAATTGTCTAGAAAGTCCTCACTTTAGGAGTATACTGTGTTGAGAAGTCGACAGGGTGACCCTTGAACAGCATGGGTTTGACTTGCGTGGGCCCACTTACATGTGGGTATTTTTTGATATAGTACAGTGCTATAAATGTATTTTCTCTTCTTTATGATTTCCTTAACAACATTTTCTTTTCTCTAGCTTATTTTATTGTCAGAATCCAGAATATAATACATACAGCATTCAGAGCGTATGAGAATTGACTGCTTATGTTATTGGTAAGGCTTCCAGTAACAGTGGGCTTATTAGTAGTTAAGTTTGGGGGACGTCAAAAGTTATACGTGGATTCTTGACTGTGTGGGGTGTCGGGGCCCCAACCCCCATGCTGTTCAAGGGTCAACTGGATATATTTTCCTATGAAAACAACATGTAGGGGGCCATGATGGAACATATAAGTAATGAAGTTCTCTGTGTCTGAGGAACTGGATGAAAAGCACAGTAAAGCATGACATCCAGGTACGGAGGCTGTCTCCCTGAAAAAATGTGTTCAGAATTCCAACCGGGAAAACCTCTCACCACCATAGCCTCTTCCATTAATTTTCCGCTTTCCAAGGTGGGAGGAATATTCCCCAAGCAGAGCACCGGTAGTCACACGGTCCACAAATGCTCAGTGAGGGAAGCCAGGTTGGGAGCTTTGCAGTGGGGGGATAGGAGCTGGGGTTAGCTACTGCCTTTCTCAGACTAACAGGAAAACCGATCACCTTTCCACATGTTTACCGACTACTTAAATTTGCTCTTTTATGAATGGTTTATCCCTGACGCTTCTCCCATCGGACTGTTTGTCTTTCTGTTTTCAATTGGTGAAAGTTCTCTCTTCATATATTACATCTTAGACCTTATATCTGTCACGTGGGTCGTAAACATAATTCCCAAAGTAATAATTTTGTTTATGGTATTTTAATCTACATACCTCAGGTTTTAAATACAAAATTAATCATTTAAGCTTTTTCTTCTGAGTTTTCTGTTTCTAGGAGAAGGGTCTGCCCTACTCTCGATGTGTACGGGTAGTCTCCCGGTCAGGCTGTGTGGATTCACAACCACTTTTTCCTTGCCTTCCTCTGTTATAAAAGCTGGAAAGCAAAAATAGTAAATGTTCCCTCTTCTCATGCAGCTAAGCGTAGCCAAGTATAACAGTTCTGAAAAAAGAGACGCAGCAAGACATCTCCGGGGAGTAAAAAGAAACAGTCCAAAGGGGAGAAGGACTTCTCACCTTTGCTTTTATTCTGTTTCAGCCAGGAATATGAAAATGCAGCGAACATCTGGGGACCCACAGGACAAACGCCACGTGCTAAGGATGCCAGAACAAACAAAGACAGAAGGAACCTGGGTCCTTGATGGCATCTTTGAACCCTGAACAGTCCACCTCTAGACTCCTGGTTTCCTGGTTTATAACTGTTGGATGTTGAAGTCGTTGTTGTGGGAGCTTGCTGCTATTTGTGGATCAAGTCGATCCTACTTTATCCAGTCTGTTAAATTAACTGCTAGAATTCTTCCTGCTTTATTTTTTACATTTGTCTTTAATCCATCTTAACTTATTTTTGAATATGCTGAGAGATATGGGTCCAATTTTATATTCTTCCAGATGGATAACCAGTTGTGCCAGCACCATTTATCAAATCCCACTGAATAGAAAAACCATTTTCTGTTTCATGCTAAATTTCCCTATATACTAGGATCTATTTCTGAAATTTCAGTCTATTCCACTGGTTGACTTATCCTTATTTATGCCAATATCGTATAGATGTGATTGCAGTGGCTTCATAGGACTTAATATATATATTATATATGTATTTATATATATTATATATTAAGATATATAATACATATTTATATATATTATATAACATATAAGATATATAATACGTATTATATATATTATATAACATATAATATATATAATACATATTTATATGTATATTATATAACATATAATATATATAATACATATTTATATGTATATTATATAACATATAATATATATAATACATATTTATATGTATATTATATAACATAGAATATATATAATACATATTTATATGTATATTATATAACATAGAATATATATAATACATATTTATATATATTAATATATACTATATACTATATAATATATAATACATATATATTAATATATAATATAGTGTATAGTATATATACTATATTATATATATATTATCTAATTGCCATTTTATCATTATTAGCCTTTTAAATATGTTTTTGACTATTTTCAGATTTATCCCCCCATGTGAACTCTAAGACCCCTTTCTCTAATTTAAAACAAACCTTGACTTCCACACATTCTGGGGAGAATTGGTATTCTTAGGGTATCAGTCTTCCCATGTAAAAACATTGACTGTCTTCCTATCTGCTCAGATCTTGTTTTATGTTTTCCAATAACATTTTAGAGATCTCTTCATAAAAGGCCTCATAGCACTTTTATAAAATTTATTCCAAAGAATTTTATAGTGTTTGTTGCTGTTTGGATAGGATGTTTTATTCTGACTTTCAAAGCTAGCCAATTATTGTTTAATAATTACTCAAAAATAGTATTTAACATGTATCAGGCAGTATTCTCACTCATTTCATTCTCCACAACTATAGATTGAAAACTAAGGTGCAATCTACGTGGAAGAAAACTGAAGCAGAGAGAAACTAAGTAATGTGTCCAAGCAAGTTACTTGGCCAAGGTTACGTCACTCGCCAGTCAGCTAATGAATGGCAGACCTAGGACTCAAACACAGATCACCTGGATCCAGAATCTATGCTCTTAACCACTATGCTCCATCACCTCTGATGCCTGTATATTTATCTTGTATTCATCCAAGCACCAATTTGCTTCCAACTATTTCGTTTAACTTCTAGAGACATGTGGTTTTTGTATGTATACAACTGACATACGGTTCACAAAAGTGCCAACTTTAACGTTTTGCAAAATATAAATCAATGATTCAATTTTCTTCTCTTAGTTCAGTCGCTAAAACATCAAGAACGATTCTGAATAGGAATTGTGAGAGAGGAGGTGAGCCTCTCTCATGTTCCTGATTTTCACTGAAATGGTCCTAGGATCTCCTCAATTAGAATACTGTTCAAATTTTTTCAGTGGTCATCTTACATATGACTAAGATGCTTGTGTTTTTTTATTCTTGTTTTACTTAGTGAGTTTTACTTTAACAAGGAATGGATTCTAAATTTTATCCCAAACCTTTTCATCATTTATTGATAAGATCATGTTTTTCTACTTTGATTTATTAATCTAATTATGTTAATAGACTTCCTAACATTGAAAAATCCTCACATTATACCAAGGATTAGTAACTTCTTGGTTATTAATTTGGCCTAGACTATCATCCGTTTTATACATTGCTAGATTCTTACATGCAAACAGTTATTTAGACTACTTTTCACACATATATCAAGAAGTAATTTTGGTCTAGATAGCCTCTTTTATGTTCTATTTTAATCAAGATTTTTGGTTACTATTAAGGTTACGCCAGCTTTATAATATGAATTTTAGTACTTTCCATCGTGTGTGTGTGTGTGTGTGTGTGTGTGTGTGTGTGTGGTGTTAAATGGCTTTTTGAACCTTGGATTGAGCTCCACTTTAAAGGTTATGTACAATTCACCTCGGATCCTAAAATTCACCAAAAGGAACGATTTCCTTTATAATGGTAACCTTTTAGCCACTCTCCTACTCTCTTCTGAGATAATTGGTTTTGGAAAGTTTTCTTCATGTTGTGAAATAATTTGGGGTCAATCATATTTTGCTAAGAAAAAATAAATTCCTCTAGATTTGAATTGTGTGGAGCAGTGCCTTTTAGTTGTTACACGGTGTTCAGTATCTCTCCTTTTGTTCTCATTATTTTTTAATTGGGATCATCAGGGGCTTTCTATTTCCTTGGCCATTTTAAAGAATCGGCTTTTTTGTTTGTTTTTAATCTTGATTATCTCTCTCTTCCATTTCCTTTGCTTTATTTTCCTTCTGTTTATTTTTTTACTCATCTCTTAGGATCTATAGCAAATTCCTCTTTGTTAGTCTTTATTCTTTAAATCTCATTAACAATATATTTTTCCTATGATTATGGCTTTCTCTGTCTCCCACAAATTTTTAAAGCAGAACTTTCTTTTCATTGCTTTCTGTTGCTTCCTATCATAATCTAGGGTTATCATAATCCATGAGAGAAAAAAGGTTTCGTTTGTTTATCTTTTTGTTATTTATCTCAAATTTTACTGAGTTGTATGATCAAATGTTTTGATCTCTAAAGTCTCTACTTTTCTGATTTTTGTGGCTAAATGCACAATTGGTTTCTGTAACTATTATGTAGAATTATGAAAAATTGCATCCCTTCTATCTGATGGTTATAAATGTCTGTGTGTGTATATATATATATATATATATATATATATATATATATATGTTTAACTGAAAATGTATATTAATATTATATAATTGCTTCCTTATTTTTGTCTTCTAGATCTGATTCCAAAGGAGGTAAACCAAAAATATCCCCAAATAAATGTATTTTAACAACCATTTTTTTCCTATTAGCTACTGTATTGTTTAATGTATGCAATTCATCCTTCTGTCTTTTATCATTTACTCTGTGGTCCTCTTTATCTTGTTTAGTGTTTTTAATAGCAAATTCTGCTGTTCCTACTATTAACACTGCCATTCCTTCTTTCTTTTTGTTTTGGTGGCTATTTACCTGATACTTCTTTATCGATCTCTTTATTCTCAACCGTCCTTTTGCCTTTTTAAGTCCGTTTATTATAAATACCAGTAATTTTTAGAAACCAATGGGATAGTTCTGTTTATGTCAAACTCAGCGCATTTACATTTCATGTAATATGTAGTATAGTAGATTTGCCTTCTTTCATCTTGTTTTATGGTTATTCATGATTTTACTTGTTTCCCCTTTTTCCTTGGAGCAGTTTCTGCTACATTGATCAGATTGCTATTCATTCCCTTTCCCTCCTGCTAATTAGGTAGGTCTACTGTGTTTTTCCCTTCCTCTAATGATTACCTCCCTTTCCTGACATTCATAGTCAAATACATGTTTTTCATTATTATTTGAATGCAAAGTAGCAATGATTTCTCTCTACTAAAACTCCTATTCCCTGTTTCGCCCTCTCCCTTTTCGACTGAGATTCCAGAACTCTTTTATTTTCCTTACCACTTTCCTCCAACTCCTGGGTATTGCTGAGACAAGTGATCACTTTTTAGTCTAGCCTTTTTTCAAGGTCTCCCACGTAGCGTTCCTAGACATTTCCAGTTGTTCTGTTATCGTCATTTGGGAATTGTCCACATACATACTGCAGAGTTGATTTCATCGGTATTGTTTCTTGAACGCTTTCTTAGACGACACGCGTACAATCTTTGCATGTCCCCAACTATCATGAATTTACTCTGAGAGACGAAGGATGTCTTCCTTGCACAGAGGATCCCCGGGCTGTAGTTCTTCTCTCCCAGTAGATGGTATTGTACTGTCTTCTCCTTTCATTGTCGCAGGTGAGAAATTCATTTTGCTTCTTTTGTAAGCAAGAAGAAAAGTAACTTGTTTCTTTTCTCTGTAGAAGCTTATAAAATATCTTCTTTCTCTAAGGTGAAAAAAAAACTCTAGGATGAGCTTAGGGGTGTGTGTTGGGGTGAGTGTGTGTGTGGGGGGGGGGTGCACATACACATGTGTTTTCTTTTTAATTTTACCTGGAACTTGGTTTCTTGTTTTGAGTTGTTTCTTCTCCTTGGTCTTCGAAACTATGAATCCGGATTTGATCAGTGAACACCCTCTTTTCTTCAACTAATCTATTATATTTTTTCATATGCGAATGGCAGCTTTCCCAGCCTAGCATTTGCTGGTTACTGTCGGTTTTCTTGTTGCTGCCTTTTTTGGTACTCGGATTTCTATAAGCACTCATACGCTTTTTAATTTAGGTTCAAGTTTTCCTCCTCTATCTTCATGGCTCCTGTTCGTCAGCAGCTTCCTGATTGGTTTGTCTTGCAGCCTATCCCACTTCCTGCAATTTGGGTGCCGCTAAGCACGTTGTGGCCTTCCGGGGGTGCTTTAGTGGTAAGTCCTGCTAGACTCTAGAGACAAATCTCTCCCCTCCCTGTTTTCCTTGGCTGGCACTCCCGCAATATCAGAGCAGAGCAAGCGCATCTGGTCGGTTCCCTCAGCTCCTGAGGGGCCAAGGAAACCAGTTGCTCTTGCAAGGCCACTTTCAGTCCCAGAAGGACCATGGAGAGGCAGGTCAGTCTCTGTCTGCCACAGAGTCACAGCCTTCTTCCTGATCTTCACCCCAGGGCTGCGCCCCATTCTGAGCGCTCATCCGACCGAAAGGGAAAAACTACCTGCATCAGCTTTGTCCTTCGGGGACTCTGTAGAATCTCAGATCTCCTTTGCACCCTGGATCACTGTTCAGCTCAGAGCAAGTAAGGAGTTGTCTGGGGGATGGGTCGATGAGGCTTCATTCAAGCCACCGTAACGCTGGAATCCTGGACACGTGGTCACAGGAAACCCTGGACTGCTCCTCTAATGTTCTTTTGTTTCACAAAACAGAGTTATCCTTGGTAAGGGAGAGGCCGAGCATCTGGAATATTTGTACAGAAGATAAACTCAGGATGCGGCCCACTAAGGAGGTGCAGCCGCCAAAAATCAGGGCCTGTGGGGTCTGCTACCCTTGAACTAGTCTTAGATGAGCAATGTCATGAGGGGAGAAGCAGAAGCCATATTTGGGCGAACTGGGGACGGCTGGGCACTGCTGACAGCGATAAGCAGGAAGAGAAGGCAAACCCCGGAGCAGGGGTAAGGAAAGAGGAGAGTTTCGGGGACCGGAAGCAAGCGGTTCAATGAGCGCCTGTCTTTGTCAACCCGCCTTCCTCCTTCCCTTTCCTACTTTACAGATGTATGTTCCATTTTGATTTCAGGAATGTATAAACACAGACATAATGCTCTCTGTTGTTCAAATTTAAAAACAGATCACTCCCCTCCCCACCGCCATTCTGTGAATGAGGAGTGAATGGTGATCTTTTCATTTTAAAATTCTGCAATTCACCACCCAATACCAATAACTGACTGACTGGTAAACATTTTGGGTTAAGACTGTCTCAGAGGTGCTTTGCAGACATATGGTTCTGCGGAACAAAAGCGTTCCTATTTCCAGACGTCGCCTCGTTTCAAAATTCACCCTCATGGCCAACATTTCTTGTTGGAGTTGATAAATATTTTCGTTCGGTCGAGGACGCTACAAGGAATGCACATAGTGCAGAAGGAAAAAAAAAAGATCTCTTACTTTATCACTTCTCTAAAACTGTGGGATGATCTTATGCAGCTGTTTCATGAGAAATGTGTCTCAGACCTGACAGGATAAATTCTCCTCAAAGCCGAATCAAAGAAAATGGTATCCAAGAATGCAAAACAGGTCATTGTCACCCTAACGCCATCGCACCTACGGAGGGTTCCACAGCTGCTGAAACAACAACTATTCCCATCACCTAATAAACCATAGGAAGAGATTTGAAAAGAGACAGAGAAAGAGATCTATGTGGGATCTGGTCACATGACACATTATTGTGAAAACGCAACCATCCCCGGCTTTGCAGTCTCTAAATAGAATACATAATTAATGAAAGTCACTAGAGCCACAAAAATCAAGTTGGACAGTAGGCCACCAAATCGGTCAAGAGACATAAAAGCATCATATTTCTACGTTTGCATGCTTCACATAATTGCATTCACAGGGGTCTCTACGTATCCCTTCCTTGGGCTGAAGGGGCCCTTGCCTGTGTCATTTAAAGTAGAATGAGGATTGACAAGTTGTTTTAGGACCCCACAGACAAGCCACATTAGCATGATTCTTTGGAATCGGTTCAAAGATCTTTGGCTACTGGTAACATTTTTTCATCTTTCATTTTTATTATGTGTATGATGTCAGGAGTTGTGGCAGGAAGCACGTTTTGTCAATTAAATAATTAATCCCACAGCATAATAGTCAGGGAGGAAAAATTGACATTTGTCAGGTTCAAAGGAAAGGGAAGCCTAGGAGGATTTTTCATTATGCGTGCTTGAGAAAAACAGAATCCGACAGCAAACTTTCCTCCGTCACTTCTCTCCTACATTTACTGCTCTGGCTACACACATTCCCTGTATCAAACCACAGCAGAGAGAAAGTATTTGCAATAGCTCCCTCTCCCTCAAGCTCATCCCACCTGGTCCCAAATAATCATATCGCTGTATCTCCTAAAGATGTCTCCAGTCTCCTCCTTGCCCTCTAGCCACACCATCAAAAGGGGCCACAACTGGCACCAATAAAGCAAAGGGGAATTCTGACCCGGAACTGCCCGTTCTCCGGCTTTGGCCACGGCACAGAGGTGGGAAGCCAAGCGCTAGGGGCAGACCGGCCCCGGGTTCAAGCCCCCCGCTCGGCCGTCGCTAGCCCTGGGGTGTCAGGCCTCCCCACTTGGCAAAGGAGGGCACTACTGGGACCCACGTCACCCAAGGAGTGGGAGGGTGCACGTAAAACCTGGCTAGTGCCATGACTGGAGCGTACCAAGGGATCAGCGCACATGAGCAATACGTAGCAGTATATTCCATTCGTGTTTCCAATATGGCCCGATTGACGAACACGTCAGGTGGAAAGCGGGCCCGAGCACACACCGCACTCCTGCTTTTCCTTTCTCTCCGGCCCTTAAACCTCTGCTCCCCGCTTCATTCCGCCGCTCCCAACAAGCCGCCTCCACGTGCTGCCTCGCTCACTCTCTCTTCCCTCTGCCCCTCTTCTTCTCCCCCCTGCCCCGCGCCTGGCTGGCTGGCGACAAGCTGAGTAATAGTACTGTTGGGTCCCCTAAGAACCGTGGTTCCAGGGTTTCCGCAGATGGTATGGCCATGTCATCAACAACAGTCTGCATTGGATTAGCGCTGCCTAGGAGGTGAAAATTTCAGCTCGCTATTTTTAACCCGTTTGAGCATCCTTCGTGCTGCCTAAACGAAATGCTTGCTTGGGGTGGAGATGAGCCTCCCCCACGCATCACGCCACATGTGCTGAGGTTTTTTTTTTTCTTTTAATGGTATTCCACAATGTTTTGTTTTGTTTTGTGGGTTTTTTTTTTTTTTTTTCCCGATAGGGCACTAAACTAGTTGTTTTTGTTACAAAAGGCAAGGCTTCACACCGGGTTCAGACTGCATGCATTTCATAGTACCTACTATTTTTTAAATTGGTGGAACCTGTACCCTGATAATCTATGTCAGCTGTGTAGACAATACGAAAGAAAAAAAAAACACTTGGGTTTGGAATTATAAGACATCGTACAATGGACTTAGAAGTCCCTTGGCTTACCGAGGGTATGTATCTCAAATATTATGTCTTATATCTTCCCTTAAAAACTGGCTCAGTCAGTTAAGTGTCTGACTTTGGCTCAGGTCACAGTCATCTCACAGTTGTGAGTTCGAGCCCTGCATCAGGCTCTCTGCTGACAGTGCAAAGCCTGCTTTGGAGTCTCTGTCTCCCTCTCTCTCTCTCTGCCCCTCTCCTGCTCACACTCTCTCTCTCGCAAAAATAAATAAACATTAAAAAAACTGAATCTCAAAAAAAAAAACTACTATGTCAAGCTACTATATCCCATTTCATAAACGATGATACCTGTAATTTTAGTAAGATATCCTTCAGGGGCAAAAAAATCTCTCTTTAGCAAATCAAATGAGTCTTCTTTGAGGCAAACTGGTTTAGGTGAGTGAATGTTCTTTCAATCTAGTTAGGATGGTTCTTTCCACAAGAGAGAGAAGAAGAGAACCATGGAAAATTTCCAAACTTCTGCATGATTTATTGCATTATTTTCCCGAAATTTGTTGCTTGCTCAGTATCATACTGTTGGTCCCACTGTTTGTAAGGTGACTGGGAAAGAAGGAATATATTCTTTACATTTGCAGTTTAATTTATTTTTCCTCATTTCCTGATTAAAATAGCTGAGGGAGGCTAAGTTCTGTGTAAACTGACTCTGCAATACAAATGGGAGAGGATTTTATTTTTATTAGTAGTAATCGTGCCTGCATCTCCAAAAAATGTATTAGGAAACAAAAACCTAGGCATGCCCAATTTAAAATAAGCTATTGTCTGAAAGCATGGAGATTGGTAGGTTTCAGACTGTGAAGGCAAGTTACAGAAGTCATTACTCCACTGGTAGAGTGTACAGGCAGAAAACAGAGCGTAAAAACGTTCAACAAATACACGTGAGTGGCCAAACCATAACGGGTTATATTACGTGAAACTGGGATGTTTTAAGGTAGAACCTTAATGTTCTAGATTGCCTGCCGGAGAGAAACCTGAACCCTTCAGTAGCAGGCTCTTGTATGAACAGATAGACATCAGCACATGGGCTACATGGCTCATGAGATAATTCAGAATTAGGACTGTTACTTTTCAATGAGTGAAAGGTCTTTGCTTGTCAACCTCTCCCGTTCCCTTACGTCAGTTCTAACTGCAAAAACGTCCGTGAGCACCTTCCGGAGAGGGCGAGGGAGCCCACGAGGCCTGGATCTCAAGTTTACGCACAAACGCTGGCTGTGTGCAGAATCACACCCCCCACATATAAAATGTGCACCGTGATTCTCGCCTGGGGGGCTCAGTCGGTTCAGCGTCCGACTTCAGCTCAGGTCATGAGCTCACGGTGCGTGAGTTCGAGCCCCGTGTCGGGCTCCGTGCTGACATGGCATTTCAGAGCCTGGAGCCTGCTTCGGATTCCGTGTCTCCCTCTCTGCCCCTCCCTCACCTACGCTCTGTCTGTCTCTCAATACATAAATAAATAAATAAACATTAAAAAATTTTTTATATGTGCACAGTGATTCTCTACATGAATCGGTACCCTTATCTGGGGTCAATGTGTCTGTAGGTGGCTTTCTACCTTTAAGCTGGAAAACTACGTGACCATCTAGTTTCTCAAAAATCTGAATCAGAGGCTAGACATCCAAGTTGGAAAATAATCATGTCACCCATAGAGGAGAAAAACATGGCACCTCCAAGTGGGCGCCTTCTGAGTGTGCCTTGTTTTGTGAGACCGGTGACCTACCTTGTCTGCTGTATTCGTCTGCTTCTCTGTGAACCAAATCCTTTACTCTGTTTCCGTAAAGCAGCCGTGAAGAATCATGATCAAAAGCTTTCAAGGTTTCACTGGAACTGTACGACTTCTGCGTGGGGACCCTACACTCCTCATTGTCTGCTGAGGAATTTGTATAACGCCGTTCTTTTTCTCGTCTGCTCTTGGTCAGCGAGCAGTAAGGCCTACGTTCTTTCACATCCATACTTCATTCCTTCTGGGTGCACATCAGTCCTGGTCGGCACAGATTACACTCACGGGTCAACTTGCATTGGCCTCTCTGCAATGATAAAAGGTTTGCATAACGTCAGCATAACATTCATCTAAAAACTGACCACCCTATGGGGCACCTGGGTGGCTCAGTCCATCAAGCGTCCAACTGAGGTTCAGGTCAGGATCTCATGGTTCACGGGTTCGAGACCTGCATCGGGCTCCGTGCTGACAGCTCAGAGCCTGGAGCCTGCTTTGGATTCTGTGTCTCCCTCTCTCTCTGCCCCTCCCCCGCTCACACTCTGCACTCTCTCTCTGTCTCAAAAATTAATAAACATTAAAAAAAGCTTTTAAAATCTGACCACCCTATATCCTTCTCAATGTGGAGAATGGTGGAAAGAAATACTATTGCCTATCTAGAAAACTTGCTTTCAACAACAACAACGATGAAAATTTGTGAAATCACTGTAAAATGTCCCGTAGTACCAGGAAGTGAGGCATACTTTCTATTACTGAGTGTTATGGAGGCTTGTTCAAGCTACTAGAACTGATTTTTCACTTTAATAATAAAAAAAAATTAAGCCCAAGATCAAATTTCACTACAGAAGCGGGCTAAAGGTTGGCCCCAATATGCCTGTTAAATTTTCCACAATGGGACAATTTTCTCTCACAGCATTTTTGCCATTCACAAATAAATTCTCTTTCTTCTTCTAACAAAAATGTATACTATTTTTACTTCTTTGATTTTTTTTTTAAGAGCAGAAGCAAATTGGGAGCTTTTTGGACGTGAAATTTTGTCAAATACATTGAGCATTTTTTAAATTTCTGCAAAGACGTTTTCTTCGGCGGACACGATTTTCACGTTTCGAGGACCTAAACGGCTTCAACTATGGAAAAAACTGATCCTTGTCCCTTACTCTTCCCCTAAAAATGTATTTTCCTCTCTAGAACGTGGGTTTAATCCATGCTATCCTGATTTAAAGGCAATTCAAGTGGCTAACTTGAGGTGGTAGGTTTTTGCAAGGGCTAGTAGCAAGAGTTAAATCAGAAGGAACAAGGTCATTTGTGTTTCTTTGCTGAGCTACTGTCTCTTTCCTGATTCGGCTGAACTGACAGGGGTAAAAGTGACTGGGCCTGAGGAGGGATGGCTTCCCAGGTCTAATGCGCATTTTATTTTTTTTACTTATTTTAAAGTGTATTTTTTTATGTAAGCGTTCTCTATACCCAACGTGGGGCTCAAACTCACAACCCCAAGATCAGGAGTGGCATCCTCCACAGACTGAGCCGGCCAGGTGCCCCTAATCTGCATTTTAAAGGGTCCTCCCTTGCCTTTACTCTTTCTCACTTGATCTTTGTCTTACATCTGAAGGTCCCCAAAGGCCTCCAGTGGTGGCTCCCACTCCCCTCCAACTTTCCTCAACTCACTTTTTATTGGAGTGATTCCAGAATCAGCTTGAAACAAATGATTTCTGGTGGCCCCAGATCTTCTCTTCGGTACCACATCCCTAGGACCGTGATTTCTATTTAGATTTTTTTTTTTCCCAGGGAGAATCCCTCTCCCAAGGAATCCTTCCCTCTCTCTTGATCCTTGGCTATCGTTATACGCATCACATCTCTCTTTAATGTGCTTTCAACATGGTGTCTTGGGGCTGACTCCCGATTCTCCCACGTTGGCTCCGCTTACCTCTAGGCTATCAACAAGTCTCTTCTGTCTGAGCAACATTAGGACTCCTCTGCCTTTCACTTTCTGATTTCTGCCTTCCATCCAGCGGTAAGAATAGTGGTGAAATTCTGAGCTGGCCTGGTCACAGAGTTCCAGAACCTACGCTTGGAAACTCCGGGGGGTTCCTCCTGCTACCTCCTTTTTGTTTGTTTGTTTGTTTATTTTATTAAAAAAATTTTTTTACATCTATTTATTTTTGAGAAACAGAGAGAGACAGAGCACAAGTGGGGGAGGGGCAGAGAGAGAAGGAGACACAGAATCCATAGCAGGCTCCAGGCTCTGAGCTGTCAGCCCAGAGCCCGACGCGGGGCTCAAACTCACAAACCGTGAGATCATGACCCGAGCCAAAGTCGGACACTTAACCGACTGAGCCACCCAGGTGCCCCTGTTTTTTTTTCTTTTTTTTTTTTTTTTAACGTTTTTTTATTTTGGGAGAGAGCAAGAGAGACAGAGAGAGAGCAGGGGAGGGGTAGAGAAAAAGGGAGTGAGACAGAATCCCAAGCAGGTTCTGCGCTCTCAGCTCAGAGCCTGATGCGTGCTCACACCCTGAGATCACGACCTGAACAGAGATCAATGGCCAGATACTTAACCGACTGAGCCACCCAGGTGCCCCCCCCCCCAGCTACCTCTTTGACCAAACTGTATCTTCTCCCGTCTACACTGCCTGTGAAGTGTTACTTCGCACGGGTTTCCGCATTTCCCTGCTATTGAATCAAGTGGGGCTGTTAAAAGAAGTCGCTAATATTTCCCTCGGCTGTTGAAATATATCTTGACTTCTCTACCTTTTTTCTGATTTTCCATGAATCTGATTAAATAAAGAAAACTAATGTTTTTCACTGATCCCTTCTGATTCATTACCCCATTATTCTCTTCACAAATTCTTCCAATAGCTCTTAATAGAAATTGGATTTCTCTTATTGTAGCTCTTCTATGAGTTTAAGACAATAAATAATTTCAAGATGTGATAACAGGGCATATTTTTGTATAACATGGCTAAAACAACGTACCAATTCACTCATTTTAGTCCAGGGAAAACAAATATTTACTTTAGGTAAATATTTATTGAATTATTATTATGTATTTAGGCTCTCTTTTATGTGCTGAGGACACGCCGTTAAATAAAATGATGTCATTGCCCTCATGGAACATACTTTTACTGAGGGGAATCAGGTACATTCTTTCCAATAGAACAAATATATAAGTCTGAGTTCGAGGAAAATCTTGTTTCTAAAGTGGTCTAGATCTCTTTGGAGGAAAAGCCATATCAACTCTCCTAACTAAATGACCACCAAAAAACTTCTAATTGACCAGATAAATACCATAATTCAAGCATTTTTAGTAACAGAACTTTGGGATTTGAAATTATTATGAAAGTTTCAGTTCTTGCCGTGAGTTGACATCGATTTTAAAATAAGTGACGGAGCCTGGATGGCTCAGTCAGTTGAGTGTCCGACTCTTGATTTAGGCTCAGATCATGATCCCAGGGTCATGGGATCGAGCCCTGTGTTGGGCTCCATGCTGAGCGTGAAGCCTGCTTAAGATTCTCTCTGTCTCCCTCTGCCCCCCGCCCCCACTCACACTCTCTCTCCAAACTAAAAAATAAAAATAAATTAATTGAAGTAAGTGTTGCCATATACACACATATGTTTGCATTTCTACACTTTAAAAATGGACTGATTAAAGCAAGGGGAAATTCCACCCCCCTCCCCCTGCTGCATTTTTGCTTCAGTTAGTTAGACCAGGCATTGGTAAACTCTAGTACACCAGCCAAATCTGACCTATCATCCGTTTCTGTAAATAAAATTTTATGGGAACGCAGCACATGTATTTGTTTATGTCTTGTCCTTGGCTGCGTTCTGGCTGCAAAGACAGAGTTGAATGGTTGCGACAGAGACTTTAGTGAAGTGAACTGTGTCTCCCAAAAAGATACATTGAGGTCTTAACACCTAGTGCCTGTGACTGTGACCTTATCTGGAAGTATGGTCTCTGGAGTTGCAACCAAGTTAAGATGAGGTTATGCTGGATTAGGATGCGTCCTAAATCTAGTGATTGGTGACTTCCTAAGAGACGGGACAGGGAGATTTGGATCCAGAGACGAGACACACAGGAGAGAGGGCCACGTGAGGACAAAGGCAGAGGCCGAGTGACGTAGCTACAAGCTAAGGGTTGCCAGCAAATGGCAGAAGCTGGGGGAGCCACGTGGAACAGATTCTTCCCGAGAACTTCAGAGAGAGCATGGCACAGCCAGTACCTTAGTTTTCAGACTTGTTGCCTCCAGAACTTCTTGTTCTAAGCCACTGAGTGTGTGTAGTTTGTTACTAATGCAGAGACCTGATGGCCTGCAAAGTTTAAAGTATTTCCTCTCCGGCCCTTTATATGCAAAATGATCAAGGTCTGACTTACATCATTCATATTCCCATCCTGTCCTTCATTGTCCCTTTGGAGCTTTGAATGTGAAATGTTTTCTCTTTATTATATAGCCCATGATACAAGTTCACAATCTTGCAAATAAGATGATCAATAAGTTCTTTAACGTTGTAATACAAACATATACCATCAATAGTAAAGATGCGTCCACATGGTAAGGTTACCGATATTTATAAATCAATTACATGTTAATAGACGCCTAATAAAAAGATAATTTTAGGTATTCTTGAGCTTTATAGAACACCTCTAGCACCAAATATCTGACTTTTCTTTATTTGTGAAGCAATTCTGAAGTGCCATGATAAATCAAGATACCGTATTCAAATATACTATCAAAGACAAAGACGTTTGATCCTAGAGATTCCAAACAATAAAAAGGCTTTTGCATTTGTCTCTCCATTTTTGTGCATAGTTCAAACTCTTCGAGGATGCAATCTACACTGTAATGTTTGCAACCACTGATACGCTTCTGATGGAAGTCAATGAGTTCAATATGACTTCAAAAGGCAGGGTTGTGCATTATCTTCTGCACTCAGCTCCAGATTTGAAGGTTAAAAAATGCAGCTGTTTAAGCAGTGCTAAATTGTTGAAGCACTTTGATGGTGATTGCATAGTCCTACACAGGAAGAGGGTCACTATGTGCATATTCAGCATAAAGCATTTGATGAACAGGATCATGGCTGTAACAGTGGGCAAGGCCTTTGAACAACAAGGGAAACGATTAGAAATAAAGTTGTCCAAAAAGTTCTGACTGAATTTGCTACAGCAAGTATACAACATCATCAAATTGATTGGGTTCATTTCCCTGAAAAACAACTCCGTTACGAATCATAGCACCTCTCTGGAAGACACAGCTGGTCTTAAAGAAATTTCTATTATTTGGTTATTAATTTTTCTCCACTAATTGTTTTCTCAATTTTTTCCTGCAAATATTTGATCGACTAAATGAACGGGCAGGACACCAGATTTGGGGTGATCATATTGTCTATTTGGGATAGTAGTCAAACCTGCTTGAAACTTGGCCAGAGAACTTAACAACATTCTTACATTGTTTCATAACATGTTCCTAATTCCAAAGAAACATTTTTTAACTGTACCTTTAGGAAGCAATCTGATTTTAATTGGACTCAGTATATCTTTAAAACCTTTCAGTCAACGATTACAATTTATCAGGCTTGTAACAAACATCCCTAAAATCATCTGTACTTCTAAAATTCTAGGAGCTTATGTGTCTATCCAGCAATTGTAATAAAAACAGATATTCAAATTGTAATAAAAACAGATATTCAAACACAAAGGATTAGGTAGCCTGTTGGTCAAACTCCACCCACGCTCCCACTGTTCCTTATTTTCTGTAAGAATTACAAATTCCTGAACATCGCTTTGAATATCTTCTGCACAGAATGTCTTCCTCAAACTGTCTTTATAATAGTTTGAAAAAGCTCACCCACAAGAATAAGCAGACTTCAGAAAAACACTAATTTACTCAAACATATTTTTGATTAAAGATCTAAATTAAGCTATTTGTACATAACACTAGGAAAATTTTACCTTTTATTATTCACAATTCACGTTTTCCCTAATAAGGTAGAATTTATGATTTATTACCAATTATGATAATTAAACAGTAAATACAACTTTGCACACTGTAAGAATTTCTAAGTGTTTCCTTTATTGAAGAGCTAGATTAATGCCAATTGAACACAAGAGGAAATCAATCGCTATTGTTCATTTTAGAGGAAATCTTGTTTCTGGAGGCAAATTTACAAATCAAAGAATTAAAATAATTAAGTGCAAAAATAAAATCACATGAAATGATTTTTTTTGTGATGCTAAATTCAAGCATAACTAAAATTTGAGCTTGCAGTTTTAAACAGAAGAATGTAAGTGACTATAGATGTCATGTCTGAGGCGCAAAGTTAAAACACAAACAAAGCTGTGGGAAGAAATACGGGGAAAGACAACAGTGATGCTTGTTGAGAAGATACAGATACAGAAAAAGTATAGTGAATAATGAGTGGTTGAGCAGGTTAAGCCAAGGCAAGTTTCTTTCTTTAAACATGACATTTGATAACGATAATAAATAAGAAGCCAGCTTCTTCTTCTGGCCAAGATAGAGGAACAGGACCTGGATTTACCCTCTTGCCTAAAATAACAACAACAGTAAAACTGACAAAATACATGAAACAGAGTTTTCAAGACACTGACACAGAGCGAACCTTGAGAAATGGGAAACAAACACGCGGAGTCCTTGATTACCCTTGCTCACTACCTCAAGAGTTTCTAGGCTACAGGACAGGAGGAAGAACCCAGGAAGAGCACCGCAGACTTCCTAACCTGAACAGGCAGAGCTGAGAATCTGGTAGATGGCAGAGCTGCCTGGAGAAAGAACTCTGGAGGATGGCAAAGGGTGCTTCTGGAGAGTTCAGCAGAGTGCTGGTCAGCACGTGTAGATGGGACTACTGCAGGCCAGAGAAAGAGCAGTTTGGAAGGACTGTAACAGAGCTTCTCAACCTCAACATTATCAACCTTTTACATGGAAAAGTTCCTTCTTGTGGAGAAAATCCGACAGTAGGATATTGAGCCGCACTCAGCCTCTATCCACTAGATACCAGTCGCATTCACATTCGTGACAATAAAAGGTATCTTCAGACGTTACCAAATGTCTTGTGGGTGCAAAACTGCCCTTCTAAAGGATCACCAAATTACAGGAAACGGTACCCAGAGCTCACACAAGGACAAGAGTAGCGTATATTCCCACTAATCAGATGGGAAAAATCTCGTAATTTATTAGGCAATTTACTTAGGAAGGTCTCACCTCGGTTGTGGGGAATAATTTAGCACTAAACTAAACATGGTCCTTGTCTCCTCCGAAAAGTCATCAAAGCAAGACCAGGGAGAGCAAACTGTTTTCAAGTAGCTTAACTATTCCACACCAAAGCTGAAGAACGCTATAGGAGTGCAAAAATGTCGAACACTCAACAAGGTGAAATTCACGATGTCTGGCCTACGATCAAAGATCTCTGGCATGCCAGGAAGCAGGAAAATAACGAGGGGGAAAAAAATCAATCAATTGGAACTGACTCAGAGCTGACACAGGTGTTGGAACTAATAGAAAAGGACACGAAAACAGTTATTATAACTGAGTTAAACACGTTCAAAATATTAAAAGGAGACAGGGAGGATATAAAAAGGAGACCCAAATCGAACTTCTAGAGAGGAAACCACCATGTCTGAGATGGAAAATACACTGGATAGGCAGTGTTTCGACACTGCCAAAGAGAAGGTAAAAAGACTTAAAGATATAGTAATAGAAGATATACAAAATGAAGCACAGAGAAAGAGAATAAATAAATAAATATGTCATTAGTGAGATGTAGGATTACTTCAAGTGGCCAATATAGATTTGATGGAGTCCCTAAAGGGGAAGACAGGGAGAAGTGAACAGAAAAAAAAATTTGAAGAAATAATAACTGAAAAATCCTCAAATTTGATAAACGCTATAAATCCACAGATTCCCAGAAGCTCAGCAAACACCAAGCACAAGAAATATAAATAAATTATGCCCAGGCATTTGGTTGTAATTTAAATTATTTTAAAAAAGAAAACAGTGATAAGAGAAAGTCCTGGGGTGCCTGGGTGGCTCAGTTTGGGAAGCGTCTGACTCTTGGTTCAGCTCAGGTTATGATCTCATGGTCCATGGGTTCACATCCTGCTTTGGGCTCTGCACTGCCAGTGTGGAGCCTGTTTGGGATTCTGTCTCTGCTCTTCTCCTGCTAGTGATCTCTTTCTCACTCTCAGAATAAATACATAAAGAAAAAATTAACTTAAGAGCAAGTCTTAAAAGCAGATCCAGGAAAAAGGCACATTCCATATAGAGTTCCATGTTGGAAGTAATGTAAGCAAGAAGACAGTAGAGTAAGATCTTTAAAACGCCGAGAGGAAAAAAAAAACTGTCATTCTAGAATTCCATAACCAATGAAAGTATCTCTCACAAATTAAGGCAAAATAACTACATCTTCTGATGTGTAAAAGTTGACCACCTAGAGGCTCTCATTATAGGAAATGCAAAGGAACCTAAGTGGAAGGAAAAGAACATCAAATAGAAATATGGATCTCCACAAAGGAATCACTAGCACTTGGAAGTGGCAGCTATATGGATAAATGTATGATAGTTTTCTTATTATTTAAATCTCTTTAAAAGATGGCTGGTTGCATAAAAACCGTAACAGTATATTGTGAATTTTATAACATGTGTAAATAAAGTATATTGCAACAGCAGCATAAAGGAACAGAGGGGAGATAGTAGACTATTGTAAGGTTTTCATACTATATGTGAAGCGGCATCACCTCAGGAGACACAGTGTAAGATGTACACTTTATCAACCCTAAAGCAACCACTATAACAACAAAACTGAGAATTGTATCTAATAGTCCAACAAAAGAAATAATAGTAAAAGGCGAAAGATTTATATGATCTGAAGAGAAACCAGAGTATCCCAATAAAAGAAATAACAGAATCGTAAAAACTGAAAGCATCAAAACTATTTGACAAATCCAATGAAAGTAGGAGAAGAGGATCAAAGATTACATGGGGCAAAACAAATACAAACAGCAAGTTGGTAGACTTAAGTCTAATTAGGCCAATAATCACATTAAATGTAAATGGTCTAGATATCCCACACAAGGCAGAGATTTTCAGATTGGTTTAAAAAAAAAGTATATGCTGCTACCAAGTAACACACTTAACCATAAAGACACAAACAGGTTAACAGTAAGTGGAAAAAGAGAAACCTAAGCATATCAGCAATCACATTAAGTACAAAAATAAAGATCTACATACACCAGTTAAAAGACAAAGATTGTTAGTTTGTATGAAAAAGCAAGGCAAGATCAGTTGGAGGAACATTCACCAGCAATTCAAAAGAATGGGGTGATTTTCATGCATTAGCATAAAATGGTGCACCAGGAATAGTGTTTTGTAATGTTTTGATTCACTCATCATACATGTCAGGCATGGTGAGAGGCACTGAAAACATAGAGATGAACAAGACACAGTCTTTACCCTCTTTCAATCTGAAAACGGAGAGGATGGTTAAATAATCACAAAAATAAATATATGATTAAAAGTGTAACAAAAACTGCAAAAAATTACCAGTTGTAAAGACAGAGAATAGAAAATGGGGTCTAATGGAAATGGAGAGCCCAAAGAAGAGCTCTCTTAAATGACATTTAGGTTGAGATCCACAGGATGAATAGGGTTTAGCCTGGCCACAAGCATGTGTGTCACAGGAAAGGACTTGAGGACATACCAGGTGGGCTGAGAGAACAACCTGCTCAAACAAATGCCTGCAGGCAGAGAACACCTGGATGGACAAGTGTCCACGGGTTGGGGCAAAGTGAGTAAGGAGACATGAGTCCAGAGGAAACTTGCTGGCCAGGTGCAGAGCTTCATTACATAAGCTAATGGGTCTCACCCAGAGTGCGCCAAACATGGTGACCACTGGAGAGCGAAATGGGGCACTGATGTGACCAATCAGATTTACAGTTTGATGTGATCCCTCCACCTGAAGAATGAGAACAGGGAAGAGGGAGATCTGGAGTGGAAGCAGGAAAACCTGTTGGTAGATTTTTACGGAAGTCCAGGCCAGAGAATGCTAGCGTGGACTATGGAAACTGAAAAGGCAGTGAAGATTTAGAGGTGGATGGATATGAGAGATCGACGTGGCATCAGCAAGACTTGGGATGGACTGAAACAAGAGTGAGGAAAAGGGCGGAGCTGAGAACGACTGGCAGGTTGCTGGCTTGAGCAGATGGTGGAGAGGGACACCTCTGAGACACATGGGGAGGGCCATCCCTAAACACTAATTAATGAGCAATACCAATTCATGCTTTTCTTTAATTTAAACCATGTGGGAAGCAGTAATATTTGCTCTTTGTGGAAACTAGAAAGTACAGATGAGTGCCCACCCCCCTCCAGAAGGAAAACATTAAAATTACTACTCTCTTGATCTTTGGTGAGTCCAGATTTTTGGATTTTTTTTCCCATGTGTGTGTGTACATGTACGTGTATGAATATATGTATGTATCACATGTATTTTAATATAGATGATCTCACAACCCATTTCTACTTAACGCTGTGAACATTTTCATTTGACTGAAGATAGTTATGTCTATTTTAACAATAATAAATAGGAAGGTTGTTTTAAATTTTTAAAAATTTTTAAAAATTTTTTATTCATTTTAGAGAGAGAAAAAGAGAGCACGAGCAGGGGAAGGGAAGAGAGAGAGGGAAACACAGAATCTGAAGCAGGCTCAAGCCTCTGAGCTGTCAGCACAGAGCCTGATGCAGGGCTCGAACTCACAAACCGTGAGATCATGACCTGAGTTGAAGTTGGATGCTTAACCAACTGAGCCACCTAGATGCCCCTAAATCTTTACTTTTAATGTCTATTTTATTTTTGAGAGAGAGAGAGAGAGAGACAGAGGGTGAGTGGGGGAGAGGCAGAGAGAGAGAGAGGGAGACACAGAATCTGAAGCAGGCTCCAGGCTCTGAACTGTCATCACAGAGCCCGATGCGGGGCTCAAACTCACCTACCGTGATATCATGACCTGAGCCAAAGTTGGATGCTTAACCAACTGAGTCACCCACGTGTCCTGGAAGGCTGCTGTTTTAAAAGTCAAAATCATTCTCCATGCTTTATCATAGATAGCAAATATGCGAACTTAGATAATGAAGCAAATAGGAGTAATATACTAAAATAGCTACTGAAGAAGTGTGAATACTGGGAAATTTCTAATTGGAAAATATATAGAACACTGCCTTAGGCTATAAGAAAAGTGGCTTAAACCTCATCAAATCATCAAAAATTCTTTCAAAATTATTTATATAGAGAAGGAAACAGAAACTGGAAATGATCAAAAAAGGAAAAAAAATATGGATAATGAGGGCTCATTTACTCCATAAGGTAAAGTAAGAATATTATTCTATGATTTAAACACAACTAAAGCAATTCACTTGTACGGTTTGACATTAAAAGTGATTCTGTTTTCCCTGAGAACAATTATGGACAATTGTAATATACCAGTAATATGTATTAATACAGTCACGTAGTTTCTGATAACACCTGCACCGGGAATGGCGGCGAAAAGGCCCGAATCTCCGTATTTTGAACAGATGGGAAAAGGCGCTAGGGTCCAAATACGGCTGCGCTGAATGCAGCTTTCTCACCTTGCAGACTTTTAGGGTGAAGTGTAAATAACATCTCTCAATTTGCCTGTCCGTCTGGATATCCATCATGTCTATTTAAGTATTTTTACGATGTTTTAACCAGAACCCTGAATAGAGAGGCCACCACTGTATTCCTCTGTGCTTCTGCATGAGCCAGGCCTTTGAAACTTTGCCAGCGATCTTATCTTGTTCAAAGGAAAAATCAAGGAAACAGTTAGGTGTCATGTGGGCGATACTGGGTTATCCAAATGGCCTCAAGTATACACTAGGTAAAAAAAAAAAAAAAGAGGTAACTTTGCTATCACCCCATGTATTGTTCTGATTGAACCGGGTCACAGACTAGACTGTCGTTCCACCTTCAAATGAACACGCTCACCTCGGCGGACGTGCCGGTCACGGCCAAATACACAATGACAGCAACAACCTCCATTTACTGAACACTTTTCTAGGCTAGGTATTTTACGCACTGTATTTCTGCTTCTAATGACAGCCTGTCAAGGGTGTGTGATTTACCGGTTTTACTGATGAGGGAATATGAGAAATTAATAAAAAATTCCACGTCAGACAACCAGTGAGTGGTGAGGGTGCGGCTCAGATTTTCATAGCCGGTTCTTCCATTTACTTCTTTGAAAGGATGCCAGACTGTAAGACCTGTGCAACATCAACTCCAAATCCAAGCTCTTCGTCATACTGAGAAAAACATAAGCAAGACTTTAGATGGCTTCAAAACAACGATACCGCTTGCCGCATCATCAGCGGGACTCAAAAATGGGGGTTACTGACTGGGTGACAGTTGGGACTGCCATGTAAAACTGGACAAGCTTCTTAAATGAAGAGCTAATACGATTTCCCTAAGTGCAGAGCATTTTCCTCTCTTGAAGAGTGGACATAAAAGCTCCTTGATTAATTATTAATTTCAATCTTGATTAGTTATTGAGTGCTTAAAATATGCCAGGTGCTTTACATATATGACCTCACTCAATCTTCACAGCGACCCTGCTAGGTAAGAATTATACACCCCATTTTCACATGAGAGAACTAAGGCCCAGAGAGGTTAACAGACTTGTCCAAGGTCACAGAGTCTGGAAGTGGCTGAGCGGAATCTGAACATCTTTCGGTGTAATTCCAAATCCAGACTCTTAAGCACTAGACTATACTTCCAAACCTTAGAACAAAAAGGGGCTTTAAGCTATCACAAAAACAAGTTTTTCAATAGGTTGAAAACAAAAGAGGGGGAGGGAGAGAGAGAGAGAGAGAGAGAAAGAGAGAGAGAGAGAGAGAGAGAGAGATGATAGCAAAGAGTTTGACAACCGATGTCAGGATGTCAACAGATCCGGGATTAAGAAAGTCAATGAAGGCTGCCATGTTGAAAAGACCATGATAATTAAATTTGCAGAGATCACAGGACTGGGGCAGCAAAAGGAAAAGCCACGTGAAATTCACCTGAGCAGAGAGAGGAGAAACATTCAAGACCAACTTAAAAGGACAAAATACACTGGAAACATTTTCTAGCTTGTCTTCAAGGAAAGACGGTTAAGGAAGAAACACATGATACCTTACTGTGAGGCTGTGTTTTCATAGGAGGACACAGTCACCTTGGCTGGTCTCCCAGCCCATGTGGTTTAGTTACCAGAGGAGGAGGCTCTCCTAAATTACAGCCAGTGTGGTCACATGAATTTTTTTGTATGCCTCGTATTTCTCGGAATAAGCGCTTGCCTCCGGTGATGGTTTCCAGAGGTTGAGATGGAGCAGACCCCAGTCCTGGGGTTAGGGGAACTGCCTTCCAGGCATCTCAGTGACTGGCTCAGGAATGAACATGTGGCCTGACGCAGGCCAATAAGGTTAGCTCCGGGACGTGTAATAAAACTCTCCGGAATGCACCTACTCAGACCGGCAAATGTGGAGTTACTTCTGTGGGGATGTGTACGTGGCTCTCGTCTACATTTCTGTCACCATGGGAGAAAGCCCGCCTGCCAACCTAAGTCTGCACAGAAGACAACGGGCCTCAGAGAGAGAGAGAGGAATATGATTCTGGACCAACAAATTCTCACACTGGGTGTTCCAACTAAGAAGAAATCTATACAGCCACAACTAGGTGGAAATACAGGACAGGTTTTGGATTTGACAGATCTATGTTACAGTCTAGCTCCACAATTCACAGTGTATGTGTCCTATGACCTTGGACAGGTTACTCAACGTCGCTGAGATCCGGTTTCCCGTATTTTATTCTCTACAACGCATATGACACTGTCTTTCTTACAGAAGTATTATGAGGATTACATGAGATAAAGTCTTAGAAGCATTTAGCACCGTGATTGGCATATAATACAATGTCTGCTTGATAAGAGCCAGTTATCATAATTAAATTCAAAAACACGTCCAGTGTCCAAGAATAGCGTCCAGGATCATTAGGCTTTTCGGAGGAAGCTAGGGTGGAGAAAATGCATAAAAGCCCAGTTCTATAAAGTTGAGAGCAAGGGGTGATACTGTAGCTGGGGTGAAAATGGTATTTTGCCAAATGTCTGAATGGGATTTAGGTTTTGAATTTTTGTGAGCTTCTTCGAAAACACTAGGCCATCAAATGAGAAAAAAAAAATAGTTCCCACACTGATAATTTTCAAATGACTTCATCTATAACATTATCCAAATATTTACGTCTCGGTAGCAGGAAGCAGGGGGCCAACACTGGAAAAACTTTCAAGAGGGGCCATGAAACTGATTAAGAGTCTCCAGATTGAAAGAACTATGTGAGGTTTATTTTAGTAACAACTAGGTGGAGACCTGATAAGTACCCACAAGTACTCGGAGAATAAAGGATAACTACAGTTATTCATGCCTCTGTAACCCACAGGCAAAATTACTGTAATAAACATATCCTCTGTCTCCTGCCCAGCAGATAGCTTTCATCTCAATCTGAAAAGCACCAAACCAGCCAAATGGCACCTTCTTCACAGACCCCTGGGGAGCAGGAAATTCTGGTTCAGTGCTGGAGGTGAGGGGCTCACTCAACTTGCTTTTTCCCTGTGGAGGGAGGAGGGAGACATGGACGGAGATTCCAGAGTTGTTCCAGGGTTTCAAAGCACCTTTGGGTTCTGTCTTAGGGTCCAGAGTGCCCAGAGAACCAGGTCAACCCTCTTAGCTTGCTGTGGATACTGCAGAGGCTGGGTCAGGTCCGGCCTCAGCCTCTACGGGTGTGGGGGAAAAAAAAAAAACACAACATTTTTATAGCCCGTCTGGCGGGTAGGCCGTGCACCCACGCTAGAAGATTCAATTCTTTAATATTTTTCTTCTTCGGTGCCTATTGTCTCTTTCTAAATAATTTTTAATGCAACACTAGCAGGGTGCATAAATACGCTTGACTTGGTATATAGGCTCACACAGAAATGTAATGTTTTGACATCTCAAGTTTACTTAAACACCTTAAAGTGCATATGTATAATACACTCAAAATATTTTGACTTGGTATAAATGTTGCCAAACAGTCTAAGGAAAATAGAAGTGGTGCATCCAATTAGTCAGCTGTTCTGATTTCCTGAACGTTCTACGTCACAAAGACAAATACACGCATAATTTATAGCGTGTATAAAAAATCGTACGAGTCAGGTACCTAGGGCCTGATCCAGGCCTCCCATGTCAGGGACACCTGCTGAGGGGTGAGTGGGGGTCTGCAATCCGACCACACTCTGCTGTCGCCCCGCCCAAAGGTGGGCATTGTCCACACTGAGGGTGGCTCCGTCTGGTGAAAGGAGACCCCTGGCGCTACTTAGCACGACAGCTCTGGAGAAAGTGGCTCAATCAAAAACATTTTTTTTCCATGCTGTTACTTACTAGTGGTAGTTATAAGCCAAGGCACAGATTAAAACGGACCTAGGCAGCAGATAAAATTGTTGCCTTCTCAGATGTCTGCTGAAGTCGGATTCTTTCAACGCTCTCCCTGACCACAAAAAGGCATTGCCTACGAGAGTATGCCAACAGGCACAGAGAGAAATTCAGTTTCCTTGGTTTCCCGTTGACTACCTGCCAAGCAGAGTAGCTGGCCTTTTGCCACTGTATTTCATACCTTGATGATGTGTTCTAGACAATTGTTACAAACCACGCTTTCCAGGTAAGCTAGTAAATTGTGGCTACTCCATAAACATTAAACCGCAACAACACTTGGGAGTAAGTCAATTTGGTCTGCGTTTCTTCAAAGAAAGGCATTACTAAAACGCGGCAGTCACCGTTGAGAAAAACAGGATCTAATTTTGGCTACTGCGGCTTTGCTTTAAAATAATTCCACTTGCCATTTGTGTCACTGCAAAGTAGTTACAGTATCAGTTAACAATTACGGTTATAATCCCTAACACCAGGATGGTTTTAAAACGGACTTGGATAGAACACTGAGGAAAGAACACTCGTTTACGGGAACATCTTCCTCAGGTGAATTCTGCTATCCCTTTTCCGTTACCTTCCCAACTGGGCATCGGCATTTCTGACCCAGACTAGGGGTTGTACTTCTGCAATTAGGAGGTAGTATTATTTTAATACTCATTTAATTTTTGGTCCCTCTATTTCCAACTGCCAGTAGGGGGCCAATTATCACCGATGACAATAGTTATTTTGCATAATGGACACCTATCACCGAGGAACCGGACTGAGACTACTAACCTAATTTCATGTGGGTCACCACGTAGTAAAGACTGCCAGTTATTATCAGTCTAGAAGACATCTTTTCCCCCTTGCCCCGCCCTCTTCCGCCTTGCCAATCACCATCATCCTCTGCGTGCGTGCGTGCAAATGTTAATACCACTTTGGAAAGAAGAAATGGCAGACATAAAGATTTCCACGATGATTTGTGGAAAATCGCCACATCTCATTGGATTATTTCTACAGCATATAGTAGTAAACATGTAATGTGGAATATATTTTAATTGCTGTGATGTAAATGAGACTTTGGGGTCATGTTAACTGAGAGATCCAGCTATGACTTTAGCGTGCCTGCAGGCCTTTTAAATTGTTATGGGAAATTGCAGCATTCAATTGAGTAGTTTCAACACTGAGGTCCCCTAAGGCTTATTACACTTTGGCAACATGATGCCAATTTCAACTAATGTACATAATGCTCTTTTCCTCTCATACTTTATCCACAGAACCTTTCTAATAGGTACAACTTGAAAACCATGAAACACTAGGCAGATGAAGAGCTACATAATTGAGGCAATTTACCATTATGTTATTGGCAGAAGTTCTCAGGTTCCACGGAACTTCACTCAGATGGGGTTCAGACAAGCCTGAGTATCAAAATATTGGTCCAGTAATAGTAAGTAGAAATACATAGAAAATGTCCAAATTATTATCATTTTAACTTCCCACTGAAATAGTCATTAATTGTTCATGAAAAATATGTCCAGATAATTCCAGAAGGATTCAAACAGTAGCTAGAAGACAAACTCATGATTATAAGATACTTATAAACTATATTGCATTTACATATACACTGAGAGTATGTTGGCTCTGAAACCCTGGTTCCTTAAGGTATGAACCACAAAGACCAGAAGATGTAGCTCAAATTCAAGTCTGGCTTACTGTCATACCAGGGGGCAGGCTAGGGGACCCTCTTTCTTCTCCTTGGGTACGCGAAACACAGGCCTATGTAATTTCCTGCTGCCGAAGGGAATCAGATGAACCAGATTCCTCACTACCTGGCTAGACTGAGCCTCTTCTCATGATCTGTCTGAACAGGCAGTCCAGCATCCTTCACAGACAGAGAAAGAGACGGGTGCAAAGTCACCACTGTTGGCTCTGCCGTCACTCTCCCCCAGATGGCGTGGATCATAGCCCCTTTGGTCAGATCTGCAGAATGTGAGGGGCTAATAACAAAGTTCTAAGAATCCCTTTCTCTCCTACTGTGACTGATCTGCCTGCGAACAAGTAGGATAGCGATCACTCCCTTCAAAGCCCTACAACAGAAGCATGCTGTAGGGCTCCTGAAAGGTACACACGTCTCCTCAAACTAGCATTGGGTATTTCTGCCATGCCACACACAGAGGACGTGCGTGGTTTGGACATTTCATCCTCAGACGGGAGTCACCCTTCCGTCTCAGGCCAAAGCAGAAAGGCAGAAAAGGGCAGCGTTGCAGACGCACAGGACTGTAACAGAGAAACAGAACTGGGACACAAATCTGAAGCACCAAGCTAACAAATTGGAGTAAGAGAGGATACGCCACGGCTGACATGTCAGTAAACGGAATACTATCAAAATGCAGTTTCTGAATTATGAAACCCTTGCACATCCCTGTGGATGACTCATTGAAAGAACATTTTATTGGCTTGATCCACCTGATTTTCTAGTTCAGCAAATTCTCCACAACCCCTTTCCTGGCATACTGCGAAATACTAAACATTTTGCTAGCGTCTAGCATCTTGAAAGGAATAAGAGACCCACAACAACATTGAAAAGCCACTCCCAATTACAATGCAATTATTTCTACGGCAAATCAATGCCTTCCGGGAATACAATGAAGGAATACAAGTAGTCTCTGTTAATCACGCTCTTCACTTGCAGGCCTTTCAGGACTTGGGATCTGTTAACAATCTGTTGCTTTTTGAGTAGAGCTGTTGGTGGCCCTGACCGTAGCCTCTTCTCTACTTTCAGCGTCAAATGTGGTCATATTTCAGGAACTATATCCTAATTCCTGGAGCTGGAACTGGCCCTACAACGTGATACTCATGTACCATGGTCACCACCAGCGCAGCTCAGCTTTCTGGATGCTGGTCCCAATCAACCCGTGTCTTGGTGGTGCAGACAAAAAACAAACACAAACACAAAAAACCTTGACAAAACAATCTCAATGTGGCGGCACCACGTATTCACGTGCAGCACGTAAGTAAGACAGTGGTTGAAAACTACGGCAGGACAATAATCGATTTTTACACCCCCACAACTTCCCCTGTCTGTGTCCGTGCAAAGCGGTTGTATGCTACGCCATTCCTCCTCCGGATTGAACACTGTTCTGGTTCTAAGATTTGAGAAGGGGGAAGAGCACTGATTGTAACAGAAGTTTTACGGTGCCATCATTTTCTATGAGACTACTCCACACGCCTCTCTCCTCC
Source organism: Panthera tigris (assembly GCF_018350195.1). Lineage (NCBI taxonomy): Eukaryota > Metazoa > Chordata > Mammalia > Carnivora > Felidae > Panthera > Panthera tigris. The sequence continues at coordinate 13,548,787 of NC_056663.1, read as the reverse complement.
AAAATTCCTAATCATATCTGCAAAAACCCCCTTTGATGTTACCTACCTCGGTGTCTTACACACAGTAGGTCTTCAATCATCAATCAGCTTTCCTGACTTCCGTGAACTTTTATGCCCCAAATGAGACAATAAAGCTAATTTTAGTAGAAAAAATAAATTATCTTAAAAGAGAGAAGATCACATAATATTGTCTTCAGGGCACGTCTCACTTGCCACTCACTACTCGATTTAGTTCATTTGCTTTTGCGTTTCTTTTTTTCCCACTATCCCCTAAAGGGTCTTCATGCTCTATTTCAAATTTTCCTCTTGAATAATAGGAATGTGATCATCCAGAAGGGAAGCTACTATAACAAAATCATGCTATAACATTCAGACGTCTCCGGGACTCTTCTTTTGATCAAATTTATATCTGGAAAAGCAATGGTTGCCCAGAATACTCTCATTATGGTCATGCAATAGAAAAACAAAAGTAGGAAGCTTCAAAATAAAAATTAAACCATTAAAATGACAAGATACAGTCAATCTGAGGATTCTACGGCTCTAAGGTGCCCACAGTCACCACGTCGAGACTAAGAGAATTTTACTGTACATAGCTCAGAAGTATGGAGCACTCAATAATGTCCCTTTTTTATGCATTTTCTCATTTAACTTCTATATCTAATCCTATGAAGTGGATTCTTTTATTAACCCTCTTAGGAAGGCAACCTAGACTCTGAGAAATTAAGAAACTCACTCAAAGTCACACATCTGTTAAGCAACACAGCTAGGGCTCAAACCCAGATCTGCATGACATAAAATCCATCTGTTGGCCCATGACACTGTGTTGACTCCTAGGACAAGTACATGCGGTCATATTAGGTAAAATAAAATGGTACATAGAATCAATTTTCATGTTTTATTTGAAAGCTGTTTATTTATTTTCTAATTTTTAGAGAGAGAGGGAGAGACAGAGACAGAGAGAGAGAGAGAGAGGGAGAGAGAATCTCAAGCAGGCTCCACACACAGCATGGAGCTCAACATTGGGCTTGATCCCATGACCCCAGGATCACGACCCGAGCCAAAATCAAGAGTCAGACACTCAACCGACTGAGCTCACTCAGGTGCCCCTGTGGAAGCTTTTAAGGCAAAGATGATCATCTGTAGAAGGAACAGAAATAGTACTCTTATGTCATCATGTTGTTCAGGGGCCTTTGGTAAAATTCTGACACCTGATAGTGCCCCGCGGAACAGTCAGTCAGTAGCGTGTCCCAGCATGGTAACCAATGTGTGAAAATACAGGGTCGAAAAGGCCAGTGCTCCAACATTAGAGCTAATGCAAATAATTGCAGCTATTAATTTTCACACTAAGTAGTGACGAAAAGCACACACGCTAATTTCAACGAGGTACGTTTGGACGAAAAACAAGTTCTACCCGTGGTTTATGGCAGAGTTTATGAGAAAAGCGGGTTTCCTGAGCGAAATTAAGATAGGTTCCCATCACCAAGAATGCCGCAATTCACATAACTAATCACCCATAAAACCTATTACAAACAAACACTAAGAAAAACTCAAAAAGCATATAAGAGTGATGAAATTTCCACCTCAATGACTGATAAAGTGAGACATATCAAAACTCAACTGAGCTGGAAAAATGACACACTGTGAAGAGGTGCTTAGGATGATATGTGGTCAGGATCCTCCATTAGTCAAAGAGATGACTCAAAATACATGGATATTTCCGGTACCCATACCTGGAAGTTCCATTCTTAATGACAGAAGTGTGTCTTTTCACACAGAAATTAGAAAGAATGCTTCCAAAGCCAGCACTCTGCAGGAAAAATGAGTTGTCAGATGCACAGCTCTCAATCCGAACCTTCAGAAAGACATGGCTATCCTTCCATGTTAGAATTAGATAAAATACAAATTTATCACACGCTCTTTAAATACCGTTTCCAGAACCGGTTTCTTGGCTTCAAGTTTTACATCCTCTTTTACCGTTGCTTTGGGCCAACCATAATCAATGATGTTTCTACTTAACTTTTTAAGGAAAAGACATTCGGTTTTGTTAAAGGGAGAATACTGCAGATATAAAAAAGAAAAGTCGTTGTCACAGATTCCCAAATATCCGATGCTCTATGCCTTACTTTTCAAACAGTTACAACGTGAATGCTCAGCAACGTAGCACTGCCTCCCGGGGAGTGGCAGCTGCTCCATGAAAGTCGGCTGAATAAAAATGAGAAAATGGGGGCGCCTGGGTGGCTCAGTCGATTAAGTGTCCGACTTTGGCTCAGGGCATGGTCTCCCGATTCACGAGTTCGCGCCCCGTGTCGGGATCTGAGCTGTCAGCTCAGAGCCTGGAGCCCACTTCAGATTCTGTGTCTCCCTCTCTCTCTGCCCCTCCCTTGCCCATGCTCTGTCTCCATCTCTAAAATAAATAAACATCACAAATAAAAATAAAAAATAAAAAATAAAAATAAAAATGAGAGAATGACCCAACAAAGAATGACCCACAGGAAACAGACGCTTTCACATCCGGATCACAGGAACATCTTCAACTTGACCATCGCCTTCCACAGACATCAACATAAAACTAAAAATGCTAACTCATTTCACAAAGGAAAGAATATTCCAATCACACGCATGGAAAAAAACCTGGGGGGCGGGGCATTAAAATGGGAAAAGGCCAAGGGAAACAGTCTGTGGAAGAAATCTAATGAAGATTTCTTTCTTTCTTTCTTTCTCTCTTTTTTTTCCAGATGGATTTTCTCTTTGCTAAATTTTTGGCAGAAGAATCAGTTTTTCCAGTAAAAAGTTTTATATAATCCAGGATCTAAGATACTTGGCTGGTAGGGTTGATAAAACAATTTGCTAGCCTTTAAAATTTTTTAAGTATTTATTTATTTTTGAGAGAGAGAGAGAGAGAGAGAGAGAGAGAGACAGAGTGTACTCAGGGGAGGGGCGGAGACAGAGGGAGACAGAGAATCTGAAGCAGGTACCAGGCTCTGAGCTGTCAGCACAGAGCCCCATGCGGGGTTTGAACCCACGAACCGTTAGTTCATGACCTGAGCCGAAGTCGGATGCTCAACCGACTGAGCCACCTGGCCACCCCAAATTCACATGACTTCTTTCAGGCGAGCCTCTTTTGTATGGTCAAGCCCAAAAGCACATTAGCGTGCCCTGAGGAAGCACGGTGATGTGAAGCTTACTCCAATGCAGAATTGTACCTACCGCCTGTCTGCCTTTCTCAGTATAGACCCACCAGCACCCTGTCCTTCGAGTTGCACGCTATACTTCTTTCCGGTGTAGTGCAGCCAGGTTGTCACTGAAAAGACAAATTTGCATTTTACGGCTGTGTATGCTCAACTTCCTCTTGCTAGTGTGTTCATTCTGTCACTTCAAGAGAAGCATCTTTTTCTTTTTTTTTAAGCTATGCCATCTGCAAAAAGCCAGTGGTGTATTCTATTGTAGATAGTGTCACAAGGGGCTCTTGTCCTCTGATGCTCCTTGGGGTGGGAATTTTCAAGATGCTCTTCAATATACATTTCTTTTTTCATTTAATTGATTATTCATGAGTTAAAAATAATTAAAGAAAAAAACCCTGAAATTGACGGTAATAGTTTTCTTGCTAACCTCAATTAACTTCAGCCGCTCTTCTAAATCTCATCATGCTACCTGTCAAAACCATACCTGGCACTGAATGGGAGGAAATGCAAGCTTGTAATATAGAGAGAAATATATTATCTTCACAGATACTAGTTTAAAAGTGCACACCGTCTCGTACACACAAATTCAAAGTTTGGTTGCAATTTTAGGTACAGGAAGGAGGAAATTTGGGGAGTACCCAAAGAGGTGGTGGAGGGCTGTGGGTCTTCTTTGCACAGGGTAGACGCTCCCTGATTGAAAAGGCCCTGCGAAAGTGAACTACTTTTACGAAAGCCAAAGGAAATGTAGAGGACCGAGAAAGAAAACATGTATGCAGCATATCAATCATCCTCGAGATTCAACACTTACAAGATGCAGCCCTCTTCGTTTGTCTTTCAAATGTATACACATTTTTCTCCATAAAGGATAGCTTGATGACTCAAAAGCAACAGAAAACTAATCAATAAAAGGAATACTTAATTTCTTTCTAAAAAAAAAAATAATACAGTGGGGCTGGCAAAACCAGGTTAAGAGAGAGCAAAGTTCATTTCAGTACAAACCGAAGCCAATTATTTTGTAATCTATGATTACATTGAGTTGTTTATGAAATGGAAAAGTCTGTCATCGTGTTTCTATCCTTTTGCTAAGAGTTCACTGTTGCGTACAAGCCTCAGAAGAGCTTGTGGGCAGTAGAGAAGCTTTGGCTTTCTGATAGTCAAGCCTGCAGAACGGAAGCTCTAGAAATCACGCCTGGCAAATGTGCCAAAGCAGTGAGGGAATTCTGTACGTAAAGTGTAATTGTACACCCATGGCACCTCAATTAAAAACTATAAAATTCCTAATATTATTTGCCTGTGCACACAGTAGCCAACCTAAGATGGCCGGAAATCGACCTCAAGTTCAGGAGCTCTGATCCTCAAGCCCTATTTCGAAGACCAAAAAACAGGCACAAGGCATCACCGTGTCCACTTCACTGTCAATATTAAGATTCTCAAGGTGTGTAATTGTACTGTCAGACCTGCGACCTGATAACAAATACTCAACATCTTAATGTCTCTATGCGCTAAAATGGGGGAGGGGGAGTGGGACGGGAGGAAGATGTCAGATTCCATAATTCAAAATACAGAAAAGATCAAGTCAAGGTGATTTCACTGCCCCTTTCCAACATGTGGACCTAGAAGTCAATTGTCATTTTTAGTAGAGTTTTCCTCCCTCCCTTCCTCCTTCCTTTCTTCCTTTCTGAAAGAAAGGACACTATATTGGCAAACAATGGCCTACTTGAACACAGCAAGTCTTCTACTGGGTCCATACCAATATGGGAAAGAATTACCCTGCTTGTAGTGTAATGGAAGGCACACCCTAATAACACCCTGGAGCCCGGGTTTTTACAACCCTCCCCGGCCACCCCACTGTCTCTTGCATCCTTAACCGTCAGTGGTTCTTCAGTCATGTGACCACAGCAGGTAACTTAATTTACTTGTCTCTTCTCTAAAATGGGGGATAATAACATCTTGCCTTTCTGGAAGTAAAGGGTTGGTCTGCATTATCCCGAGGTTCCTGCAAACTCTAAGATCTATAATTTAAAGATTTCTCAAAGACACTGTTCATTCCTAATTTCTATGACCTTGATACACAGGAAAATGTTAACCTCCCTGTGTAACGTGAGCAAAGATAAGCAGCCTCATGTGTCATCATTTCTTCTCCTTTTTCCAAGGTTTTTTTTTTTTTATAGTTTCCTCATTTCATACTCTAAAATAAATCAATTACAAACCTGAGTTTTTCTTCTTTTTTTTAATGTTTATTTTTGACAGAGAGAGAGAGACAGACAGAATGTGAGCGGGGGAGGGGCAGAGAGAGAGGGAGACACAGAATCCAAAGCAGGCTCCAGGCTCTGAGCCCTCAGCACTGAGCCCCACAGGGGGCTCGAACCCACTTCCCACAAGATCATGACCTGAAGCTTAGCCGACTGAGCCACTCAGGTGCTGCCCCCCGCCCCCCCCAACCCACGTGTTCTTCACTTAAAGTAACACAGGCTTCTGATTCCTTTTTATTGCTTGTTCCATATTGAATCAATGAAGTTGTAAGAGCTAACGCTTTACGTTAGCATTTCAAAAAGGGGTCAGTAAAGAAGCCTCAATTTCAAACCTAGTTTTACTAAGAGATGTCCAAATGCCCTTGCCTGAATCTTATTCATTTTTCAACAAAGTGGATGTTAATAACTAAGAGAAACTAGTTCAATTGAAAATTTGCCACAGATGATCAGATAATCCAGGGTTTTTAAGGTCTCATTATTCTTTCTCTCCAGAATAAGCCCCAGCCAATGGTTTTCCAACCACTCTTGTCTCTCAGCTTCACTTCTTAATTTCCAGAAGCCAATTCTGTGGCTGGCCAAACCGCCATCTTTTCCCTCCGTGGGCTACGTGGTCACCAGAGCTGCGTTCCCCCCACCTGCTCCTTAATGTACGGACTCCTTCTTTCAGTTCCTTGGTTCCCACATGGGCCTTTCCACCTCGCTATTTAATCCCGAGGCCGAATTTCCCGAACAATCTTTAACTCTCCTGATCTAAGGTCTACTTTTATTTATTTAATGTTTCACTGAACGTTTGGTTCCTGTGTACTATCAATTTCCTTACAGCAGCAAGTAAAAGCTACCATGTGAAAAACACACATCCTAGCTTAATGGAAAGCGGTGCCTCAACAGAAAAACACATGCCTTGACATAATGTGCCCCACTGTAGGTGAGGTCCCCAACAAAGAGCAGTTCACCTATTTGCATTTGCAAAGAGGCTCTCCCCGGGCAGTTTCTCTCCTTGAGAAATCTTGGAGGATCTGACACAGCATCAGAGGCCCTTCTAAGGAGTTTCTTGCTGGTTCATACTTCATTCATTCAACAGTTATTTTCTCCAGGACTTATCCTACGCCAGGCACTGCGCTCGGTAGTGGGACCAGAAGGGGAAACAAATAGACAAAGAAATGATTGCAAATTGTGGTGGGTGCTATGAACACATCAGTTTACTGAAATGGAGAATCATGAGGCAAGAAGATGGTTCTCACTGAAGATGGTGACACTTAATCCGAGACAGGAAAGGCAGGAAAAGACAGGAAAGGCACTCTGCTCACAGGCTGAGACGTAGGGCGCTGAACCATCAAAGGGCCTGGAGAGGGGCCACGTCCAAGGCCAAGTGTGGGAGCTGCAGGGGCCAGGGAGCAGACAGGAGGCCGGTGAGAGTCTTTCAGTGAGAGTGGGAAGGGGCCGGAGACACGCAGGAAGGAAGTGACTCACTCAAACTCCTCTTGAGTCCCAGCAGCAGTAAGCAGCACTGTGCTAGAATCTTGAATGGTCACAAACGGCCCTCCAGCTTTCTCTGAGGCCTCGCTGCCCTGAGGCCCGTATCTATACTCCCCTGCATCACACAATAAATCGCAATTAATGAGGCAATCTGATCCTATCTAGATTTGCCACCTCAAAGAGTCTCAACAACACAGGTAGGGACTTCAACACTACGAGGGGCTACTGTTGGGATATGGTCAGTATCCGGTGTTGGGAATTCAAGTGGATGTATTTGAAAAAAGCCGCTTGGTGGGGCTGGGACATTGAAGATCAAGGGATACTTCAGGTCTTTTTCTCTAAGAGGTAATGAAGATGGGATCAGAAAAAGAGAGGATGGTGAACCACTATTTCCACCTTGTATGGTGGACAGGAAGTACAGAAATAAAATAATCCATCCATTTACAAGCAGTACATTTACTTCAAGGATCAAGACAACTCAGAGGAAGAATTTATTTATCTCTGTTCCCTGAATAACTGTGTCAATCTTCTATTTCAGTATTGGGTCAAACCATATGAAATACCTACATTGTATTGATATCGATCTGTGAAAATGGCGACACCACATGGTTTGGCAAATAGTGATGCAAACAGTCTAACAGCCACTCTCTGACATGCAGGAGTTGGTTTTCTGACCCCAATCGGGTTCTCTGAATTTAAGTTCTTCACCAGGAGAGAGGCGACAGATAGAATTCAGCAAGCATGGGCTGCCACCATGGGCTACACATTGTTTCAGGTGCCCTCTGTAAACCATCCCATTCGTGCCTCACAATGATTGCCAAACAACATTACTGGCACTTTTCAGCTAGGATTCAAAGGGAATAACTATATAATACTGTATAAAATGAGAATAGTATGTGATCCATTCCTCCCTCACTTATGTCCTTCTCTGATTTCTTCCCCCTCCTTTCTCTCTTTTCCTTTCCAAACAAATGGAAATTTTTACTTCCCAGGAGGCTATTCTGTCAAAATCAGGGCTAAACAAAGAAAATACAGCACAGGAAATTAAGAGCAAATTAGCGTAAGCGCTTTGTTTCTAAAAATGAGATATTGTGTTTTAATCCCATAATATTTTTAAAGAAGTATTTTTGGTAAAGGGTAAGTCAGATGTCATAATCAAAGGCAGCAGTTTAAATAAGTTGACTCCTTGGGCATACAGCACTGCCAAATACATTGATTGATCTAAAATAGGAGGTATGCACTTGAACTGTATGAGTCTATCTAATCTAGGAACCCTACCGTCCCCTCTCTGACAAACTCCACAATTAGCATACGGTAAATCTTTTGGTAGACCAAAGATTATAAACATCTGATTATCAACATCTCTGGTTCAGAAATTCTTTGCGTGATGTATGGCTTGCAGAGAAAGCCAAAATAACCCGTAGGCTTCGAGCACAATGGGAAAAAAAATCCCTTAGTGAGTTATTTTACATCTTCGTCAAGAAAAAACTTTGATCACTCTAAAAGAGCGTCCATATATTGAACAGTGAAAACAACTATTTGTGGGTAAAATGAAATATACCAGGATACTGATAATTGCATAACAACTAAAAATTACTGTACTGTATGCATGCACCCAAAGCACTTAAGAGGCAGAACCTTATTTTGTCTGTTCCCAGCTGGTCAGCTCCCCTGGTCCCATTTTCAGGCCCTGACAGCTAAAATATCCATGGTGCACAGTTATGTCCTCCCTTGTGAGTGCCTTGTCCAGATGTCATACTTATTTCTTACACGAAGCAAAACACAGAGATCAAAACTCACACAGCATATGAAATGCAAAATTACCGGATGAAAGGTTTAAGCACAATTTTTACTGCTTCGTGTTGTATGATTTGTTTTGCACATAGGCTCTGCTTTCTGAAGCCTTACCATATTAATATCGCTGGTTTTGCTATTCGACCTCCCGTCTTAAAATACGAGGGCTCGCTCAATAGCACATACCCCGCTTGTTTCCACATGTATTCCAGAGTGACCACAACAGCATGCCTTATATCATCGGTAATATGCACCACTTCTTCTCATTCCAGGAAAGTTGATTAATTTAAGTATTACAGGAATGTATGTAAAATCCGTTCGCATTCACATAAAATAATGCTCTTAATCCATCACTCAAAACAGAATGGAAAATGCCAGTTCTCTGTGAATTATATCAAACTGTAGCCCGTGCCTCTGTCTTACTCTGCCACATGTTAAGAACAGGGGACCTTTAAATGCATGGAAAAAAAAAACAAAACAAAACGAGAAAAGATGCAGAAAGCACAAATAAGCAGCGAAGATTACGGCAAAAATAAGGGTTGTGTCTGGAAAGGCCTTGAACAAAACGATCAATAATGAGCGTATAAATTGTGCTGGCCCATAGTCTTATTTTCAGGAATTCTGAGTCACATCTTCAAAAAAGAGCAGCCCATACATTTTTGGGTTGTGTCTATACATGAGAATCCGAAGTGTGGTGGGACCGGAGAGCAGCGTTTGGCAGTCTTAGAAAATGCAAGGCAGTGGTCAGTAACACAGCAGTGCTGGGGCTGGATTCCCAGAGCATCTCCTTAATTGGATCTTGCTGGAATGTACCACCTCACTTCTAGTTCACGGGCACTGGGGAACAAAACGGCCTTTCTATCTTTTCCCAGAGAGGGCCACAGAAGACGCTCCCCGCCCGACTTTCAAAGCTGCTTCTAACGCTGACCCCGGTCACGGTGGTCACCATTTGCCTCATGTCCGTTCAGGGCTGGGACACGAGCGCTTCTGTCTTTCCGGGTTGAAAAACAGACTCCGTTTAGGGATCAGAAATCAGGGTGAAGACACCGAGAGTGAATGTTGAGGGTTCGTGGCTGCCGTGGGGGAAAGCCTACAAATATTCTAATTTTGCTACCAGGAGTCCTCAGACCCTCTCCACCTCGGCACTGGAAGGCTGATTTCTAAGAAAAGCTCTCCCCAGCCACCACGGAAGTTTCGCAGCAGGAGCAGAAAACCCTAAGTGATGACATTTTTTTTTTTTTTTTAACTCAGCCAACCATCAAAGGCAGAGCGGGTGGGACCTAGAGGGTGGGCGTCTGTGAGGCTCACTCCAACACTTTTAACTCCTTGGTGGGGGAAACCCTTAGGTTCAACCGGGGCTATGATGGCCTGGGAAGCAGGGGCCACAGGAAAACTCCAGGCCCCCCAAACGTCTCCCCGCACATTTCACTAATTGTCGAGGCATTTGGGTTAACAAGCTCCTCTTTTAAAATCCAAATGCCCCCGGGAGGGTTAAGCCTCATTCATACCTCAGTGCGAATTAGTTTAATTAGATAATCAGATCTAATTAATTGAGGGCTCAGGGAAAGAGAGTTTTGATTGAGGTGGGCCAAAGGGAGGAAAAATTTGGAAGGGACTCGGGTGGGGGCCTCTGAAGAACTAGGGAGTGGCGCGGGGAGAGTGGGTTACAGGGCGTCTGGGTCCAGAAAGGGAAGTGCACGGCTGTCAAAGGCAAACTCTGCTGTTCTGTCTGTCCAGGGTCTCAGGGCACCAGACACTGCCTATGGCCGCCACTCTCGCCCCTCGGTCAAAGGCATCGGGATTCGTTCGAAGGCTGCAAGTGCCATCTTTCCCCAGCTGGGACTCCCTGGGTCTGGCCAACCTTCACATCTCAAGAAAGGAAGAAAGTGTAGGAGGAAGAGGAAGAGAGGCATATGCTTCCACTGTCCTCACCCTAAGTGGGTCCCGCCCCCACTTAGATGGGCGTCCAGATATTCCTGGATGGAAGACAGCCCACCCACCAGCGTCTTCAGCTGCGTGTACTCTCAAAACAGGCTACTCTCCTCTCCTCTGCTGCCACCATTGACCAGATCTGATTTGGCGGGAGGTTGCTGCCGAATCCCGGAGGACGGATCCCCCTCCCGAGCCAGCCATGGGGCAGCATGTGATGATGGTCAGCAGACCCCATTCACATCCTGACCATGGGGTTTACTTGCTCCGAGAGCCTAAGAAAACGCCTTACGTTTTTTTGTCTAATTTTTTTTAATGTTTTTATTATTTTTGAGACAGAGAGAGACAGAGCATGAGCAGGGGAGAGGCAGAGAGAGAGGGAGACGCAGAATCCGAAGCAGGCTCCAGGCTCCGAGCTGTCAGCACGGAGCCTGACGCGGGGCTCGAACCCACGGAGTGTGAGATCATGACCTGAGCTGAAGTCGGACGCTCAACCGACTGAGCCACCCACGCGCCCCGAAAATGCCTTCAGTTTTAATGAGCGCTGCTCCTCTCCACGCCTGTGCTGTCAGCTGCGATGTCCGTGCTGCGGGGTACCTCGGAACGCTCCCCCAGGCCCACCTGACCTCCCGTGTGCCCCCTGCACGGGTTATACTAGAGCCACACAGGCTGTTTATGCATCTGGGTGCCAAAGTCCACCGCAAGTTCTTTAAGGGCTGGGAGTCGATCACGTGTGCATCACACCCCCACCTCTAGCACAGGGCAAGCGCTCAGTGACTATTTTTGGAGAGACAGAGAGAGAGAAAAGAGCAAAGCACGAAGCATTTACCCAGAGGACCAAGCAGATCTGTGATCTCAAAGGAACTATGACAAAAACACGTCTGTTTGATTCGGTGGCTGATGTAGACAAATCCTTTTCGAACAATACAGATAATAGCCGCGGAATCTTAACATTTTGTAACACCGGAAAAATCTAACGCAAAATATTTTAGGAAAGCATCTCCCCTACTTGGCTGCATCCTAACAGACAGAAATCTCAACTCTGTGGAATACGCCATTCTCTAACCAAGATGTGCACTTCTCGTTTTTTAAAGGTGAATTTTACATAGAAAATATCCTCCAAAGTGTGAGTAAGCGTGGAACAGTATGGACAGAAGGCCTCCGCGATGCCGACTGAACGATGGTGCCCGCGGAATTGGCTCTATGTTTTCGTTTTTCTATAAGCTTAGTTTCAGGTATCAATATGCCCACCTTCTAATACCTTACATTCTTACAAAATATCCTTATAGCTTCATATTTCTTTCATTGGAAGAAATATAATAGTGCAGGTTCTTCTTTAGCATTGTACTTTGTCCCATAAACAACAGAAGGTACTCATATGGTGAAGACAGCTTTTTCACGGGCTGAAAAAGGAAGATGAGCAGAAAAAAAATGTTTTGGGGAAAAATGTTTTGTTTTTTGTAAGTCCTTATCTGAGACGTCCATGTTTTAATAAGATCGCTAAGAAAATCATTCTAGGCAGGAATAATATAAATGTTGAGTCATGGACTATAATTAGAGCTCTGTATAAATGGTTGAGTTGGGGAGCAAAGAGCACCCAGGAAGAACATTTCCTGTGAACGTGACCTCTCTGGGCTGCCTCTGAGAGGGTGGTCTCGCTTTCAGCCACGGTCCTGACAATTAATTAGCTGTGTGACCTAAGGCAAGTTATATGACCTCTCGGAGGCTGCTTCCTCAACTATAAAATAGGGGTGATGGTATTACCGAGCCTAGGTTGCCATGATTAAGTGATTAAAAGGCATAAGCATCCAGCACTGGGTCTGGCACCCAGCAGACAACTCTCACAGCTCAAACCCATGTTTACTTCCAATTCTTGCGCCCTGTTTCCCAGGATCTCCTGGCATTTAATCTCTGTGCCAGTCTCTCTGTGTTCCCTTACAATGACTCTATATCCCAATGTGACCAGGTTCTCTCGTGCTTTCTTTCCTGGCCCCCAAGTTCCCATTGGAGACCTTCTTTCAGGAGGCTCTGTAAAAGAACATGGAGTCAAAGCCAAATGGTGTTCAGGGACATGCATGCTCATGTTCACCTGGGGGGACCCCATCAGAGAGTGAGCCAGCATTTGGGAACATTCCTCAGATAGTCAACGTGACCAGGTGGTCGCCTTTATGTGAGTATCTTACTGGTCAAAGATTCTATGAAATAAAACTGCTCGTTAAAAGGCTTTTTTGGACTCAAAACCAGAAAAAAAAATTCTGGCTTTAGTTTGGTTTAATAACCATATAACTTCTGGTAGTGATTCTGGGAATTTTAAAGACAAGCGAGTGGCAGACTTGTCCAAAGGAAATGGGAGCAATTGCCCAACGTTTCAGCGTTCAGAGGCCAGGTTCTGGGGCTAGATCCAGGTTTCTGGAACTGCCCTGGAGAGCAGCAGTAGGGGACGAAGGGGTTAATATGCTACCTGATCATTCATTGGCCCCTCCCTCCCTTCCTTCCTCCCTTCCTCTCTCTCCCTCCCTCCCTCTCTCCTTCCTTCCTTCTTTCCTTCTTCTTGCTTTCCTCCTTCCTTCCTCCCTTCCTCTCTCTCCCTCCCTTTCCTCTTCCTTCCTTCCTTCCTTTAGTTAACAAGCACTTACTGCACACTTACCATGTGCCAGGTCCTTTGCTTGGATCTGGCGATACATACGTGACATTGTCTCTGTGGTTTAATTCATAGTCAATTCAAGGAGATAAACAGGTAACCACTTAAAGTATCTAGTGATTAGCTACCATGCGGAAAGACATTGCCCTCCAGTTTAGGAAATCTCAGAAACGAGAGTCTGTGAGTCCAACTGCCAGTCAGAAGGGCAGAGATAAGGTTCTGGGTGAACAGTTCAGGGCAGAATGTATCTCCCCTATCAGGAGACCATGCTGTGGGGAGGCCTACGAGGTATCTCCCAAAGAGACACCTGCTACGGAAAGATTATCAACTGCTAGTTGCTCTTAGCGAGAGAAACATCAAAAGCCATCCAAGAAGATTGAAATTTCACCCATTTCAGGAAAAGTCAAAGGAGAAAAGCCGAATTTTCTAAATCGTAATAACAAGAAATTGGTATTTGAAGGTTTTTTTTTTTTTTTAATGGATAGTGGCTTTGGTCCAGCTTTGGTCCATCTCTGAAAACATCAATTTCCCTGAGAACAGAGTTCTCTGGTGGCTCCAAGGGCACATCCCTTCACAATCCCATGCTTGTGTCCAGGTTGCATGCATCACTTGTCTTTACTTACCCAGATCTCCCCATCCTCCAAAACCAGTTCACCTTCATGAAATCTTCCCCAACTCCTTTGACTTAAAATGATCAGTTCCTTCCCTAACTTCAGAACACTCGCATTCTACAAATTGTACTGACGTTGCCTTAAATGTAGCCGATAACCTCTTAAGAACAAGAACCTGGACTTCTATTGTCCCTATGGACCTTACTGCGCTGGGCACATAGTGGAGCCCCTAGGGAGCCTTCTGGAATACAAAGGCTGAACATTTACATCTTTGCATAAAAAACCCCACCGACGTATTAAATAGGATACATACTTATAAAACAACATTATGGTTAAAATATACAAAGTTCTATCATGAATAGATGTGCCCTCCAAACTTCTCAAATATTTACAAACAAGTATTAACTTAGGTATAATGAATTTTCCTCTAGGTAACAATCGAATATTATCTACACTTCGCCCAAAGCTTGTATTTAAACTACGAGGAAGAAATAACAACAATATCCAAGAGTTGGGAACTAGGAACCCGAGACTCAGCCTGAACTCTGATATGGAAGATAGCAATATTTCGTTACAAGGGTGCAATATTTCTTCAGAAGACCCCTCCCCAATTAAAAAAAATATGTATGCGTCTGGGTAGCTCAGTCAGTGGAGCATCCGACTTCGGCTCAGGTCATGATCTCACAGTTTGTGGGTTTGAGCCCCGCATCAGGCTCTGTGTTGACAGCTTGCCCAGAGCCTACAGCCTGCTTCAGATTCTGTCTCCTTCTCTCTCTCTGCCCCTCCCCTGCTCATGCTCTGTCTCTCTCTGTCTCTCAAAAGTAAATAAATGTTAAAAAAAATTTTTTTTTTAAATGTACATTGCCCCAATAGTCAATAAACAAAAGACCTGGCATTTAAGAGGAGAAAAACATTTATCACTTTCCCAGGAGCTCCTGTATGAAAAATAAGTTATTATATTTAAATCTACAACTGCCATTTAATTAAAAGAACTGGGAGTCTTCTTTGGATGGAGTAAGCGTATAATCCACTCTGGTTCCGACACGCCTGAAATCAGCACAGGGTCACAGAGCAAACTGCTCTCTACCGAAAATTATTTATTGCCCCTGTTCATATTTTCTGCCTGCTACAAAAATGGGCAGACTATCTGACTGAGTGGAGACATTCTTCAAAAGAGACATTTTGGGGGGGGGTGGGGTAGAACAATCCACAACAATCAAGGGCTGGCCTTTTTTCAAAGCTGAATTTAGCAACTGGAATTCAATATATCTGTATGTATAGGTGAAGACTCCACGGTGGACCCAGGGAAGGAGGAGGTAACCATTAGCGACAGGGAAATGGATGAAAACAGTGATCAAGATTACTGTGTAAGGGAACGTTTGATCTGTTCTTGTCCCGTGAAACATGGCCATTTTGAAACTCTTCCATTCACCGTAATAAAAAGACTACATGGAGAGAAGTGTACGTAGTTTAAAATAGTCTTTGCACCAAAAAAAAAAAAATTTAAAAAAATAAAAAAAAACCAACCCATGCTAATTCTAAATTTAGAAGAGAATCTGGAACACAGGGGCATGATATGCTTTATTGAAATGCTTATTCAGACATTATTGGTAGAGATAGAAAGTTGGGGACCAAACCAAGTGATTTTTTTACAGGCGATGCGTAAGTATTTTAGCCATTTATTCCATAAGAAAAACTTTTTTGACATTGTAAACCAATCTTCATTAAGTGCATTAAAACAGAAAAAAACCGACATTTTTATAATATGCAATAAATAGTATTAACATGTCTTTCTTCAAGTCTTGACATTTAAAAGTAATTCTGCTCTTAAATTTTAATTCTATACACAGGCACCGATAGTTCTTTAGATATGTCATGGAAATTTTAAAATGCCACCAATATTATGACTTTTCGAGAGAGAAATCTAAATATTTTTCAGTTTGGAAAGAAAACCCCCAAATGAACTTTAAAGGAACCTCTAAAAATAATACGACTTGAGCCCATAAAGTTAAAATCCATGGTAAACTTCAAAACAATCAAAACTTAATATCGTTAACTAGTTTTTTTAATGCTTATTTTTTTTATTTTAGAGAGAGAGAGAGGGAGAGAGAGAATGAGCCAGGGAGGGGCAGAGAGCGAGGGAAGCACAGAATGCGAAGCAGTCTCCAGGACAGAGCCCGACGCGGGGCTCGAGCCCACGAACTATGAGATCATGACCTGAGCCAAAGCCCAACGCTTAACCAACCACGCCACCCCGGTGCCCCTATATCATAACTCGTTTTAGGTAAAGGCTACCTCCATAAATTCCAGATAAGCTAATAAAATTGTTTGCAACAGCATACGGCTGAAATTGCTCAAACTGTGAAAGGTTACATGACTATTACCTTACAAACTTCATTTAAAAAAAAATTGCACTTAGTGACTGTGAGGAGAATGTTTTCTTTCAGGCCCAAAATCATATTCAACTGGTTAATAATAAGATAAGATCATTTACATAAAATGTGAGACCCCCTCGGAGTTCAGAGGTTCTGCTGTGTCACGCGGGGAACTCACCCCCCAGACAATTACCTGCTGAAACAGCAAATCCGCTCCCTAGAGTGTCTTTGTTCCTTTCCTCTGCATTTCCGAAAATCTATGCTAAATATTAACTTGTGTCTCTTTGACCCACATTCCCAAAAAAGGTATCAAACACGGGAAAGGATTCTTCATGGGGTCCAGGCCACCAAAATTCCCAAAGACGGTTTTAAGAAGAGATTCCTTTGATGTTTAATAGAATCAGACATTTGGACTAAAATAGTCCTGTCTCTCTCCTCTATTGCCGTCACCACTGCTAACAATTATAAGCTTTCAGTGCTCTGAATAATTCACAATCTCATCTGTTCTACTCAGTGTAAAGACAATGTTGAGAGGACAAGGTCACTTTTTTTTTCCCTTTCCGACTACTGACTTTTCCAACCCGACACCAGTCTGATTGCATGATTCACCTAGTGTTTGACACGCTTCCCCTGACAGCTTCTTAACAGCCGTTAGTCTATTTAGCTTAGGGTATGAAAAATAATAAGGGTGCAATGGAGTGTCAGATTTCTTCCACCGTAATAAACACACGTTCAGCGTTTTCCCGTTCATTTTACCTCGATACACTTACACCATACCATACCCTTTTATCGTAATATTGACAGATATCAATCCACCAGTATTATAAAATACCAGGCTGCCGGAACATGAATGGTACTTTACGTATGACATGCATGTTTGAAAAATCAAAATTAGAATAAGCTGTTTACGACAGATTAACACCTGTGAATGTGCCTCTCTGGGGTCATCTGGAAAATCTTGCAAACTTGGAGTCATGCAACCTATAATCTTGGAGGAGAAAGGAGAGCGGCAACCTGACGGTGCTCAGATTTCATTCATTCATTTTCACTGGAAAGCGACACCAGTCAGAGGAGAGAGGCAAGTTTTTGTAACCCTGAAATAAAACTCTGACTGTAAGTGTTCAATTATTTTTTTTTTTACTTTAATTAAACTCTCTCCTGTCTTATAAATTCAGCCTTGGTAAAGGGGAAATATTGTTAAAGTTCTTAAAAAGGAACAGCCATACAATAAACACTTTGCGCGGAAAAACGATACTGCAAAGTAATGTTGGGTAATGCACATGCCTCACATCAAGGCTGCACAACCACAACCACAAACTGTCAAAAGATCTGCATTCAGCAAAGTCTCTGGGTTAATATTTCTTACACTGCTTGAAAATAATTCCCTGTCTTCTTTTTTATTGTGAAAAATCTCAAACATACTCAAAGATAGGAAAAAACACTGGACAACGAACCACCGAAGACCCACCACCTTCCTTCAAAAATTACTTTCCTAGTCTTTTTTTTTTTTTTTCTGAAGTATTCCAAAGCAAATCTCAGGTAGCCTTTTATTTCAGTACATACACCTCAGTACTAAAAAGCATTCGTTTGTTTTTCTCCATTCTCATTAATTTTGGAGAAGCAACATTGGCTACTGCCATTTCTTATTCCAAATTTTTCCAGGAGTTAGGAGGAGCTCTCCAGGTGAGGCTGAACATTCCCATCTCAGGAGCGAACCAGAAATGTTTACATAGGCACTTTCCTCCTGGAAAGTGTATTGAGAATTAGGAATGAACTGCTACATCTAAATTAATCCAAAACAGCGTGGTCATATAGGACAACCTTCACCGTTTTCATGTCAACAGACTTGAGTCCAGGCAGAATGACTAACGGGTTATTTATAACAACGACACATGACTACAACAAAGCAAGGAGCATATGGTATGGGAACAAAGCTCCCCTCTGTCTTAACCACCATCGTGAATTCATTCAATTTTTTTCAGTTTATTTATTTTGAGAGAGAGAGCACTCACGCACATGTGTGGGGTGGGGGTGGGAGCAGAGAGAGGGAAAGAGAGAATCCCAAGCAGGCTCCATGATGGCACTGCAGGGCCCCACGTGGGGCTCAATCTCACGAACCATGAGATCATGACCTGAGCAGACATCAAGAGTCACATGCTTAATCGACGGAGCCACCCAGGCACCCCAGTTCATTCCATTTAGTGTCAAGAAAAGTACAGATAAAATACACGTGCTTTATTTGTATTATTGACATTTTTCTTATAAAGGTGGACCCATAAACTGACTATACCATTACAAATACACTTTTAAAAGAAAACAAAGGAAAAGAAGACTTGCTGTTGCTATTTAATTCTTTAAATTTTTTTTTTAACGTTTATTTATTTTTGGGACAGAGAGAGACAGAGCATGAACAGGGGAGGGGCAGAGAGAGAGGGAGACACAGAATCGGAAGCAGGCTCCAGGCTCTGAGCCATCAGCCCAGAGCCCGACGCGGGGCTCGAACTCACCAACCGTGAGATCGTGACCTGAGCTGAAGTCGGATGCTTAACCGACTGAGCCACCCGGGCGCCCCATAATTCTTTAAAATACAATAAATATCGGAGCACCTGGGTGGCTCAGTAGGTTAAGCGTCAGACTCTTGATTCTGGCTCAGGTCATGATCTCACAGTTCATGAGATTGAGCCCCGCGTCGGGCTCTAGGCTGACAGCATGCAGCCTGCTTGGAATTCTCTGTTTCCCTCCCTCCTGCCCCTCCCCTGCTTGCTTGCATGCACACACACACTCTCTCTCTCCCTCTCTCAAAATAAATAAATAAGCATTAAAAAATAATAAAATGCAATAAATACCCACACCTATCAAATCAGGAAACCCACACCTTTTTCAGTTACCCAAGTACTAGGCGGTATTTTCTTTGTTATAAATTGTCAGTAGATTGACAAGGTGGAAGCATTTCTATTTTATTCTTGGTTTAAAATAATAGTTCACGAAATATATTACTGATGTAAGCACATACCAAGAGATATTTGACTGTGAATTTTTATCCAGTCTCTTTTATAGTTTTATGACAAAAATTTCAGGTTCCAGACAAAGAAAGGAACATTGGTACTCCACGCCTACTTTCACTTCCTGATGACAGATACGTACTGACGATCATCGTATTTACATGTTATTAACACACTGAAACTACTCTTGAAAAACCATAATGCAAACCTCAGGATAGAAGGAAACTGAAAATTTTATCTTTGCTTTTTAACACAGCACACGAAGACAAAGAACATGCTAATATAATGGAGGAAAAGCCAGAGAACTCAATATAAAAATATAAGCTCTGACTACTCTCTTTGAAATAACGTAGCAGGGACCTTCCTTGAAGATGTCTGTCCCTCCTAAACAGTTTAGGAATGGGCATGCCCATAAGAAGCAGACTACGCTGTAAGACCATGGCCTTCTGATCCAAGTCTGTTAGTATCTGAATTATAAAGCATGTTATAAGTGTTGCTTTAAAGCTACATTTTTCTTGTTGATTTCTTAAAAGCTGGCAGTAATAAAACTTCGGTTGTTGGATAATAATTAACACACTCCCGATAAGAATTAAATTTTAAAATGACAATGTATTATTATAACATCGTAGAAATTTGGCACATCAGAGTTATAATTAAACATGTTGGTTTCTGCTTCTGTGTAGAAAAATATTCAAGGTGAATGGAGAATCCAGGAGTATTGTTTTCTTTTGAACGTTGGGCTCTATTCAATCTAATATCGAAAAGAGTTTATAATGGCCCAAAGATCTCTGCGGGGAGAAAAGGTCTTATTTTTTCCTTATGTCCAATCTATGGGAAGGTCTTCAAATATATCTGTTATTAAAGTGACAATTACATAGGCAAATGGTAACCAAATACATGCTTTAGAGTATTAAGTATGTCCAAATTGCAGGAAACCCTACCAAAACTGTTCTGGGGAATCATCAAAGATAGAGCGACCAGATGTGCCACTTTGCCTGGGACGGTCCCTATTAAAGAAAGAAATGACAGTTTTACAACTTAAAGATATGGAAGAGACTAGAAGTCAATCTCCTACTCAATGAGCTTTTTACTTTATTAAAAAGGAACAGGAGGAGTGTACGGGAGAAGTTACCCAAGACAGATGCGCGGCTGACCATCACCAGATAGTGCTGCCTACCACTCGTTTCTTCCAGAACCACCTGGGTTTAGACACAGGAGAGGTACCTGGCCCACTGGCTCACAAACTCTGTTCCTGGGGGCTCCCTGGGGGATTTCTTGGAGGCTTTGCTAAAGGCTACCGAGCAAAGAGACAGGGTCTTTGCTCTCATTTAAGAAATTCCCTCCACTCTTCTCAGTTTCACATCAAGTTTCCAAAGATTCTGTGGGTAAAGAGTTCGAAGATTCCCTCTTGTTATACATGACCCCCAGAGAAGTCAAGTTACAAGTCCGTTCGCCCCGCCAGGCTTGTGGCACAGCTGGAGCCAGGGCAGAGGTGTCTGGATAGGGCTCATTTCTCCAGACCCTGCTGACTGGAAGCCTGATGTGGCTACTGAAATAAGGCTTCTGATGCACAACATGAAAGGGAGAAGAAAAGTTTATTTTTATGCAATGAGTCAGGTTCATACTTGGTAAGAATAGATTTTCCACAAAAATAGAAATTAGCTATTCTAAAACTGAAAACAACTCCGTTCTCTGTAAGAGAAGAAGCATTAGATTCTTTCCTTCTTTATTCAAGAAAACCTGGGGGACCACAACTTCTGGTGGAAATGATGGACTGACCAGAAGCAGTGTGCCTTCCCCCCAAAACTAAACACACAGAAGTGCTGAGTGAAATACAGATTTTACAGTAAGTACAGGGTCTGTATATACACATGCGGATGGATGTTCGCCTCCGGGCCCCTGTTCAGCACGCAGAGGTCTTGGGAACCTGAACGGGTGCATTGGGGCCCCGCAACCAGGGAAGCTGCATTCGCTCTCTGCATGAACCTAGGTGGTAAAAAGACTATCACATCTCTGAGAAGGCGACTGCAAGAAATTCTGTCCACAGGCCCATGGTCTGGGCACAGAGGTGCTCTACGTTACAAGTAGAAAAAAAATGTTTTTCTACAAAGACAAGAACCTGAAGTCTTTGCAACACGTAGGTGTCAAGGCTACGTTTTTATAGTCTTGTGAACCCTTGACGAAGACATTAAATAAAAATGGATACGAAAGCCCAAGGGCCCAGCAGAGGCAAATGCACACACATTCCATAGGGACACTGTAAACTGCCCAGAGTGTTGGGGCTGTGGCTGACGAAGAGTCTTATAAAGCGTGTGGGTAAAATGACTGCTATGCACAGCCACAATGGGCAGAACGCACACTACAGGAAGTACAGAAAAATAAAAGAATCCAAAAGAGAATTTTAAAAAGAGAAAGAAAACAGGGACTGCATAAATGGCTCATGAACATGACATACATCCTTATTTTCTGCTCTCATTTTCTTTTATATATTTAATAATTATGTAAGCATGAGTATCTGTCTTGATAGATTGCTGGCTTTTTGAAGTAAGGCTTCCAAGATGGCTTTATTCATTTATCTAGTCTCACGGCACGGTAGCCTGCATTGCTCATGGGAAAACAGGCAACGCTCTCAAAATATCATATATAGGTAATGAATTTCAATGCTCTTCTAGGCTATGAAGAGTCCCGGCCCCCATTTTATCCTAAAGATGATGCTAATAATAATTCCAAGTAATCCTATCAAAAGCAATAACTCTCTCTATATATATACACACACGCACACACACACTTACACACACCTATATATGTATAATCTGTTATATTCAACAGAAATATTTTTAAAGCCCAACGAGAAAAAAAGGAAACAAATATGAGGCTCAGAGCAAAACGCGAGAGCAAATAAGGAAACTGTAGATCATTAAAGACAAGGCAGTAATTTTAGTAACTGATGTGGGTTTTCTTAGCCTAGCTAAGCATCTTTAAATCGTTGGTTTGCACACTGCGGTGAGTGGAGCCTTTCTTATTCTTAGGTCTTGTACCCAGATCTTGCCTGGGCCCCTCTACCCCAACCGCTCTGCCCCCCTGCCCCCCACCCTGTCCCCTCCTCTCTGCATTTGGCCCCTTGGGGTTTGTTCACAGCCTCCCCTCTGTGGTACTTACTGACTGTGCTGTTCGTTTCAGCACAAAACATAGAGCACGCAGGGCATGACACAGGGGTTTGTCTGAAATCTCTTTTTATCCCCCAAACCCACACTAGCACCATGCTGCCCACAGTTGGTGCTCAACCAATTTCCATCTCTATTGATGGCCCGCCAGCTCCACTGTACGAGCTTGTTGCGTTAAATTAATCAAATCATGAAATGTCACAGAGGGATGGAGCTTATTCTAGCTCCTTCTTTCTGCACACGAGGGGCTTCTGGCACGGGGACGGGTCAAACAATAGTCCATCCAGCGGCAGAGTTGGGTCCAGAACACTTGGCCCCCAGGCATGTCTCCTTTTTCTTTACACAGCCACCTTCATGACTAGAGACACAAAAGGAGCCCCACTGCTCACTGGGGCTCGTTATGGCCCAGGCACACATCAACCCCAAGAGACAGCGGTTAATACCATCCCCATTTTCCTAGTGAGGAAACAGAAAATCAGAGAGGGTAAGTTGCACCGGTCACCCAGCTGGTCTGAGTCTGGTCTGCATGGAAACAATATAAATGGCAAAAGAGAAGGAAGAAACAACAAGAGACCAGGCGAAGGAAAATCAGAACAAGTCCCCAAGTTACCTGCATGTTCTCTCCCTATGTAGTAAACATCACTGGGCACCTGGGTGGTTCAGTCAGTTAAGCGTCCCAGTCGGCTCAGGTCATGATCTCACGGTTTGTGAGTTCGAGCCCCGCGTCGGGCTCTGTGCTGACAGCTCGGAGCCCGGAGCCTGCTTCGGATTCTGTATCTCCCTCTCATGCCCCTTCCCCACTCATGCTCTTGTCTCTCTCTTCAAAAGTGAATAAACGTTAAAAAAAATTAAGTAGTAAACATCATTTAAGCAATTTTGCACTACTGTTTCAATAGGGGGCTTCCTCTCGAAACCTCCTCAGGTGCCTAGAATTTAAAATTACCTGCTGAGTAGCATCTACTGAAAGAGCTGGATCGCTTTGTAAAATAAAGAAGAAATAGTGATGTTACTGGCAGCCAGAAGAGTCTTGCCTTCAGTAGCTGCACATGCTATAGAACTGGGACTCTATCCTACTTTGTCACCCCGTCATAAGGAAGCACCATACAGCTCAGATAACTCATCTGGCCCTGGGAGGTGTCTAGGCAAACAACTCAGCCAACAGGGTCTGCACTATTATGAGTGAGGAGTAGCTATAAAAATAAACAAGGACAACACTCCTTTTCTTGAACAGGAAGCTTATTATTCTGTCTACCTTGGAGCAACTCACAGCCCAAAATGGAATGTATAATTTTGCTTTTTAACAGTTGTCATATTAAAGAGTGCTTGAAAATACCTGGTTTCCCTGGAACAGATGGAAAGGAAAACAATAAAAAATTAAAAAAAAAAAAAACAGCAAAAAACCCCACCCCTCTACCTCTACGAACATACTTGCCTAACATAAGGTTTCTCTGAAATGAGATATTTTTCACCCCAGGAAAATCTGTGGATTTGGTTAACACTGCTATCTAATCTTGCTCTGAATATTCAACATAAATTAATCCCACCAAACTGGATCTTATTCTGACCACACTGCAGGGTTTTTAAATCTATTATTGCCTAGTTTATGCTTTCTCTTGAAACATTCCCAAGTAACGGGATCTGACCTCACAGTAAAGCCATGTTTTACGATTTCCATTTTATTTTTCAAGTCAGGACATTTTGTTCTGACGTAGACATGAGAGGTTCCTGCCAAGGAGGCTTTATAGAAATGTTTCTTGCTTTCTGTACTATTCCTCACAATAATAATAAATGAAATTAACACAGCTCTATTTAACAAGGTGGTGCGGTAACCAACACAGAATTCAGTTCGTTCCATCTTACTCAGGAGACTCTATGCATATAGCAGAGAGCCATCGACATGTGCCAAATGGAGAGGCACCTGGCTGGCTCAGTGGGTGGAGTACGTGACTCTTGATCTTGGGGTTGCGAGCTCGAGCCCCATGTCGGGTGTACAAAGTACTTAAAAATAAAATCTTTTAAAAATGTTGCCAAGTGGAGAGGTGTGTACATACATGCATACGGACAGACTACACTAAATATGTCACTTCGACAGATAATAAGCACAAGATAAACAACGGAAAATCAGGTAACCTAAGAAAATTTAGCTGACAATTTTCACTGCAACATTCTTTTCTCTAGGCGAATAACAAAGTTAAACGTTGTACGTTATTTAAAATAATTGGACAGCCGTGTTTAAAAATATGGCAATGATTAATTCACTTTCAGTGGGAAAATACCTTTGACGATTTTACTGAAAATTTGTTTATAATATTTACTGATCCTTGGCATTTAAACAAATGATGCACCGTACATTTTTTCCAGAGAGGGTAGCTTTCTAGTCAAAGGATTGATGAAACCTTATGCTCTTTTCAACACACTATCACAGATGTTTATCTCCAAGAGAGCTAAGGGGTAAGTGCCCTGAAGAATATTCTGTCCTTTAAAATGCTAAACCATGATGTCACAAATGGTTACCCGATAACTATTTAAGTTTACTTGCATTCTACTCTTTTCACTTGGTAAAAGGTCAATGGGGGCCATCTGGTTTTGACCATAAAGGGCAAAACACCTTCAGTTCAAGCCCTATGCTTAAATGGGAAATGATATGTCTATCTGGTGACACTGGCCTTTTCTATTCCAGGAAAACAACAGAGGCCATCTCTCTTAGGGTCTATGGGCCACCTGATGTCTCTGCCTGGAAGGCCGCCTCCCGAAATCCTTGCGTAGCTGGGGACTTCCGGTTATTCTGGCCTCTGTACACGTTCACCTCCTCAGAGAGGCCTTGCTTGATCAACCAACTGAAGTAGCCTGCTTCCTACTCCGACACATAACATCTTTCAAAAAATAACTCTCAATGGGCAGTTCTCCAAAGAAGACGTACGGATGGCCAACGGACACAGGAGAAGGTGCGCGACGTCACCAACTATCCAGAAAACGCAAATCAAAACCACCACGAGATATCACCTCACCCAGTCAGAATGGGCTAAAATAAGAAAAGTGAGAAATAATAAGTGTTGGTGAGGATGTAGACAAAAGGAAGCCCTCATGCACTACTAGAGGGAATGTCAGTTGGTGCAGCCACTATGGGAGGCAGTGTGGCAGTTCCGCAACAAATTAAAAATAGGAATACACCATACGATCTAGTAACTCGACATCCGGCACTTACCTGAAGGACATAAAAACACTAATTCGAAAAGATACACACAACTCTGTGTTTACTGCAGCATTATTTGCAACAGCCAAGATATGGAAGCAACACAAGTGTCCATCAATACGCGAATGGATAATGAAGACGTGCTACAAATACACAATAGAGTATTCCTCAGCCAAAAAGAAAAAGAATGCGATCGTGCTATTTGGGACAACATGAATGGACCTAGAGGGTATAACTCTAAGTGAAATAAGTCCAAGAAAGAACAGGTGCCCTCTGATTTCATTTATATATGGAATCTAAAACAAAACAAAGGAACCAACAAATAAAAACAGAAAGACCCATAAATACAGAGAACGAACAGGTGGTTGCCACAGGGCGGGGGGATGGGAGGAAATGGGCAAGATAGGTGAAGGGGGTTCAGAGCTACAAACATCCCATCATAAAATAAGTCAGTCGTGGAAATGTAATGGGCAGCATAGGGAATATAGTCAACAATATAGTAATGACTTTGTATGGTGACAGACGTCGCTCTGCTTATTGTGGGGAGCATCTCATCATCTATATAATTGTTGAATCATTATGTTGCACATAATGCAGTATTGCATGGCAACTATACTTCAATTAAAAACAAAAAACAAAAAAAGGGCATCTGGGTGGCTCAGTCCGGTAAGTGCCCAACCCTTTGTTTCAGCTCAGGTCATGATCTCACAGTTGGTGGGATCGAGCCCCGTGTTGGGCTCTGTGCTTGCTCTCTCTCTCTCTCTCTCTCTCCCTCCCTTCGTCTCTGCCCTGCTCTCTCTCTCTTTCTCTCTCTCTAAATAAATAAACATTAAAAAAATAAAAAATAATTAAAAATACAAACAAAAATAAAATAGTTCTTACTATCCTCTGAAATTATCTTGTTCAATATCTGTTTACTTCTTTATTACTCTAGTAAAATATACATGCCATGAGAATAAAGATCTTCTTTCCATTGAATTCCCAGGGCCTCAAACATTGCTTGCCAACCTATAGATGGACAATCAAAATCTGTGAATGAATGCATGTGCCATTTGAAAAAGTCGAGTAATATTTCCACAGATCTTGGGGTAGGGCAGAATTACAATATAGCAGGTGCTGGGAATATGATTAGATCTCTGCTCTTGAAGAGCTCCCAGGCTGTCCGAGAGATGTCTGATGATTGCCCGGTATCATGACCCGTAGCTGCCCCTCTTCAGTCTTTCCTGCTCAACAGAGAGAATGTCCAAGAATGGTCCTCAAAGCAGGTTGCAGGCAGACGGCACACAGCTGGGAACTCTCCGCCATTACATGGGACAATAACGAAAGCCAACCAGTGACTAATCAAATCAATAAAAGAAAATAAATCAATGGTCAAATCAATAAAAAAATTCTGAACGAACAAGTAAGGGGCCATTTGACTTAATCTCTGAAACAGCCCTTTAATCTCCCGATATCCTGCACATTATGTATATTTTAAAACTAATCATTATCTTGCAAGTTTCACAACCCAAGTACCATGCCAAAAATTCTGCCTTTCATTCCATAGAATTTCGACGTATCACAGCTTACTTACGTGTCAAAAACAGCATAAGATGCTGCCGTTAAGCAAGCCTGACTTGAGGTGACTTGGGAGGTAGGAGAGGGGGGGAGCACGTGACCCCAGTCACCCTTACCCTCCTAACTTCCCTTCTGTCTCTTTCTACCCCGCTTCTGCATAGTCATCACTGGAGGTGGCAAATGTGTCAAGACTGCTGCTTAAGTCAAGGGGTAGATCACTTCTTCGGTCTTAGGGGTCAGCATACACAGGGGTCTCTATTTTCAGGACTGGCTCCTTTCTCCTTTCTGAAGAGGGGCTGGGTACACACAGTTTCTCTCCTTATGCCACTACACAGAAATAAGAAGATTACAATTTTCAACCAAGTCTAGCCCGTAGCAACTGCCACCCACTCAAAACATTTTCTTGGTTCAGCTCTTCCGCAAGTTTCTTCTCATGCAAACATTATCATGGCAGCTTTCCCCAGGTCTTCACCTCTAGATGGTTCTTCTCGGTAATTCTGGCCTCTAGCAAGACTGCCCCCCACCGCGCCCCCGGACGTATCTTTCGCGTTGTTACCGACTTTGTTCCTTGCTCCAACAAGCCCCTCTTTGGAGGAAAGAACACCTGTACGTATACCTGAGAAGATGCTCTTCTCACTGAAAGCATGAACAGCAGGAACATCCTTCCTAGAAAGATAACTATTTTTATGCTTGAATCTTTAGAATACAAAGCTCCTTAATTAAATGTAAACCAAAATATTTTTGTAAAGCTCAAATTCTGAACTGGCATTCCTCCACGGTTCTCAATTTGCACAGTCCCTTTGTCCGTGGAAAACCGGGTATTCACTGCTTTAAATTGCCTGGTGTTGAATGCGGCCTCGTCCTCAAGTCTGAATAGGGTCAGCCAAGCTCTTGGGGGGTTTTTGTCCCGATTTTTAATTGTTTTTGCACCTGCCTTCTACCAGAATGTACACGTTTTCTCCCCCTTACAATCAACATGTACTACTGAAATGTACAATCAATACCGCCTTCCTGGAAGATGTCTAAGGGAATAAAGATGTCGAGTTGAAAGGAAACAAAGCCGGGACTTGTAGCCATATCACGTTATTGATTCGCTCACCAGAGTGGAGAGGAGCATGCTTTGGTCAGACTTCTTGGGGGTGCCCTCCCTGCCTGAAGGACCTATCTTTCAAACATCTGCCAGGTAGAGCTTCTTCCCATGAGAAATGCTGTGAACTCTGGAGCCAGATCATGGGAGTTCAACCCCCGCTGATGGAGCAGCCACACCTCAGGCAAAAGTCTGCACCTTCTCAGCCACACCTTCTTCAACTGCACCAGAGGATAATGTTCGCGCTTGACTCTCTCAGGGACGCTTTGGGGTCGAACCGGGGAGCACGGTGCCTGACACGTGGTCCCTCCTTAGCAGGTGTCAGTTACTTTGTTATAGGTCGGGAAGATTGTTCTGTCTTCCTCAGGGGATTACCGAAGCATCCCCGACCTTCATTCCTCACCTGATCATGACTCTCCTCAACCCTGCAACTCACAATTAATCATCTTTTACACGTTTAAATCAGACCCTTCGGGGCCTTATAGGGGCTGGCTGCTGCCTCCAACCTCTGTTCTTGCCCTGCTCCCCTTGAGCATGTCTCCAGGTTAGGAATGATCCCCCCTCCTTGTTCTTGGCACGGCTGGCTTGTCAGCCTTCACACCACAGGGAGGCACGAGGCCGATGCTCCTGATCCCTGGGTCCGAAGGGCGTCAGGGCCTCACCCTTAGCTGTTCCCCCTCATCGCACTCGGTTGATCTCACTCACAGCGCTCATCACGAGCTGAAATCATTTAATAACACGTGTTCCTGCACCCTGAGTTTTCCCCGGTTTGGACTATAAACTCTATCAGGGCAGGAACCACATCTGTCTTGTTACTGTCAGAGTCCCAGGAGCTGAATACACAGTCACCGGATAAATGCGTATTTCTATTTACGATTACAAACAGTAGGCATGAAAGTTGTTATCCTGTGTTGTCCTTAAAGACTACACACACAGCATACGTGGCTCGTCTGTGCAGGAGAATACTGTCTGAGACGGACAAGAGTTCTGAGTCTTTATGTAGTTGGTAGAGTTCTGTTTCTTCCCTTGCTCTCAGAGGGGCCAGCTTTGGCTTTCTGTGTGTGTGCCTCTAGATTTGCCCTAGTCTGGTTTTATTTGCTCGTTTACCTGGTGAGTCTGGTGGAGGTCTGTTATCACTACGTCTAAGCATGTGGTATATGAGCTCTGAAGAGTTTTTCAATGAGTAGTGCACGCTAGCCTTGTGTTACTGGTTTACAGAACTGGGGTGAGTGTTTTTAGACTGCTGGGTCATTTCTTTTTCTCTTTTCCTGATTCTTGATATTAATGTCCTAAGATAAGTAAGTCGTTATCACGGGAAAGAATGTGAATTCAATAGCTTAGTCGACCCAATCTTTGCAAAAGTCAGTCTATTCACTCAACGACAAGACTACACCTTGACAGGATCTATATGGAAACGGGTCGACCAAAATTTTGGTTACGTTCATCATACAAGAAGTCACCCTATGTCTTTGTATCTTTGTTGATGGGACTTTCTGAAAACAAGCTACATCTAAGCAGCTTAAACTGGTCTAGCAGTCACAAAGACTCAGCGAGGGCAGAACCATATTCCACGTTCATGCAGCCTTAGTGAATTTACCTGGTAAATCCCCAATGCATCTGTTCCTACAGGAAAAAAAAAAAAATTAAAAATAAAAAAATCATCTCAGAGCTGAGATTAGACTTTTAGACCCTCCTGAGAGATAATCCTTACTCCGACACTGACTTTCTTTGTGGGGTTTGGCAAATCAGTTTTTTTCCTCTATAATACAGGGATAATAATGCTTTAGTCAAATGGATGCTGTGAGAATTAATTACTGTTGTACAATTTATTGCAGGTGGGAAGTCCTATAAAAATATTGCTACTGCTTATGGGATTGAGGTCCAAAGACAAGGCATCACACACAGCCAAGAAATCAACACATCTCAAAATCCCTACTGTTTCCCTCTCTCACGGTGCCTTCGTTCTTATTGCAGGTGAAAAGTAGGCAAAACAGTCTTCAAGGACATGTCCCCTTCTTCTGTGACAAGAATTGAAATGCATCACTGGGTCCACCTGTGCCTGATGTGCTGTGCCCCCTCCAACGTACGATGGAAGGACAGAACAGCCTTCTTTACAAGAACTGCAAGGGGGCGAAAAGGAGAGCTTTTGTTTCCTATGCAATTCTTTTGACCCTGAACCAGGGTCTTTTGGAATCAATGGATGCCCTGAAGACTAAATTTCAAGGAAAGGTCTTTTCAACAGCACTTAGGAAAGGGGTGGTCAGACTTTGAACTGTCAAGAGAGAAGAACGAATCCTGCTGTAAGGTGAGAACTAAGTGGTTATAAAGATTGAGCCCTGTTTTAAGGAAACGTGATCGGTTATAATAAACACTAAGAGCCCGCAAGACGCTGGTTGTCTTAGCGTGAGGAATTTCTATATCCTGAACTGCAGTTTTAAAGTGGACAGAGATAAGAGAACACAGGCCCTGGAGGAATTAAGGAAGGTGGAAGCTTGATTTTTTCCCCCGAAACCAAAATAAAGCAGTAGAATGTAAAACACCACCTATGATCCATGTTTGTGTTAGGCTTTTTTTTTTTTTTTTTTTTTTTTTTTTTTTAAGAGAGCTGTCAATCAGCTCAGGATCCACTATTTAGGTCCCATGTAGGGATAATACCATTTTCAGAAAGGCTTCATAGTAGGGCCAGAGAAATTGCAATTTTGAAGTGACCTGTAAGAATATGAAGCATGAAGAATATTCTGACTATAGAATCTGTCTTTAGAGGGTCCAGATCATAAATAGAACTGAACTTGACCAATACAACTCTACAAGAGCATTTTCTGAAAGTGAAGATTTTGAGAGTGAGGTTTGGGCTACTGTGGATGTCCTTCTATGCTGTTTCCCCAAGTTACTGATTGATTCATTCATTCATTCAATCATTCATTCATTCAGTCATTCATCTAAACTTATTAGCATTATTTGAAAGCGCTTTTCCTTAGTGAAAGGGTAGAGATTAGATACTCTCTGAGATTCCCGTCCACTTCATTTTGCAAGACTCAGTTCCCCTTAGTTTTAAACTTTTAAAAAAATGTTCATTCATTTTTTAAGAGAGAGAGAGGGAGAGAGCGACAGAGAGAGACAGAGAGAACAAGCAGGGGAGGGGCAGAGGGAGAGAGAGGGAGACACAGAATCCAAAGCTGACTCCAGGCTCTGAGCTGTCAGCAGAGAGCCCAATGCCGGGCTCAAACTCACAGACCGTGAGATCATGACCTGAGCTGAAGTCGGACACTCAACGGACTGAGCCACCGCGGCACCCCCACACCCCTTAGTTTTAAACCTCAGATGGGGAGGAAGAAAAGGCAACGGGGAGACCACGGTGGTCCTACTTTACATTCACAAGGGGGAGAGGGTCTCGTGTGCGGGCACCTCTGCTGCTCTGTCCCCTGGATGAAACTCTACTTCATTCATAGCCCTGTCCCTTTGATCCACTCAAGAGCATTTGGAAAGTCACTGCCATGTGCCATAGTTCCATATCCTTTGTCAACTGTCTCCAAACCTTCACATTCTTATTTTGTGAAAACAAATCACATCTTTTAACTTCTCCTTCCTCTATATGAATTTCTTTTCTCGCCCCTGCAGGTGCCTGAACCGTCTTTGGGACTGAGGGGTCAGGGCTGTGACACACCTTGCCCATCAGGGCTCTAATTCTTACAGAGAAATGGCTGCAGATCAACACAGAGACTGCCATCTAGTCGCACACATATGAAAGTAATGATGATCTCTCAAACCTGTCAAAAAAAATTAGCATGACCAAACTCTGTCCATTTCAAGATCTCTGCATTAATATCTCTGAGTTATAGATATAGGATATATTCTATATTTCTGGATATAGAAATTAATATCTCTGAGTTCTCTGAATTCAACAAAAAAGGATAATAAAGTTTGAATGTAGTCACCATCTCGGTAGGGTAAGCAAACAGCTTTTGACATTTTAATAAAATTGCCTAATTAAATCCTTTAAATTTCATTTAGTTGTGTCATTGAGTTATTACAAATGCTGTGTAGTCATGAGACGATCAGGTAAGGCACTTAATTGGTGTTAAAAAATGCGTTTCTTCGTTATTTATCTTCACATGTGTCAGTCCCCCGGAATCACAGTGTTCATGCCTACCCCCTTTCCTTTTCTTACAAAAGACGCATCGCTTCCAGAACGATATGTGGTTGGGCTGATGGTCTTGGCAATTTTCACCGAGAAAAGTGGCGAGAACAACTTGGGGATCCTCCAAATCAACTGTGGAAGTTCCCAGAGGGGTCTCTTCTCTGGCCTTGGTGAAGGACTGGCTAAAACAGCCCATTGTGCTCGGGGAAGCGTGTATGCAGTCGAGGTAGGACACATAACGTGTACTTACATGTAAGAGGACGACCTGGTGCTTACACTGACATACTGGCACTTTCAGAGGGGGTTAATTGGGGCGTCACCCAAGCTGTCTCCGTGGGGACTGACCCAGTTTGGGCAAGATTGCTTTTATAGTATTACCTTCTTCAGAACAAGTATTTGCAAATACTCCCCAAAGCTGATATTATATTCTCTTACTTTTCCTATTCTCTCCTATGAGAATCATCGTTCTTTATTAATTTTTTAATGTTTATTCAGTTTTGAGAGAGACAGTGTGAGCAGGGGAGGGGCAGAGAGAGAGGGAGACACAGAATCTGTAGCAGGCTCCAGACTCTGAACTGTCAGCACAGAGCCCGACGCGGGGCTTGAACTCATGGACCGTGAGATCACGACCTGAGCTGAAGTCGGACGCCCAATCGACTGAGCCACGCAGGCGCCCCTGGAGATGCTTGTTTTAACACCGCTTTGCCTACTTTTTTTCATATTCCCAATCAAAACAGTCAAAGAAAGGAACTAAAACAATAACTTCCTTAAAATATTCGTGAAAATAACTTATAAAATTTGGAAGTGGCTCCCTAGAATGTCCCATAAGTTATCTGTAGAAAACAAGCATCATGGTCCGATCCCATCACCCTATCCTGTAGTTGGGGTCCCCAGAATCAGAGCACACACACCTATGCAGAGGGAACCCCACCTAGTACTTAGCTTTATTCTTCTCTACTATTTCCCTGCCATCTTCTAGCTTAGGGTCCCATTGAAATGTGAAAGATATAACTAGCTTTACAGACAAAGGTATCTGCCTTATCTAATTACTAATAATTAAAAACTAATATTAAAATAAAAACTAATATTAAAAAATATTTTTAATGTTTATTTATTTTTGAGAGACAGAGAGAGACAGAGCACAAGCAGGGGAGGGGCAGAGAGAGAGGGAGACACAGACTCCAAGTAGGATCCAGGCTCTGAGCTGTCAGCACAGAGCCCGACGTGAGGCTCCAACTCACGAACTGTGAGATCACGACCTGAGCCGAAGTCGGACACTCAACCGACTGAGCCACCCAGATCCCCCCAATTACTAACACATTTAAAAGCTAGTTGTCATTCTCCCACACAAATTCAAAAAGCCAGCCAAACAGAAAGCACAACAGGGCAAAAATATACACGCATGAGGTTGGTAAGCATTTTCGACGCCGAGTTTCTGGAGCCAGTTCCAGACAAGCAAAGCTTTGTCCTTCACAGATTGATGTTTATGTTACAAACGCTCTCTGAGAAGAGAGGGTAGGTTTCTTTGTTAAAACCACCTCTCTAAAATCCTGACATTAGTTTAATAGGTAGTCACAGTAGGGTCTTGTACAAAAAAGATTGTGTAAGATGGTTGCAAAGTTCAAAGATTTGCTTTTTACACGGTGGGATTGAAGTCTGTAACGCTTGCAGAGTTACAAGGAACAAGCTGAAACTCAGAAAGCAGTGGAAATATCTCACTCGGACTCCTTACATGACAATACCTTTTCCTTTGAATTGCAAATTCGCCCTTGGCCAGATTTCTTTCTTTCCTTTTTTTTTTTTTTTTTTTTTTTGCTGTATTTTTTTGAGGGGGAAAAATGGCTTTCCTGAACACACTATGCAATTGAAAGTATGTGGTCATCGGATACCTAAGTGAACAATGTAGTGAACATTTCCACTGACATTGTTCTGTTTACAGTTGTAAAATATGAAAATTGAATCTGCTTTTCCCCATGAGTATTCCTTTTGGATTGAAGTTATTAATTGTCTAATGAAGTCATTATAAATCACTTAAAATATTTCATATAAAGTACTGGTGAGTTTTAGCAAACAATATGTTACCCATTAAATTCAGTAATATGCTCAGAAACCAGAAACACATGTAGTAGGATTTCATTTAGGTTAAAAAATACACATGTGCACATACCTGTTTGTATATGCATAGAAAGAACTGGAAGCATATACCACACACTACATATATTATCCTATGTATTTGATATGATTATTTATGAACTATGTTGTATATGGTATCTACATGGTACGTATATACTCGTATATACGACACACTATGTCCATGTTTTTTATACATTTATACTATGTACTCCTAAACCCTGTGAACATTTTACATTCGGGATATATTAATGCGTTGCTCATGCATCACAATAATAACACAGATCTGGCAATGACATTTATTGGTGGGGTAAGTACAGCATAAACGGCAAAGTCTTGTTCCTTCTCCTCTAGATGCAGCATCGTATGAAGGGTAGCAGTTTGGGGGACAGATGAACAGGTGTGAGTCTCAATTCTGTCATGGAATAGTTTTATGACCTACGTGTTTTCTCTGATTTGTGAATTTCTCATCAGTAAAATGAGGGTAGTGATGCCCATGACCAGGGGCTGCGGTTAAACAAGAATCGCAGGCACAGCAGATCCACTGCGGATCCTTTTGGCCTCAGTGGTTGCTGTCCCTTTGAGTCACCAATCACGCCTCCCTCCAGGTTTCTGCAAGTTAGTTACAGCCATAGCAATGAACCCTTGGGCAGTGGTAATGCAAGGTATGCTGTGTCCTGCAGATGCTCAGACTTCTGTCATGTCAAATATGCATTCTCCCACTTCACTTCTGTTAGCTTCCTTTTGTCCCAACAGACCAATTGTTTCAGACATTACTGGCGTGGCTCCTTCCATAGAATCAACCACCTACAGTGTCCTCCAGGCTTGGAGGGCAATCGTGATCACGTCCATGGATGTGCCTTACATTACACCATCATATAACATACAAAAATATCTATGTACGTAAGACCCATACACACACACACACACACACACACACACACACACACGTTACATAGGAATGTGGACAGGACGGTTACGCAGAGGTTCTCAAAGCGTGGCCACAGATCAGGGGGCTCAACATTACCTGAGAACTTGTTAGAAATGCAAATTCTTGAGCCCCAGTCCAGACTAAATCCAAGTCTGAAGTGGACCAGCACCCTTACCCAGCCTTTCAAGTGATTCTGGGGCAATGCCAGCGTTTGAGGACCGTTGCCAAATGTAATAACCGTTTTGCTCCATAGTAGCTACAATCTGCTAGTATCCTTGAATGTATTCAGGACCTTTTTTGACACCATTCGTACTCTAAGTGAGGTCTGTGTGAAGCTGGGAGAAAAAAAAAATGGCACTGGGAGTGGTGGTGGTAGATATATATATATATATTTTTTTTAACATATATTTTTATATATAATATATATTTAAAGCAATGTTTGAAGGAAGAAAAAGAGTAAGCTAAAAATAATAATCCAACAAAATTTGGCCTACAACTAT
Organism: Panthera tigris; assembly: GCF_018350195.1. Classification (NCBI taxonomy): domain Eukaryota; kingdom Metazoa; phylum Chordata; class Mammalia; order Carnivora; family Felidae; genus Panthera; species Panthera tigris. The sequence goes on along the minus strand of NC_056663.1, from coordinate 13,512,825 downwards.
TTCCATTTAATTTGGCTTTATATTGGGCTATATTACAAATGGAAACGCTCCAACCGCAGCTGAAATCTTGCTCTATGTGGTAACGAGAATATCCAAGTTCATAAGAATTTTAAAATAAACACCTGAAACAAACTCTACAATTGCAATGCTATGGTCTTTTCTCAGACAAGCACATCAAAGGCCAAAGGCCACTTTACAAGAGAAAAGCAGGAAAACAAAATTACAGGTGATTATGTTCACCAACCCCTAAAAGCTGGTGTTGAGATTCTTCACGGGCACTATGTCAAACTTTTGAGAGCTGGAGAATCTTAAGGAGGAGATGAAAGCATTTTTCAGTTTAAGGTTTTATCTACGGAATACAGCAGTAAATGCATACTCCGAAAATGTTAACGGCTAACGTACAGAGCTTGCAATGCGGTCATCAGTTTCAGTAGACGAATGGGCAGTTCTGTTCGTTCAGAAGAAAGTCTTTTAAAGGATGAAATCCTTCCTGAGTGTTGTATCATCTGCCACCCGCCCCTTTCCCGGAAACAGCCCCACACTTAAGACAGCCTGAAGTGGAACCCATAATATATTCTAATTTGATCCATTCTTCTCTGTAGCTATGGCCAAAGGGGAAAAGAGACAATTCTCTCATGCATTTTATTCTTACAACTTTCGGGCTGAAATAATTGAGAATGATCGGGATAACCTCTGGAAGCAGCGGAAGGGAAGAAGCTCTGGTTTCCCCATCATTTGCAGGACTAACGGAACCTGCTCGTCTGCCGAGCTGATAGTGCAGAGTGGCCAGTGCCGGTGGTGGTGCCCCAGAGAGCTCAATGTGCCCTTAATGGGCACCACAGGGACACCGAAACCCACGTTTTTCTGATGGAAAGGATGAAGTCATAGAACAGCGTAGAAAGAACAGGAAAGAAGGAATGCATGAAGGGCATATGAGAATGCAGATGTGGGGTCGTGCAGGTTAAACACCCAACACCTTCAGAACACAGCTTGTCAGTGCTTCAGCCTTATCCTTTAGGACAAGACAAAAAAAAAAAAAAAAAAAAGATGGTAATAACGAAAAACCCAGGTTTCGGAACTGGCTGTGAAAGCACTGATCTGATTAGTCTTATTCTCTGGACCCATCCTCTCCCACAAACAAAAAGTCCAGTTCTGGCAGGCCATGCAAGCTCTAAGGGACAACTCCCCTCGGCAGCTGCTGCCTGTGCTGGGGACAGACTCGTTGCTGGCCCTTGGAAGGCCTGCTTCTTTGGGAATCGCTGTAGCTCCACACTAATCCCCGAATCACACCCGGACCTCTCAGCTTGCAGGAGATGCTGGCACATCTGGAGTCTTAGCATCACTACTGGAAAGAAGAAAACATAAAAATTCTCTGAAAGCTTTCATTTAATCTCTTTTCCCATACAATCCAGGGTGAGGAAACAAACAGAAAGGTGGGGCAAGCCCTGGTGCAGGTCCTAGGTTAATTGCCTTATAATAATGAGCTCTTTTCTTTCACTGTTGATCAGCTCTCTTCCTAAACACAGCTAATGATCTCTTCTATTAAACATTTGAAAGTGTTTATGAGGTTTGTGCTTTGGGGGTATATTATGATGATGGGCTTATAGAGCTCCTATAGACTCAAACTGTCTTAGGAGGTTTACCCAATAAAAGAGACATAGATCTGGCTACTGTGCAGAAGGCGAAAGCCAGCGGGGTCCCAGAGGGCTGTCAACCTTGCCAAATGACACAAAAATTAAGCTCTAAAATTTAAATTATACGCAACTCCTAAAGTTTCGGATAAAAACGGATTCCTCTGTGCTGCATTCAAATTTGAGACAGTTCCCAATTTTCAGAACGTATTCAGTCTTTTGGTAAATGAGTACTGATGGAATTGCCTTATGGACATATTCACATACACGTGGCCAATGTGTAAACACGATGCCCAAACTTAGAGTGTTGTGTTCATTGTGCTTTTGCTGACTGTCACAGCCTTGCTGTCATTTCAACGGACTGATGGGCACTGATGTATTTGGTGCCCCAACGGGCTGGGTTGTTTTAGTCCTAATGTCTCCGGAAACCTGAGACTGAGGACACAAACACAATATGGCAACTGAAATCCCAAAGTTAAAAAATAATAATAATAATAATAGGTTGTGACCAAAGAAATAAAAGGCTTTTTAGGCACGTCCGAATTCCTCCAGCTTAATATGTTTAAGTGAAAAAAATTTGCACTTCAAAAGGATTACTATTTTCAGTGTAACATGTACCTAAATAAGGGAAATTCTGCTCTGTTAACCACAGCTTTCTGCTGCTTATAAAGACCTAAAAGGATGAGAAACATTCCTGCCTTCCTCAACGCATCCATAACTTGAACAGAACTAAATACCAGGAGGACCACTTTCCAGTCCAGTTTTTAAGTCAACCAATATTTTTGCGAAATATTATCTTACTCTCTTTTGCAATTTTTTCAATGAGAATTTTTTTTTCCCTATCATGTTTTAAAGCTTCAAAACTACAAAAAAAAAAAAAGTTCTCAAGAAAGGGAGAGAACAAGGCAGGACTGAAGGGGATGTGGCTCAAAGGGTCATCTGGGGGCAGTAAGAAGCCTCCCCAAATCCCTCCCTGTCTTTACCCAGCACTCAGCACAGTCCTGTGTTTAACACCATACCTGTAAACTTCACAGAGAGGTATTAAGCTTTGGATTTTTCACTCATGAGAAAACATGCTCCATCAGAAAGAACACACTTTTTGGCATTGAGAAACCGATGTCCATCACGATCCACTAATTCAAACCTTTTCCATGCAGGAACAGAAGGACAGGGAAAGGTTCACAGAAGGGGTGCCTGGGTGGCTCAGTCGGTTGAGCATCTGCCTCTTGACTTCAGGTCAGGATCACAGGGTCCTGAGATCGAGCCCCACATTGGGTTCTGGGCGGACAGCACAGAGCCTCCTTGGGATTCTCTCTCTCCCTCTCTCTCTGCCCCACCCCTGCTTGCACACTCGTGCTCTCTTTCTCTCTAAATAAATAAATAAATAAATAAGCAAACAGGCAAGCAAGCAAGCAAGCAAGCAAGTGATGGGAAGGTAGGTTCACAGAAGAGTAACAGAAGGTCCAAGCAATGAGCCTGCAGCCTGACCGGGGACACAGAGATTTGCTAAGAGCAAACACAAAAGCACAAAATGCATACATCTATCATAAAGTCAGCCAAGGGAACTGGCATTTCAAGAAGACTCTTTTCTCTCAGAAAAGTCCACTTTTTGTCATAAACTGTATTTAAAAAAAAAAAAAAACATTCACTGTGTTTGTGACACCTGTTATCTCAATTTTGAGACAAATGTCACACTGTCTTCAATCCCTCTGGTAAGTATTAACTTCATTTAAACAAGATAGATTAGATAACGGTGATTAATCATAAAAATTAAATGTTCGCTTCCATTTAGAAAAGATAGTATCATTTACTTTTCGGAGCCTGAAGATTGTGGGGAGGAGAAAGAGGGAACTCAACTTAAGAAAACAAATAAGGAGAGTCTCGGGCTTTTGGGTATCAACCAAAATGTTTCTTTGTCTAAGATACTGGAATTTGCCTTCAGTATAAAGCGGTCTAATTAACCTGAAGCCTGGGAAATTCTGAATAATCCCATCAACTTCTCTGGTTCTTCCTGGAAATAATGGATCAAAAAGAAGGCAGTGCCTTTGCATGTCCATAGGCCATATCAAACCTTAAAATAAAACGTGTGACACCGGAGAGATCAAAGGCTCTGTCGGTAAGAAAATAAAAATCACTTTATCTTTCCAAAGGTAACGTGGGATCTGGGAGCAGCGTTGATCAGGTAGTACAGCCTAGGCTTTTGACGGCAAGAATCTGAGTCCAGATTCTAACCGTACAAATTCTGTGACTTAGGGTAGGCATCTATACCCTGCAAGAACTGGGTTTCCTCTCCCGCCGGACCAAGGGTAACTATTGTTCTAAACCGAAAGGGCTTCCGAGGTGTGATTAACTGAGACACATGCTGGCACTTAATACGCACTGAATAAACTGCCATTTTGATTCCTTTTATTGGCCAGGTGTCGTTTTATGTATAAAATGTCTCAACTCAAGGACTGAACCCAAAGGGATTCCAGAACCTTCGCACAGTAATTATGTCCATTTAAGTACTCAGGTGAATTCTGTGAGGAGAATCAGACTTCACCTGACAGTGATCTTGAAAAAATAACAACAGGAGGAACTCTCAAGGCGTATGGAGAAAATTTTAGTAGAAAAAGATCTTAACTTAAAAGTCAAGCTCAATAACCAGCAAGTCAGTAGTTATGTTTATTGCATCCTTTATTTTAATATTCATGTATTTTAAGTATGCTGATTTGCCAACTGCACACTAAATCACTTCGTTATTTAAATTTTTTTCCCCTTCCAAATCTCCATGAAAGCAATTTCTACTTTCACAGCAGTATACATCTGATGGAGAGATTTTAGAGGTCTTAAAAGCTTTGCACTTCATATTTGTTTGACTTATAAAGAGCATAATAATAGAAAGTTGTGTCTTTACTTCAATAATTAAGAGTGATTGACTAGTCTGGGCATGTGACATTATCAGCAATCACATATTTTAATTTAAATGCAAGTATACCCATTAATGTCCCGAAATGAATAAAATACCACTAATATAAATCACTATCATCGATAGATCTCATGCACGGTGACCAATAATTTTATGTCCTGTACCCATTTTAACTCAACATTCGAGAGAGTATCTTTACCTGTAAGATATACACTGTCAGTATATATTATGACCATAAACAGATTTCTCCCACTAAAGGAGATAAAACTTTGCCTTGGGGGAAAATAGAATCCTAGTAATTACTCAACTATCAACCACTCCGTTTTATACCTTGAATTCAGAGTTGTAAAAAAGGGGAGTCTAATTATACTGGGCAAAAAGCCTCATCTAGGATGAGAAAGCGTAGCGGTGATTTCCTTTGCTCTCCACACTCTTCCGTTTTAACAGTAAAAGCCAAGTTCTCAGGATGACTTTCTCAGTGGAAGAGCTTTTTCGGACCCCAACTGATGCCCCTGGAGAAGAATCACTAGGAAACTCAGACTCCAAAATGCAGCCACTTAATTAAGGCCACAGATCTCTTCAAATGAAAATACCTTTTTTGACTATGGACATCGAGAAGAAATTTCTGACTCGTTGGTAAAAGTCCTCATCACTCTGAGCAAATCTGTTGCGCTGTTTTACGGACCTTTAGATATTGAAGATAATCACATACAAGCAAACCCATGTTTGCATAACTGATTATTATACCCATCTGAAAATCTTGCACCATTAAAGCTTCTGCTGGAGTTAAGTCGACACTGACACGAGAAACATTACCAATTAATTGTTCCATGTTTAACTGTTCCTGTAGACTACCTGAGAATTCCTACAAATGTGCATGTTTTTCAGTGTTTTTCAATAGAAATAGAACGTTTTCCAATAGAAATCTACAAGTTCTTATTTTAAAGGACTAAATCCTCAATAATCTGGAAAACTCAGCCAGAATGACTAATTGCCTTATAGGTTTCAGACAGCTTGAGTTTCACTCTATTAGCCGGCAATCATCCACGTACCAGAATTTTTCATCTGCCCAAAACGGAATCAAATTCACGAGGAATTTCTCTACCAACAGGCAGTATATTAAAGTGAAAAGCCTAAGGTTTAGGAGTTCAGGTGTTCAAAACCTGATTCAATCCTTTAAGAATCATTATGCAAGCTATGCAACTTTGCTGTTTCTGTTCAGTTTGCTCACCTATCAAATGGGGATAGCAAGGCCAATAGGGCTAGGTAAAATCTAAGATGTAACGGTTGAGAAAGGACTAGAACAGTGCCATGCACTTAGTAGAGTGTAAATAAATTATTGTTAAAAATGAACACGTTTCTAAAAAATGCTCACAATTGCTCAAAATATTTACAAGTCCTTTCTATCAGATTCATTCTCCAGAGTCCGTCTCCGGTGTCCTCACTGGGTAAGGTGGACATTTTCTCCCTATTGGCTGTATGATCTGCTCTGGCCAAGACGTGGGCAGAAGTGGTACGGTCTGTGTCCAAGTATAAGCTTTAAGAGCCATCACATGGTCCGCCATTTTTCTTTTTCTCTGCCGTGACAGCAGCCATGCCTGAGATGATGGCTTGTCCTTCTAGTACGAAGACAACACGGAGAAGAGCCACAGCCACCCCCCCGTACTCATGTAACATGAGTTTAAAAATAAACCTTTGTTGTCGCAAGCCACAAGATTTGGTTGCTGTTCCCTACCATGGCGTAAGTTAGCAAAAGCTCGCTATTAATCCAATGGTATTACTGCTGGTGCTAGGCAGCTGTGGGGTGCTGAGAAAAGTCCAGGCCTTAAAATGAGAAAAACTAAATCCAACTTGCCTCTGGCAGTGTGCCCCAGTCCCCTGCATGGCATCATCTCTCCCCTTCTACAGACACAGTGCAGCGGGTGAGAGTCTGTGCTTTACCGATCACTAGCTGCGTGGTCATGGGCAAGTGAAGCTCATCTCCATCTCAGTCTCAGATAATACTATCTGCTTCACAGGGTTGTTGTAACAAGTAAAGGAGCTGAGACCTGTAAGGTTTTCAGAGGCGAGCCTGGCACGTGGTAAACAGCACAGGTTAGTTATATTATTGTTTTATTATTATTACTCCTCTTCTGTAGGTTGTGGGAGGGTTAAAGCTATTAGTGTTTGTGAATGCACTTGGTAAACTATAAAGTATTCTACAGGCACATAAGATTGTAATGAACAGCTCATTCGTCCCCTCATTTGCAACCTTCCGTGGTTGTGAGGAACTCTAGGAGCAGGGAACTTTACGTGTTTGTTTACTGTTCGACCCCAAGCCCTCACACACTACCTGCCGTACTGCAGGCTAGTAAATAGTTGTTGAGTTAATGAAGGAAAACCAGGGCCTCCTTTGTATCCCATTCAATGCCAATGCCTTTTTTAAATTATATTCCTACTGACGGCATCTCAGCCAGTTCCATAAATCGAGGCTTCATCTGTGCAAGCTGATTTCAGGTATTGGGTGTATTTAACTATCTACTTAAATTATCCAACTTACTAGATCTATGTTAAATAAAAATACCATATGTCATCCCTTCTCAGCAGAGATCAGAATAATTGGTGCTACACATTAGAAGAATCACCTTAAATTAAAGAACATACCGTAATAACGTCTTTGATCAACGTACAATAGAGTACATGTCAACATTTTTCATAGTCTGAATTATGAAACTAGTCTAAGAATTTCAATGTTTTTTTTTCTTTGACATTAAGGCTAAGACTATTGAAATTGTACTTTTTTTAAAAAAGGAAATGACAGCACATTTCAAAAGCAAATTTTAGCTAAAGTATAATGAATAAAATAATGAAATGTATTTCATATGTGTTTGGTTAAAAGCCTAAAGGCAATTATGTGGTGCATTTCAGATCAACTTTCAAAACCCTACGTTTAAAGGCCAAACGATCAGAAAATCCCCTGTAAGTAAATTATATTTCTGCTATTATTTCTAAACAGCAATGATGTCATTGTCTATAGCTTTAGGAAATGTAGGATGGGGTGCTCGGGGTGGCTCAGTCAGTTGAGCATCTGACTTCGGCTCAGGTCATGATCTCGTGGTTCATGGGTTCGAGCCCCACATCGGGTTTTGTGCTGACAGCTTGGAGCCTGGAGCCTGGTTCAGATTTTGTGTCCCCCTCTCTGTACGCCCTTCACCTGCTCACGCTCTATCTCTCTCTCTCTCAAAATAAATACACATTAAAAAATTAAACAAAAAAAGGAAATGTAGGAGAGTTTGCGTTGGGTGGCTTTGAGGTCTGAAAAGAGTAAGAGGATTTGCTACAGTTTGAGAGGTTATTTGTGACTGCCCAGCAAAAGTCACAAATTTCTTCCTAAATAACTTTTCTTTTTTTAATATTTAAAACAATTCTGTAAAGAAAGACAGATACCATATGTTTTCACTCATATATGGGTCTTGAGAAACTTAACAGAAGACCATGGGGGAGGGGAAGGGGAAAAAACATAGTTACAGAGAGGGAAAGAGGCAAACCATAAGAGACTCTTAATCACAGAGAACAAACTGGGAGTTCATGGCGGGGGGGAGGGGAAAATGGGTGACGGGCATCGAGGAGGGCACTTGTTGGGATGAGCGCTGGGTGTTGCATGTAAACGATGAACCACGGGAATCTACCCCAAAGCCAAGAGCGCACTCTACGTTACTGGCCAATTTGACAATAAATTACGTTAAACAGAAGAAAAAAGGGAAAGAAAACCATTCTGATTTCACACATATGACTGAATTATAACACCCTGAATTAGGGGTGTTCTTAGGGGTCGCTTAGATCCATCCTCGGACCCACTGCTGCTGCACTTTGGTTGTCCACTCCTCCAGCCAACATTTATTAAGTGCCACCCGTCAAGTACTCTGCTAGCGTGGTAACACACATATGTAAGGTGAGAGTCCCCAACAGCAGTGTCCAGCCTTGCCTGACAACACTTTGTGACCAAACACAAGCAGCCTTCTGAGCTTGCTTGTTTCACTTTTGGACCAGGCTGAGGGTTCAAGTCCTTCACTGTAAGTGGTACGGTTCTGCCTGGCGATGGCCCCATCCAGTCCGTCCAGCGGCCCGAGGTTACTCTGTCACCACCCCTGCAGCTCTTCCAATAGAATGCTTCTCAAAGACATCTTCATGGCTCTCCTCTCCGGTCTTGTCTTTTCAAGATAACTGCCTCTGGCACATTTTAACTAAAGCGTCATGAATAAAGGTTTTGTAACTTCTCATCATTTTTGAGTTCACATTTATGTATCAGTTCTTGCTGGAGCACCTCAGCCCTGATCAGCACCCAGTAAAACGCGCTGTCTTCCTTTCCGACATCATCTCTAACCATGGTCTCCTCGCTCGCTGCATGCCGGCTGATACTTTTCTGTTCTTCAAAAATTCCATTTTTTTTTTTTTAACCTGTGAGTCTTCCCATTCGCCCATCTCTGTGTCTTCTCACAGCTCCTGACGTGGCTGGTTCTTTCTCACCCTTCAAACTCCCGTGTACAAATCAGCCCCTCAGAGAGGCATCCCTCAGGATCCTAACTAATTAACTTCTCCTCCACCCCAGTCACTACCTGATGTCTCTGTTTTATTTTCAACTCAACATTTCCCATTATCGGAACATACCCTGCTCATCTGTTTATGTATTGGCCATTTCCTCCCTAGAAAGGAAGTTCACCCCTGCACTGCCAGAGCCTAGAACCGTACCGGACAAATGGAAAAAAGAAAGGGCAGGAGAGAACTGACCCTGTTCTGGATCTTGTTTGGATCCACGTCACTATATGTGTTATGAATACAGTCAAGACTGGCACTTAGACCACGTTGGTTATTTCAACTAAGGGCAATAAAACCATGCCATTTTCACGTACGGTGAGACATTTTGGTTTGTTTATCTTGAGAGAGAACGAAGAGGGGCAGAAAGAGAGGGAGAGAGAGAATCCCAAGCAGACTCCACACTGTCAGCACGGAGTCCAATGAGGGGCTCAATCTCACAAACTGGAAGATCATGACCTCAGCCGAGATCAAGAGTTGGAAGCTTAACTGAATGACCGACCCAGGTGACCCCAGATGAGACACATTCTTCAATGGCATGACTGTACTGTTGAATTCTAGAGGAAGACTGAAATCGTTGGATTCGACCCATTAGTCTGGCTCGATTCTGATTTTCTCATACTCAACACTGCTATCTCTACGTACTTGCTGTCGACAAAGACTTTGATAATTACAACATCTATGTCCATTTCTACCTCATGTACTCTTTTAGGCAGGCACTGTGTCTACCCATGTGGACGTAAATGAACTGTCTCTAAAATATTATTCTAGGGAGTTAAGGTGGGCTATAGGATGAGTCTGATCCATAAACGCTGCTTTGTTTTCTTTCTGTTTTATCGTCCTCTTCTTTTTCTCCTTCTCCTTCTAATTCTTTCTCTCCTTATTGCTTAGGGCCGCTGGTGGTGGTCAGAAACCCGGCTGGTGATCCTGGGGTTAAATACTCACTGACACCTAGTTACTGTGCATGTGTCAGTGAGAGGACTCCTAAGAACCTCATTTCAGGCATTTATGGGGTAATCATAACCACAGATGCCACTCTGTGCTATAGCTCTCACTGTCTCCGTTTGTTCAACACGAGACACAAGTTAGCCCTTACGATATTTGCCGTTCCTTGTAGAGTCAGGGAGAGCACACAGGAAAAGGAGTTACTGGTAACTACAGAGTATCTAGCAGTGGCTCCTCCAGTAAAATGTGACGTTGGCATGGAACAGAAATTAGAAATCGCTTTCCTGGGGCACCTGGGTGGCTCATTCAGTTAAGCGCCCAACTCTTGATCTCAGTACAGGTCATGGTCTCGTGGCTTGTGAGTTCAAGCCCCACATCAGGCTATGCGCTGACAGTGTGGAGCCTTCTTGGGATTCTCTCTCCTCCCATCAATAAACAAACAAACACACTTAAAAAAAAAAAAAAAAGAAATCGCTTTCCTCAAATTCTTGGGTTTCTTAACTCCCACAATCCTATAAAATCCATGAGGACAGTTACTATTCTACTGGTTTTATTGACTGATGATGGAAAAGTTAAGAAACCAGCTCAGAGACTTAAAGCACATTGGGTGTTGACGTAACCAGCAGCCTCTCCATCCCTCTCTCGCATGTGTGGCTGGCCCCACAACGGGGTAAGTTTTCCGTCCTACGGCCAGGTCACACATCGGCATCCTAGGTTACCTAACAGATTATTTCTAACAGATTCCAACAGGACGCACAGTTGTCACGTTAATCTAAAGCGTCTCAACAACATCTGGATTGCCACGGTTCGGAAAACCACAGTTGCCAAACAGAGAAATAAATCGGGCCGCTGCACTGCCTTTATTTAGAAGATGTGACAGAATTCAAAGAAAAGTACTGCATGCTGGAAAAGCAAGAGAAAATCAAAACAAAATTTACAACCTCAACAGAAGATGTGTGATTTACACTCGGGACCACCTGAAAAGCAATGTGCGACACGAATAAACAACAACAGCAAAGAAATGAAGATCAGATAAATTCCTTCCCACCTGCTCTTGGCACTTTCTGAATGAAGCCGGAAGATGCAACCTCACAGGAGACGGCAAAGTTGCGGGGGCTCACTGCCTCAAGAGAACTCTGCCTCTAGAAACAGAGTTTCTAGAAATGCGTTCCTTGAAATAGTCTTTAGGGACAAAGGCCGCAGATCCAGCAAACTCATCCAATGACCCATTTCTGGGTAAAAAGAGAATGATTTCAGGATGCCACAGATTGTCAATACCCCCATAGCAATTGACCTCTGCTCATTAAACAAACAATACTGTAAAAGTCTATGGCTTTTTTTTTTTTTTTAAATGGTTCTCATGCCTCTATCTCATTCCCCAAACACTCGAGAGTGTTACGTCATTTAAGGGGACTAAAGACATTCATTGATTATAGAATGAGATTCTGTAAATTTAATTTTGTGAAGAAATGCAGGCTGCTCATTATTTGAATTAGAACATAAATAACATCAAGCACAGCTAATGAACTTCAGGATGATTTGATTTGCAAGAAGACATATTAACAGGAGAAATCAAGCGATATTTGCCACCTCTCCGGAAATTTTGTAGTGGTAAAAGTTTCCTAAATAGTCTATATATTGTAAGGCTGCACAAACACTGGTCTCCTCTCTCTGCGGTGCCCGCCATGGGAGTTACACCCATCTGCGACCAGCACAGCACAGTGGAGCTCCTGAACCACTGGACAGAGGAGCTTGTGAGTCAGGGATTCCAGGAGACCATGTCTGCCTCGTCCTAATCTCCTTTTCTCCATCAGTCCGGGAGCCAGGCCAGTTGCCAAAGCTTACATATGTTCCAACTGCAGAGTGGAAAGCAACTATTAAAGCTAGCCTGGAGGCCATGTAAATAAGTGCAGCCGATTATAAGGCCCAGTGATGTGCATGGGGCCCACGTTCCCATAAAACCCTTTCAATGAGCAGCTGTGAATTATTCAGACACGTACGGCCGGTTCGAACAATGCCATTGTCAAGATAATAAAATTTTTAAAAGTTAAGTCAGCCCAAAGCAAACCAGCCAAAACCCATTTTTTGATTGCCTTGACCACCACAATGCTCGAATACTCTTGGCTGTATGTTATAAGAGAAAAGATAAATGATTTCACTCTTGAAAGGGTCTTTTAGTTTGCACATGAAGAAAACAGTCGGCCATGAGTGGCCTGCCTTCCTTTGATTTCCTTACCTAAGTTCTGGAAACTCGGTAATAAAAAAGAAAGACAGCGGGTGACGTCAATAGGCATGTATTTTAAATTATTGTGTTGATGTGAATATCCAGTTTACAATTTACATAAGGAAGCACAAATTGCTGAATTAGTTAGTGGTATTTTTGATTTGTACTGCATTTTAAGTACCTTGAACTGCATTTCTCCCGGGCTTCTGTGCTCCAACCCTACCCAAGTATCCTCCTACATCTCTGTTTACTTCTCAGTCTTTTTTTTTTTTTAATGTTTATTTATTTTTGAGACAGAGAGAGACAGAGCATGAATGGGGGAGGGTCAGAGAGAGAGGGAGACACAGAATCTGAACCAGGTTCCAGGCTCTGAGCTGTCAGCACAGAACCTGACATGGGGCTCAAACTCATGGACCGTGAGATCATGACCTGAGCCAAAGTTGGACGCTTAACTGACTGAGCCACCCAGGCGCCCCTCAGTCTGCTTTTTAGACTTGCTTTGCCCTGCCTGACACTCCAAGTTTTAATTTTTTTTTTATTTTAAAAGTTTATTTATTTATTTATTTTGAGAGAGAGAGAGAGAGCAGGGGCGGGGGGGGGGTGGGTGGGGGGAGAGAGAGAAGAAAGAAAGAGAGAGAGAGAGAGAGAGAGAGAGAGAGAGAGAGAGAGAGAATCCCAAGCAGGCTCCATGCTGTTAGCACAGAGCCTGATGCAAGGGTTAATCTCAGGAATGTGAGATCATAACCCGAGCTGAAATCAAGAGTCAGACACTTAGCCAATGGAGCCACCTGGGCACCCCCCAATTTTTAGACTTGATCCTTTCCTTTTCTCATCCTCTCTGTTTACTCTACACTGTCCATGCCCTCAATTCCCAATTATATATGGGTGGCTCAGCAATATATCCTTCACTTACCCTTAGTTCCGACCTGCTCCTCCAAGCCTCCGGACCGAACTAAAGGCCTCCTTCACGTATATTCTCGGAGATTTCTGAGACATCTTAAGCTCAGCCCGTGTAAAGTGGAACTCACGACAGCCTCCCGCCACATGGTCCACTCGGAGTGCCTCCCATGTCAGGGGTTATCTTGGTTCCCTCCTTCTCTTAGTCTTCACTTGAAACACACCATCAGCTCTTGTCAGGTTTGTCGTCTAAGTATTTCTTTAACCGGACACTCTTCTCCATCTCGGATAACCACTACCCAAATACAAGCCACCATCATCTGTCACCTGGACAACTAGGGCGGGAATATCAAGGGCAGGATTCAGGGAAAGTGGGCAGGCAGAAGAACCGAGAAAATTTCAAGAAGGCACACTGATGGGAAGGGCATGTGGCCAACAACAGGAACTACCTCTCAGACTGGGACTGAAAAGAGGCCACTGGATTTAGGAATTAGGAGGTCACCAGTGACCTCTGAGAGTCATTTCAGAAGAAACGTAGAAGTGAAGGTAGGATGATGATGGAATAATGCAGTCAGAAAGTATAAACTATTTCAAGAATGTAGCTCTGAAGTGAACAGGTGTTTCAGGGGGAGGGAACGCGGTTGAAGGTACATTTTCCAAAGGATGGTCGAAACTTGTGCATGTTAGGACCCGACGGGGAACAGGAAGAGAAAGGAAGCCACTGAAGGTATGAGCATGGGGAAAATTAACAGTGCAAAGCGTCCAGAGGAAGTGGATGGAGTCCCATCCAGGGCACAGGAACCCAGAGTATCACTAAACAGAAAAATGGATGAGAGGGTATCATTTTTTTGGTGAAGAAGAGAGAAATACATGGAGTCAATGTCTGACGCCCTCTCATTTCTTAGTGAATTCGAAGGAAGTGTTATCGGAAATGGAAAAAGAAAGCTGTTAAAAGAGATCGGAGTGTTTGGATAATTAATTGATTCAACAAATATTTATTGAGTGTGTACTATGGGCCGAGGGCTGGGTGGCAGACCGGAGAGAAGCCACCACAGTTCCTAGGAAGACTGCAACTGTCCCGAGGGATAAGGTTTCCGCCCATATTAAATCACCAAGGAGGGGGGCAGATTCAGGGAACGTGTGGTAAGAAAATCTTCAAGCCAGATGCCAAAAGCCTCAAAGAATGCAAGGGGACGGCGTGGAGGTTGGTAGACGATGATGGGAGGTAGGCTTCAAAGAAGGAGGAAATACTATACAGAGGCAAGTAGAATGACCGTGTAAAAGACACAGTGAAAAATGCTGTGCCTCCCAGAGGGCTCAAAAGCCAAGTGTGAGGTGACATAAACGGGTCTGGTTTCAAAGCCAGGTAACAGGGTATGAGTCCTCTCACAAGCAGGCAAGCAAGATGCTCCTTCAGCCGCATTCCGTGTGGGGTGTTTATTGCACCTGCAGTCAAGGCCCTATGAGTGCACTGGGAAACCCATGAGGCCGCCCCCGTGGGGACTGTCACAAAAGAGGACCCAAGGCTAGGTCCTCCCTCCCCTCCTCCCAAGGGGCTGCCCGGCCCGGCCCGGCCTGGCCTGCCTTGCAGGCATTGCTGCTAGGATCTGATGGTAATCATCCACCTGTTCCAAGTTCATGTGAGATAACTTGAAGAAAAGAGGAGGTATTTTCACTCTGAGATCAGCATGCTGATGACACATGGTCTACATCTCCTCTTTTATCTCTAATCCTGACACCACAATTTCACAATTTATTCGGCATCTGAGGGGCCCATCGGGGGACTGGGATCAAAGTCAGCCAGAGAAGGATTAATCCAGATAAGACAGAGGTTATGATGATAGTCAGGAGAAAACATTTAAAGAATGTGGACAGCGTGCTTCTGCGTTTCTCATAGGAACATATCTTTCCCCTCCTTCCCCAGTTACTTCGGGCATCCCAGTTGATGTCTATGACACCTGATAGAAGCGAGCCTATTTATAGGGCCCAACCCGGAGTCAGGGACAGACGCCATAGAAAGTGACTCTCGCTTTGGAAGTTCTGACTGTGGCTGACCCAGATCTTGTTAAAGGCCAGGCCTCTCCCTCCCCAAGAGTTCCCTCCCTGAAGTCGTCAGCAAAGCCAGAAACATTACTCGACTTTTCTTTAAATTCACACTCTACAACGGTTACTGTACTATTGTTTTCTCTAACCAGTTTAATTAACGTCGTTTCGTGAAATTTCTTCTGAGTCTCTTCCTCTGACAAATGTAATTTGAGAAAGCCACCTAAAATTAATTACTTTATTTTTACACTTGGAAAATAGCAAACTATTCATCGAGTTTCGGTTTTCCTTTATAATCAGATGAGCGTAATGATTTTCCCCATTAAACCTTCTCATGATGATTTGGGATATTCTATCGCTAGAAGCATCAAGCATTAGATATTAGTGCCCTTCCTCCTTATTTCATCTGAAGTGTCAACAAGGCTATTTCCTGCCTCCTCTGTCTCTATTTGGCTTTAAATCTTTTCAATCAAATTTTCAACGAGCTCTCTTTCAAGGAGAAAACTCCACAAAGTAAATCATTTTTTTTTTCCCACTGCCAAGATAAACTTAACTCTTGAGGAAACCACTTATTTGTACAACACAGATATCAAAGTTTGTGTAGCATACTGAATGTTAGACTATAGTCTATAGTCTATAGACTATAGACTATAGCTCTTTTCAATTTTAAGAAACTAACAAAATATAATTTACTAAGAATGGAAAGAATTCAACCCTAAAAGGAGCAGCAGTTCTAATATTACACGGGACTGTAATTGAGATTTTTTAAAAGCTACATACATCTTAGAATATTCTCAGAGAGTTGTTCCTTTCATTTTGTTTTTAACAGAAAGAGCATTTACCTAGAAACAAAGAGCTGTTCAAAAATTATGATCTCAGCCTTTTATCTCTGTCTCTCTTTTCTCTTGCTCGTTTTTGACATGAAAAGACTCAGGCGTTAGTATGAGTCACTAAAGTAGGTAAGGGAATAAAAAAGAGGAGGGGGTGCCTGGGTGGCAAAGTCATTTGAGCATCCAACTCTTGATTTCGGCTCAGGTCATGATCCCAGGGTCATGGGATCAAGCCCGTGAGGTTCCGTGTTGAATATGTAGTAGGCTTAACATTCTCTCTCTCTCTCTCTCTCTCTCTCTCTCTCTTTCCCTTTGCCCCTCCCCTGCTCACACACATGCTCTCTCTCTCAAACAAAAAAAAAATTTAAAAAGAGGAGAAAAATGATTTGTGTTTTAATTTTTTTTTTTAATCTTTATATTTGAGACAGAGACAGAGAGCGAGCAGGGGAGGAACAGAGAGAGGGAGACACAGAATTCAAAGCAGGCTCCAGGCTCTGAGCTGTCAGCACGGACCCTGAAGCAGGGCTTGAACTCACGAACTGTGAGATCATGACCTGAGCCGAAGTCGGATACCTAACTAAGCCACCCACGCGTCCCTGAATTTTTTAAAAAACCCTTAATAACTTCCATAATATTGTCATCGCCGTTGCCTAAAATTACAATAGTTTGTTTTATTTTTTAAGTTAAAAATTTTTTTTAATGTTTATTTATTTTTGAGAGAGAGAGAGAGAGAAAGAGCATGAGAGGGGGAGGGCAGAGTGAGAGGGAGACATAGAATCCGAAGTAGGCTCCAGGTTCTAAGCTTTTAGCACAGAGCCTAACATGGGGCTCAAACTCACGAACGGTGAGATCATGACCTGAGCAGAAGTTGGACACTTAACCGATTGAGCCACCCAAGCGCCCCTAGGTTTTATTCTTAAGCGTTCTCTACACCCAACATGGGGCTCGAAATTACAACTCTGAGACCAAGAGTCACATGCTCTACCGACTGAGCCAGCCACAGGAAACTGGGAGGAAAACGTTCTAGGCAGAGGGAAGAGTAACTATAAAGGTCTTGAAAGAATTGGCTTGATCACTCTCGTTCTTCAAGTTAGTCGTTGGAAAACATTTGCAGAGTCACTTTGATACAGAATCCCTATATGGCTGGGAAGTGTCTGGGGTTTGTGTGGTCCCAGACCCACAATTGTGAAGATAAAGCAGCTAAGAAGCAAAGAAGGGATGGCTGTTATCTATTTACAACTTGGGATCTCGTGACTGTTCCTTCACACCCACCTTCACTCACTCAATCATTTATTCATTTTCCCAATTTCTTTAAAGTAACACTATTAACCAAACCACCCATAGTCATACCAGCTGGAGAACATAAGAAATCTGTATATTCCAAGAGGGGTAACTGGTACTTCCAGACATATTTGCTATTTCTTGGCCCGAGTCCCACAGACCGGATTTGGGAATTTTCCAAAATCTATTTTCTCTTATGTGGATTCTAAAATCTGGAAGGCTCTGAAAACTGAATGAAAGAAACTCATTTCATGACACGAACAATCTACACTGCCTTCTACTCTTCATTTATCTCACTAACTTCGAATGTTCGTGAGCTTTGTGGGAGAAATGTTAACGTGTGTCATCGGTAGATGTGGCCCTCGATTTCATCGGTTGTGTTATGTAATAGACAATTGCTTTTCTAGAATCCAAAAGTCCTGAATGCCGAGTGAGTTTTGGCTAAAGGATTCTGTGAGGCACCACAGGGCTTAGTATTGTATCCAGAATTCATAGCAAGGCCAATGGGCATTGCTGGCACTTTACTTATGACTATTAAAATGATGCCACTCACTGTATGTGTGAACGCCTGTGGTTGTTACCATTTCAAACTCTTCCCGACTTCATCAAAAAGATTTCTTACTGGGGCGCCTGGGTGGCTTAGTCGGTTGAGGGTCCAACTTTGGCTCAGGTCATGATCTCGTGGTTGGTGAGTTTGAGCCCCTGTGCGGACACAGCTCAGAGCCTGGAGCCTGCTTCGGATCCTGTGTCCCCTTCTCTCTCTACCCCTCCCCTACTCTCACATACTCTCTCTCTCTCTCTCTCAAAAATAAATAAACATTAAAAAAAATTGTTTTAATTAAAAAAAAGGTTTTTTACTTCATCTCAAAATGACCTTATGAAAACATTTCACATACAAATGATGTAACTCATAAACATTTTCCATGTAAAGTTCATGTAAATAATACAATTATTTAAAATCATTTAAAATCTACACTGGGGGATAAAAAAAAGTTTGTATGGGCCATTATAAAATCACATGAAAGAGAAGTAATTGCCTATGAATAAACATATCATGAAAGGAAATCAGGCATTTCACATAGCTGAAGTCACTGTTTATGAGAATTAATGTCCATATTATGAATAGACAGATGGTCTATTTAACCAAACATACTAGAGTTTGGCATTTCTTATCAGCCGCACCGATGCAGGAATAATCAGAGTAACCGAGGGCAGATTTGCAGGCAACTGTCCATTAAGAGGCACTCCTTAAACAGGCCATGCCAGAAGTGTTGATCCAGAAAGATGACCTCTCATTCAGCGTAAAGCACGGCGGTTTGGATCGTTACATATCACGTGTTTGGCATCTTTAAAAAACAGCCACAAGTCTCCATAACTTTTTGTTCCAGAGAAAATAGCACGCAACATGGTGAAGCTTCTGAGTTGGCAAAAGTATTGATCGACGAGGGGTTCTGCTCCTGCTTCTTCCTCTGTTCAGAAAACATTCCCTCCTACGATGAGCCAAGGTCAACACAAATCTGATCGTGTCACCTGCCTGTATCAAACCCATCACTGCTTCTCTTTGCTCTTTGCAAAGTTCGCCCAAAGAGGAAGCTCCATAAGGATAGGGAATCTTTTAGACCATGTTGCTTGCTGTTCTAACCTTCCTGACTAGGGGAGTGTCTGCCCATAATAGGTTCTCAACAAGTATTTCTTGAACGCTTCGGTACACCGAGCCGTCCACGTGTGAGCCCCGAGCCCCGTCCGTCTTCTCCCCTGCCTCGTGGTGGGGCCCCGACCGTTTCCCTTCGCCCACGACATCTTCCTGACAGCCCATTCCCCATTTCATCCATCATGTGTTGTGCTCTTACCCGTCACTGGGGTCTTCCTTGAAACCGAATCGAGGTCAGCTTCCGGTGTCACCATTTCCTGCTCTATTCCTTACCTCCCCTACTGAAATATTCATGACATTTGCAATTACTTACTCAGGATCTGCCTTCCCCATAAAACTGTTAAGTGTAAGGGGGACAGGGACCATGCTGATCTCATCCTTCTCTCTCTCTCAGCCCACGGCAGGAGCTCAGGACACATGGCCTGGACGAATGAAAGCGTGGATAAGCCTTCAATCTCCTTCTAGTGCCAGGGCTCGTGTACCTCACTGGAGACACGTGCCCACGAGAGGCGGCTGTGTGTGCGGGTGCTCAGTTCCAGGCCTACCACACTCTCCCTGCAACTCTGCCCTCTGTCACTCTTACCCCCAATCCCAGAGCATGTCGAGGCCAATCCTTTTACTCCCTAGAAACTGCAGAACGCTCAGAATTCAGAAGTTGTGCACAAATCACTTAATACATGTGATCTGCATATTATACTCTTCCTGAAGAACCACCACTAGGAAGACAGGTTTTTGCTGCAAGGCCCATATAAAGACCACGTGTGACCACATATATTTTGAGATATTTGAGATCACAGACTTGGAGAACATTTTTAACCTATTACTATTTTTTTTCCCCTATAAATGCCCATATGCTTTCAATCCAGAATCATTACTATGCCCCAGAGGCATTGTAGAGCTATAATAAGCACAGGTGTTTGTGTGACAAGTGTGGTACTGGCCGCCGGGGATAGTCACAAAATGAGGGCCACTGGCCTCCAGTGAGGTCAGGACGTGGCAGGGTTGGAGGAGGGGTGACTGAGGAGGGGTTTCGCGTATCAGCAGGTGAAGCACTGCTCACTGCCCTCCATACCCGCGTCCTGACGGATTCTCGGCTTGGTTCACACCGACCTCCTGTCTAAGAATGTCCTTTCTGTGCCTGTTCTCTGTGCATCCTCCAAAACTCAGCCCGGCCTAATTTCACTTCATCCAGGAGTCTTCCCCCATCCCATCGTCCTACAGGCTAGTTCGTCCCACTCGCTTTTGGCAACACTCTGCCTACGATCTCTATCGGTGCATTCTGAGAATATTCTAATTCTCTCTGAGCCTGGGTCGCTGACACTTTCTTGAGGACACAGAGTGCGTCCTATTCATACTTCCAACTCCAGCGTTTACCATGGTATGTGGGCACAGAGTAGGCTTGTTGGTAGAAAGAATGAACGAATGAATACTCTCTATGAATTTACTTCCGGAGAAAATAATTGCTGGCAGTCAGGCATGGCGCAGGAGGCCAGGCTGGGGTTAAAAAGGCAACTGTGCTCAGCAGGACTGTCCCCTCATAACACGTGGGCCACTGGCTCTGAGTGGGTGGACAAACCTCTGTGGACACCAAGCCTGTATTCTCACCTCTAAGACAGCGGTTGGAGAGGAAGGACCTGTGCCCTCCAAGGGTTGGTAAAGCAGAAGGAACTGATAAGTCCCATGAACCAAGAGGCAGGCTTTGGACTTTCCTGCATTTGTCAGAAACCCTAAACCAGATCCGCCCCTGTGGCTACTCAGACTAATCAAAGTAATCAACCACCCATGTCACAGCTACCCCCCCCCACCCCCGTTAAAAGGGAAACAATGATAACAAAATCAGAGGCCTGGGAAACTGGAAAAGCTGAAAGCGTAAGGAGTGATTTTAGCAAGATAAAAACACTCCCAGAGAGTTGGAGCAAAAAGCCTGTGCTTACATCCAAGAGAACATGAGAGATTTCTACCAGACGCCTTGTACCTGCAGCTTCTTCTGAAGTGGGGGACGAAGGTCCCTCTTAACGTGATCCTTTGTTTGCTCAGTGGAAAAGAATTGGGAGTATCCTGTCACCTGGGATATTGTCCTTTGGCAAAAAAAAAAAAAAAAAAAAAAAAAAAAAAATCTACCCAAGCTTATCTTGATAAATTTCGAAGATAGCAGGGCTGGAATATCTACTGAACATTAAGTGTGACGGTGACCTGACCATGTGTCAAATATACGGCCAAAGAATAAATGAAATATACGCTAGAGAAAGAATCCAAAATTCTGTGAATTTTAAACAGTTTCCAGAACGTCCTCCTCCCTGTAAGAAGCACAGAATTTTGAAAGTGTATCATACTGCCAGAAAAAGTATTAAATACAGGCAGTCCACAACTTACGAACAGGTTGCATTTCAGAAGTTTGCGTTTGAGGCAGTCGTGTGAGAATTTGGAACGTGCCTTTCCCACTGAAATTGCCACATACACGACAGTCAGTCTCCCGAGTCAAACTAACCCACGAGGCACGGGGAGCGTGCGTAACTGGCCACCCAGAACGATGCCACCGTGGGGACGTGTGTGGACGTTCACACTGTCTCCTGCTGGAAAACTCGCTGGGAGGCACTGGGGAATTTTCCTCGCTGCTGTGTGAGGTCCTCCTACTCCCGTTTCGCCAAGCCGGTGAAGGTCTCCAGGACCAATACTGGGGCCAGCTGAGAAGCAAGAGCTTGGGTTTTGAATAAAAGTGGAATTCTAATCTCTTTCAGCCAGTAGGGCAGGAGAGTTATGAAGCCAGTTGCCTGAATGGGACAACTTTTTTTTTTTAAGTTTATTTATTTTGAGAGAGAGAGAGAGAGCATGAGCACAAACGGGGGACGGACAGAGAGAAAGGGAGAGGCAGGATCTCAAGCAGGTTCCTCGCTGTCAGCACAGACCCCAAACTCACAAACCATTAGCCAAAATCAAGAGCCAAATGCTCAACCGACTGAGCTTAGCAGACATTTTGCATGTAAGCGACCGACGATTAATTTCCCAAGACCGCCAAACAACGATAACAACAAGAGGCATGAGAACCCTGAGTCCCCCCTGAAGAATCAGTGGAAAGTTGAGGCAAGTGGTTTTAAATGCATATCACATACACCTACAAAAAATTATGCAAACCAGGCAGGGCTGTAGCCAATCTGATCTCTAAGGTGCTTTCCAGCTATTATATTTTCTTCTACCGATTCAGATCACACCCAGATCTTTAGACATTGTCGGGAGAGGCTGGGTATCATTCAGTAAACCCCCGGGAGCCTGCTGGTGTCCCCAGGTCCCAGCGCATCCGAGGCTTGGAATGTCGGCGAAGCACAAGGCTACCAGCTGCTCCAGGAGTCCGGCCCCGGTACAAAAAGCACGCTGGGGCCGGCAACCTTCAGCTGCACGTTGTTGCTATTCTAGGAGAAGAGCCACTCCTGAAACAGCTGTGAGGTCCTCGTGGAGGGAGAGCCAGGAACATTCCTGCCCTGGGCATCACCCTTTGGCCAAAACCTCTCTCCGATGCTCATCAGCTTTCGCTCCACTGTTTAGGGTTGTGAACAGCTGCCCGTGAAACATGAACCCGAACAACTGAGCGCAGAGGTACAGATCGCCTGGCCTCAAGTGAAAAGCTTACCGCAGAGCCGGGCAGATCCATATGAAATAATAGACGTAATGATGAATGCTAGAAGTCGTGGGCCCAAAGGTGACCACCCCTTGCTTTCCTGTCTCCCCTCTACGGTCTTCTCAGTTGATAATCAAAGCTCTTCTGACCCAACTCCCGTTTCCAAGGCCAACACCCTGTGGTTCAGTAAGGACTGGATCAGAATAGGTCAGGTCCTCTCCTTGGAGAATCACATACTCGGTGAGAAGCAACAATACCGAGGAGAAAAAGGAAGAAGATGGAGTTTGGGGAATTAAAATCAGAAAAACATTGCTGGTGGGGAGCCTGGGTGGCTCAGTCGGTTGAGCGTCCGACTACAGTTCAGGTCGTGATCTCGTGGTCCTTGAGTTCGAGCCCCACGTCAGGTTCTGTACTGACAGCTCAGAGCCTGGAGCCTGCTTTGGATTCTGTGTCTACCTCTCTCTCTCTCTGCTCTGCCCCTGCTGTCTCTCTCTCAAAAATAAGTAAACATTAAAAAATTAAAAAAAGAAAAAAGAAAAACATTTCTGGAATCTTCTGGGAAGAAAGAAGCACAATGATAAAATAGGAAGCGATTCAGGGGCTGTTCTGTCCCTGCGATAAAGTGCCTGGTGGCCAATTCTCTCCTTCCTCCACCACAGAACAGCCTTGGGCCTGGGGGCGGGGAGCCACTGAGTGTTAGAGACCCCCAGGTCAGGTCTGGGAAAGACACTCATTATTGTTCAGGGTAATCAGAAGGCAGGACTCTACCCTCTCCTTTGCCAGAAAATTTTCCTCTTCATTTGCTATGATCATGGGAGAGCAGGAGGTAGAAATGGGGGAGGGGTTATAGTTTGAGAAACCATGTTTCACATGGCTGTTGTTTTCACAACACGAATCCGGAAAAATGAAAATAATACAGACGGCAGAAATAAGGCTGAAAAATGTTTCCCTCTCCGATGAGGACGCGCGGGTTCGTGAAGGGAGGTGAGACCCCCTCGCTGGCGGAGGGTGGGTGCCGATGGAAATGTTAAAGCCTCAAGAGAAGGAACCGCGATACAGATCATCTTTCTTTCCTGGAATGCCAGCTCCATTGCAGCCGTAGTCACGGCTGTTGGGGGTCACTGCTCCACCGCAAGCACCCAGAGAGGAGCTTGCCACACGCTGGGCATGCCAATAAATATTTGCCTAATCAGGAGGTTAATCGGGTCTCAGGAGGAAATCCTACGAGGTGGGGAAAGAAATGCGGTCACCTCCCCATCCTTGGTTCACTGGCTGCCTAGCTAGAGGTAAGAGATCAGAATGCAGGAGAATAATTACTGAGTTCTCTTCTGACTGAGATTTGCAGGAATGCTCTGCTGGCCTGGGCGTGAGGAGGTTGGAGGAGGATGCACTCGGGGGCGCTGTGCACCCCGTGGGGCTGTGCCTGGAGCTGGAACCTTACCCCTGAAGAGCAGTTATTCAGAGATCAGGTACCCTGTATTCTTCTTCCTAGTGTCTGGGTAGAATTTTTTTTTAGTATCTCCAAGCAAGCAGGGGACATGAAGTTTCTCTGTCTGCTTATATCTAATTAACGTTCAGTGAGTCTCTGGCTATTTAAAATAGGGAAATAATGCATATTTATTCACACATGCTTTGAGATCTGTGGATAAAAATGCTATATTACTACTAACCACAATGAATGCACATACTTTAAATATAATTATCAATTACCAGCTACCACCTGTTGAGATAACTAACTACAGTGCCTTTAAACACCATCCTTCCAAATTTTAGAATTGGAAACATTTTTCAGTGTTATGGGCGCTATATTCAGCCAATTCATTAAAGAAATTCTTTGTTACTCTTATTATGACTTACGTATCAGCAAGAGAAATGGAAATTAAGCTACATGAATTTCTAAAATGCCTGAGGACCTATAGTTAGGGTCTGATCTTACAAAGTCATCTTTCAAAACTCTTTTAAGATGCACGTAATGGCATCTATATAGTCTAAGGTCGTATTGCTGCATTTTAAAAGCAAAATTTTGCCCTCTTGGCAAATCAAATATTAAATGGTTAAGACGCATGCAAAGTAAGGTGCAGTTTTATAAATACAAAGCCCCTTGTGCAAATCAGTTCATAAACCACGCATAAATAGAAGGTATTATGTTACTCTTTCACACTTGGGACCATAGATTGCAGCTAAAAACCATAAGACGCTGCTTATAGATGGGCAATTATTACAGGGTTTTTATTCTTCAAAAGCTATTAACATTTTTATAGCATAAGCAAAGTTATTACAAACAACCTCTAAAATGTGAAGAATGATTTTCCTGAAACTCTTCCCAAACCCTCGCTTCAACATAAGGCACTGTATTTGTTTACTGAAAAGGGGGGTGGGGAAAGTAAGTAGGTTAAATCTGAGATAAAAAGGCTGCTGGCGTCATGTCAAGGAAGTCTCAATGAAACTCCAGTGAGCTGTTCCCCACAGCATATTTTTGAAGTGCAAGGAAACAGAATAGAAAGCAAACCTACTTGGGTTTTCAAGGCATCGTCAACATTATTAAAAATTTATTTACACAAACTGACCCAATGGAGTCACCGGTCTCCAAGCCGGTAGGAGCTTCGGGCAGTCAGGACCTCGTACCAGCCCACCTGAGGGCAGCTTGGCAGTGACCTCTGGGACGTGGCCCACCGGGGCACGCCTGTCCCACAACACTTGAAGCTTCTACATGACAAAGGAGAAGGTATCGGTGCCTACCTGCTGAAGCCAACAAAGGCATTTCATCTCACGGCACAAGACAGAGGTAGAAATCCCACTATTATGCTAGGAGAGAAGGAGGAATTTCTGAAATCTGCTCCTGAGCCTCCAAAAGCTTGATAGTTCACCCTAAAAGATGTATCTGTGAGTATAAGAATACATTCTCTACGCATTCTTAATGAATTTTCTCGACGCCGTGTTGTCACAAAGTGAAGAGACACCTGATAACTAGATAATTTATCTATGTAAGACACCAATTAGCAGTGACAAGGCTGACTCCGTTTCTCACGCTCATCTTTGAACCAGGAGGCGCTGGCATGTAGTTGCAGAGGCACCGGGAGAGAAATCAATAGGGCGGGAATGTGAAGGGAGAGAGCTATTCTTAAAGACTCGGTGGTCCAATTTCCAAGATGCAGCCCCTGAGTTACAGAGTGTAGAGCTGCAATGGGTCTTAAATAATATCATGTCCACCTTCAGTGTATTCATAAGCAAACGTAAAGGCAGCGCTGAAGAGTCAAGCGATTCGCTCAGAGTTTAGAAGGCGCCTCTTTGCTATTCCGCCCATTCTCACGGAATACCGACACACCCGCCTTACCCTTAATATGCTTTCCTTTAAGGAAGATTTCAAAAGCCCTGGACCTTGGGGCTAGGGTATCAAGAAAAAGGTAGATTTAAAAGTGCTGAAAGGAATTTTCTACTGGGATAGGAGTGGTTTGGTTGCAAGGCTTTATTTTTCTTTGCCCTGAAGCCACAAACAAAGGGATAGTTTGAAAGGACAACAGAATGAAGAAGAAAATCCACAAAATTGCACACAGACACAAAGAAAGCAGTAGACTGGAGGTAGTCTTCTAAGTCCCCAGTTTCACAGAAACCATTGCTTCTCACTCGGAGATCAGGTGCTCAGGGTGGGCCCTAGAGCGATCACTGACACCAAAGATTCAGGAACGATTATGGAGATGTAACTGTGAGGCCAACAGTGGCCACACTGCCACTCCACTGAGAGTGGACACTGGCCAATAACCAAGGTGTTATTGTCATCAGAGGTGATCACTGTCATCAGAGAAGGGCCTGCAGTATTGTGGGGCCATGAAGTCAATGGGACCCTGTGATCATGTGACCACAAGTGGGCCTTCAGGGTAGCAGGACAATGTAGACCTACACTCACCGATGGGAAAGTACCACCGGGAGAAACCAGAGAGGAATGCGTTGCCCACTCTACGAGGCCCCAGGAGAGAAATCAAGTTCACTAGATGCAAAGGGGGTTAAGTTTAAAGAAAAAAATTACTTCACCCCTATTCCATGGACAGAAGCATCTACTGCTTGAGTCCTCTTATGAATAACTGAATTTACCAAATTCAAAGGGACAGAGACTCTTAGAAGATGAAAGAATAGGGGCACCTGGGTGGCTCAGTCGGTGAAGTCCAACTTCCGCTCAGGGTATGATCTCACGGTTCGCGAGTTTGAGCCCCACACTGGGCTCTCTGCTGTCAGCACAGAGCCTGCCTCAGATTCTCACTCCTCCCCCCCACCCCCACGCCCCTCCCCTGCTTGTGCTCTCTCTCTATCTCTCAAAAATAAATAAGCATTTAAAAAACAGTCTGTTCTTGATATCTGCCTCTTTCTCTTAAAAAAAAAAAAAAGAAGATAAGTAGAAAGGGTCGGTTGAGACACAACGTTTTAAGCTGCCATTACGTAACTGCCATCAAATCCTAGTGACTCTTGCAGGGACACATTATGACTGAAGACAGTACCCAGTCAGAGCAGTAGAGCAATCCAACATGGAACCGAGGTGGAGGGTGGCTCAGCCTCTCCATCCTTTGGCCGTCAAATAGGCCTTGGTGATTTTCAAGATTCATAGCTGACTTGTATATGATGTAGTTCCTTACCACATACCTCAGCTTGCTCACAACTGGCTTGATTCCAGTTTATTTTAGTCTTATTTTCATTTTTCTCAATACCTTTGTTCTTGAAGAACCACGATGAAGAAGCCTATCTGGGCATTGTTGAAATGGAAACTCATTGAATGCCATTAGTCATCTTTCTTGTCCAGTTTTGGTGTCTAGATTGAGGCAATCAGGAATAAAATAGATCTCCTGCCCTTGGACTCATGTTTCCTTCAGGACTGGCTTGCCCTGGATTTCTTTTGGGAGCAAAGGCTCCCAGGAACTTTGCCCTATTAGCTGCCACCTTCTCTACTCTTCCAATTTCCTATCTCTTGGGCTGGCTACGGAGAAGGACACCCTACCCAGGTTTCCTGTCTTTGCTGTCTCTGAAAATATGCACACAGGCCTTTTTCATGTAGGCTCTGTACTCGCCAAGAAGGAAATGGATGGAATAACAAAACTCAAATACAAGAAGTTATAAAGTTTCTAGCAAAATACGCAGGGCACTTGTCCTTGATCTAGATGTCCTGATGATTCCTTTCTTACATGATAGTTCAAGGTCTCTGTTAAATGATGCCTGTTACTAAGCTGAGCAGCTTAGCTCTGTACAATGGATTTAAAAGAGCCATTGCTGCAATCTAGCAAATTCTGATCCCTGAGAGACCCTGCGTCCTGACCTTCCCTCCATTCACGGCCCACCCCTTTGTCAGACTCATGGGCGTCTTAGATAAGAAAGCCATTCTCTTTCTTCGCCCCAAAAGCTTTTCCTCATGGGGTACAAGCAGCAGATACCTTACGCCTCCCGAGTTGGCCCTTTTAAATCCCACGATTGTCCATGGTCCCTCTTTGTGGAGGAAGGTCTTTCTGTGAACACAGAACATTCTGTGTTCATCTCCATGTGTCTACTCTACTCTCCATTGACTTCCTCATGGTTCCGGCCGCAGGAGGTCCTAACTACTCCGTACAGCGTAGAGAGTCAGTTTCTTATCTGCCACCTGATTTACCTTTGGAGCGTTCAGTACCCGTTACTCCGGCAGGTTCTCTCTCTCAGTGAAGCTTGGCTGTTCTGTCTGTGGTCCCCCGTGAACACCGCGAGCACTCCATTCTCAAAGCAAACCTCCCGGGGCCTCATGCCCCCAGCTAACATCATGGCGTCCAGAGACCAAGGGCCCATCTCACCTCCCCACGACACTCCTCTCTTCCATGTTTAGAAATCCCTATCTCTGTGATGAATCCAAATGATACCTGTTCTCAGGGGCCATTTCAAAGCTTAAAAGCTAGACGTACCCTGAGATGGAAAACGACAATAATTGCTGTCACGTACGAAGTGCGCAAACAGGTTGTGCCAGGCGCCGAGTTACACGATTTTCAGAGGTTTTTCTGTTTCGTTTTGTTTTTTCCCCCTTGAATCCGCAACAAGAACCTACAAGATGGGATCTGCAACTCCATCTCTAGGTGAAGGAGTCGGGAGAGAGGTGAAATACCTTGCGGAGATCTGACCAGTAAGGAGATCTGACTTCAAAGCTAATGTTCTTAATGTTGGTGCTCCACTGCCTTCCTGAAGAAACACAAAAAGCCCAGCAGGATGTGGGTTATGACGGTCTGTACATACACTTCCTAACATTTCCCTCCGTCTCACCTGCGGCCAAGAAGCGGTTTGTTTATACGTCCAATTTTACCACGTAAAAACTTTCATACGTATGGGCGCGTGAAAACAGTTTTAAGATTCGCACATAAAATGTAAACGTGAACACACACAATTTTCGCCCCTGAAAGCAGAGGATTATTTCACCGGGAGGACTACCCAGGCTAGAATGTTCCAGGCTACAAGGTACATAAATAACTGTTACACAGTTCATGCCAAGAAAAGAATGTTTTCCTATTGGAGAATTGCAGACAGAAACGGAGGGTCTGGAAACTCTCCCTGGTAAAACAAGCAAGGTAGGAGTTCCCGTTCCCTACGTTGTCTAATTTTGCAGCTTTTATTCTGACTCAAGAGAATATTCAGCAAGAAAAAGAACAGATCTACTCTTTCAAGGGCCCCGTATGTCTATCAGAAATAAAAACTGGGAGAAGAGCTTGCCTCATATTTCAATTAAAATATTAAAGAAATTTATCCAGAGATAACTTAAAATCTTTTAGAAAGCAGCTTGATTTGTGAGTTAATAATATACATTGTGGGGTACATAAAGTAAGTCACGCTATAATCATTTTTCAGCAAAAATTCTCTCAAGTTTTGGATTCGAAAAGAGGATCATCTTGGAAGGACGTTTTAACCATCTTTCTCCCATTGCCTCCAGTCAAGTGCAGTCACAACAGATCACTTTAATTGGATTGAAATGATGTGTTGGACATTCTGTTGCTTATCTTAACACACGGAGGGCGATCCCTCGGCTGCCAAGTGGTATCGAATAGTACTAATAATTCACCTGTCAATTCAATTTCTGGTTTTTTACTAATCTATCTCCATTTGTGGTAGTGTCCTATGTGCTTACATTCACACACACATCCCCAAACACACGCTCTCAATATTCTAGAAACACCCAGCGCAAAGGGTGACTAGGACGATTTATTCATGGCACTTCACCTCTGGGCCTCATGTTCCTATTTATATCAGGGAGAGAATACTTGCTAATTTCTTAAAAGGCTTTTTTGTTTTTCGGAACAAATGGGATCACGGCAGGTGTGTTAAAGCATGTTGTAAACTGCACAGTGGAAGCATGTAATAAAACACATACGTTTATTATTATTATTATTATTATTATTATTATCATCCAGCTGATTCCACTGCTATTTTCTTTTTTTTAAATGCTTATTTATATTTGAGAGAGAGACAGAGTGAGAGTGGGAGAGGGACAGAGAGAGAGGGAGACACAGAATCCGAAGCAGGCTCCGGGCTCCGAGCTGTCAGCACAGAGCCCGACACGAGGCTCGAACCCACCAACTGCAAGATCGTGACCTGAGCCGAAGTCGAGTGCTTACCCCGCTGAGACATCCAGGCGCCCCTCCACTGCTGTTTTCAATGCCAGCATAGCCAGTGCAGGCAAGTGTCACTACGCAGAGTATATAATTTTAAAAATCTATGACCTATTTTGTTAAACTTTAAACCTAGTACTGATTTTAGGCATACAGTTTCTTTTTGAGAAGAAAAGGTGTGATTTACTGTGGCAGAGTAGACAGGGGTAAACCCATAGGCTGGCAGGAAAAGGGATATTCACGGGGATTAACTTGTTTTTGCCAAAGCAAGGAAGGCATTGTACTCTCTGTCTCATTTTTCCCTAGTATTCTCTCATAGGTATTCATTCCATTCTTTTCACTGTCTCTCTCTCCCCTGTCTATTGGCAAGGTGCTGAATGCATGGAAACACTGTTCAGATCATCAAAATCCCCTTCCCATTTCTGGAGCCCGAGTGGCTTTAGGTCAGCCGCTGGGGTGAGGTCCAGAAGATGAACAATGTTTGACCCTCTCTCCAAAGGCTATTCCAGAAGATTTCCCAGGGGTGAGCTTGTGGCCGCTGTGGGCTATACCAGGAGCAGGCTGGTGTAATCGTGACTCACGGCCAACCCAAACCCATGCTTTCATGTGAGGAGATTTCTTCAGAGCGGATATAGAATTGTAGAAGACCTTCCCCCCCATCCCATTGTAAAGTAAAGTATCTGAATAAAAAAAGTAAAGAGCTAAAAGTCAGAAACAATGGGGAAAAAAAAACCAGAAGAAAAATTGTTGATAAGTGTAAAATATGTAACCTGCCCCTGAAAATAAAAGCTCATCGTGTCATGTGATTTTTTTTTTCTCTTTAGAGGAAACAAGCCAGCTTTGCAATGATAAAATGCTACGCAGGTACAATACTAGGTTCCTTTACCCATTCTTTGGAGAATAGGTCTACTCACAACTTGTATAAACACATTTCCCCATACTTCTAAATAGACATGACTGGGAAGGAAAAAACAAACCAATACGCAAAATACATAACTGTGCATGCACACACACATACAGCACACGCACACACTGACCCATTTCCTAGATAGGAGTTTTGTTGTTTTCAAATGTGGGGAAGAAGGAGTTAAGGGGGTTTGCTGATTTGCTGATAGCATCTGTGCAGATAATTTTGTACATTTCAATGAGTTTTAAAGACCTCCATGCTTCACTGGCTATTGTTAAAAACATACTGAATTGGTTATGACAACCTGTGGGTTAGTTACCACCACAGTCTAAAAATTGGGAAATTCAGTTTAGAAATTTGATCAATATTCATGCCATCTCACATCATAATTCAATTGGCAAAAATGCAGTAAAAAACTCCCCAGGGCAATCTTGAAGAACAACTTACATTCTGGTGGTTTAACATGTGTAAACCTCCTGCTTGGAATCACTGATGGGGGTTGATGGAAGCCTTGAACTTTAACAAGGGCTTCTAGGTGATTTGATTGAGGGGTTAACTGTGATAGAACAGAAATGAGCAAATTAAAATGAATATGCCACGGCAAAAACTCAAGATGCTTTAAAAAAAAAAAAAAAAAAAAAAACCTCTCCAGGAGAACTCTCCCCAAAAAGCATAAAGAACTGTCAAAATAGGATCTTGCTTAAAATGCAAAAGGTATTTTCAAAGCGAGGATGACATTTGCATACAATATGTGCTGAAGACTGATATGCCGAAAATGTCTTACTTGTAGATTGAGTCTATACGACATCAAATGCCAGGATATTAAAAAAAAAGGGGGGGGGGTTCAAATTTTAGATTTAAAAATATTTCTTGATCTCTTTCTCTAATTAAACACTTACCTGAATTTTAAATTTCTGCATGGCACCAGGACCCCTGAAAACAGAGTATGTGTATTGAAAGGTGGGTGAACTTGTATTGTTAATTAGACAAGACTCTGAAAGATAGCAGCTAATGTGGTTTCAACTCTTAGGCTGCCAGCATCATTGTGATTTTAGCTCTGGTATTTTTATTCTACAATGTTCTCCCATGTGGCCCACCACCAGCTTTTGGGTTGTGGCCACCTTACATCAATCCCTAGATCATCTCTTCATCTGGGGACAGCAGCGACGGTGCTAAGGTCACTCTTCTAAAGTTCAATTTCAATAAAGTTTCTGGTCTTTAAAAAATAAAATGTCATGGCAAATTCTTAACAAGATCAAATATTCTAGTATTATTCACTTGGTTCTCTGAGTTGAAAGCAGCTGACTTTTAGCAGGGGGCTCATGAAGAGAGAATGGCTTGTTTACAGCATGTAACAAAGGCACAGTGTCCCTCCCCCCTACCCCCCTTATTTTCACAAAATCAGTGCAAATGAAATCAAGAACTGTTTAAAAATGTTAACATTTTCCCCCGGCAGTGTAACTGGATTTGAGCTCAGGTATTTAAGCACAGACAGAACAATCACGCCTTTCACCGAGAATTCTGAGTAACCTGACATACACAAATCTTCATTATTTTTGATTAAGGGGAGGGGTAAAACAAAGCTTTGCTAAAAGATTCGCAGCTTGAGAAGCTAAAGCACTATTGCTGTGATGATGCGGGTGGAGAAAATCCACTGGCATTTTTCAAATCAGCAGAGAGGGGTCTTCCTTGGTGTCTTAAGCTAGAACCCAGAACTTGTTCCAAATAACACGTACATAATAATAACTTGCCAAGAACAAAAAGAAGAGATATACCCTTCTTATGACGGCCGTCAAATAGCTGTGCGTTACGGTTTTATATCACACGCCATTCATTACCAGGTACTAAGGAAAACCCCCCAAAAGGGAAAAATTATGGTCTTGGCAAAACACATGAAATATACACTGTGCCTCTGCTAGCTATTAGGTAATTATAAAAAGATCATGTAATGTAATCATAAAGTTGCTATTTTTACCTAAGCTTTCGACTAGTAGGTGAATATTTCTACCTGTCAAGTGATCTCTGGCTAGCAGGTGGCACGAACCTTCTCCCGTGCTGTTTACTACCAATCTGTGGTGACACGGGCTCCAGTCCGGTCCACCCACTTTGGGACACTGCTTGGACTGACAGTCCACTGAACAATCCCACAGGAGGTTGTGGGAAGAATAAAAGGGTGAGAAAAAGGTCCAGCTGTCAGGGCCCTCGAGGGTTCAACACTAGAGAGCTGAGGCCAGTCACTGCCCACCCTTGTCAAGCAGGTTTTTTACAAGCCACCAAAACGGAAGATGTTCCTAAGGGGCCAGACAGAAGCCATACTCGTTTTCATTCCATACGGCCAAATTTAAAGTTGAGTTGTACACATGTTTTCCCCAAAATGGAAAACCCAGGACATTCAGAGACATATGAAGGATTCCATCTACAAAAACCCTTGACAAATAAAAAATGATTTTCCAAATCAGAGATTTCTTTCTCATTCTTTTTTTTTTTTTAGCAGAGTGAGCAGACTTAACCATTAGACTGACTGACAGCGAAAGTTGCTAAATGTCAATTTGCATGAGTTTGCAATGTAAACCGAAACAATTATTTTAAACCATCACTTGGATATTTTAAGACTGGATTTTAAAGAAGCAGACTCATTATATGTTTTCTTAGGTTGGATTTTAACTTACCACTATTCTAAGCGTTCAGATTTTAACTCAAAATATGTGATTTTAAGCAAACGTATTTGTTGACAATATTCAAACTAATAGAAATGAAATCTTCATTTTCAAGGGCTTAGTTCCTATTCAGAATTTATCAGAGTTTTTAAGAAATACAGTCCCAGCTGGGGCGCCTGGGTGGCTCAGTCGGTTAAGCATCCGACTTCGGGCTCAGCTCACGATCTCACAGTTCGTGAGTTCGAGCCCCGCATCGGGCTCTGTGCTGACAGCTCAGAGCCTGGAGCCTGTTTCAGATTCTGTGTCTCCCTCTCTCTGACCCTCCCCCGTTCATGCTCTGTCTCTCTCTGTCTCAAAAATAAATAAACGTTAAAAAAAAAAAAAAAGAAATACAGTGCCAGATGGGGTGCCTGGGTGGCTTCATCAATTAAAACGTCTGACTCTTGATTTTGGCTTAGGTCATAATTTCACAGTTGTGAGATCGAGTCCCATGTCAGGCTCCACACTGAGTGTGGAATCTGCCTAAGATTCTCTCTCTCCCTCTCTCCCTCCCCCTCCCCCACTCATCCTCTCTCTAGCTCTCAAAAAAAAAAGAGAAAGAAAGAAAAGAAAAAGAAGCACAGTGCCGGATATTAAATATGTGGGCACAAAATGAATTTTAACATGATTTTTGATCACTTTTTATTAATATCAATATACCTGAGCACTAATGAAAACACTTATACTGCCAAATTTTCGTGACTTCTTTTCTTCTTATGCATTATGTTTGCAAATATATTAGGCGCTCCCTCCGTGTATTTAGCAATTAAATATAGGGAAGGGTTAAATTATCATTCACTAATTAGGTTTTGTATCATGAAACTGCCCACAACTGAACATTTTTTGACCTACCAAAATGGCACTCTCATATGGCTTAATATAATTTGGTAGAAAGTTATGTTTAAGCAGTAAAGTTGTGGGTTTTGAAGTCACTTACTGCATGACCTCTCTAAGCCTCACTTCCTGTTTAATAGAGTTGATGATACCTGCTCATCGGGCTCATTAGGCAATTTAAATGAGATAATGCATGAATTTGGACAATGACTAACACCAAGTAAGCTACCACAAATTACTGCAAAAACTTGAAGAGCAATAGTAGACAATACAACACATTGAATCATAATTATTGTTAAAATATCTTTAAAGGATTAACAGGTTCACCCAAACACAAAACACATCCTTCCTTCCACATGGCCAAGATGACAGCTGTAATGATATGAAACGCTCAGGCTGTCTTCTCTCACCATTGCATGGAGGTAGGACAGAGTGATGGTTCAAAACAGTCTGGGGTCAGATACATTTGGACTGGGGACCCTGTTGTGCTGCTTCCAACCTATGTGACTTGGGGCAGCTAACTTGAGCGTCCATAAAATAGGACTTACCACACATAAGAAAACGCACCTAAAGAACTTACAACATTGCCTGCCATAAAAAAAAAAAAAAAAAAAAGTACTAAATAAATGTTACCTGTCTACCCAAGTCATTTTTTAGTGGCTGAATTCCAAG
This sequence comes from Panthera tigris, assembly GCF_018350195.1. Lineage (NCBI taxonomy): Eukaryota > Metazoa > Chordata > Mammalia > Carnivora > Felidae > Panthera > Panthera tigris. The sequence goes on along the minus strand of NC_056663.1, from coordinate 13,477,523 downwards.
AAAACGATTTTACCTTCACTGATATGCTGTCCAAATTTAATTGAAATCTTTATTTTTCTTAGGCAGCATGTCTTTCTCTTTATGGGAAGGTTTAATACCTGTAATATTATTAGTCAATTTCTTCCACAAAGATATAAAGAATAATTCAAAAGGGAAATCCCGTGTAATATCACAAAATAGTAGTAGTTATAAGTACCCGGGTTCAAAGCACACAAATCGGACCAGACTGTCCAGATCCAAGGCTCAATTCTACTTCGTTTGGCTCTGTGACCTTAGGCAAACTATGTAATATCTCTGTGCCTCAGATTCCCCATCTGTCAGTGGGTATAGGAATGCCATCCACATCATAAAAGCATTGATACATTGTATATATACATACATACCACATCTTCTTTATCCATTCATCTACCCATGGACACTTGGGCTGCTTCCCTAATTGGACTATTGTACATAATGCTATAGTAAACATGGGGGGACGTATATCCCTTTGAATTAGTGTTTTTGTATTTTGGGGGTAAACACTCCGTAGTGTGATTACTAGCTCATAGGATAGTTCTATTTTTAACTTTTTGAGAAGCCTCCATACTGTTTTTCACAGTGTTTACACAACTTTGCATTCCCACCAACAGTGCACAAGGGTTCCTTTTTCTCCCCATCCTCACCAACACTTGTTTCTTGTGGTGTTGATTGTAGCCATTTTGACAGGTGTGAGGTGATCTCGGCCATAAAAAAGAATGAAATCTTGTCATTTGAAACAACATGGATGGAGCAGAGAGTATTATGCGAAGCAAAATGAGTCAGTCAGAGAAAGACAGAGACCATACGATTTCACTCACATGTGGAATTTAAGAAAAAAAACAACTGAACACAGAAGAAAAGAGAGAGAGAGAAAGACAAACCAAGAAACAAACTCTTAACTACAGAGTCTGAACAAACTGATGGTTATCAGGGGGAAGTTCGTGGGGGGATGGGGGAACAGAGGATGGCAATTCAGGAGGGCACTTGTTGTGATGACACCCGGGCACCGGGTGACATCTGGAATCATTGCATCACCATATTGTACACCTGAAAGTAATATAACACTCTGTTAACTATACTGGATTTAAAACCAAAAACAAGGGACGCCTGGGTGGCTCAGTCGGTTAAGCGTCCGACTTCAGCTCAAGTCACGATCTCGCGGTCCGTGAGTTCGAGCCCCGCGTCGGGCTCTGGGCTGATGGCTCGGAGCCTGGAGCCTGCTTCCGATTCCGTGTCTCCCTCTCTCTCTGCCCCTCCCCCGTTCATGCTCTGTCTCTCTCTCAAAAATAAATAAACGTTAAAAAAAAATAAAACCAAAAACAATAAAAAATTATAAAAAAAAAATAAAAGACTTAACCCATATAAAGTGTTTAGGACAAGTACCTGACACACAGCATCCAATGAATGTTATTCTTATAGTTACTAGTTAGGCAAGTGCTCATTAAATAGTTTTCTTTAAAAATACTCAAACACCATAATCATATCTAATATATACTTTGGATATTTTGATCTTAAATGGGGGATCACACACAGGCCACCATTTCTGCTGTGACAACGCTACTCAGATAATCACTTTGGCAAAAAGTCATGAGTAGAAATGATGGTGGAATAAAAAAAAAAAATGTACTTACACATTGATTTTGGTATTTACCCATGAAACGATTGGAGTCACACCCATTTTCATTCTGTAAACACTCTGGTTACAAAGATGGTCACTAGAGTTCTTTAGAGGAACGCAGAACGTTTTTCGAGAAAAGCCCTGAATCATTTACAGGATTCATAACACGAAAGCATTGGTCTGCAAACAGGGGCTAAATGCTATTACCAGGAATCATCACTCGGTTCAACATATTGAACACCAACAACATGCCAGAAATAATGTTAGGAGCTGGGAATTCAATGGTAATTAAGAAAGATATGGTCTAGGGATGCCAGGGGGATTCCATCAGTTAAGCATCTGATTCTTGGTTTCGGTTCAGGTCACGATCTCACAGTTCATGACTGTGAGGTGACAGCGTGGAGCCTACTTGGGATTTTCTCTCTCTCTCTCTCTCTCTCTCTCTCTCTCTCTCTCTCTCTCTCTCTCTCTGTCCCTCTGCTGTTTACATGCTTTTCTCTATCTCTCTCAAAATAAATAAATAAACTTAAAAGAAATGAAGATATGGTCTACTCTCAGAGAGTTTCCAGTAAATATTTTTTGTTACAACAACATTCCTATCAATGTATACCCCCTTCTTTCAAAGGGAATGAGGCCCATTTCTACAAAATCTTTACTTTTCCCATTCAGATACCAATGATGAGGGAGGCAGATTAGCCAAACTGACAGGGTATTATATACACCAGACTGTAACTGATGCCTGGATGATATACACTGTTCAAGATGGCCATGGGTATGAAGGACAGCACATCAGACCATGACTCTTTTGACGGATGCAGCAGACCTGCAAGGACAGGTGGGGAGGTCAGGTGAGAAAGGAATAAGCCAGAGTTAGGCCACACTACCTTGAAGGCAACTGTGCATTCACCTGGTAACCTCTAGGTACCTCTTACACACGCGCAGCAACTTGAACCCCAAAGGAAGCTGCCAGGACGTCTGGCGTCAGGAATATTTCTGTCTCCTTTGTGGATGCAGTCAGACCTAGCTGGAAACCGCACATTTTGAAGCCTGTGTGCTGGCAATCATTTCTGGTTGGCAAATACAAGGACAGATACACAGCAGAATTCCCACTGTTTTGTAACGATTACATGCAGATTGTTCACTAGCCGTTGGAGAAATCAACTCGGAAAAACAGAACAAAACAACACAAAGAAAAAGGGATATTCAGCAGAGAATAGGAAATCCTCCCTAGACTCTGAGACCACCCAGAGGGTAGAGAGGGACGGACCAGTATCCTTTTTTCCAGCCCTGGCTTTCCTTCCCTCAGTCACCATTAGACGTTCATTTCCAATTAATGTTTCATTACTTCCAAAAGGGAATTTTAACTGGAGACAGTAGAGCCCTAATCTGAGAAAGGTATCTAGAGATCCATGGAATCTGAGACCTGATTTCATGTCAGAAGAGAAACTCACGGAAATAGCATCACTTGCCTTCAAAGATAACTCTGTTGACGTACTTGAGGTATGAATGGAAAAGGCTGAGCGTGGACTGCAATCCCCCCAAATGCAAAGAAAGGCTTGTTGCCACTTTTTGTGTGCCTTAGGCGCATAGACCTTACAGATTTCCGTGGCCCTCCCCTCTACACACAACCGGGATTCGAACTTTCTGTCCTTGACTGCTACTATTATAAACAGACAATGTAAAGATCTTTACCGTACATTTTGATTGGCTTAGGAAGCTGGGAAACTCTTTCTTCTTCTCTTTTTATTCCTAGACGTGGCAAAAAGTACCCTTTTCAAGCAGAACGACGACACACGGCTGACTCAACAGAACGCCTCTCTCTGACCTCAGCGGCATCTTTTCTTAACAACCAGAGAGAGAAGTGGTCATTGAGTCCGTGAACATGGGTGTCACCACAACTCCGCTCTAACTGCCTCATTCTGGAGGCATATTTTCTTTCTTTCATTAATAAGGATTGAGTCCATCACTCGCACAACACTTTCCCTTTAATTACATTCGGTCTGAGGAGTCCACTAGACTAACTGCTTGTCCTCGTCCACTACGAAAACTCTTGGAAATACCATTTACAACCGTGCTGCCCGGTGACAGGGCCGGCTCTCTCAGCACCTCACACCCACTGTAGCTCAGAGCATTTCTTCGGAAGCTTCTGGTATGTTCTTTTACTGCAGAGTTTCACGCCTGCAATCATGACAAATGATTATGGTCTTGCACACACCTTCCTTATCTCTGGCTGGAATTTCATTTGCGTGCCATGATTTAGTTAAAGGGTGATATAACAGACAATTAATGTATTTGTTTTGGTCCCAAGAATGTGGATAAATTAGGAAAATCTACACTGCGTTCTGTACGTAGCGATAACATCTAGCCTGCTCTAACTCTACAGATGAATTTAATTGTAAGAAAGACTGCCCTTTGGTCATAAAATATTATTATGTTAACCACATAATCGCTGTCAAAAGTTGTCAAAATGTAAGTGTGTTATTTACGTCATTTCTGCTAAACCTTGTAAAAATTTGGGGGGGGGGATGACCAAGACTTCACGTGGAGGGTTTTTAAAATTAACATGATAAGTAAAATGCAAGCTCCTGAAATGAAGGTTAATTATGAGCATCCAAAAACAGAGTACTAAATGCATATTTTTGATCCAGAAGGGAAGGTAATTACGTCTTCACGTCTTAAGCCATGATATCCATTCAACTTCTCAGATTTACAAAGGCTGTAGCTAAAGTACAGATCAGATGTCAGGCCAACACAACCTCCTGGTTCTGTTACAGTTACATTTATTTCCCTTTCTTGAAGATCACAAAGTAAGCGCATAGTTAAGAAACACTAGGGGTCGAGAAACTAGAATTTTATCTCTTATTTCCAACAAGTGATGTATTATGCTTCCCTAATACATTCACATTTTCATGTAGATTTAAACCCTAGTTACCTAATCTGCACATATTTCTTCCTCTCATTTAAGAAAAGCTGCATTTCTTATCTCTAGACAATAGCCAAAAAATATAGACTAATTTTTAAATTCGATTATCGCGGTGGGGTTTGTTTGTTGCTTAGAATTTTGGGCATGTAAATGGAGTTTAAGAAGCAGTGTTTCCATTACTGAGATGACATTAAATATGCCTTCATATGGATTGTGCTGTATCCTAATGAGACATTCACAAGCAGCTCTCAAAAGGCAATAAATCACCATTGTATTGAATTGAATGGTGATAATAATTAAGCACATTCAAAACGACCATGTTTGTTATGAGTTATGGGAAGGCTGTCTTAATTCCTTTACACCTTTTCGGGGATAACAGCTTTATTCCGAAGATAAAAATAGTTGTAACCAAATCTTTACCAGTGTGATTAGGAAAAAGGATGAGTACGTCGCTAAGGAATGTATTAGTGGGTGGCATGGTAATTCACGTAATTTTTTGTTTTCAGAATTGCTTTTTGCCCCATGTTTCATCACTTATATGTAACATCTGAACTGACTCATAGGTTATATGATATTCTGAAATATGGTGCAACTATAAGACTAAATGCTCTCTGCTTTATTCAATTACTTAATAAGTTCTCAGACGTTCTTTAGAAGCTTAACAGAATATCCACTTATAATAGGACCGCCAATTACAGGGAAGACCTGGTTTTCCTGAGGTACGAAACAGTCCTCCAACTCAACGCACAGACAAGTGCTTTTAACTGCTAATCAATGTGAAAAATCCTCCTGTGGAATATGCTAGCATGCTTAAAATCTGTAACGCCCAGCAAAAATACGAGGAACAGTACAATGGACAGGGTGTTGATACTCATGATGTGGTCTCAACGTCAGCCTTCCTTTACTCTTTGAATAAAGAAAAAAAACTGCCTCCTATTGTCCATGCCGCACCGAACCTCTTTGGCGTTTTTAGTCACCCGAGACGACGGTACAGAACACCTATTTGTGACTGGTGGTCGTCTGCACCACTGGTTCTATCTTTGGGAACGTCAAAATTGATTTTCTTCCGCTTGTCACACGAAAATCTCAGCTCTGTCCTTTCTGTTACACTCTCAAAGAGTTCAGGGGTGTGGGGATCAAAGGATTACGAAGCCGCAGCTTTAAGGGAAGCAAGCAGCATGAGAAGACTTTCCGGAGGCAGTTCTGAGCATTTTATGTAAGCAATCTATTTCAGCTTCAGAGGAGGCACTGGCTAAGTGGGTGAACCACATGTAAAGTGCTCACTTGACATAAGTTTTTTTTTTTTTTAAAGTAGTTGAGAGAAAGACGGCCTCTGACGGCTGACCTTTTATGATTAGCCAGAGCCCTGAGTACTTGAACAGAGGTGGTCAACAGGCACCTGCAGGGCCTCTGGCGCGTTCGTAGCTGTTGGTGCAATATTTGTGGCTGAGCTGCTCTCCTTCAAGCTGTTTGTTCCGCTCGCTGCCTGATGCTCTGGGTATCTGATTTCTATCTTGGGAAAAAGCGTGGGAGCCATGCGGGGGTCAGGCCTGGACTTCAACTGCAAAGGAGCACATCACTGCATCCGCCCAGGGAGCCAGGCACAAATCAGTATTAGCCTTGGCTTCGCTTGAAAAATGTGCAGAAGTTTAATAAACTGCATGAAAGAGATAAGGAAATCCCATGCATTTGTATCTCTCCTTCCATATCTTAAAGTCTAATAATGACCATAGCAATTGAGAGAGAGGTATGAAGTTTAGTTAACTGCACACCTTAATTTAATAAATAAATGTTAGAACAGCCATATGCTGTTTTTCATACATGTTAGGCTCTATGCTACATGCTTTACATACAATAACTCATTTAATCCTGGCAACAAGCCTTTCAGTGATCGTTCTAGCTCCAATTTCCAGGTGGATAAACTGAGGCCCTGCAAGGACTAAGGAATTTGTGCAAAGTCACATCATAAGTAAAGAACCCACTTTCAGGGGCGCCTGGGTGGCTCAGTTGGTTAAGAGTCCGACTTTGGCTCAGGTCATGATCTCACAGTTCGTGGGTTCGAGCCCCGTGTCGGACTCTCTGGCGACAGCTCGGAGCCTGGAGCCTGCTTCGAATTCTGTGTCTCCTTCTCTCTCTGCCCCTCCCTCCCTCATGCTCTGTCTCTCTCTGTCTCAAAAATAAATAGAACATTAAAAAAAAATTATAAAAAAAAAAGAACCCACTTTCAAAGAATTAAAATCAACAAATAAATGTATTTGAAATACAATGAACTTTCTTGGGTAAATCAGAAAGCCTTTCGGTAGTACACATTATGTCTGCCTCATCATGATGAAATTAAATATTTTCAGCATTGCAAAAAAAGTTAATTTTAGCACAAGTTCTCGATGCAAGCATTCTGGATCTTTTAAAAAATTAATATCCTGAATTATTTCATAATGGTTTTTTGTACAGGTGACAGTAGATTTAATTTCTGAGTAATCTACCAAGCCTTAAGTGGTTAACATTGGGGGTTTATTTTCATATACACATCAATTTTCTTTTCAAATTCAGTTTCAGAATATAGCCTATATTTTAGATATATTTCTGTACATAATTAAGCAATTTTCAGACAGAAAAGGAAGACACTGCATAAATATAAGACATACTGTAGTGGTTAATATTTAATTATGGCATAATTAATCATAGAAGCTCATATGAGTCTAATTTATTAATGTTCTCTCCAAAAATGCTGTCTTTGATTTCTACCAGAAAAAAAAATACAAAAGTACAAAAACAATGCATGCGCTACATTTACGCTTCTTGTAAACAAGAGCCACGTCTTCCGTTCACGGGTTCAAACAGTTTTCTGAATGTTCTGTCTACCGTTAAAAAGAATCCTGGTTCCAGTCTTTATTCCAGGGGGAGAAACTCGCTTCTAGCTCCTATGCCTGGGCCCTGTTTGGATGGCATCCTGTCTGAGGATGGGATTCCAAATCCAGAAGAGATTGTGAGTGGCCATGATAATGGAAGGCCAGCGTTGACCGTGGTTTGTCCCATCTGACTCACTGCACTTCACCCACTTAGTGGACGTCACCGAGGAAGTGGATGGCTTAGAGACCCTGCGTGGTGGCACGCCTGTGGTCATGTGCAGTCAAACACAAGAGCAATTGCAGTCAAGCGAGACAAAACAGTCCTTCTCTCGCCAGGAAGGTCGTTCTTTCTTCACTAATCTATGGAGGGGGTGTCCGGATGAGGAGAGAGCATGCATGTAAGGGCATGAGGAGCAAGGGTGGGGGAAAGAGCGAGAAATGCTTGGAACAATAATGAGTGCAGTTTGGGGAGAAGTGGGAGATAAGTTTAGAAACAGAGGCTCTGGTACCAACCGCGTAATAAGGAGTCTTAGCAGGTACCAGAGCCCGATGAACAAAAAGTTTTAGAAAACTACTCTGACAGTGAAACATAAAAATATAATTGCAGAGGGAGAAAACGGAGCAAGGCTTCTTTAAAAAAAAAAAAACAACTGCATACAAACCCATGACATTACAGAAATTAGATCACCCCCAGTGAACATTAATATAAAATAACTATAATCACAACATTATCCAAGGTAAGAAATATAAAATCCTGAAAATAATCGAACAGAATATTTGAAGGACTGGGGTGCCAGACGTGGAATGAGGGAAGAGTGAAGAGTAATCACAATGTTTTCAGGCTTTCAGACGAAAATAACAGGGCAGCAACTGAACACAGAATGGGTTAGGTGGGGAGGGACACCTATCTGGAAGGGACTTTTTTTTTTTTTTTCCAATTTTGGTAAACTGAATTAGAGATAACTGCTCAGAAGCCAAGGTTAATTTTCTGTTGTTTGTTTGGGTTTTTGCTTGCTTGTTTGTTTCTGTTTTTTGGTTGTTGTTGTTGTTTTGTTTCTGTGCAGCTTCTTTTTTTTGCATCTCCGACCACTGAAAATAAGACGTGTTGCAGGTAAGAGACCAGAGCTGAAGTTGCAGACGTGGCTGTCAACCTACAAGGTGAAAGGTGAGGCAGGAGAGCAGGCGTGGCTGGGGTCCGCACAGGTAGGGAAGCCACAAGAGTGATGGGGGCAGGTGAAGTATGCAGAGGCGGGCAGCCCCACAGTCTGGGGCTGGTGGGAGGGAGAGAAACCTGAAGGAAACAGAAGGATCGAAGACAGAGGACGGGGAAGGAGGCGGGTTAGAATGTTGGGGGGCGACAGCCATGCGGCCACCTCGTGTTCTGTGTGTCTCTGGCAGCCAGGGCATGGAGAGGTCACAGAGCGAGACTCGGGTCAGTTCATTCTACCCCGACTCCTCCCTGGGAGACTTCACTCACCCAGGTCTCATCGACTGAGCAACAGAGATCTGGTCTTGGATCCCACATTCTTTTGAGTACTGCATACACATTGGTAGCCCCAGGGGCAGATATGCCCTGACGTTCAAATGTTCAAATGTTTTCAGATCCCATCTGCTTCTCAGAGCCCTGGACTCTTGCCCTAGGCAGGAGCTGAGGCATCCCCCATCCTCGTAAGCCCAGTCAATACTCCCTTCAAATGGTGTAAGATGCATTTACAAAATGGCTACCGGAGTCTGAAGAAAGCTTCTACAGGACCAGGTAACAGTGCTTTCCAGGACCTCATCCAGCTACACCGTGACAGGAATGAACAAAGGGGAGATGATTGGCTGGGGGAGGGCTCGCCACCAGTGTCAGTGACGTGTAGACGTTTAGGGCAACAAAGACTGAGGATTTGAAGGAGTAGCTTAGTCTAGTTTTGTGTGTAGCTTTGATAGAATGGTGAGGACAAGAACTATACCGGAGAAGAATGTGAAAAGCACATTGGTGGTCGAGGCAATGAACACAGAAGGCACATTTGAAGTGCGTAGCTTTGAATGGGGGGGGGTAACAGGATGGGAGCTGGAGTACAGTAGGGTCACAATCATGTTTGGTTTTTATTTTATTTTATTCTTTTAAAAAATTTTAAATGTTTATTTTTAAGAGAGAGAGAGAGAGAGAGCGCAGAGCAGAGGAGGGGCAGAGAGAGAGGGAGACACAGAATCTGAAGCAGGCTTAAGGCTCTGAGCTGTCAGAGCCCGATGCGGGGCTCGAACCCACAAACCATGAGATCATGACCTGAGCCGAAGTTGGATGCTTAACTGACTGAGCCACCCAGGAGTCCCTCATGTTTGTTTTTTTAAAGAGGGAAGCTGACGTAGCAATATTTTTCTAAATATGTCTCCCCAGGGCAAGGGAAACAAAAGTAAAAATAAACTATTGGGACTACAGCAAAATTAAAAGGTTCTGCACAGCAAAGGAAACAATCAATAACATGAAAAGATAACCTAATGCATGGGAGAGGATATTTCCAAATGACATACCTGATAAAGGGTTAGTATCCAAAATACAAAAGAACTTATACAACTCGACACCACCTAAAAAAAATAATCCAATTAAAATGAGCAGGAGACACGAACATTTCTCCAAACAAGGTATCCAGATGGCCAACAGACACGTGAAAAGATGCTCAACGTCACTAAGCATCAGAGAAATATAAATCAAAACCACAATGAGATATCACCTCGTATCTCTCAGAATGGCTAAAATCAAAAACACAAGAAACAACAAGTGTTGGTGAGGACACAGAGAAAAAGGAACCCTCGTACACGGCCGGTGGGAATGCAAAGTGGTACAGCCACCGTGGAAAGCTGTGGAAATTCCTCAAAAAATTAAAAATGTAAATACCACGTGATCCAGTAGTTCCACTAAGTGGGCATTTACACAAAGAATACAAAAACACTAATTTGAAAAGATAGCTTCGGGGGCACCTGGGTGGCTCGGTCGGTTAAGCGTCCGATTTCGGCTCAGGCCATGATCTCACGGTCCGTGGGTTCGAGCCCCGCGTCGGGCTCTGTGCTGACAGCTCAGAGCCTGGAGCCTGTTTCAGATTCTGTGTCTCCCTCCCTCTGTGACCCTCCCCCGTTCATGCTCTGTCTCTCTCTATCTCAAAAATAAATAAACGTTAAAAAAAAAAAAAGAAAAGAACAAAAAAAGAAAAGATAGCTGCGGCCCTATGTTTATTGCAGCATTATTCACAACAGTCGAATTATGGAAGCAGCCCAAGTGTCTACCGATAGATCAAAGGATAAGGAAGATGTCGTACCTATACACGATGGAATATTACTCAGCCATAAAAAATAATTAAATCTTCCCATTTGTAACAACATAACGGATCTAGAGAGTATAATGCTTAGCGAAACAGGTCAGAGAAACTCAAACGCCGTATGATTACACTCATATGTGGAATTGAAGAAACAGAGCAAACGGACAAAGAAGAAAAAAGAGACAAACCAAAACCAGATTGTTACGTATAGAGAACACCCTGGTGGTTACCGGAGGGGAGGTGGGTGGGGGGCTGGGGGAAATAGGTGAAGGGGATTAAGAGTTCACTGATCGTGATGAGCACTGAATAATGGATAGAATAGTTGAATCACTATACTGTACATCTGAAACTAATATACACTCTATGTCAACTATGCTGGATGTTGTTTTAAAAGGTGGGGCAGGGGGAGCTGAGCCTATTTGAAGGCTGAAAGGGAAAAGTCCATGGAAAGCGCAAGCTGGGTTTCCTAAAGGTAGGGGATATAAACCAAGGTTCCAAGAGCAACAAGGAAAGGTGAAATCAGATGAGCTTGAGCGTGTGCAGTGAGGTCCTACGACCAGCATGATTAATAGACCAATTCAGTGATGAATCACCAGAGAGTCCCAGGACTGCACTCTAAGAAAAAGCACCTCTGGGGTAACTGGGTGGCTCAGCTGGTTGAGCGTCTGACTTTGGCTCGGGTCCTGATCTCACGATTCGGGAGTTCGAGCCCTGCGTCGGGCTTTGTGCTGACAGCACGGAGCTTGGAGCCTGCTCTCCAGTTCTGTGTCTCCCTCTCTTTCTCTGCTCCTCCCCTGCCATGCTCTCTCTCTCTCTCTCTCTCAAAACCAAATAAACATTAAAAAATTAAAAAGAAAAAGAAAAAGAAAAAGCACCTCACAGAGGGTCAACACACTACTGTCTTGGGGCCAAATCCAGCCTGCCGAATACTTCCGTATTCAGAAGTATTGAGATACTTGAGATAAGAGTGGTTTTTACAGCCAGGCATTGCCATAGCTTTGATGCTGGAGAACACTAACTTTGAACCCCAAAGCAAAAGGTTAACTCCCCCTCAGAAAAAACTCATTCTTCTCAATAGTAGACCTGTATTACAAAGAGTATCTTTTATTATTATTACTATGTTTTGAATTTTGTCAAAAAATATTTGTGGAAACTTATTTTCTCTCTTGTTTAGTACCTATATGCTTATCCTTGATTGGAAATCTTGACGCACAAAGCCTAAAACATTCACACTTTGGCTCTTTCCAGAAACAGCCTTTGAGCCTTGAGAAGTCACTTTTATTCGTGACACCAGAGAAGCACGGGCAGATGCACAGACAATGAACACTGGGCAGGTGCACAGAAAACAACGGTAGGTGCATTCAGATCTGGCACCGTTCGGACTTCTCGATAATGCAACCAAGATTATCTGATGTTTTTTATTTTGAAAAGGCTAGTTCCTTTACTTCCCACAAATATTTAACATCATAAAGCATTCATAAAGTACAAAGTCTGTTGCTAGAGAAAGGCATGTTAGACATTAACTCTGTGCTTAAGCAGCTTGCATTATTAAAAAATACCTACAGTAGACAGGGAAAGGCCACCTTTCTTTTGCATCACTTATATTTAATTTTTTTTAATTTATATTAATTTTTTTGCATCATTTACATTTACATTTTTATTTATTTTTGAGAGAGAGAGACACACACACACAGAGCATGAGCTGGGGGAGGGGCAGAGAGAGAGGGAGACACAGAGTCCGAAACAGGCTCCAGGCTCTGAGCACACAGCCCAACGCAGGGCTGGAACTCACGAACTGTGAGATCGTGACCCGAGCCGAAGTCGGCCGCTTAACCTACTGAGCCACCCGGGCGTCCCTGCGTCACTAACAGTTTTAAACCCCGTGCACCGTTTTGGGGAAACACACGGATATCCTACGACAAGGGTACTCCCTTGCAAATCATGTCAGCATCAGCATTTGTAACCAGATGAACATTTAGAAATAGCTTAAGAGCAACCACTTAAACTGTTAGGGAGGGATTTCAGGCACAGCTGTGACGCCTCTTCTACAGGAAGGAGGTGCCAGAGGCAAAGCTTTGGGTAGGGGACCATGCGCTGCAAAAGATGAAATGTTAAAATGATGACAAAAACAAATTCCCGTTTTTCTAGAAAAGCAGCATATGCAGGGACCCCACGGTGAATACACTTAAATTACCTCTGATCATAATTTCCCAGTGTTTAACACATTGCAAAATCTTTCAGACATCTCAAATCTGCTTTAATAATGGTTCTCAGAAAGGCTAACCGAACTTCTTGGTTATTTTTGAACCTTACCCTGTGCGATGTGTAAGTTACCTCTGTGGCAGCTTCCATGTGTAATACGTATACTTCCAAGAAAACCACCAGGAACATCGGCTGTAATTTTACCAACAGCTTTACCGCTCCGCACATCTTTGTGTGTGGACCGGGGGTGAAGAGGGGGGACAGCGATGCTCACTTCGAGCCGGGGGCATAGATGCCAGAGTACTGTTTATATAAAGCACTTAAGTACAAAAAGGAAGTAAATAACTTAATTTGTGAGTAGAAAGCGTTCCCAGCTTAGTTATAAAATATGACATACCAAGTGAACCTCGAGCTGCTTAAATAAGTGTTTCACATTTTCCAGCAGGCTGAACTATGAAAAGCAACGAGACGACATTCTCCCCCTGGAAGATAATCACTTTTATTGTTGCCAGGTCAAAGATTCAGATTCCATGCAGCAACCTCTGACTAAAGAACAGCAAGTCCTTTCTAGTCAGAAGGTCCAATATGGAGCCCCCTCAGAAGCAGAACATAATAGTCCTAAAATAACAAGCAAACATGTAGCGTTCTTAATTTGCCCGGCTGGATTCCCGTAATAAGTACTTAACAACTGTAGGCTCTGAGCAGCTCAGCAGACATCAACAAGACCATTTGCCAGATGATTTAGCAAACAAATTTCTGAGAGTCTCACGCTTAGGCTGAGTGTATAACATGAGGAAACATGCAGGGGTTTACAGATCATAACAGGAGAGAGGAGTTTTGCGGATTTAAAAAGAAAAGAGAGAGAGAGAGAGAGAGAGAGAGAGAGAGAGAGAGAGAGAGATGGAGAATTTTAAGGTCTACGGAACTTGGGCAGATCAGCCAAATTCTCTTTCTAGAAAGAAGTTCCCCAAATGAATATTCAGTAACTCCCACTAATTTTATACTCCTTGAGCAAATAACCTGAGAGGACAAAAGAATCTGGAACTGGCTTCTAGGGAAGGAAGAAAAGAGCGGAACTCACTAGTGTTTTGAGCACTAGTCGCTGACATGCGGCCAGGACAGAACATGAAACGCTCTCAACAAATATTTGTTGAATGAATGAATCCCAAGTCTATGATACATATGGGAGATGGTCCCATCATAAAGAATGCTGGCCGAACTCTCAATGAGTAAGAGGGATTAGGAACGGGGGTTAGGTACTCATAAAGGAAGCACTCGCCAGTGCCTGGAATTCAAGCCTTCAACATTGGAAGAGGGAGACCTTTTCTCACATGGCAAGTAAGCAGCCTCCTGGCTCTTTCTTCCAGGCCAAAATAGAGTCCACGATGTTTCCGAGGCGGATAGGAATCAGGCCAGCAGTCGTACTTGCCATTTTAAGAGTGAGGGCACACTGTGAGGAAAGCAATCAACACAAAGACAAGAAAACAAAACTTACAACGGAACACGGTTGGCCTCCAGTCTGCACAGAGGTGGGCACCATGAACCCAGGAAATCTGTTCTGGGGAGCCAGGTAAGCAGCCCATCACTTTAGGTTCAATGAAATAGGACTCTATTTTCTGATGTGACTTTAAAATTATTTTTTAAGTTTATTTATTTATTTTGAGAGAGAGAGAGAGAGAGAGAGAGGAGAGAGCGTGCACCTCCGAGGGGCAGAGAGGGAGAGAGAGAATCCCAAGCAGGCTCCGTGTTGACCCCATAGAGCCTGATATGGGGCTTGAACCCAGGAAATGAACCGTGAGATCATGACCTGAGCTGAGATCAAGAGTCCAACGCTTAACCTACTGAGCCGCCCAGGCGCCCCTCTGAGGTAACGTTTTTAAATACGAATGAGGACATTTTAAATGTGAAAAATTCAAGTGACTATTTTTATTACGTCCTACGTTAGGTTAGCCTTTTTTCCCCCCGTTCTTATGTATTCCTTCTTTCAATGAACTAAATTAATGAGTGACTTTTGTGTCTTTTGGCCAGCCCCAGAGAAGAATAAACCCAACCAATGGGCGACGCAAGGCAGTCCACGTTTTGAAAGCAAAGCGTGACGTCTCAGTATTAATTGTCAGCGTGTTTAACTTTGTGATATGCTACCTAACGTACGCTACCTTGCACAAGAGCCCGAAGCGAGCTTCTGAACGTGGCGTGAGTTGAGGGCCTTCCGCACCCACTCCGCGGGGTCTCCCCTGAGCTTCCAGGATAAAAGTTTACATGGGGGGACGGCAGCAGTCAAGTGCGAGAAGAATTTGCAAATAAATAAATAACAAATGAATAAAACTGTTCGTGGCATGTCTGCACAGAAACGTGTCAAGGGCACAATGAACAGAAGCGAAGCTTTAGAAGGAGTTAGGTTGCCAGATGTAGCATGGCGATTTGAGGAGGCTCAGGGGAACACCCCTGAGGAGAAAGGCCGGGTGTATATCAGTCATAGAGATGCTGCACTGCACCTGGGGGGCCTTGCGGAGATCTATTCACAGTGAATGCAGAACAGGGTGCCAGGGTCCTGGGATCAGCCACTTGGAGAGGAGGGCCTATCACATGGACCCAGGAGAGGTGGGCCTGGAGAGGGAGGGGCCCACGGTTCTAAGCGATCATGCAAATCGCTGAGGTTCGTGGTTTCCATTGTTTATTAATCAAGCGTAAAGAACCACGCTTATGTTTAAGTTAAGAGAGCAGCTTTCACAAAGGAAGGAGCAGTCGTGAAACGTATATGGCTGGAAAGAGGGTGTGAGGAGAAACGCCATAGGAGAGTTTACGTTGGTTTTTGTTGTGGTTGTTGTTTTTAAGTTTCTGTATTTATTTTGAGAGAGACAGAGACGGCTTGAGCAGGGCAGGAGCAGAGAGACAAGAGAGAGAGGTGGTAAGAATGCCAAGCAGGCTCTGCACTGCCAGCACTGAGCCCAAGGTGGGACGCGAACTCACAGAACCAGGAGATCATGTCCTGAGCCAAAACCAAGAGTCAGACACTTAACCAAATGAGTCACCGAGGCGCTCCTAACATTTGTGTTTATATACCGTGGCCAATGTGCGCTCTCAGACTCCCAGCTTAAGTCAGAATTAAATCACCCAATGAGCGTCACAGAATTATTTGCAAACCGTACTTTACTGTAGATGGGGATTCTTTTTAAACCCGGAAAAGCTAAAGAGCACAAACGAGAGTGTGAATTCTGCAGCACGATGAATCAGCTGATCCATGGCTGGCTGAAACAAAAAGTCACAAAGCTTGCTCAGAAATGGGGAACAATGTGGGCTCAATTTTCGTGACTATCTTATGTGAATTTATTTTTTACAGAAATCTCTCACCGGGTCATTTAATACAAATATACATATTTGTATGAAGAAAGAGTAAAGCTGTAATTTTAATTGAACAGAGAGATTTGCTTTTTTTTTTTTTTTTTTTAGAATTCTTTTCAATTTGCATTTCATTATTATTTTCCGTGAAAGTGAATTTAACACTTGACTTCTGTATAAGCCTTGCAGGAAGAGGTTTTGGGAAATCTGCAAGAGCCATTTAATGTTGTCTCTTACTAAATATAAGCCAGGAAAGTAAGTGTGTGACTGGAAAGACCATACTGTGTTGACTATGATGAGTCATTGAGACACAATGATTAAGAGAATCTCAGTCACAAAGAAAAGGTGAATTGGAGACACAGATGTGGGAACAGTGTCTAACAAAATCCTGCGAGGAAACTCAAACAGGAACACATATTTCTCTAAAGTGTAGTTTCAAGATAAACTCATTTGGAATGACCACTCTTTCCAATAAATAAATAAATAAATAAATAAATAGAATAGAATAGAATAGAATAGAATAAAATAAAATAAAATAAAATAAAATAAAATAAAATAAAATAAAATAAAACAAAATAAGCCTAGTGTGAATTAGTTTGGAGCAACTGTTTTCCCAGGTTTTCAACTGGTTGTACCATACGCACTTGAAATAATGCTCTTAAACATTCTGAAAGTATTTTAACTCTTATACGAGCCTAAACATAACAGCCCTCCAGTTGGCTTTGGGATAACACCATCTGAAATCTGTATCAGACTGAACCCCTTTGACTCCTGCGCTATGTCTGCCTGTGTCTGTTTTCCTCGCTTTTCGTAATCACAACGCGGCTCAAAACCTCACCAGACCCTTTGACTCTTTCTATTGTCCCCGACAGTCAACTAATTACGGAGTCCCTTGATTTTAGTCCTTCACTCTCTCTGCCCTCTGTCCACTTCCATCAGCACGATGATGCTTCATCAGTGTTTAACCTTGACAGCAACAATTTCTGAACTTCCTCCCTCCTTTGAATCCATTTTGCACCTTGGATGAAATTAATTTTCGTGAAACATGGCTTCTTTTTTTTTTTTTTCTCCTGCCATTCCCCTGCTCTAAAACTTTTCATGACCTTAGGGGGTCTTTTGGGCCTCTACCATATTCGGGAGGGAGGCCTAAGGCCATATGCCTGGGCAATGGTGAAATTTAGGAGCAGATGTCCTTCCGGAGGGGCTATGGGGCTGTGCCCACGACGAGACGCCACCTGCCAAAGACGCTCCACCGGAGCAGAAGCTACAGCAAATCCCTCCAGGGCAGCGACTGAAGCCCTCGCTCCCAGGCTAAGGGGGAGAGTGAGTTCTGAACAAGGGAGGAGGAAGGCGTAGCAAAAGCTGGAGGACGTGGGCTCTCTCTGTGCCAAGCCCAGTCTGTTGGCTTAAACTCTTGGCCCCAGAAACGGTAGCACAAGTCTCCCAAGTGCCTCTGTCATTTATCGAAGACCTCGCGGCAGCTCTCAGGGCTCCATAAACCACGAGGCATTCTGCCCTCTGTTCTTCGGGAGGTTTCCTTCCATCACCTTCCCTTCTACCACTCTGCAAGGCTGGGAGGGGACGTGCGTACAGGAAGCCAATGCCCCATCTCTTCCTCTACGGTGTCCTAAACAGCAACCACGCTTACACAAACCTCCCCGTCACCTTGGCGTTGGGGGTGTGAGTTTACGTAGTTAATGGTAAGTCGGGGGGGGAGGGGAAGGGACTACACACAGCATTTGGGTCTCTTTTAATAACGATGCCTACGATGCCTCTGTCTCCCAAGGCTCAGGAAAGTCACGCGGGTTCTCCACCCCGCCCTTGTCTTCAAACCCTGTCCGTCTTTCATCTCATCGCCTAGGCTCTCCGTGCCCCGTCTCTCTGGCTCTGCCACCTACACTTCCTGGCTGCCCGCCTGCCTCTGGGCTTGATTTGTCCATCTGCACTCCCCCTGCCCTTCAGCCCCACGCCCCACCACCAAGCAGAGTCCGGGCCACAGGGGAGAAGGCAGCACTGAATACTCCGGCTAAAAAAAAAAAAAAAAAAAGAAATTAAAAAAGTACGGCTCACTTTAGTTGTGCGTTCAAAGTTCACCAGGAACTCCCATCCCCTTTAAAAACTTTTTCATCTCCTCTTTGCAACCCCCTCTCCAGACACCCAAGTTTCTGTCAAATAGAGCTATAAATGTCAAATAGAGCCTTCAAATTCAGCTGGATCCTTCAGCTGGCATACGCTGGGGTCTGATTCCCCTTCTAGCACAGTTAGCAGGGTCGCCGGCACAGGCCATTGTTTCATTGATGAAAGAATGGATGTTCCCCCACAAACCAAGCGTTTCTGTTTACATGTCATAAGCAGTGGTACAGTTCGTCTTCTGTGATTGGAAAAGAGTTCTGGAGACTGTGAAAACAGACCATTCTGGGCTGGCATTTCCACCAAATGTCTTTAAATGCGGAGTTAACCATTCTGTTTCCTAAAAGGCACTTGGGCACTTTCACCAAATTGGAGTACTGAAATTGGTAAGACACTATGCCCAATATTGATGGACCTGATTCCGTGCTTTGTAATAAAGAGGCAGTGGGTTCAGAGAAAATTCCGCTTTAAAGAACTCTATGATGAGACACATTGAACACTTGTTTCCAGCAGAGGGGAGTGTCGGGGGGAGGGGCGGCACTGCTCTCCTTTCCACACTGCCAACCCCTCCCTCAGGAGTGATTTCAGACCACCCCCCTGCCGCTCACATTAACCAGCTCCTGCCCTCGCTTCTGGATCTTCTGGACCTTTGCATTAGCCCCTACCCAGTTGGCCCCGCATTTCAGCTCCAAAGCACCAGCCTCACAGCCCTTTTGCCCCGATGCGACGCCCTATTTCAGATAAGCATCTCTGGCTGACCTCAGCCCTTTCCCTGTACACAGTCCTGGAATACTGACCTTCCTCTCACAGATGCTGGGCTGTCAAACAGCATCAGTCATGCCCATGTCTCAGGAATGTCCATCTTAATTGAAAATGTGTCAGTTTTACTAACATGAACACGGAGACAGCTTAATCCAGCTTCATTGTTATCAGCCAACTGTTTGTTTTTCCTTAGAAATTGGAGATGCTTTGTTTGCTCCAAAAGAGAACTTGTAGTGAATATAGATTTAAGATGTTCCTTGGGTGAGACAGCACATCTCCAAGTAAAGGAACTCATGGGACACTTTTGCTAATCTACTCTTTGGCTCTTAAACTTGTGGTTGTCTCTAATTATAAAGGAACTCTAGTTTCTAAGGTTATTCTTCTTGGCTGGTTCTGTTTGTATGGACTGTTCATTACATAACAATTAACATTACATATGGCACCTAGGATACTGGAAGAAACCGTGTGCATTTTTAATTTTCCTCTGTTAGGCTGCCTGTATCCTTGTAATTTTCACGCCAGAAGCAAATTTTCTATGATATGTGTTCTTCCTTATAGGCAAAGCTTAGAGTACAAAAAAAAAAAAAAAAAAAAAGAGCATCCTTCTGTAGAGAATAACTTAGCCAAGGACACTGTGCTCCATCTTTATGATGAAATACATATTTCCCATTAAAAGGCAAATCTGTCATTTTAAAAGGTTGAATTGGATGTACTTTAAAAATAATTCCAGCTGGTTAAAATGAGAGCATTGTGAAAAAGCTCAATAAGAATGTTCTCTTGGTCTGTAGTATTTTCATTTTCCTGAAGTGTGAATTGGATATATTTTCTTTTATTTTAAACCTTTTATCTTCTGTGTTTGATTCTGAGTTAGTAGAATGAGTTTTAAAGATGAATTTGGCTCAATAGTACTTTTGCTAACACTTAAAGTTTCTATTTCTGTACTATTATTTCTAGTAGAAACACACACACACACACACACACACACACACACACACACACACACACGCAAACCCTCTTTGACCTGATCCTCTCCACATGATTATACAGGATATGTTGATATTTTTGTACACTGTTCTGTCCCACATGCATCATTTCTAGACCTTTTATAGCTCTTCCTTTGAAACCTTTGTCTGTTTAGTATAATATTTTCATAAACTAAATATCTAATTACATGGCTGGAAAATCAAAGCAAAGTGTACCTTAAAATACGCAATGATGTTCTACAAAAGCCATCCATGTTTATATTACGTACATACAAACAAACACACCTTAAAACTACTCATCTAGTGATTTGGGGATTGCACCTGGATTCTCAGACCCATGGTAAACTTGAATGCTGAGCTATTATTTTTTCCAGCAAAACCAACAGAAACACTAACACACACACTTTCCCACCGATGTTCAACGCTTTTAAAGTTTGGTCTATGCAAACGTAATTTTCTTCACTAACCATCAATGATTTTTGCTTGAATGATTTTTACTGAATAAGGAAACGTGTAGGACTTCCTCCTCCATAGGTGACCAACCACCCTCATCAACCACGCTGGTGCTAACGGGGGGCATGGTGACATTGCTACAGGCTGGCTTTCTCCACCGTGTCCCAACACTAGAGTCCACTCTTCCCTTCAATCCAGCTCCTTCCCATCTCCGTTGGCACCTTTACGTCCTATCTACGACCACGGTTCACGCCTCTCTCCGATCACATTTTTATCACTATCCTTTTTCTCTGTCCTTCACTGTTGGGTCTTTAGTGACTGCACAGCCTGGCTCGGACTGTGCGGCCGAAAACACCCAATGTCCTACTCTGCACTGCCTGAAACCGGCTTGCCTTTGTCGCTCACACCCATTCCCACTGCCGATGACTTTGCTTGCCGGCTCCTGTCCAACTGTTCGTTGTCCACAGCCACACGCCATTTAAATTTCATGCTTTCTCTTCTCATCAAAGTGGCAGGCTGTCAGCAATGTTCCTTCACGGCTGCCACCAACACCTTAAAGGGCTAGTTGGGTCTTGAAGCCAACCCGGCATCCAGCTATTGACCTGTCTGGCTTTGGCGTGCCACCTGGGTACCCTTCCTTCTCAGTGCCTTGAGTTCGCAGATGGCCTCACCTTATCTTACTCTCAAACAGTGCACTTCCTCCCTCAGTATAAGCAATCTGATTACCTGATTCGAGGAACACACACTAAGGTGTAAGTGACTGCAAAACTAAGCCATCTCTACAGGAACGCCTTTGGGGGAACTTATTCATGCAAATGAATCTCTAATCCATAGAATGAACGGTGGAGCAGGGGACACATTCTGAGACCTGGAATCTACTCTGGGTCTCTCATGGATTCTTCATCTCCTGGCCAAATAGGAGAAGAGGTTTAACTAACCAACACTGCATTTCTGAGAAGCTGCGAACCCCTCCTGAACGGCCACCCCAGATTATATACAAGTAGGTACCTGCTCTAATTATGTTAGGTGGAGTGAGTAAATTAAGGTTATTGTCACTATTTCACCCACTTTTTGCAAAAGATACTCACAGTACCCGTTGATGGCTCTTTATGTTTTCAGGGCAGGATCACTGAGCTGCAACTTATTTCCTGCTGCCCTACCACGTTGGAATAATTATTTCTTGAGTATTTATTAAGTAATTAAAGCAGTGGTTGGCAGACTCTGGATAACACCCTCTGTGATGAAATGTGTGTTTATTTATTCTGAGAGTGAGAGAGAACATAAGTGAGGGAAGAAGAGAGAGAGAGAGAGAGAGAGAGAGAGAGAATCCCAAGCAGATTCCGCACTGTCAGCATGGAACCCAGCGTGGGGCTTGATCCCACGTGAGATCATGACCTGAGCCAAATCAAGAGCCAAAAGCTTAACTGACCAAGGCACCAAGGCACCACTGAAAGAAACTCTTAGGGAGTAAAAAGCAGGATTTCTCTTGTTGAGTGAGGAGTGCGATCCCAGAACACTGTTGGCTGTTCCCCATTTCAGGCTCTCCCAGCTAGAGAGGGTCATATGACATAGTTTTTAACCCACTGCTAGGGAAGGTAAGTAGTAAAACTATTAACCACAGGCCTTGACTAGGTGTGAACAATTCAGGGAAATTAAGCTAACAAATGTGAAACACTGAACACCTACTTGTTCAGTGTAACGGTTCGAAATTTTGTAGAGAACGAAAATAAGAAAAGCAGGGCTTGCCATCTGTGTAGGAAATAGATTCACAAATAAAACAATAGTAGAATCAGAAGCTCCTGGAAGGAGTTTAAATTGTTAAATTGTGACATTTCGACACTAATTGCAGTAGAGGTTCTGAGGACCGAAAAATGTGACCGAAGGTAGAGAAGGTAAAAAGGACTTCCTGGAAGCTAGGTGTTGAGTCCCTTTGCCACCGTACAGATAACCAGAACTGATACTCAGCATGGCATAGCAAGAGAAGAGGAGATTACAAAGGCCTGGGGCAAGTATGATATTTGGTTGGTAAGAAGTGATGTTCTAAAAGATTTTGGTTTTGGTACAGAGATGGGACACTAACAAGGTATGAGTGTTGCAAAAACTTCCTGGTATGTTTCTTTGAAAGGTGTAGAAAATTGTATATATATATATATATACACACACACATATATGTGTGTGTATACACATATATATACACACAAAATATATATATGTGTGTGTATACACATATATATACACAAAACATTATATATACAAGAAATTATATATGTAATAAATTATATATAAGAAGTTATATATAATAAATTATATATATGAAAAATTATATGCATAAGAAATTATACATAAGAAATATATATAAGAATTTATATAAATATAAGACATTATATATAAGAAATTTATATAAGAAATTATATATATATGAAATTACATATATAAGAAATTATATATAAGAAATATATATAAGAAATCATACACATATAAGGAATTATATATATAAGAAATTATATATATAGGAAATTATATATAAGAAATTATATAAGAAATTGTACACATATAAGGAATTACATACATGTAAGAAATTGTATATATAAATAAGAAATTATATATATAGGGAATTATATATAAGAAATTATACACATAGAAGGAATTATATATAAGAAATTATGTATGTAATATGCAAATATATAATATAAATATATGTATACATAAAGTCTTCAACGGTCAGAATTATCCTTTAAAAGTAACAGTCTGGATGAAAGGAACAGCTAGAAATCTGCTAGATTTCTAGAAATCTAGAAAAATCCAGAACCAGGAAAGAGCCCTCTGTTCTTTTTCCAGCCTGAGTCCCTTCAGTACACCCGAGGACTCAAGTCCAGATGAATCTTCCCAACCAGATAGTATGATGACGAGCAGAGAGGGACAAGGTGAAGAGCCTAGTGCTGAGGACCAGCTTACCTCCTGCCACCCTCGTGCGTGCTCACTGTGATCCCTGAGAAGAGGCTCGCCCTTCCCATTTGGCTTATTTTCCTGCCTCCCACATACGATCTGGCGAAATCTGACCCTCCGAATTGGTAATCCCACACTGCCTTTCTGGATGCCACACCGCCAACTGGTCCTGCCCTTGGAAATACTACAGTTCTTCTGGACTCTCTGAACGTTACGTCTAGTAAACGGACGATCTTCCGCAAGTCTATGCAAAAAGCTTTTACTTTGGCTCTGAGCCTCAAGGCAAGAGGGACCTGGGTTTGAAATAGCGATGTGATAGCTACCACAGCCCAGGTAAATTCACTCCTCCCAGGGGGGTGCCATGAGAAAGAAAGCACCGTTCTCTAGCAGTGTCGTCCAGGGAAAAATCTTGGGAGGCTCCAAGCAGGGAGATATCTGAGAAGTAGAGCCCAAACAGGATTGTTAGCTTTTTTTCTGGAGCTCAATCCAAGATAAGCTCTCTTCCTAGGGCAGTTAATCTTGGCCCTGAAAAGAAGTTGCCAGAAGGGTTATTGATTTCAAAGCTACAAGCTGCTTGCAGGAGTTGAGGTCTAGCCAGGGTCTTGGGTAGGTTTTCAAGTTTAGAGACTTTTCTGAGAATATAATGGAGAGCCATGATTTCCTTCATAAATAGTAATAATTAGGGTTTGAAGTGAAGTGAGTTAATGCTTATAACAAATGCAAATCTTTTATTTTGGGGGCATTTGCATTTCTTTTAAAATGTCTTTACACAGCATAATGACACATTAATTTAGGGTTATGATTAGTAATTAATATTCAAAATGCAGTGAGGCTGCATTTATACTGTTATTTCAAGAGTCATAAAACTATGCTTTAAAAGCCGTGCTTTACTGTGGCATTACACTTTAGAATATTCTCCCTTATCCATTTCAAAAGGACAGGCGGACCAGCTGACCCTCATCAACAACCGGGGTCCTGCCACTGAGAAGGGCGACATCACCAACAGGGTAGCGTGGACGAAGAGACCCTTTCCGTGGGGTTTTTCTTGCAAATCGAACCCTTGTAAGGGGTGGCTAATACCATAAAAAGTAATGTATTACAGATGACTCATCTTGTACTGACCCCCTGGAAAAAAGACAAAATTTTTCCTATGTGGCTTGTTGGAGTGAAACTATTACGAAGAAGTCCTTCTGAATATATTAATGCGTGCGCACCTGCGTGTGTATAATGTATCAGGTACATTTCAGTTGCTTTTCATTTCATGTGACTTGCACTTGTAACCATAGAGTGACCATCTCTTTTATGAATACTTGCAGGGTAAAAAATAAATTTCCTCACAACAGAAAACTTTTAGAAAAAAAAAAACAAACCATGCATAACCAGCCTAACCTTTAAAGGTCAGTCAGGAACTAAAATCTTTATTTGAATTCATTATGAAATCAATGGAACCTTTGGTTAAGATTCATGTAATTATAAATAACACAGAAGACCACGAGGAGGAGAAAAAATGTTTAAGTCATAAATCTTTCATAAACTTCTGAAACTTCACTTCTCATTACCCCATGGCTACATTTTCCACACCCAAGCACGACAGACTATTGTGCCATTGTGGATTATTTAGTCTGGCTATCTGGCACATGGCCAAAGCTTTTATGAGTTAAAAAAAAAAAAAAGATCATATGATCCGTCTTTTGATATTTAGGTTCATGTTTTTCAGCCTGCCCGTGTCTTTGCCAAGGAATGTATATCGAGTCCAAATCTCCTTCTTAACACGCACCGGGGAAGACGTCCTAGGTAAATGAGAGGCATGGTGGAAAGGCATTTCTCTTTCTGAAAAGACAGACCTTCTAGGTTCAGAATACAGTCTGGTGACCCTCCAAGTTCCAGGAGGGAAAATACCAACAGTGTGGCGAAATCACATACCCCAGTAGATATCTGCAAGCGTGCCCCGGGGATCTTCAGCGGCCTTCAGCGTCGTGACCACTCAGAAGGATCACCTGACAATTCTGCTCAGAAACAACGAGGACGAAAAGCCTCTCGGATCAAGGATACCGTTTGATTTGCCGACACTAATAAGTGCCATCAATTATTTACGGAACTTCAAAGTCTGGAAACCGGTGAAGTACACCGGGGCAAAAGTAGAATTTGTTTGTTTATTATCAATTATTTACACAGTATGTTTTACAATTTCAGATGTGTAGAAAAGGCATAATCCTGAGGAATGGCGTACGATAAAAAGTATATTATGTTAATTCCATGAAAGCCTAACGCGGGCCATCAAGCTGTGGAGGCCATTTTATGCAGTATTTATAAAGGTTTCAGTAACCGTCTCCATCATCCTAAAGTCCAAAATAGCATTCTAAAATATATATTTATTTATAAGGTCTAGGTAAGCGAGAATCCCGGCACACGCGATGCCTTGCATAACTGTAATAAACAAGGGTGTTTCAAATCTCTGATAAAATGGGGACTTCCAGACAAACAGGATGCTTGCTCAACTAATACAATACTTGTAACACGGGGTCGCACGCAGGAGACGAGTCAAATCCACATCTACCCCAACAGGTCAGCCAAAAAATCAACATGTCAATCTTTTTAATCAAGCTGGCACTTCAAATCTAACGCAGTAATTACAGATGAAAATGTTGCTCCGATTAAGAGCTACACCCCTGGGACGTTTGGCACGTATGACAGGATGCTATTGTTTTTTAATGTGCCTCCGGTCAAATGTGGTAAACTTCACACTTTTAACCAGTGCTGCTTGTAACAGATTGAATGAAACAGGTCTACAAAAGAATCAATAAATGTAAAGACTGGAAAGAATGAGAGAGGCTTGCGGACTTGTACCTATTGTCTGAGGGAATTAGATGTCAGTTTGAGTATTATAACTCTGACAAAGGTTTCCGAACTTTAATTTACTAGAACATATAATGGGCAGAGAAGAGGCTGGGAAACACGGTCAGTCTGAATACATTATTTAACAAACACTTGAACGAACGTTACACACTTTTTTGGTACACTGCTGACATAGTCTCCCCATTCATTTTTCAGGAGCCTTGTTTATCAATGAAATACACTTCTCTAAGAACAGCCTTCTCCTAGGCTCCTCAAATTCCAAACCCGTGATGGTGTCGTGGGTGCCGAATAATGCACTCGTGGGAACGTAGCATGCTTACCTTAATGTCATCATGAAAGGGGGGCCGGAACCCTATTGCTAAAGTTCAGCAAGCAAACAGACCCTGGTCATGATAGGAGGATTAGGTGAGTAATTCCTTGTTCGGGACACATGCCTGAATAGAACAAGATTTGACAGGAATTCTCCGTCTTTATTTTTCTAGCGACGGAGGAAAGTCGAGGGAAGCTTTGTGGCTGGCACACAGAGGAAAGATCCAGTGCCTTTTTATTTATTTACTTTTTTTTTAAACCTAAATCCACGGACTTAACTGTGCTTAACTCACAAAGCAGTCGCTCAGCCCTTATACACACACCAGATGCAATTTAGATAGGTTGCATCCCCCACACTTATCTTGGGAAAGGAGAAAACATTCCATTAATCAAAAACTAACGCATAAACACCCTTGGGAATAAATGGAAGCCACACTGCAAAGTGAGAATTAGTGTTTTCTGTAAAACACGGAAGAATGGCAGGTCAGAAAAGTAGCCAAAGTAGCCAAGGAATAATCAACACGTTGCAGGCCCCAAATTACTAGAGCCTCTGCTGACTTTCACTGTATGCGAGTTAGTAATGAGAGGCAAGAACTTTCTCGAACTAAATAGCCCTGTCTGCTGTTCCGGAGTGCTCTAACTTGACTTCTGGCGAATATCAAGAAACCGACCAAGAAACAAATCTTTAAAGAAGTGCCAAAACGCCCTACCTTTGAAGGGGGCGGGAGGAGACGCAAAGATGGCCCTTGTCTTCCAAGAGTTTACGATTTAAGAAAATATCTTTCAGGTACTCTAAAACGGGGTGGAAAATGTTTTCTGTGTAAAGAGCCAGAGAGTTAATGAGGCTTCGTGGGCCACAGAGGGCTGTCACAACTATTCGACGCTGCCATTGTAACACAAAAGGAGCCACAGACAAGATGCAACCATACACAGGTGGCTGTTTTCCAATAAAACCGTTCGTGAACACTGAAATTGGAATTTCATGTAAGTTTCCTGTGTCACAAAATAGGATTATTCTTTTTTTTTAAGTAATTTTTAATGTTTATTTATTTTTGAGAGAGAGAGAGAGAGACAGACAGAGCATGAGCAGGGGAGGGGCAGAGAGAAAGGGAGACACAAAACCCAAAACAGGCTCCAGGCTCTGAGCTGTCAGCACAGAGCCTGATGTGGGGCTCGAACTCGGGAATAATGAGATCAGGACCTGAGTCAAGGTTGGACGCTTAACCAACTGAGCCACACAGGCACCCCAAAATGGGATTATTCTCATAATTTCTTTTCATCTGTTTGAAACTGTAAACTCGTTTTTGACTTGTGAGCTAGAGTTTGCTGGATTTTTCTCTAACAACTGTAAAATACCATAATGGACTATTGGCTCCCGACAATCATAAAACTCAAAGTGTAAACAAGGAGGAATGCAAAAGTAGATTTAATATGATCTAATCAAAAATGCAGATATAATCTATTGGAAGACAAGATGATTATTCTGGAGGCAACGCTGAAAACGAATCCCAATACAAAAAGGGCTCTGAGTCTTCAACGTGGAGCTGAATCCTTGGCATGCGGTGGGAGCATTCCGGCCAAAATTCAGCACAGGAGGCTGGAAATCCATATTGACTTCAACTGAAATAGTGAAGCATTTCTTGGTAACTACAACGTAAAGGTGAACTAGCAGGAAGTGTTCCTATTGTCTAGGTTTTTGACCATCCTAAAAGGATAAACAAATATTTGTTTCAGTAATTCTAGACAAAGCTGCACTACGTTTAGCAACTGGGATATAACGTGTGCTGGGAAAGGATAATGTCCAGTAGGATGATCTGTCATGGCATTTCAAGGGAGGCAGCCGTCGAGCGTCTGGTAATAATGGGCACACATTTGAACGGCAATGACGATAAGGGGCAGTCTAAGCAGAAGAAGGAGCATCAGAAAAAGCAAAGGAATGGAGGGCACCGGTTGTCAGGGGTCAAGGAAAACTCAGAGCATCTCAGGGGATGAGTTGGTAGGAAGCAAGAAAAAGGACAGATTTGTGTTAAAGAGGGCTTTGCTTTGAATGCTACCCTGAAAATTTTAGACTCCATTTTTATGCAAATGAATGCCAAGAATTTCAAGTTCTTCTTATATACATGAAATTTCAGGAGAGCTGAAATATTCTTTATAGCCCAAGTTCAATAATACTCTAAAATGAAAACTTTCATAAAATAATTTAACACCGTACATTTATTTCTAAAATCCTGCTGCTACCGCTCTGAATAAAAGTCAAGTTGGCTTTTATCAACACAGGGTTAAAACAGTTGAGCAAAATATCTGTGGATTTTTTAATAGGGTCCAGCACAGAGCAGGTGCTCAATAAATAGGTAAATAATTTTATATTACCTTTTAGATCTATACCAGCATCAGGCAGATGAAATAAAGTATAATTCTGAAGTTTAAGAGAAACGAAAAGAAATGCTTTCTTCAATATAATATGAAAGATTCGGAACCTCAAATACATCCCCGTTTTCAACACATTTCTTTGCCTAGGCAGAGTGTAAATTATCCCTCAGTTATTTCGTTGATAGAAAATCACCCTTAATTTTTGTTCAGTGAAAAAGTTCATTTATTAAGACATGGCAATGGGGAGGGGGAAGAGCTTAGAAATAGTCCTGACATTGAAACTTGCCACCTCCAGGTAACTTTAATTCTTAAATATCCACCGGTCTGTTCATTGTCATCACGCTGCAGTTATAAATGGATTACTGGCTTAGCCACCCTGTGAACCTCGTTACAGCACTGTTCTATAATAAACCATACGAAATGACATGTTTTAGAGAATGTCCAATTATAACTCCACTGAATAAGGGGCCAGTAATATACTTGTGCCCCCGTGTTACTGTAAGCTTTCAGAGGTCAGGTGTACATAAGGAACAATGAATATTTGTTCAAATGTGCGTGTGCTGATTTTTCACACCGTTGTCTGCGGTTATCTGGGTTACTGATATACTCAGAGCCATACTAGAAATACTTAAGAATGTCTGTACTGTTGGGGCACATTAATTTAGGAAGTATTTGTTGAGCCCATTCTAGGCATCTAGAAGTAATGTTTAGGGGGAACAAAATGTAAGGACCCAAATGAGGAAATAATAAGTTTGCCTTCAAATTTGCAAGGACACTCAATTTTTATTAATAGGTATAAATGCATACAATGATATATTTATAGAAAACAAGACAATGGCACACAGAACTCCAAATATATCTGTTAATCGCATCGTCTCGTTAGTCATTTTTAGTGATTTTTTTAAAGGAAACCACAAAATAATTTCTAAGAATAATTGAAGTCCCTAAAAAGAAAATATCTTCAGGGTAACACCCGTAAAAGGGTACTTTCAAAGATAAAGATACCTGCCTTCTCCACTCATAAACCTGACTCTAAGAAGGTGAGAGAATTCTGGACAGAGTCAACTTCAGCGCCACTCAGTTCTCAGCGAGACCCTTCCCCCCCCAGCGGGCCGGCCTATGTGTAGACTGTGTGAGCGCATTCATTCAGGCTGGCGTGTGCGCACACACAGCACACACACACAGACACACGCGTGCGTGTGCACTTGCTGAATGACAGGCGTGACTAACGATGCCGCTTCAAAAGGTACAGTTCGCACCGTTTTGGAAGTATTCCAGACCACCGAATGCACCAACTTCTGAGACGTGTGGGGGCGAACTGAAACCAAATTTACCCAGACCTCTACTTGGAAAATCCTCAGGAATGAGTCTGGGGCGAGCCTGAGACTTTGAGCCACACACAACAGGAGTCTTCTCATCTCAAAGTCACATGCTGCGTTTCCTAGTGGATCTGGTTTCCTAGTGGATCTTCTGACTCGACTTTCGACTTTCTTGTACACACGCATCTAAAACACACCCACCTGAGCACATCTGGTTGTGCTGTGATATTATGGGTGTAGGGTCTAGAGTTAAAATCTCCCGCTCATTACGGAGTCTCTATCATACATTTTTGTTGTTGTTGTATGAGATAAAAATGTGGTGGTGATATGCGAACAATCACACCCACTTAATCCAGAAAAACCTCACCAAACTGGAGTTACGGAGGCTTCGAGGATAAGGCAAAGGAGGACCACCGAGAATCACACCTCCAAGACACCTGCTACGCTCTAGCATGTGAAACAGAAGACCAACCAACAGCACTGACATCTCACAATACAGTTTGGTGTGTTTCAAACATACCTAGCAGCACTGTATCGATCCCAATATTCTGTTTTAATATTAAACAAGTCTCAACTGACTTTCATCCTCTCGAAGTCTAACGGTTTTTACTCAAATATACCTTACTATATAAACATTGAACATAATTCTCTCACGTTTTAAATGTTTACTTATTTATTTTGAGAGAGTGACAGAGTGACAGAGAGAGAGAGAGAGAGAGCACACAATCTGGGGGGGTGGGCAGAGAGAGAGGGAGAGAGAGAGAGAATCCAAAGTAGGCTCCCCACTGTCAGCAGGGAGCCCGATGTGGGGTTCAAACTCAAACCATGAGATCGTGACCTGAGCTGAAACTAAGAGCCAAGACACTTAACCAACCGAGCTACTCAGGCACCCCCAAAACTGGATACAATAATGAAGAGAGGATTGTGTTCAGGGCGCCTCAGTCGGTTAAGGGTCCGACTCTTAGTTTCGGCTCAGGTCATGATCTCACGGTTGTGAGTTTGAGCCCCGCATCGGGCTCCGTGCTGACAGCACTGAGCCTGCTTGGGATTCTCTCCCTCTCTCTCTCTCTGCCCCTCCCCTGTTTGCATTCTCACTGTCTCTCACTCTCTCAAAACAAATAAATCAACTTCAAAATTTTTTTTCATTATCATATACAGTTTTTCAAAAGATGCTGGATGATAAGCAATTAAGTTAAAGTCTCGCATTAACACGACATACGGACATGAGACAAGCAAAGTGGGCAGGAGCCAATCAGCAGGTAGTTGTTGCACATCTCAAGTGCTCAGCGGGAAGGGATGCCTGGGGAAGGCTGCTGGCTGGCCCCAAGCGGCTCTGATTATTAGAGGACTCACGTACCATATCACGCTTTCCTCTGCGCAATTACTCAGAGCTTCGGACACCGTGACCACTTGCTATTGTTAAGTCATTCACTCGTTTTATTAGATGCAAAAAGCACAGCAGCTCTCAAAGTCATCCTCCACCCAATCCGAGGTATCTACCCCTAGCCATTCTTTGCAACATGTAAGTGAGACCCACCTAGCAGGTTACACAGCTCTGGGGGACCAGCATAAGATTTTACTAGGGCGTTAAGCGTCCTGAGAGATACCGAGCCATTTCTGGGCTTTTAACTTAGTGTTGGGAGGTGACCTGAATACTAACAAAAATGTGGAGGTATCCTGAGATTTTAAAAGAGGCATCGAACCCTCTCGTCTACAAAAGTGGAAACTGAGGCCCAGTGAGTTTAATCGACTTAGCGAAGAGCTCACATTTAGGGACAAATTCTGAGTTAGAATGCAGTTTTCCTGGCTCTCAAAACGTACTTCATCTTACTTATCTAAGTTTTAAAATGTCTGTAACAAATAATGTGAGGCAGAATGAAAAAACTACATTCACACACATATATGTTATGCATGATATATTAACATATATACACTACATGCTTACATTTGGTTGTATCTCATTTCACCTCTCCTAAGCTATTGAGCTTTTCACAATTAAATTTTAAAACAAACTCTCAGAGTTAAACATTTAAGTATTGTATGACAGTAGAGGAGAGCCTTGGAAACACAAGCTTAATTTTTGGTGCTGTTTCACATAGATTGTTGTTAACATGCCACAAGCTATAGACACTTAAAAATACTGTTTAATTTTCTTTAATCCATTTCGTTTTATGGATCTAAAATGGCCATCAGACAATAATACAGCAGTTTCCATAAGGAATAAATTGTTACTGCTTGACAAAAAACTCTTTTTATGCTAGAAGAGGGAAATATAAAAATGTCTTTTTCATATAATTATATTAAAAAATGTGTTGGTATGTTCTCTCATATTACAGCTGTTAGAACGTTTTTTTAAGCCGCTGACTTAAGAGCTTACCTCTCCTTTCTCATTTTTTCCTAATTAATTTCTGTTCAACCAAAGAATTCTTTCCTTTTATGGCTTCTGCTATCATAGCACTGCCTTCATAAAATGAGCAAGCCCATTTCTGAGCTCTACTCTTAAAAAAAAAAAAAGGTGGGCATGGAAGGTAAGAAAAAGTTTCTAAGGAGGGTAACTTCCCCATTTAGGTGGAGGAGGGGAAGTAATTATGATCCTTCTTGAAAAATTGGCAAATAATTATGATCCTCTTGAAAAATTTAAGTCTTCTGCTATTGTTCAAGAGGGACAGCGTTCATAAACAGAGAAACGTAACCATTAAAAAAAATTTTTTTAATGTTTATTTATTTTTGAGAGACAGAGACAGAGTGTGAGTGGGAGAAGGGCAGAGAGAGAGGGAGACACAGAATCCGAAGCAGGTTCCAGGCTCTGAGCTGTCAGCACAGAGCCTGACGTGGGGCTTGAACTCACGAACTGTGAGATCATGACTTGAGCCAAAGTCAGATGCTTAACCAGCTGAGCCACCCAGGCGCCCTAAAATGTAACCATTTTTAGATATTAACAGCTTCACAGACTTGGTCCTGTAGGGAAGCATCTGTTACTAATAAATTTACTCTATGAGTTATGATAATAGCCTTGCTTTTGTTTGTAATTATTCACGAAAGTGTTTCAGAAAACCCAGAATGAATTTAGAATGTTGTTTCCTTCAAGAGATTTCTGTTCTTGTATTTTCTCACATCTATTTTCGATTTTAGATTATACTTTAAATATCCAGAATTAATGAGGTTCCCTTATGTACTTTGCAAAGTTTACAGACCATTACTTTCAATCTTTTTTTCTTTTTATGCTTTGCAAAACTGCTTTTCTTTTTAAAGAATAAGGGAGGAAAGTCTGTTTAATTAAATAATATAGTCAAACAACTGCTCTTTTTACATTGCAATCGCTTCACTATTTTAAAAAAAGGCAAGGCATAAAACTCCGCTAATTAATTTTATTAAAGATCTGAAGGAGCAGCGCTCTCTCTGCCAATACCTCCTACCTCCACCCTCACACCAACTGCCTGGATATTAGAAAATCTGGAGAAATGAGATGCGTAACACAAATTATTCAACAGGGTAGAATTCTGTATAAATATATGTAATATTTATGAGATACACTGATATATTTCCTACCCAAGCTATTTGAGCTCCCATAAACACAATTTTTTGGAAAACACTATCTTGCTGGCATGAATTGGCCCTCAATTGAGACAGATGCAGTGATCAGTATTGATCAAGAAGTCAATAAATTGGCTGCTCTGAGGTCCATTCACTCTGCGCATAAAAATGTGGTTTCGCTTTATTTACATAAGCAACATGTAATAAAAGTAACAAGATCCAGTGAAGTAATCTGTTATTAAAAACAAGCAAATCATCTTCTATTATTAAAAATATATGCCTGTTTTCCTTCAGCATAAATTCAATGTACTGGTCGATAAATATTAGAAGTTATTGTTTGAAAGAGGCAAATTTTGTAGAAGGAATAATCTTAATGTACATATTTTAAAGAGATACTATATCAATTTTATCAAAATACTCCCTCTTGCACACTTAAGCCTACCAACTTTCTTTTCTCTACCTTTTAACAGATACTGACAAAAAATTAATTCTGCATCTCCTATAGACCGTCCACACATGCGCGTGCACACACGCGCGCACACACACACACACACACACACACGGAAAACTGATCATCATAATACTTGAGGTCAAAAACACTGTTTAACAAAGAAAGTTTTTCTTTGAACTCATTGCATCATTTTCCCATCTCAGCTTTCATATATAAAGGAAGCTTAACTATGTGCTTACGATTATAGTTCAGGCTAGACTCCATTACTTTAATTATCTTACAATGAACAGAAAAATCTAATGTACAGTAAATGTAGCTCTCTTAATAGAAAAGCAGAGTTTAAAGGCATTTTCGTTTTCAAAATAAGCTGGACATACTATAGTCAGGTTTTGTATTTTCTATATACCACTGGTATTTCATTTTGAATTACTTGAGCACATTGCAAAGTGTATGCACTGTAACTAGAGGTCAAGTTTCACTCAGTGAATCGATTCAATATGAGAAGCAGAAATTTCCACAGAGGGAAGGAAATTGCCTTAAAGTCAGTTGGCATCATTTTGTTTCAGCTTCTCGCTCTGAGTGGTGGGACCAAATGCACACAGTGCTCTGTCCTGCTCCTACTATTTGGAACAGCACAGGCTTGAACGTCCATCACAAAGAGTCATGATGGAATTGTAACTGACGAGCTCTCTGTCTGGTGAGGCTAGCAGAAAAGACTAACAAGATAGCCCCGGCTAAAAGGCCTTTGTTGTCTAGGTAAGGATGAAAGTTGTTTTTTTTTATTTTCCTTTTTGATTTCTTCACTGAAATGCTGACCTCAAATTCAGAAAAGCCAAAGATTCAGGGTGACTCACACGGCCTTTGATCAGGTTCCCAATATAGTTTAAATAACAGCTCATTGTAAAAAAATATGTAAAACAGTTTCTATTCAAACAGTGATAAGTGTGTGAAAAGGACTCTCTGTTTATGCTATGGTGCCTCGCCATCAACTTAAAACTTTGTTCAACTGCTGATTAGAAGCCAAAGATGGGAGGGAAGTTAATGGGAGTGAGGAAACAGGGTATATTGCTTCGATGACCAGATAGATATGAAAAAGAGTAAATTAAAGGATACTAAGACTGATGGAAGATACCCCAAGCCGTATTTGCGATCCTTCTTTTGACAGCTCCTGCCCTTCCAAAAATCTGAGTGAAACAGATGGTTTCCACATGACTCTAAAACACACAATTTTACATCAAGAAAGAAGTCTAGTATTGCCATCCGCCAAGACCATATCCTTTCTTCTCTGTGAGGATGAGCTAGGAAGTTCAATCTACACTTCCTCCAAATTAAGACAAAGAATACTGGGTAAGGTAATGACCAATAACAGAAATAGACTGGCTCTGTTTATTTTGAAAAGGTTTACTTAAATCCTGAAACACACTTCAATTTTTCAGACACTAAAAATCTGCATTAAAGCCATAAAAGAATCTACTCTTTTTCTAAAATACATTCAACCGTGCATCCCTTTATTGCCGTAATGCAATTTTCAGCAGCATCAGATATATTTTTTAATATAAACGTCTTTGATACAATGGTCATTTTTAGAGATTTCTGGTACTCTCGCGTGATCTTATCTTGGCGTCTATATCCAATTGTAAACTCTTTAAGGAAAGAAACATCCCCAGGGGCCCAGCACAGTGATTTGCATACTCAATAAAAGGATTTGATTAACTTCTATCCCAGAAATTTCAGTCTTAGAAACCTGGGAATCTATTGGGAATGCACTTGTAATAACCTTCTGGTACAGCCTGTTTAAAAATCTTTGTTGTACAAAAATATTCTGCTTGTCTAACCTAAAGCACTCTTGTAATTTCAAACCCTTTCTTATAATATTGAACTTTTTGAAGTTGAGGGAATCAAACTGCTGGTCAGCATTTTGCAAAATTTATAAAGCATTTATTTTGGAATAATAAAATAGAACTACCACCCTCTGTATCAAGATGAAAACTTATAACTATTGGCTTTTTTATATAAAAGTAGCCAACTACATTTTTAGTTTTAATACAGATTATATTTTTGCAACTTTACTAAAGTCGGATGTTGTAGGATATTTATGTGTTTATTATTTATTCTCCACAAAAGATCAAGTTCACCAGACCGCTTGAATTTAAAAAAAGAAATAAAAATAAATATTTAAAATAAATGCATGGTGTAGTATGAGATTATGATCTAGATAAGGTGTGCTGCTTTTTCAGGAGAAAAAAAAAACCTTCTACAATCTTGGCAGGCTTCTCCTCAGGACAGTTCTGTAAATATGCACATAGTTCAGGACATGGTGTACAAATGAAAATGCTGATAAAAAATGGACATATGTTATCTGGTCTCTCAGTATGTTAAACTTCAGCTGAAATAACTAGAAAAGAAGGAAAGGAAATTATCCTTCCCCAATCCATTTCTTATCATTCTTGGAGACTTCCCCTGAGTTCATGGGAGTAGAAATTATTTCTCCCAAAGTCGTCCCTCATTCTGCAACTGCATATTAATGAATTATAATCAAGGTCCTTTCCTCAAGCAAGAAATACAGACAAGGACCTCCATCTCCCTCATTTTTGAGCACAGAAGCACTGAGCCCTTTCACTAACAAACTGGTTAAAAACAACGCAACATCGTCTTGGTGGGTTCTGTGGTGATGAAGGCAGCTTTTGATTATTTCTCATCAAATCCTGGTTTCCTCTAAAATGCAGTTATAATCTTTGAAAACCTATTTCACCCTAATTTTCTGCAACTCCATGCTATTTCAGATGTTAAAATAAGTTAACTGTACAAGTTCCATCTAGTATTTTCATCGAATTGAGGCATAATCCTCCTTATTCAAATAAAGATTCATTCCTATAAACATATTTTATTCATCTTGTCTTATTCTTCTATAGGTTACAAAAACAAACCATTTATTTCAAATTCCACAGTTTTTTGGCATTTCCTATGGTGATTACTTTTTTTTTTTTTTTTTTAAGTCTCCTGAAGAGAAAACATTTTGGAGAAAACAAGAAGTCACACATCATGACATAAATTGCTTCTAGTTGGGTTTAAGTTAAACATGTCGTGTTTTAGAAATGTGATCGCACCACTGATTTCTTTTTTGACTTTAAGCGAGTCATTTAACCCCTCAAAAACGTTAACAATGATACGTATACAGGTGAAAAGTATCAAAAGAAACTGTTTAGACAGATTGTAATTAGTAGGATGGCAGACTATAGACGCTATCTCTGCAATGAATCCTAGTTTGCTTGGGACTAAGTCACAGAGCTGCCACAAAGTTCAGATGATGGTGAGTCAGTGTGCTCACCTCTGGTGAGAAACCTCCAGATGGGTGCCACTGAACTGCAAGTTCGTCCATTAAGACATTATGAAATCTACTATTGCAGTGTAATGAATCACCACATCATGTAGTTTTAAGTTATCCCGTTCTGGATCACACTTATTTGATAACCTTTTGAGTTCAATCTTTTGACTTTCCTCATTAAAAGAACTCAGTTCAAAAGAAATACGTATGCAAGAGTGAAAAAGGGTTTCTCTTAGGTCTCCCTTGGCTAATCATCACAGATTAGTGGTATGTTGGGTGCACAGCATAGTGCCTGTTTGTCTGCAACATTTGGTTAATTTGGCAAAGTCAGATTTAAAATAACTAACCATATGCCTCGCAGGTTTAATTACACATACAATCTTACTTCCTCCTTCCAACAGTCCCAGCAGGTAGGCATTTCGCAGAGGTGGGGCTGAGCCTCATAGATGTTCCCTTCCTGAGAACACACGACAGGTAAATAATGCAACTGGGCTTAGAACCCAGGGAGTCTAAGTTCAGAATCATGCTCCTGAATATCCCTGCTTTCGTAGGTAAGGTCATACTGTTGGCCATTTAGAAGAACCAAATCACCAAGAGATATATATGTAATCTGAACAACAATCCTGCCAGTCTAGGAATGCACTGTTCTTGTACCAAGGACTTCCCACAACAAAATCTTCTTTCAGGGCAATCTTCTATTTAGTGACGGTCCATTTTTCCCTTTGGTACCCGTCTTCTACCTGCTAGAACTTCTACACGGACACCAAAAAGTCCGTGCCTTCCTGCTTTCTCTTCTTTATCCCTCAGAACTTATTCTCTCCTTCACACAGGACAACATTCGATATTCAAAAGTTCAAAGCTTAGAAAGAAGCGACCAGAAGATATTAGATATAAGTGACCAGGAGCTATTAACATTTTAATAAGGAGTAGTTCATTCACACAAAATAGGAATGAAATTCTATTGGGATAATTTAGGCATCGCAGAATAATAGAAGTGATTCTTAAAGGAAGGAGTTGCCCTTCAAATGACAGCATATCCGAAAGAACCTGCCCTTTGTTACATCCAAGTCTAACATTTTCGGATCCTTTCTCGTTACTGCACTAGGGAGGGTACAAATACCCGGATGCACAGTGCACTATTTCCCATCAGCACTAACTGCTCAAAAGGAGAAACTGTGTTTTATAAATGTGAGTTATAAAATAACCCTCCTTAAGTCAGCCCGATAACTGTTTACCTCTGAGCACACAGAAAAGCGATCACTGATTTACATTCTAAAGCCAAAGGGCATACTACCTAGTTAAAGCCATGAAAAAAAAAAAAATTAAACCAAATTAAAATAAATAAGCAAGCAAAAACATCAGCCAAAATCATCATGGGACATTTAAAACCGATTTATTTTTAATGACATATTATTGGTGATTGATTATGCATTACATGATATTTTTACACCTGCCAAATGCGATATGAAAATCAAGCAATGCTAAACATAATGTGACACAATCTGATACACGTATTGTGAAAAAAAATAATAAGTTTTCTTTTGCTTTTTGTTTTTTTACAAAAACACCCAGCACTGAGTCGAACTATTGGAATTTTGTATTATATTATGGAATTTCCTTCCAGAATATTACATTCTGCTACTTTACTTTTTTCTTAACAGGTTTGATTAACTTTATAAAAAGGTGGTCAAATACTGACCATATTAGAGGTTTGGTTTTGATCTCCTCACTAATACTGGTTTTGTTAAGAAGCTGAGCTCTGTGGCTCCCGCAGAGAAAAAAGAGGAAAACAATTAAAGACTCCCACAGGAGGCCCCATCTTTCAGCAGAAGATTTGGGGAACATTCTCATTCATATCCAGTCACAGCCAAATGCCTTTTAAGGGTGTTAGTTTAGTGAGCCATAGCAGGGCTTTGGTTTTGTATGATTTCTTATTGTTAGGTTCAAGGTTCAAGGGGAATAGTAAAGGAAGAAATGAAATAGTCCTGATTAGTTTGTGTATACAGGATACTTGATTGCAATTCCTGAGAAAGTTGTTTTATTCTTTCAAAATCTTAACTGCCTTGTGGCTTTATTTGGTTGCTGGGTTTTGATTTGTTTCAGTGTCACAAAGCTGGCTCAATCATACACCGGTGCAGATAAAAAAAAGAAAAAATGAAGTCATGTGTAACAAAGTTTTTAAAAAATTCACCAAGAAGTTTTCTGAGGCCAGATGATAGCCAATAAGTAAAACAATAGGATAAAATAACATAAAACAAGTGATGTGTTGTGTGAGGAACACTGAGATCTCCTAAAATGAAAGAAAGCTAAATTAAGTGTTCCTTAAACAAATGTAGCTCCTAATAAAAATACTTCTGGAAAAAAAATGACTGTTATCAAGAAGCACAAGAACACATAATTTATACATCACATGCCTACTGAATAATATCGGAATAAAGAGGCCTAAAGATTTATTCACGTTCATTCACATACAATGACTTTAGGAAACTGATGCAATTTAAATAAGTATTAAAAAATGCTCTCTCTACCATGTAGCATCTGGAAATGCTATAAAGGAAGACGAGAAGACTTAATCACTGCATAAACGTACGCTAAAAGAAGATGTCCAAGTAGGATTTCAAAAAGATAACTAGAGTATAACAGCAGATAAACATCACATTAACTCAGCGCTTGGGGAAAACCACGGAGACGAGCCGGGCGGACGCATGGGTGAGATTACCATTCTCCATAAACATGTAACTAAATCTCAACATTTTCAAGTTCAAGTCAGTTGGGAGAGGCCAAAGAAAAACAAGCATTTAAATGTTACAAATGAAAACAAACTTTTCAAAGCCGCACCTTCCTTATTCAAAGTTCACATTATTTTAAGAAGAAAATCCTCCAGTATTTTTTTTTTTTTTTGACCCTGAAAGCAGGTTTAATTCAAATGTCTAGGGTGCGTGCGAGCGCAACCATTAAGGACTTCAGTCCTACAAATACTTAAGTAAATACTTAAAACAAGCTGTAATTTAATGAAGTGGATTCCTGCCCATAATACAAAGCTGATACTATCTAACCTTCTGGGGGAAGAACAAAAGTGGATCTGAATGCGAGGTCTGAAATAATGACAAAGGGTGAGGGTCTCTGGACTAAGCCACTAACATACTCAACGCTCATGTAAAAGCCGAAAATTAAAGAAGCATCCTGTCCCATAACATTCAATTTGACTTATCGTAATGTTTTAAAAAGAAACAATACTTCGAAGACAGAGATTACACTGAAAAACGTCATATATCACACATACACATACACACACAAAGACGCTTTTTGAACTTGAAGGTCGAATCAGAGGCTTAAGTAAATGTATTCCGTGAGAAGGAAGTGACGATTTC
Source organism: Panthera tigris (assembly GCF_018350195.1). NCBI lineage: Eukaryota > Metazoa > Chordata > Mammalia > Carnivora > Felidae > Panthera > Panthera tigris. The sequence goes on along the minus strand of NC_056663.1, from coordinate 13,436,466 downwards.
AGAGCGGAGGGTACTTTGAGGTTTGCCATACATTTGGTTGTTCTGCTGTGTAAATTATCGTGATATGTTTTAAAGCAGTGGGATATTTAATGCTAGACATTCATTTTTTAAAATTCCTGTTCTATTACATATTGTTATGCACAGTGCCTATTCTGATGCTGGGATACAGCGTTTGGAATAAGAAACGCCTCTGCATTACTTTACTTTTTTTTTTTTTTTTTTTCGTTCCAGCTGTGGGACAGAGGGGTATTTTAAAATTAATTCGATGAAAAAACAAGACCATGCACTGCTGACCCACTCTGGTTTGGGTTCATCTTGGCCATACATTCCAAGTGAGTTTAAATGCACAGGCATTATGTAAATAGGCATTGCTGAAGAAAAGGCAGCTCTCATGTATTAATCCAAAGCCTGGGGTGCTTTTAGAGCAGGCTGGAGACAATCCCAGACACCTGGCTTTTGAAAGACCACCAAGAGAATAAGTAAAAGGGGTCCTCAAAAGCAGTTTGAAATTAAATCTAACTTAAATACCAGATTTAGATACGTTTCTGCTCAGCATTTTTAAAGGTTTATTTTAGTTAATTGAATACAAATTTAATACAAAAAGTCTCACCTTGAAGACACTAAATTGTTCTTCAATCAGCGGATACTTAAGAATTAAAAATCATATAAAGGACTCGGCTGAGAACAAATGATTTCACTTACTGCTATAAAGTATATGCTCTGGTACATTTCCTTTATTCCAGGTCTGACTTTTGCTTTTAACTATCTGGAATTAAAAATTTACAGGTATGTCTAGATGAAGTATTATAACCGCATCACCTGTTTAAAAAGCTGATATATAGAAATTAACTAGAAAAAAAAAAATTTAGAATGCCTAATTGGTCCCAGGATAAAATACATAGCCATAATTGTTTGGAAAAAAAAATTGAAAGCTTCACAAATACTATAGGAAAATGATTATGAAATAGTTTTTTTTTCTGAGAAACAATTAAGTAATGAGTTCAACTTATTAGTGTTTTTAAACCACTTAAGTAACATATTCCATAGCTAACAATATTACCGTTATTACGAAACATAATTACAAGATACCACTCCTGGCCATGGAGTACTGATAATCTATTAGGAAGATACATACATTCTGCATACATAAAACACTTAAAAAGTGTTTTCACTCCCATCAGAGCAAAAACTTTCTATCAAAATGTATAAAATATTGCACAAAAGCCTACGTCGTTTGTCTACAGATTAAATCCTTTGACTTCTCTGGAATCATTGAAGGACTGGCTCATCTGAACCTCAAAACCTTCCATAAGCAACATCGATTCAAGTAGTTTTGAGAGTAGAACAAACGAAAACATATAGGCCAAGTATCTTATAAATTTAAATAAAAGAAAAAATCCTTTTTTATTTCAAGCATGATTTGAAATCACCTAACTTGAGTATGTTCAGGGTGCTTTCACTGCAGAAATTTCCCCCCCGTCCGATGAAACAGGAGCTTCAGGTTGGCCAAAGCCATCGTGGCTGGAAACAGGGCCTGGAGACGTGATTCCCTGAGTGCCTCCAAGGGTAATCTTGAGTGGGAGTTCCAGATTCATCTTGGCGGAAGAATCTGTTAGATCTTCACGCTGAGAAAAGGAATGTGTCCAAGGACTCTTTCTTTCATCTGGCTTAGTTCTGGATCATCCCAAATGCACATTAAAAACAATTAAGCTTGGGGCACCTGGGTGGCTCAGTCGGTTAAGCGTCCAACTCTTGATTTCAGCTCAGGTCATGATCTCACGGTCCTGATAACAGAGCCTCTTGTTGCCCAGAGAGGAGCCTGCTGGGGATTCTCTCTCTCCCTCTGCCCCTCCCCATGCTTCCCCTCAAAAAAAAAAAAAAAATTAACTTATCATCGAGTCTCAGTGTCTTAATCTGATGATGGGATGCCAATACCTCATACAAGGCAAAGGGAAACAATGAGCCTTTATTAAGCACCACCTGAACACCAGCACCGGCCAGGCTGGATGAAGATGGCAGAAAGTGCTCTGCTCCTGGCTTGACCCCAGGGGGCTCTCACGAGCTTCGTTTCACCCCTAGTTGATTCTCATAGGTCACCTTTTCTGGAAAAGTACCTTTAAGGTAATCATCTCTAAAATTCTAACATCTCTCCCGCTCATCTCAAAAGGCTTGAAGAAAACAGCGTATCACATTTTAAAAATACCTTTTCAGAGTTCTGCCAACTATAAAACATTATTTAAATGCCAGTGATCACTTTAATAAATAATTACAACAGTTTGCTTTAAAACTTGTGATTCTAGGAGCACCTGGGTGGCTCAGTGGGTTAAGCGTCCGACTTTGGCTCAGGTCACGATCTCACAGTCCGTGGGTTCGAGCCCCACATTGGGACCTGTGCTGACAGCTCGGAGCTTGGAGCCTGCTTCGGATTCTGTGTCTCCCTCTCTCTCTCTCTGCCCCTCCCCTGCTCGTGCTCTGTCTCTCTCCATCTCTCAAAAATGAATACACGTTCAAAAAAATCTTTTAATTAAATAAAAAAAATAATAAAACCTGTGATTCTAAAGAAAAAGTTCACCTTCCAACCAAAGAATTTTCTATGCATTTGCTTCTATAATGTTAATAAAAAATAGTTAACATTTACTAGGCACGAACTATGTGTCAGACATGATAATAATATCTTTACACGTATAAAGCCTCACTACAAACCTGTGAGGTGGGCACTATTATCTCCACTTGGGGTACAGGACACCGAACCACAGAAAGTAGGTAATCACAGAGGCCGTAAATGGCTGAAGTGTAATTCACACCCAGGGAGTTCTGCTTTGGGCCATACTCTTCACTACTATGCTCTCCTGCTTCTTAAGTGTCTCGTTTACACGGCCCTCCATTCTCTTACCACGTATTACGTGGCTACTGGAAACTAGGCCCTATGCTAAGCATTGTGTCTTTTGTGTATGACGATGCAGGTCTAATGGTACGTGGCCACACAGAATGAGATGTATCCTGCACCCTTCCTAAGGCCTCGCCATTAACCAGCACATCTAACTGGTTAACGACATGGTTAGTTTTGACAAAATGAATCGTTCGCTGTGCAACGCAAAAAGCTTGACGCGATCCCGTGGCTGTTCACAAACTGCTGGCCAGGGAGACGCTTCAGTTGTGTGGACAACACCATATTCTCAGAGCCGCTGAGGCACCCTCCCCGACTTCCATAAGCACCCGTGTGCACCCGCGTGCATACCGCATGCAGAGGCTTCCGGCTTTATTTGGAAGATGAGGAAGTCATTTTCAAATCTAGGGGCTCCACAGACCCACCACGCTGGCTCTCCCCACACTGCCCTCACGAAGACAGGCTCGGCTAAGCCTTCCAGAAGCAATCGCTGTCAATGGACCTATCACTCTAGCACCACAGGGCCTTGTACCAGGAAGGAAATTGACAATAAAGCAGCTAAAGGCTTTCTTGTGCTGTTGGTGTCTCCTTGGCGGAGGAAAAAGTAGGAGGGTCCCCTCTAAAGTTATTTTCAGATGTTTTAAATAGGCCATACTCCTATGGGCCTCTATTCTGGTGGCATTTCTGTGCAAGTGCTCTGAGGGATTTCATCTTGATTTTAGAATTACACAGTGGAGTGTGAAAAGAGCAGCATTCAAAAAAAATGGGTGTGAAATATTTCTGTAGGTTCACTAGCATAGAGACTTTCTGTGATTCGCAAATATGTATGTATATGTACATGTGTATATGCATATGTGTATGTTTACACACACACATATATTTAAGTTAGGCAGGACAGAGACCTGAAGCAATAAAGGTAAAAAAGAATCATGCCTAAAATGTGAGCATCGGGACCTCGATACGGTACCAGGGCTTGGCCAAAGATACGCGGTAGGTTGTGGGGAGTCACTTATAAAATTAACTTCTCACACGGTGAAAAGGTCAAATATACAGGATCGTGTTATCTGCCTTACGATGCATTTTCTGAACCACGGTCATGTGTCGGGTTCATCCTGGACACATTTAACCCTCACACCTTGCACATCCAGAGAACAGAATGCAAGCTCATTAAACGGTTTGCTGTCTTTAAAGGGTTTTTTTTTTCTACTCAGTGATGGTGTGTAACAAATTAAATATCCAATTGAAATAATGAAAATGTCAATACTTGTAATAAAACTTTTCTAAAAAAAAGAAATTAAAAACCGAAAATGGGTAGGATGAAAATGTTTTTCTTTTTTTTTCCCCCTCCCTTTAGACATTCTTTCAATTAGAAAGGAGACCAAACTTAAATTATAGCCACCAATTAATTTTTCTGCTCTGGAAAGTGAAATAAAGCGTCTTTCATTAAATTGGATATTAAAGCTCATTGGTTATACAAGGAACCTCCAGATTAATGGACTAGAGTTCTTCAGTTTCAATTATTTTTTCTGCTTCCTAATTTCAGTTCCACTGCCCCCCTCTCCCTGGTGGGGCTCAATCTGACTCCTATTGCCCCTAAGTAGTTAACTGACTCTTTCCGCTACTGTGGGTCACTCAGGTAATCTGAATTTGAAGAGTATAACCTCTTTGTTAAAGTGTGAGAGTGTGTGTGTGTGTGTGTGTGTGTGTGTGTGTGTGTGTGTGTCTGTGTGTATGTGAATTAGTAGCTAAGGAGTATGTGTGAATTAGTAGCTAAGGAGGTTTGCTAGATGAAATCAGAAGATGGAGAAGGGGAAAAAAAAAAAAAAAAAAGAATGCCAGCCAGGGAATGAAAGTAGGCAGTAATCCAGAGTTTTTGCTTTGTAGCCGTATACACTTAACATATGTGTTTCAAGAATCCCCCCCAAAAATAAAGAGGGAAAATAAGAAATCAGTTCTAATTTCATACTGCATGTAAATGAAATTTCTAATGATGATATATACGTTTGCTTTTATTTTTCAAGAACCTATTAATTTAGGAGACAATTCTTACTCTTACAGATACTACCCTTAGCATCAAAGTTTAGTTAACAGATGAAGAGAAATTTCCTGAGACAACATCATTTGGTCATCAAGATAAACGGGATACATAAGGCCACAGTCTTGGAGTAAATTAATCTTTGTTTCTGATTTTAATCTACATTTCAAATATGTCGATTTGCATGAAGTATTCTTTTCAAACGACACTTTATGATTTACAAAAAAGTAACTATAACATAGTAAGAAAAACAGTAATGTTTTCCCATTTAGTACCACCAAAGAAGCCATCCAAAAGTCAGTGCTTATAAGATATAATGTTAAAAATCTTGATCAGTACCCTAGACACAACCAAGTAGAACTAAGTATTTGTCCACATCACATTTTTAAAAAAATTGTTTTAATGTTTTTATTTATTTTTGAGACAGAGAGAGACAGAGCATGAGCAGGGGAGGGGCAGAGAGGGGGAGACACAGAATCCGAAGCAGGGTCCAGGCTCCGAGCTGTCAGCACAGAGCCCAACGTGGGGCTCGAACTCACAGACTGTGAGATCATGACCTGAGCCAAACTCAGACGCTTAACTGACTGAGCCACCCAGGAGCCCCACTTTTTTAAGTCTCTTGCAAACATTCCACCTATTAAGCTGTCACCTTCCTTTCCCTGTTGTTGGCTTTGTGTTCCAAGGTCTATATATGATGCCACAACGTTTTCCATATTTCATGTCCCATTTCCCCTGACCGCGTCCTTGAGAAGATAATTTTTTTTTAATGTTTACTTATTTTTGAGAGAAACAGAGACAGAATGCCAGTGGGTTAGGGGCAGAGAGAGAGGGAGACACAGAATCTGAAACAGGCTCCAGGCTCTGAGCTGTCAGCCCAGAGCCCGACGCGGGGCTCGAACTCACAGACTATGAGATCATGACCTGAGCTGAAGTCGGACGCTCAACCGACTGAGCCACCCAGGCGCCCCATAACTAGGACTTACTTCTGAATTCATTTCACCCAAACCTCTGAAGTATCTTCCCTAAACTCTTGTCATGAATTTTCTCATCCTCCTAGATTTTTACTCTGATGTCCCACTATCACCTGCAAAGGCGTGAGTGCAGGAGTCAGGTCAGTCCTGACCCCTGAGTTCAGAGCTGGAAGTGTCCAAGAGCCGTTTCTTAGGTGCTGAATCCTTATGTGCATCGTAAAAACTGCTCATCATGCCCTACGCTTATTTGATAGAACCATGAAAGTTAGAGAGTCAGATTAGGAATAGAAATAACTTTTTCCCCCTTTCCCTTCCATTTTTTTTTTTTTTAGAACATTTACTTTCAGGACCTAGGAGGAAATTTCAGAATCTTCTCTGGATTCTTCTTTTTCATTCATATTCATGTGGTCACAAAGTCTAGTCGATTGTTCTTATGTATTCATGTTGGTATTCAGGACAGAATTTTTTTTTTTTAAGTTTATTTATTTAATTTGAGAAAGAAAGACAGAACGGGCAGGGGAGGGGCAGTGAGAGAGGGAGAAAGAGAATCCATGCTGACAGCGTGGAGCCTGACGCGGGGCTCGAACTCCGGAACCGTGAGATCATCACCTGAGCCTAAAACCAACAGTCAGACGCCTAACCGACTGAGTCACCCAGGAGCCCCTTCAGGACAGAATTATAAAATTTACTCTCCATCAGGCAAATCCACTTCATAATATAGGATTCTCCAGGTTCTAGCATACAGTTCAGGTAGAATGTTCATCAAAACGCTATAGTCCTTACACGGGTCTGGACTCTGTTTCTTTATTTTAATACAAGATCTTTACCACCTTGTACATTTCTATTTCCCATTGTTCCTAACATGGGTCTTTGCTCATAATAGTACTTAGTAACTTAACGAACTCAGGAATAATTCTGAATTTACCTAGTAACGTTATGATTTTAGTTTCCTCAGTTTTGGGGGGTCCCTTGATTGTCAGTGCCCAAAGTAATGAATAAAAGTATTTGGGACACAGGGTTAGTCCCCAATATAAATTAGTGAACCGATCGTTGGTTTATTAAACATCTTGTGCATTTGATTCCACAGCCAGAAAATCGATGCAGTCAAATTTCTAGAAGGCTGATTACCAAACTAAAAATGGGCGGTAACTCTATTCAGAAATAGCCTAAAGCAGCAATCCAACTTCATATTTTATTAATCTCTCTCATTTGACACCTAATTACATATTATTTTGTATTGCAAACTTTAACAGGCATGTCTTATCACTTTGAAGACTGTTCCCTGATTGAGGGGTTCCCTCTTAGCCTTCTTTCCATCCCCCCTCAGTTCTGTACTGTGTAACTACGAGGTATGCAGTAAATACTTCTCGAATAAATACTCAGTGTTAATGCCAAATCAACACGTTAATATAAATTCAACACAGATAAACAGAAATTCATACCTTTAAAAAAAACTGAAATGATGTTCCATGTCAAATGTGTACATCAGGACAGACATTCAGAAAGGTCTAAATAAATATTTATAATGGTATACTATAAAAGCCAATTTAGATGTCTCAGTTAATATTTTTAATTATGTCAGTTCATGAATATTTTATTTCAAATCATTTCTTTCTCCTTGCCAAATGGAAATGATCATAAGACCTCTTTTGAAGTCAGGATAGACCCTTTGCTAATAAAGTAGAATAACAAAGAAAAAATTATCAAAGAAATAGAAAATTTTAATGTTTTCTATGTATTTGTAGTAAACCTACGTTCTGCTTATAAAAATCAGTAAGCTGTAAAAATTCATTTTAAACTATTTAACATGCATGTGATGCCAACTCACCTGCTTTTACTAATCCTGCACTGTTTACAATACAGATGTTTATTAAATTTTTCATTTTTTTATTTAAATGTTTTAAAGTGAAACAGACGACGACGAGAAACATGATCTTTGATGTGGAAAACACAGTTGGTACTGAACCGTGCTGTGGATTACAAGGGATCTATCTGTGTTGTCATTTTAAAGTTAAAAGTCATAATAACTTGGCAGAAAATAAAAAAGCTGCTAACTTAAAGGTGGAAATAGATGTGAGTAGTACTTGGATCATACAAGAAAAAAGAAAGAGGGTTCCCATTAAAGAAAAGGATTGGAAAGAAGTAGAAAAATGTCCCCAAAGAAATTATCAGCGGCCCCCATTTAGTCTAGGACCCTGATAGACCACTTCAATAGGATAGTATCTCTGTAACACAGAGATAGATTGCATTTTAAAATTTATTGTTTACTAATTTAAACAGTTTGTGTGGGTTTATGTATATAGTGTATTTTGGGGTAGCATTGTTGGCTCAAAACTACTTTGCATCCTGTGGAAAGTGTGCAATACTTACATGTAAAATTTTCTGGACACCTCTCAGAACTCAATGAATTAAAGGTAATTTTCAAATTTTTAAATAAAATCTCCTTGATTTATAATGGGTTTGTTAAGCCTGATGATCACTGTACTATAGCTTTTCCATGAATAACATTGGGTTTTGTCATGCAAATTACAGATAGCACATTTTTTATTTTTATTTTTTTTAATTTTTTTTCTTTAATGTTTATTTATTTTTGAGACAGAGACACAGCATGAACGGGGGAGGGTCAGAGAGAGAGGGAGACACAGAATACGAAGCAGGCTCCAGGCTCTGAGCCGTCAGCACAGAGCCCGACGCGGGGCTCGAACTCACGGACCGCGAGATCATGACCTGAGCCGAAGTCAGACGCTTAACCGACTGAGCCACCCAGGCGCCCCCAGATAGCACATTTTTTAAAAGAAACATGAAAAGTCCCACTAGATTGCCTTAAATTTCATAAGGAAAAAATCCACTTTAAAATATTTTATGTACTAGCTCAACATGACACATGTACATCATCACTGGAATTTTACTTTGCCACTTAACATTTTCCATAATTTGTCGAACGAAATCAGCTAGTGAGATTTTATTATTGCGATTTGTTATAAATCTTACAGATGTGGTTTTTTTTTAACTTGGAAAAAGATCAAAATACTTGCAGATTTCAGATTGCTATTAGACATAATAATTATACACTAAACTAATTACCACTAAACCAAAACCTGACTTACAACTAATTAAATTTTATTACATCAACACAGAGCACAGACTTCCAATTTAACACAGGGTTCAACTATAAACACAAGAGCCTACCAGCGTGCCTATATATTTCAAGTCAAATGTCCAGATCAGATTTATAAAGTTTGAACTTGGCAGGTTTGTAGACCATTTTGTCAGTTTCACAGATCTACTCATTTGCCGACTTCTAAGGAAAAGGGAAAGGCGCTACCTGTAAAGGGAACACACTGGATTATGCCAAATAATTCACATAATAGCTACATGCATACTATGCAAAGATTATTATGTTATGGAAAAAATGTGGACTGCAAAGGAGGAATCATTTATTTTCGGTTCAGACACCATTTCAGTTGTGACATCATTTATTCTAAGATGACTGACATACAACACTGGCTTCTTGTGTGTGCAACAGAAATAAAAGCATGCATGTTATCTTCAAGGAGCATGAAATGCAGAATCTTTAGTTGAGATGAAAGTACCCATTTGTGTACTGTAAAAGGAGCCAATGCAGATTCAAGTGTTTCATCTTGAAATAGTGGATACAGGATCTCCATTTGTTCGTCACGAAACTGCATTTAAAATTGTCATTTGCAACAATTGGAAAGTATAAGAGATTCACTTTATAAACTTTAATTTTATAAAAAATGTTTACTTTCTACCAGATGGTAAGATTAAATTACATAAACACTGTCAGCAAGTTGAATCCTCAGATGTATTCATTCCCACCACAGAAGCTTGAAAACCTGTCTATAATTTTGTTACTGATGTTTAGAAACAGCTGTAGCTGACACAGCTACATGTTATATATGTCAGCTTTAAAGGATTAAATATTCTTAACCCCCAATGGAGAGGTCTTTTGCTGTTAGCAAACGCTAGTGTGAATTACGCCGGAAGTCGTAATTCCAGTAGGGGTATCTCACACCAGATATTCGATAAACAAAATGGTCAAGAATCGTAAGGTTTTCATCGTCACCGGAAATTCTGTGTGGGGCAAAAGAAAGATTTTAGATGCATAGCATTTTCTCATGCTAAATATAAGATAAATTCTCCTGGAAAAAGCCCCTCACGTATATCTTCATTAATATTTTAGATGGTAGTAAATTATATATTTTCCTCTTCAGAAGAATTCAGTCTGTCTCATGAGTTGGTTTTTTTTTTTTTTTTTCTTTTCCCCAGGTGCAGATTTTTGCTTGACTTTTTGGGAGAATCCTGGTGTCTCTTCCATTAGTGTTTAAAACGGTCTTTACGATAGGTGTTCAAAAATGAGGGCACAATCAGCAGGGTTTTCTGAAATGCTGCACTGTGAATTTGCTGCTCAGTGAATCTATCTAAGAGAACAGAATTAACCCACCTAACTAGCTAGACTGCAGGCTTCAAAATCCCTTGATTTATGAATTAATCTAATCTAATTTTCGAGAAGTGTTGATTAATGGCAGTCAAACGTACAGATCTTTGGAGATGGTATTCATCAGTACAAAAGTATACACACATGCACACACATCCCCCCCCCCCCCCGCCGCCCCATTTAATTCTCATTTTTAAACTTTAGTCACTGTGGACTTTATGAATAATTTTAAGCCTATACATATATTTATATTTATGTAGTAAATGAAAAGTGGCCCACCTAAATGAAATGATAAAATAGGCTGACTGGCAGCGATAAAAGAGGTATCCGTGTAGAGAAGAAAATTCAACATGAATTACCAAAATTAGAGTATGTGCCTCTCACACATGCAATCCACATTGCATTTAAAGTTACGTTTTAAGGGGCGCCTGGGTGGCTCAGTCGGTTAAGCGGCCAACTTCGGCTCAGGTCCTGATCTCGCGGTCCGTGAGTTCGAGCCCCGTGTCGGGCTCTGTGCTGATGGCTCAGAGCCTGGAGCCTGTTTCAGATTCTGTGTCTCCCTCTCTCTGACCCTCCCCCGTTCATGCTCTGTCTCTCTCTGTCTCAAAAATAAATAAACATTAAAAAAATTTTTTAAAAGTTACGTTTTAATCTTTTACATACAGTACAAGGGCTTTACGAAGACGACCCTTTTCTTTCTCGATCAGTCACAACGTACCAACAACAGAGACATTCACAGACACTGAAAGAGAACTGGCACTTGATGTAGTTAGTTGCACGCGTGGCTTCTGAATCTAGTTAATCTGTAAGTCTACATGTTACCTCCGAGAGGTGAAACCGCGTCCGTGGAAATTCACGCTCGTCCCTTGTTAGACATGCCAGTCTAATAGTATGCAAACTTAACGCAGTGACTGATATCCTGTCTCAAGAAACAAGTGTAACTGCACAAGGGAAGCACCAAGTCATTTCTTTAAAAGAAACAGGTGGGATGCCTGGGTGGCTCAATCCGTTAAGTGTGTCCGACTTCAGCTCAGGCCATGATCTCACGGTTCGTGGGTTCGAGCCCCGCATCAGGCTCTGCGCTGAGAGCTCAAAGCCTGGAGCCTGCTTCGGATTCTGTGTCTCCCTCTCTCTCTGCCCCTCCCTCACTCACACTCTGTCTCTCTCTCTTTCTCAAATATAAATAAACCTTAAAAAGAAAAAAAAGAAACAGGTGAACCGAAGAATTCTTTTCTCCTCAGTGTGTCCACCCCCATTCTTTATCAAAACCTACCACTTCCTGAATCGAATATACACTTAGATTGCGAATTAGGATAATCAGTGTATTAGGGCAAGGCATGTGACAGAAAAAGGAAGTTAAGCTACGATTTAATACAAAAGAATATTTGTTTCAACTTTTTGTTATTCATTCAACTTTCTAATTATGTGACATTTATACTTTTAGGCATAATTGGATGAAACAAACTTTTTGTAGTCTTTAAAAAGGAAAGAAGGCATCCTTTCTGATAAATGTCTTCATTTTGTACTACCAGATGTCTTTCTGTATCCTCTCCTGCTTTCTAATTTTATTTTTATAAGTGTGAGAACAGTGAAAATGCCAGCCATTGTAGTCAGTCAGCTTGAGCCCCAGCAAAGGCTGCAGAGGGAGATGTTATCTTAGTGGTTTTACATAAATACTGAACTTGAAGGATACTTGGCTTCTTGGGACCCACAGTTAACCACAGAACACACTGAAATCTACATTGACTAGACCCATCTTACAGGCAGCTCATTTTAATAACCTCAATTTAAAAAAAAAATGTTTGAGGGGCGCCTGGGTGGCTTGGTCGGTTGAGCGTCTGACTTCGGCTCAGGTCACGATCTCGCGGTCCGTGAGTTCCAGCCCCGCATCGGGCTCTGTGCTGACAGCTCGGAGCCTGGAGCCTGTTTCAGATTCTGTGTCTCCCTCTCTCTCTGCCCCTCCCCTGTTCATGCTCTGTCTCTCTCTGTCTCAAAAATAAATAAATGTTAAAAAAAATTTTTTAATAAAAAAAAAAATGTTTGAGACAGAGAGAGAGAGAGAGAGAGCACATAGGCACATGTGTGTGCCCCAGAAGGAGGAGGGGCAGAGAGAAAGAGAGAGAGAGAGAGAGAGAGAGAGAGAGAGAGAGACAGTCTCCAGCAGGTTCCACGCCACCCACTAGTCCCAATCTCAGGGTTCCTGAGATCATGCCCAGAGCTGAAATCAAGAGTTGGACGCGTAGCCAACTGAGTCACCCAGGGGCCGCTAATAATTCCAACACAGGATATCATCCACAGAACAAATTTAGCCCAAGTCAGAACACGGTGTTCTCCTTCTCTTTACCTGTATACGATTTCTAAGTTTTAAGGAAACTGGAATTTAACAATTATAATCAATAATTACCCATGAGTAAACATCTGGATTTTTAAAAGGGGTACCAGAAATTTGCTTACGAATAAATTTCAAAGCCCATTACAACTACTCAGACTGTCATAACGACCCGAAATTATTACTTCCAGGAGCACGTGGACTTGGGTGGCTCAGTAGGTTAAGCGTCCGACTTTGGCTCAGGTCATGCTGTCATGGCTTGTGAGTTCGAGCCTCACGTCAGGCTCTGTGCCGACAGCTCAGAGCCCAGAGCCTGCTTCGGATTCTGTGTCTCCCTCTCTCTCTGCCCTTCCCCCGCTCGTGCTCTGTCTCTCAAAAATGAATAAACGTCAACAAAAAAATGTAAGAGAGTATTCCTTCCATGCTTTGGGCATTTCCGCTACATGTTTCGTGATTTGGGGTGAACTACCACAAAGATTCCCCTGGCAGTTGCAAAACGAGGGCAAAATCTATGAAGCCACTAAAAACGATATTCCAAGATTCACGTGAGAGGCTCGACTCTGGGGTGTCATCGCCCCGCCGTCTCAGTGCAGAAGCGGGGTTTGGGGTTTGGTGCCTCTTCCCTCAGTTACAGCATGGGCACTGAAGGCCCTAAGAGTGGCTTAAAAAAAGGTACTGTGAAGCTGTCTGCCCTTTTAGTTTCCGTGCAAAGCTGCACCTGCCCAAAGACACTGTGTTTTACAACCTGTTGTCTTGCTGTGTCTGTGGAGAAACACCTTTACAAAGCATCTACACTAACTTTGGTGATCTTTACTAAGGGGACGGTGGACTAGCCGGGTCAATGAATGCATGCACGCGCTTAAGGAACTGCTTTCACGCCTGCTGTGGCCCCAGCCCAAGGACCGAGTGGCTGAGGAAGTTACTTGGGGTGCATTTTAGTTTCTATTCGGCTTTTTGCATCTACAGCAATGAGATTAAAAACTTAAGGGGAGTGCGTAACAGCCGTGTAAACGGTTCCTAAAAGTCTCAGAGCTCCCGAGGGAAAGTTGGTTTTCTGAGTAGAGGAAGACATCTGTTTACTCTGCTACCTGAAGAGCAGGCGCCTCTAGACCTCAGCAGATCACGTGACTCCAGACAGCCCACTAGAGAGGCAGGCATGAGACGGGACACCTAAGAAGAACCTGCCGGTATGTGCAATCACAGAGGCAGCCACAAATTGAAAGACGGAGTTTGGCTTCCTCACCCTCAATCTGTGCCATGTGACAAGCGGCTGTCGGTCAAATAAAAGGATATTTATAAAGTAGCTTCTCAAGCCTCAGCAACCGCCTGAATACAAGGTACAATCTCAGCCCTAATGGGTCTTACAACATAGGGATGGGGTTCCTAAAATATGAAATAAATTTTGACCTTACTGCTCCACTGAATTCTACTAGTTTCTAAGAAACAAAATGAGCGACCAAAGAGTCTCCCCGAAGGAAACGGGAGTGGGAGATAGGACCTGAAGAACAGTGAGATTCAAAGCCGTGGCTTCTCAACCCTGACTCTGTGTTAGAAACACCCAGCAGGCTTTTGAGAGTTAATGATTACGGCCAAGTCATAATTCCTGAGATTCTGAATTAATTCGGGTGGGCTGAAATCCTGGCATTGGTACCTTCTGAGAACCCCCTAGGTGATTCTGAGGTGTAGCTGTGGTTGAAAAGTCCTGAATAAACAAAGGGTAGATGGGGATACTCTGTTTCCCCAAATGAGAACGCACGGAATGGTAAATAATAGAATGGCATAGCATTCCCGTTCAAGGTGGTGAGAAGCTTTTGGAGAGAAAGAGAATACAGAGACTCTAGAATCAACAGTCTGAAGTCAGGTTTTAGCATCCTGGGTCTTTCATTCACTTGTTTAGTCAACTAACTGGTATTTATAAAGGAGTGTGTATGAGGTACAACGCACATTACTGATAAAACAAAGGAGAGCGAAGCCCAACACGGTCCCCAGCTTTGTGGGCTTCACAATGAAGTGTAAAAGGAAGACATAAAAGGGGTCTTGTGTTACGTACTGTTTTCAACAAGGAATGATGTGATCCTTCCGCACGCTTAAAAAATCACCCTGGCTGTGATGCAGAGATTGAACTGGAGAGAGGTCCAGATCGAATGCCAGTGGATCAATTAGAAAGCTAATGCGGGAGTCCAGTCCAAATGTCACGGGAACTTGGATTAGCACGGCAGTGGTGGAGACAAAAAATGTATATGGTTTCAAGGGGGGATTCAGAAAGTTAAAAAGAAAAAAAAAAGTAAACGAGGCATTGTGGTTAACAGGATACAGGGTATGGGGTAAAGGAAATGGTCAAGGATGCAGTCATGATTTCATCAATGGATAGTCATGTCATTGACTGAGTCTTAACCCAGCGGGGAAGGCTGAGGCTTTCAGGGAAAGACCACAAGTTCAGGTCATATGTTAGTGGGAGGAGCACTGCAGACATCCAACAGCGTATGTCAGAAGTTCAATATACGTAGGAGAACCACAGGGATCTGCTGACCCGGGACAGTTCATACCACCTGTCCTGGCACCCTGCCATTCAGTGCCCCCTTCCACTCCACAAGTATCGCCATTTGGATGACCGATCATACGCCTGCCCCCGCCCCCACCCGCACCATGAGGAGAGGTTTAGAGTGGAGTATCCTTGGAACCGCCTGCCTGCAGGTGATACTTGAAGCCATGGGAATCAATGACATCACAGGGCTTGGGAGACAGTGGACGCAATGAGGACAGTAGGAAGTCTAAGGGCTAGTTTCTGAGGAACTCCAGTACTTGCAGGTGAACTAGAAAAAGACAAGACACCGTGAAGTGTCTTGACAACACGGTGAGGAGAGACTGGCTAAGATGCGGGAGGCGTCTTCTTCTCGGGGGATGCTGCTGAGGTCAAAGGGCAAGGATGACCGGAAGTCCACACTGGGTAATGGCTCCTTATTTTAGCCCAGTCTACGTTTTGTCCCATTTTGAAAACGGGTGCTTCACCTCCATGATCTTAAATTCCTTCCTATTCCTGGAACACTTTAATGCTAGTAGACTAGATGACAGTGCAGAATGATTTAAGTAGATGGAAAAATACTAAAATATAGGAGCGAGAGAGAGAGAGAGAGAGAGAGAGAGAGAGAGAGAGGGAGAGAGAGAGAGAGAGGGAGAGAGAGAGAGGGAGAGGGAGAGAGATGAACAATTCTGTTGAGAGAATCAAAAACAGTTTCACAGACAAAGGCAGAAAGGGGAAAACTTGTCTGGTGCATGGGGAAATAGCCAACAAATCAACAAAAGTACGCTGTGCGTGAGAAACCCCACTGGGGGGTGGGCTTCGCAGGGTCTTGGCCAGACCATGAAGAATACACCCCGACTACCACGCTGAGGAGTTTGGGCTTCACCCTCCAGATAAAGAGGAGCCACTGTGAGTTCATGAGCACGGTGACATGACCGGATCAGGTTATTAGGAAGACTATTCCCCGAGGGCAATCTAGAAAAATGGATCAAAGAGAGGAGAGCCGGGTGGCAGGAAGCCCAGTTGGAAGACATCATTCGTAATGAAGATGAGAGATGATGAGAGCCCAAATTAGGAAACTGGCAGCGAGGACGGAAAGGAGCGCTGGGTACTGACACTCAGCACAGGGAGAAATCAGCAGGATCTGATGAGAGATCAGAGGTGAGCAGGGAGCCGTGGGGCCGTCTTAAAGATGGCTCTTAAACTTCTAGCTTGTGTGATCAAAGAGGATGATGATGTGGATACAGAAGGGGGTAGCTGTGGTCCTCAAGCCCGAGAGAGGAGCCACCACGAATGCTGTCCTGGAAATGATGAAGATGGGGCATGATGGAACTGTCCTCACTCCACATGGTCCTCTCTCTTCCCTGAGTTTCTGTGGGCTGTGACACGTGGCGTTCCGTCTTGAGATTTGATCCTAGCTCCATGCTGTTAGAAGCCCTGTCTAATTAGTGCATGTTTCTTTGGGGCTCCTGCCATATACATCTTCTTTCTTTTTGCACCTCTTTCTCACTGATCCTGAACCAATGTTAGACTCCTAACAGATGCTTAGTAAGCAATAATGTAATAAGGACGTCCGAGCTAAAAAAGAACACAAACAGCTACCTTCCATTACAGTCAACTAACATTTCAGACAAACGGTTACGATTTGCTTTTCAGCAAAAAATTAAGAAATCCACAGGCGAACTCATACGCCGGTGGAGACGTTTTTTATATTTTTTCATATATTTTTTAAAGAGACAAACAAGATACATCCAAATGCTAAGTAATTCTGTTAAACGGAAATATTTTTTTTTCTATAGTCAAATTTGTTTTGTAATTATTTCTACTTCACGTATCAGTATATTGTCGATGTATGTTTTAAATTTGGGCACCAAATTTCTGTGAAAGTTTCCTGGGCGTTATAATTTATATGAAAGTAATTTTATAAATATATAATGGATATATGCGATTTATATATTTATATAGACATATTATTTAGATAATTATTATTCTGTAACACAGAATATACGTTTTACACGCATATGTAATTCCAACAGTGATGTGGGAAGAAAGTGACTGTTTCGTTTCATCTTAAAAACATGAACCGGAATATACTTAAAATGCTGACCCCGTCAAAGCAGTTTTTTTTTTTTTCCCCAGAAAATATCCCAGTTATCTGACATCCTTAGGGAATGTGTCTTCGAATAAATTTTAGGGATGAATCTTATGCTCCTTGAAATGTCAAAAAATCTTTTCACCCTTTTCACGTAAACGTTTGTAAAATATCACACACGCTTTGCCCTCTTTTGTTTAAGTGACTCTGGCGGCACGATGAGCGTTCACCACTCTAATCAGGGCTGTTGTGAATGCCGCCTGAAGGACAAGCCATCGCACGCTGTCACTGTCCTGGCCGCCCACAGCCCAAACCTGAACCGCGTATTTCGACGTCTCTTCCCCTTGAACTTACCACTTCGAACCGGCAACTCGGCAGGTCGCAGAATCAGTGTTGTTAAGGATTATTCGTTAATTAAGAGAAATATCCCAGGTGACAGACAGCCCAAGTCAAGAAAAGAAGCTCTGTGACAGCTTTTCGTTATTCTTACCCAATTTAGAGAGCTGAGGTTGCAGCAGCGTGACTGCTGGACGAGCGGGCGTTACTCTTGACGCACACACATCCACACGCGCGCACACACACACACATCCTCGCGCACTGCACACCTGACACTCCAGAATCCCTCTCCACGCCTCAGCCCGAGCCATCTTCACATCCACCCCACAGGTGGGCACGTGAGCACCCCCGTATTTCAAGATTAAAGTAACCAAGCGGCACAGTGGCACCTGACCTTGGTCTCCAAATTTGACTCCAAAAATCTCCATGAAGCCGCCATAGCGAACATGACGTTCTCTACAGGTGCCGGCGACAACCACACCAGTGACCGCGGCCGCCACCACCACCGTGCGGGGTCTGCCGTGTTCAGGGCATGGTACCACGCTCTTGACAACAGCAACGTCTCCAGCCATTAGTCCCAATCCTGTTGCTCAGATGAGGAAATGAGGCTCAGAGACGGGCTGGCTTCACCCAAGGTCACACAGCAAATAAATGACAGGAATGGGATTTGAGCAAGTAGGTTTCAGAGCCCAACTCACTCAGCACTAGACAATGAGATAACAGTGTGCCAAGGGAATTTAAGTGTTCTTTCTATTCAATTAATGTAATGAGTATGACCTAATCCAATATGTCATGTTTAACTTTGGATTTTCCTTTTATATAGGATTTAGTATCTGGATTCAGGGAATATTCAAATGCTAGCAGAAAAATGTATTAGCTATAGCTTGCTGTTGGAGTGCCCCCAAATTACGGGTGTAATAAGTTATCAAGCGCCTGGTATATGCACTCCCTGGTGGGCAGAAGAGGGGGATACGGAGTGAGGGATCTGAAGTATCTGAGCGAAGGTCAAGGTCGAAAGGCCGGGTTATAACCACTACTGTCACTTAACCCTTTCCTGACTTGGCACGAATAGTACTTCTTGAAGGCGTGCTGGCAACCTGCGTTTCTGTTTTAAAGCAGGGAACAGTGTACTACAAACTGCAAACATTTTTTTTTTTCCCTCCAAAATGGGTAGAAGACGATGACATTTAAGATAATCCACAATCTGGGCCCCAGCTCTCTCTCCAAGCTCATCACAGATTTTTCCACGGGGGATCCTCTGCTCGGTTCCTGCTGCTCACCCACGATCTCCAAAAGGCATAACGCAGATCTCGGCATCTATATCACAGGTTGCAAACTGGTGGCCCAACTGCCAAACCCAGCCTACATACGTGTTTTGTTTTCTCTGTGTGTTTTGTGCGTTGCCTTTTTTTTTTTTTTTTAAATGAGCCAACATTTAAAAATCTCGAGATTTCACATAATTCATATTCTGGCATTTCTTAAAAACTCTTGCAGTCTGGTAACACCGTTTCACCCCCACGTGGCAAGAGCCAGTCTAGAGGTGTGATGTGGTGTTTTCTTTCAGAGGAAGCGTGCGTCCCTGGGTGCTCGGCTCCCATCACCCCGCATCTCCAGCTCCAAGGCTACGTCAACACCATTTATTATCCAACTTGCTCTGCTGTTTTTCTCATGGTAAGGAAACATTTCTCTGTGTCTCTTTCCAAAGTGGAAAAACGAAAAGACAAAGAGAACTACATATTTTAGGAAATACGAAAGAATATACATCTACCCAGGAGATACAACGCGGTATGTAACTAACCCGGCCGATTTCAGGTACCTATGTCACCTGCCTCCATTGTTGTCACCTGCTCACAAATTTGCCGGGTGTGCTGGGGTTGATTTCTGTTGCTCACGCGGTCTCCCTGTCTTGGAATCCTCTTACCTCCCCATGTCAACTGTTTGGGTTTGTTTGTTTGTTTGTTTTTCCAGCGATCGATAGTCTACACCCATATCTTCTGTCCTCACTGAAAGGCTGACCACTTTTTGTGGGAACTACCTATTTAACATGAATCGTAGGCAAGCTTAAAATAACAAAATAAACACTTTTAGAGTCTCCGTGGTCCTGGCGGATGACCTGAGTCCAGAGAACACAAGCCTTTGGTAGAAAGGAGCTATTCTGTAGTGAGGACATTTGACATTGACATGGAGTGCGGGAAGACTTCATTCCCACATCAATTATTTACCGATGGACTCCTCAGGGCCAGGCACTGTGCTAGAAGCCGGCAGTACTGAGAACAGGAGAGAAGGGGATCTGTCTTCACAGCGCTTTTGTGGGTAAGCTTGCGACAAACATTTGGCCAAGTTCTTCCACAGGGAAGGCGGCAAATGGCCAACCTTTGTTCTTCCCAGGTCCCTGGCTCTTCGTGCCCCACCTTGTCGGGCGTCTGTGGCCACGTCTGTGTGGAGAAGTAGAAGGCCTATGTTCTGGTTCACTTCGCTATCTGTCTTTTTAAACATTTGCGAGCCCCGGGGCACTTCTGTTGTCCGTCAGTAGCTACCGCCTCGTGTCCTTTCCAACATCCATAGAGTTTCAAGGCTCTGCTAATGTCTGTAGGCTGCAGGAAAGCTGCATGCTGGAAGCCTTAGATTCTCTACTCTCTGCAGTTCTCTGGCATTTCAAAGATCCATGGGCTATTAGAGTACAATCTGACCAAAGCAGTAATTCCTCCAAAACCTTTTTCAGCTTTCTTAATAACCTTAATGACTGTCGGTTATCTTTTAGGTCATGCCTCAACTAGAAGCGAAAACTTCCTGGGGGTCTGAGATCACGTCTGATTTCTTCTCACCTTCTCCAGGACAGTCCCTTGGACACAGAACACTGACAAAACACTTGGGGTTTGATTTAAACATACTGGGGGAGGAAAAATGCCCGTGGAAGTGAGGCACCCATTAAAAATAAAGATAGGATTTCAAATCAGGGCAGAGCTTTTACCACATTGAGACAGCCCCGTAACTTTTATTGGTTCAACGGCAGTCACTCACTATTAATTTCTAATGTATTAAATGTAAAACGGGAAAGATTGCAAGTTTTGACTGGTAAGTAGTACATTTCTTCCCCTGAATAATTCTCAAAAGCTTTCCTGAAACTAAGGCACTTTTCCTATTTTGGCTTTACATTCTGAATACCCTTCCCCACAATGAATATGCTTACATGAAAAGGAGCAGAAAAATCGTGGACTGTATATAGGTCTATCTTTTCCAACCGAAGCCCGATTTACCCCACCCCTCATCACACCTTCCTTGTACTCCAAAGAGTTTTTTTTTTTTTAATGTTTATTTATTTTTGAGAGAGAGAGAGAGAGAGAGAGAGCGCGCGGAAAAGGGGCAGAGAGAGAGAGAGAGAGAGAGAGAGGAATACACAGAATCTGAAGCAGGCTCCAGCCTCTGAGCTGTCAGCACAGAGCCCAACGTGGGGCTCGAACTCACAAACTGAGATCATGACCTGAGCCGAAGTGGGCCACTTTAACTGACTGAGCCACCCAGGTGCCCCGCCACCCCCACCAAAGAATTTTCATCAGGCAACAGATATCCTCTAGAATCGCAAATGAAAGGAAAACAAAAATTGTGTTCATACGCAACATCTTTGACAATCTGCTAAAAGTAGCAAGTATTGAACTCAATTTTCTATGCTTTTCTAACCACAGAAAGTTCCTTTACTTATTCCTGGAGATAGCCAATCCCATTGCCCACAGAGATGGAAAAATTCCAATAGTGTAAGAGAGAAATATTATAAATAATGAAGGCAGGTTATCCTTAAAAGTTGACACATTTAACATGTCTTAACACTTCCTTATATATAGCTAGTTTCCAATTTTGTTCTATAAATAATATTCATGCAAGTAAATACGTTGAATTTTCTCCAGAAAGCACTCTCTCTAATTTCTGCAGGGTTATATCACTGTACATTTGTTAAGTGCCCATATGACATCAATCATTCTCCAACTGGGCACATGCAAACAAATGTAAGAGATTAATACATCTCTCTCTACAATGTCATATTTTAATGGGTTTTTGAGAAGTGAAAAAAAAAAAAACTATCATACTTGGTTTAGTTTAAATTATGACCTTCACTGTCGAAACATGGCCTGCAGAAGTGTGGAAACCACTCGACTCAGTGGTACTGAACCCCATAAAAATGTACTTGTTGTAGAGAAATTATTAAATTTTTAGTAATTTTTATTGCTTGCCATCACTGAAGCCAAAGTTGTTGTGTTTTCATTTTTGCAATTCTCCCTCACAATGCTTGACATAATGATTTGAACACTAATAGAAACACCCAGGGACCTGTGATTGCCTGTCCTGCTGCCGTTTCATCTTCCTTTACAAGCATATAAAGGAAGTGAGGTGCACAAAACACATGTATTTGTAGTTACATTTGCAAAAAAAAAAAAAAAAAAAAAATCCTCCAACAGCTGTGGACACAGCCAAGATTAGTATCTGGTAGTGGCTTGGAATAATGACGAAGGAGATTGCCAGGGTTCAGCTACAAAGCTGATGAAAGATGGGATGAAAACCCTGCTCTTCAAAATCCTTAATCTGTATTACTTTTACACGTGAAATTAAAACACACATATTTTAAGAATTTAAAATAGGCAACATGATGAACTAATGGTTTTCAATCATGCAGTGTAACAAGCCCTGTGTTTTCGTAGTAATAATCAATTGGAAATATGGACTGATGTCTACATAAAATATTTTAAGGTCTTAATTAAATTCTTCTAAAACATCTTATAAGGTACTTGAAACTTAGCTACATCCAGTAGTTTCCAGGTAGTACTGTTCATTTTTTAATCTCATGTTTATACCAATTATAAAAGCCTAGAATCTTTGATGAAGGTTTACACAATCAATTGTTATATTAAAGTGATCATTAAAAAAGCAGTATTTTAAAATAGCTTTTCATAAATATGTTCAATATAATGATTAAGAATAAAACCAATCTTTTCGACTCATGTATCTTCCACAACAGATATATCTATTTATGCATGTATAAAAGTTTAAGGGGATGATAACTCAGAACTGTCATCTTCTGAAATGTATACACTATGATTCAATGAATAAGCATACAAAAACTAGAATGATTTAAATTGTAAAAAAAAATGCACCTACTTCCAGACTTTGCAATTTTTATAATAAACTTTGCTGCTCTTTTTAAACTTTTAAAAGCTAATGTGCTCAGAAATAAGAATTCATTTATTAAGGAAATTAATTGCCTATCATAAATTATGCTTTTTAATGAAGCATCACTGTGTTTTATAGTTAAAATGTCTCAATTAACCAATATTTGATATTTGATGTTTTAATAGGATGACTTGACCATTCAATTTTTAATATATTTCTTTTACTAAAAAAAAAAAAACTCCCTAGAACATGACACATTTTTATCATACTCTTAATGCTTTGCAAGAAATTATTCATTCTAAATGGGAATATAATAACATAACAGAATATCCATTCTTTTTTTAAGAATCTATGATAAAACCATGCTACAATATGCTCACTTTTTGCATACACGTTCACAGAAAATTAACTAATAATATGTGAAGGCCTCATTTTTATATGTTATTATTTCTGTCTCAAGTTGCTTTGAATATTACTAACATGGGAAAAGCTTACAAGGAACTTCAATCAGGCCACAGACCCTGCAGACTTTTCTGTGTAGACAAACCACTTAAATGACTGAGTACCCCACGATAATCAATTCACTTGTCATCTGGCATAAATGTAAAAGCGTCCTTCCAAACTTTTCAGGCTTCCTTGTTTTGTATCAAATTATTAACCTCTGGATTTTAGGAGTTGGATCTTTTCATGCCCAAAATTTATATTGAGACTAAAATTCTACATAAATATTCGATATAGGAAAGGAAGCAATGAACTTTTTCAAGGAAATGAAATGATGGCCAAGCCAGTCCAATGCTCCTTGATAAAACTATTGTGTAACAGATTCTGGGATCACAGATTTAGGGGAGAATGCATAATCCTTCATCAAAGAGTGGCAGCTTAGCCACAAAGCTTCCTATTCCTGATGGGATATTCTTTTAAAAGTAATAACGAGGACTTAAAAACTATGTAACACTCTTCTACCAAAATTAGCCATTTATACCAACGCTTCTTAATCCTAAAGGAACCAGAACCTCACCCAGAAAGCCTTAAGATGCTTTCCTTTGGGGGAAAAAAAATACATAATGTGTACTAATAATTTACATCTATTCCTAAATCAAATGCTACTGTTCCAGACTTAAATTAAGTGATAATACTGGAAGGTACATTAAAAAAGAAAGAAAGAAAGAAAAAGAAAAGGTAAAAACAAAATAACAAAAAAAAATTAGAGTCCCTAGAAGGCTTACATTAATAACAATTTCCAAGACTGAGAACTCCCAATACTTTGCTTTCTTGAACATTTAAGATTTTTAACGTGCATTATAGCCTTTTCAAAGCTCAAGTGGTAATTATACAACCAATTCATATACCTTATGTCACATTTAAATGAAATACGTGATACATTAATGATTTGTGTTAAGTAATTCAGAATTACCCTGTGCTGATGGCTTAATATGAAACTCGCCAAACTTGATATGTTAAAATTCCTATCTGAAGTACAATACAGTTTTAAAAGCTACTTTCATCAGATGACGTGAGCCGAATCAACTGATGGCATCTCTTAAAACAAGCACTAGGTCGTCTCCTTCAGATCTCTCCTTTGTCAAAATCTCAGAACACACCTGCACAGTGGAGATGAAGGATGTTATTGGAAAGAGCAGATTTTATACAAAACTTGAGGTAGAGATTAGACTTCTGCCATGGCTATGAGGGCTGACCCAACTTGCTAAACACAGTACTTCAATGAAATGCAAGATAATACGATTTTATTGAGAATACTTTAAACCAGAAAACGAATAAATGATGCATCTTAAAATACAGCTATCATTTTACAAATGCATTCATGCTGTGTGAGTTAAGCAAAACAGTATTAGTATCTCATTCATCTTACAGTTTTGTAATAAATAAAATTTGGGTTATCTGTGTGGATAATGCATACATATATATTAATAACTAGTCTCCCAGTATCTGGAGTATATAAAATGGGATAGTTATTACAGCATTTTATGGTTTCTAAGAGCACCAGACCTAATCATCGTAATTCCTATTAGGTTCTTTAAAAACTTATATTGGAGTCGGTTTATGTTTTGATTACTAATCTATTTAGATTTCTTAATTATGGATGATAGAGCATAATATCCATTTAAACAAAGAACGTGAAGTTCTGATTAGTGGAACCACGTAAAAAAAAAAAAGCCGTAAGTGTAAATAATTTAAATTATTGACGTCTAATTATTTACATTATCGGTAAACCAATATTTGAATTTGAAAATATAAAATACAGACTTCTGTGGAACACTGCATTTTTAACTACAATGTATTGTGCTTCAAATCCTGTATGAGTCATCTAAAAAATAAGCTTAATTTTTAAATTCTATCCTTTGCAATGATTTATTTTCCTTTAAAGGTGAAACACTGTACATATACTATACAACCTAACACCATACAAATGAAAACATAATATTAAAAATCCTATCACAATCAAAACACAAGAGAGAAAACATTTAAAAAGTTTTCTTTTCTGCCACACATATAATTTTAAAATCAGTAACAAAGAAAAAAATCCTATTGGCAAATCAACTTAACAACTGAGGGCTGTTTATTGTTTATAAAATTTTTTGAAATACCACGTTCTCATTCAGAGACTGTATACTCTAGGGCAAAAGTAACCAGTAAGGGAGAATTTTGTTTCATTTAATTTTTCAATCACAGGAAACGTAGAATAGGCTGTTTCTATTTGGCAAGAAAAAGTTATAAGGGAGCATCAAAATTACTCTGAAAGTGAGGATTTAATTCTGGTTTGACAGGCACACATTACCTACAAGGAAGAGCTTTAACTTTTGTTTAAATTGAAATTTACTTTTAAGTGGTTGAATATGCTCACGGCCTCATTAAAAAAAAGAGTGGTGGAAAATTAAGATCGAAATATCAACTTAGAAATATATTACAGACAGAAAACGTCTGTTCTGTTTTAATTCGAGTGATAATACCCTAGCAAAAGTTGCCTTCAACCTTCACCCCTTTCTGAACCCAAATTCACCGACAGCTTTGTAAAGTAACAAACATCTTTTTTTTTTTTTTGCTGGAAGGTATGATTATTTTCAGGAACTTTCTAATTCTCTAGAAATGTTTCTTAAAGAGAACATGAAGAAGATTAATATTTCAGTTAATTTGATTGTGTCAGGTTATTCTCCAACTATTATTGATGCTATCATAAAATTCAACAATAGTTCTGTAAGAAGAATGCCTTATTTTTGTGACAATCCTGAGACAAAATATGGTTATTACTAACGCTCTTATTCCTGTTTTATATTATAGTGAATCACTCTTCTATATTTATTTAAATTCCTAGATTAGTTATTATTTGCAGCATTTTTGCCTACAGTTATTATTCTCATCTTATCATGACATAAAGTTTAAGTGAGAAAGTTTACATTTTAAATAGTCATTTCATTTTTGCTTATAGGTATAGAAAAACGTAAAACACTGTTCAAGATGTTTTTTTCTTGTTCTTCAGAGGAAAAAAAAAGTCGGATTTGTTCTTCAAAAACTATAGGTCTGACAGCTTTCTTTAGCTGGAAGTTATTACAAATTCTGAAAGAAATAAAATTTACAGCTGTCTTCTGGCTTTCATAATTATTTTAAATGACAAGCCCTGTGCCAGCTTTTTTTTTTTAAGAGCTATTTAAAAAGGACCAGTCCCTTGCCAAGTTTTCCCACCTACATGTTGACAAATTTCAAAATCTCTGATAAAGGTATTAGCACAGATGTCACATTTTAAAGGAGCCCTTGGTAGACAGAATAAACAAGTATCCTTTTCAATAGGATAACTTTTATATTACCCAAATATACATATCCCAATATTACCGTATGTGTAAGTGCTTCATGCAAACCCACAAAAATACTTTATGCATTTCTCATAAATTAATTTCAGTCCTGTCTTATCACTCTCTGCATAACATACCTTCCAAGGTGCAGTCCAAGCATATTAGCTGCCCTAAGGAACCACTGTAGCACAGAAGCCAAATGCTGGACACAACAGGGATGCTAGAACTTCCTGGGGGAAGAAAGACCTCTCTTTGGAAACGCCCCTGTTAGCCTGTTAGCAGAAAGACTCCTCACTTCCTCGCAATGATAGTGACTCCACAATTCTAATCGTGCACTATTCGTTGAGCTTAACTGAACTCAAGATGAAAGAATCCACTCTCATAAAAGAATATCTTTTTTTTTGTTTTTCTGGATAAAGCAGGGACCACAAATTCACGTCACCCTACTATTCAGACTGAAGGCAGATGGTCACTACTGAGCTGTTATTTCTTTCTAAATTGTGGCAATCCGAAGAGGAATTATCACAAGATTCTAAGTGTAACTAATAATCGAAGAGATGACAGAATGACTAAAATATATTAATTATGAGCTTCATCTTCGGAGAGAAGTGACCTTGTAAAGTACCTCCTAAATGACCATTTTAAGTAATCAGAGTGTTTGTTTTTAAGTCTCTATATAAATTTGAGAATTATAAAATTGTAATTTGGTGTTCAGTCCCATAGAAACAAATAGAGTGGTTAATAGATTTTCTTTCCTCTGACAATATGAAGAACCATATACAATATTTGGAATTTCTTCGGTTAATTTTTAAACAATAGTGATGTTCACATTCTTGGATCTAAAATGCAAATACTGAAAAGTGAAGTTAATTTTCCCTTGTACTTACCCCATCAACTTGCAATGACCAAATCTGCCCTTTATAGATCGTTTTTTCTGTCAAACACACTGCTACACACAGAAAATGCTCAAAGGACGGTCACTCTTTATAAAAGATATCCATATTCTCTCCTCTTCCTCTTCTTCACTTCTCCCGCCCCCCTCGTTCTCTCCGTATCTCCTTTTGGTTTTAAGGCAGAGACCCACTACACCCAGTTATAAAATAGCTGCTTATTATTAAGTAATATGACCCCGCCCCAGGGCAAACCAAGTCACATCATCCCCACTCCTCCCCAGCTTCTGGAATTGAAGTAAAAAGTATTCTCCAATTCTGGAAAATACTTGATCAACAAACAGCATCCCACAATTACTTTCACATAATTGAACATGAAACTACAGGTGTGAATGTATGCACTTGTTTTTCCCAAGACACTTCATTTTCAAAAGGGACAATCTCTTTTCTGTATGTTCCAGGGTAAGCCAGAGATGACGACAGATGTGGGGGAAATGATTTTTAAAACTGCCATATCTCTGTAAGGGATCATCAACTCCTTACGTTACAGGAAAGAATATAACCGTAGTTTGGTAATGTGATACACTACACTCCACGTACGCTCCTGAAACATTCAAGCCATCTATTACCTCCTTCAAGTCTTGGAACTCAGTTAAGACTGCCACCTATCACAAACTTGTTTACAAAGTCAGTGCTACCCCAGTGCTAGCTTTTTTCTAAGACTGCTAGAGTAGCAACAGGCCAGTAAAGTCTCCTTTTTATTATCACTTCATCATCATCATCACCATGATTATATGATACGGTTTCAATCATACACTCATATGACTTGTGAGTACATTCTGTGATATTGACATTAATTTGCTCGGCGACTCATTCAAAGTAGAAAGAAGAAGGTTTCAGTAGATGACCCTCTTTTACAGGAATTCTACACAGCTGTTCTAACAAACTACGGTTACCTGAGTTATTTAATCAAAACCATAAAAAGAAATCACCATTGTTTCCAATGAAGGATTCCTTGTATAGTTTTGGCGTTTGAAACATCTATACATCTTAGAGCATGTTTCTGCATTTCGAAGGTTTATATTCCAATGGGTGGCTAAAATGATGCTTTGAAAATGGCATTTTAAATACATTGTTTTAGCATTTGAAACTCTTTTATGTGAATGTTTTTAACTGGAAAGACACTAATTGAATGTAAATAATCTATCATTACAGTGAAAAAAATTAAAATATAATAAACATATTTCCCACCAAGTCTTTTTTTTTTCCTGAAGGCAGAAAGCAATGCCACTGTGGGAACGTTATATTCCCTATAAAGCAGTCATGATGTCTTTATTTAAAAATCCTATAGACTATGGCTATATTAGAATACTCATCTATATTAATCTTACATTCTATGCTTTTAATATTTTATTTTATTGAGAATGCAAGCGTATATCGCAGTAAACAATGTAATATGGACCAAAGTCCAAGAGAATCTTAACGTGGCCTTTCAAAAGAGAAGAAAAAGCTGATGAGGTTAAGACCAGACGCAAGTAAGATACAAATGAAAATATTACAGTAGGGACCATAATATCCACCGAGTTTCCAGGTTTCCAAAGAGGATAAAGAACTACCTCCACATGCATTACCTTTCGTGTCAGGGTAATACCCACCACCTTATGAAATAATGTTACAAACACACGTGCAAGATGTACATCTAGAATTCTAAGAATTCCTCGAAAAACTCAACTAGAACACTGATACAAACCAAAAAGGAAATAACCTCGTTGTAAAATGTTTACCATTTGTAATTCCTAAAGACCACAAAGCCCTTTGATGAACAAGAAAATACACCTGAGGCATATTGTAGCTAGGGGGAAAAAGGCTATCTTAGTCAAATACGTAATAATGAATTGTTTCCTCATGCTTTATA
Source organism: Panthera tigris (assembly GCF_018350195.1). Taxonomy (NCBI): domain Eukaryota; kingdom Metazoa; phylum Chordata; class Mammalia; order Carnivora; family Felidae; genus Panthera; species Panthera tigris. The sequence continues at coordinate 13,407,065 of NC_056663.1, read as the reverse complement.
TAATTCTTAGAGAAAGTTCAAGTTCTGTCCCCAAAAGGATGTTTTAATTATAGGAAGCAATATTTTAAAACTCATACAAGCCATCACACTTATTTGGAAACAAATGACTTTTCAAGATGTAGAAGTATTACTATCAATCACCAACAAGTTAATTCTACATAATAAGGCAGGTTTGGATGCAAACTGACCCACCATGGAATGCTGTATCTGAAATTGATTACAACAGCACTCAAAATGAATGCAGCCCTCTAAACCACTTCTTTGCTCAGAAACATTAATCTCAATTAGAAGGAGAGCTTCATAATGGTAATGCTTGGTATAAAAAAGTATGAAATAAATCAGTTTTTATAAGACACAATAATTAATCAGTTTTGAAACTTATAACTTTTTTTTTTAGCACAAAATGTCCATCAGGATTCTTAAAACAGCTGCTATGTCTAAAATAAGGGTTTTGAATGTGGTCTGAAAGCAGCTTACATGACATAATTTTAAAGACTTAGTTATTAAAACTTTTAAGTGGCATTCCATTATTATGCTCTCTTTTCAGTACACTTCTTAATTTTGAATGGGTGTTAAACTCTTCTCCAGACTACCATTCCACTTTATAACACAAATATGAACACTGGCTTTAGCTGAAAATTCAAAGGGATGTCTAATTGGGTGTGGATCAAACTTTGATAGCAAATTACTGTATCCTTTGCTGATATTTTCAATCGAAGTAAAGGAAGTGTGTTCTGAAAGTCAAAATAGACATTTGACTATCAAATAAAACACTGCATAGATAAGCATTGTGTCACTGAACGTGCCTAACAGGTTTCTACAGCACATCTTAAGGAAAAGGGCAGACAATTCATTAAAACTGCTGAAAACACTGATTCATGCAAGTAAAATACCTTGATGACATTCCTCAGCCGCCCAGAAAAAAAAAAAAAAAAAAATTTAAAGGGATAAATAAAGCTTAATAGAAAGAAGGTAACGTATTTACCACAAGGATCAATACTGATAAACAAATAAAGCTGTCTTTACGGTGCTTTTATATTAAACTAGGGCTATCTTCAGGACTTACTTCCCAGTACGATTGTAGGCAGGGCAGACTTGAGCATTTCCAAACATGCTTTCACAGCTGTTCCAAAAACATCGTTCTTTGTACATCACGCTCAAAGTTGATCAAGTATTTCTGATAGGTCATCCTACTCCCAACGATAGCCATACGCTTTTGCCTGGTTTCTTAGTTGCTTGACTCTTTACAAAGAAAATAATTTTAACTCTTGGCTTTCAGAAGCAAAGCTAAGAACGAGTAGCCTGAACTTGCTAACTGGATTATTATTGTTCAGCTAGGTTTTCTTTCCGAATAAATTTAAAACTTTTCGCTCTATTTAGGTGCTTTCTTCTATTCACAGATAAGCATCCTTATCTTCTTTGTCTTCCCCCTAATAAAGCAGGTTCTCTTTTCTATCCAAAAGACTCATGACACGCCTACAAGATCATAGTAAGAAAAGCCTCTATAATTTACCTAAAACATTTCTTCCTAGAAAATAAACCCAGCCGAGCAAAGTGGTTCAAGGTGGGGGGGGGGGGGGACAGTCAGAATTCTACTATAATTTTATCTGCTTTATTTTACCTAATTAAGAAATCTTCATTAGGGTTGATATTCCCTGTCTATGAGTTGCTGACATTGATGCTATTGGCACAGGATACTAATAAATTCTTCAAATATATGAACCCTGGGATTGTGATTAGTATATATAAATACATTTCATAAAAATTGGGTAGTATATGTAAAAATATACCTGTCTTACTTAAAGGAATTACTTTCCCTCATAATAGATATTCTTTTTTAAACTGTCTACAAGAAAATATATGTACCACTAGCAAAAAACAGTACCTTTGAGTAAAGAGGAATAGTTAAATGCAAATAAGAAGAAAGGCAAATTGTTCGGGAAAATGCAACACGAAGAGAGGGACAGTAGAATCCTAAAATACAAAATAACTAAACTCATTATAAACTCCTATCTTTGAAGAATTTAGGAGTAATTTGTGAATGCCATGACATTTTAAAGTGAGATTAGCAAGTCTTATTACTGAACTAACCTCTCACTCTTAGAGCAAGAATTAAATATTTGCTCTGCATTTAGAATCACAAATCGAAAGTTTCACGGCTCTTGCAAGAATTTCCTATGTTAAGAAACAAACGCTAGAAGCTTTAGATAATTCAGAACGTACTCAGGAGTACACAAAGTAAGGTGGTGGGTGTATTTGTAAATTTTTTGTTTCAACTGAAATATTAAAATCTAGAATGAATTCTAATTATGCAGTTGCTCTTAATTCCGAACTCTGTTCCTGATATACTAGACAGACCACAGATACCTTTCCAGGTAGGCAACTGGGTGGAGAAGGGTACTCAGCGTATTTTAACCAAATTCACTGAAGGAATCAAAGCCCAAGTTGTGTTCTGTTGCAATACTACCTTTTGGGGGTACTCCTCCAAGCTTTCCAAAGATGCCAGTCCTACCTTGTTTTTTTGTTTTCCTTTTGACAACAGAAAGGAAAGGTAATGCGTGAACATATTTCTATTTCTACTGAGAAGACCACCCAGTGGATTCTGCCAGAGCCTACAAATGTGTGACAAATACATTGTCAGAAGATAAGAAGTAAGAGCACGATGAAGGGACAGTGCTGCTCTCCGGAATCCCAGCTGTCTGGGGCCCTGGAAAAAGTGCCTGGACAGCTCTCACCCTTTCACCTCCACTGCACTTACCCAAAAGTACCCGGAAACTTTTCTCTAGCTTTAAATTATAAGGACTACAGAAAACAAATGTACCTGCTGTATGATGAGGTAGAATTACCTGTGACCCTTTCTCCTCGATAAGCATTAGTAGCAGGTTACCGTCACAACTATTTTAAAGGTGAGGCAGTAAGAATGGAATCCAAAATGCATTAATAAGGTGTTCGGCAGAGATCAGACACAACCCACCTCAATCTAAAATATCTGACGCTCCTTCTAACTGGTTGCAAAACACGATACAGCCTGCGATCGAGTTGCACATCCGTAAGCCTGCAATTTTTTAAATGCCCAGTTCAGGCTATTTGTTTGTTTCCAGCCCCATCCAGAGTTTCCGGATGAAGTTTCAGTCGACAGCTAGCACTCCCCACGCCACCCCAGCCCCTCGTTTCCGTCCTTCTTTCCTTCCCAACTTGGCTCCCCGGTAGTTGGAGAAGCCTCGTTTCCACTTCCCCGGAAACTGGTGACATTTCAGGGCTTCCCGCTCGCTGGAGGCCCCCCCAAGGATCTTCTCAGATACCTTCTCGGAGGACGCGCCACAGAACTGGGGATCACCCCGACCAGAGCAAGACTCCCTGCCCCCACGGAGCGCCCAGCCTCGGGGCTGCCTTTCTCGGGGAGCCCGCGAGCCCGGGGCTCCCCGGACCCGGAGCGCCGTGCCCAGCTCCTCCGGCGACACGCACCGGCGAAGTTCCCACCTGAGCAGGCAGCCGGAGGTGTCAGACGCCAGGGAGGGGCGGGGACGGGGAGCCCGGGCGCGGGGAGGCCAGACCCGGGGGCGACCGCGCGCGGAGGAGATGCTCCCGGGCCACCCGGGCTGGCCAACCTGCTGCCGCCTCCCAGAGCCGCGCGGGGAAACGCGCCGCGCTCCGCGCCGGCTGCCGCCCGCCCGCCCGCCCTCCCGCTCCCGGCGCCGCGGCCCGGGCACTAGGACCCCAGAAAGGAAGGAGGGCGCGCCGGCGGCGGCGCCGCACTTACCGCGCTCGGCTCGCCCGCGCCGCCGGCTCGCTACCCGGCCGCAGCCGCCGCGTCCACCCGAGCAGCGCGCACACACAGCACTTGGCCAAATTCAAAGGAGCCGGGCGCGGGGGAGGGGGCCCCGCCGAGGGAGCGGAGCGTGGGAGCTGGGGGAGGGGGGCCGGGAGGGGGAGAGGACAGCAAGTGTTACAACTTCCTTCCCTGCCCACCGCCCGGCCGCGGCGGGCGAGGGACGCGGCGAGGGGAGGGCAGCGCGCGCCGGAGCGCCAATGAGTTCACTTTCTTTTCCTCCCCCGCGCTCTCCCCCTCTCCCTTCCCGCCGGCCCCCTGGAAGCCTCCGGCTCGGCCGGAGAGGCCGGGCTGGAGTTTTCGGTTTTCGGCGGGGGGAGCCGGAGGACGGCTGGCGGCGAGGGAGGAGGAAGAGGGAGCGGGAAAGGTGAGGAGGCGAGCGGGGCGCGGTGCCAGGGAGCGGCATCCAGGACCTTAATTGTGCGACGGGGGGACGCGCCGGGCCGAGTGTGCCCGAGACCAGGCGCGTACACGTGTCCGTGTGTGTGTGTGTGTGTGTGTGTATGTGTGTGTGCGCGCGCGGGTGTGTGTGCCAGAGGAGGCGAGCCTACCATGCGCTTCCCCCGGTGCAGATCGCGGGAGAGCCCAATCACGGGGCGAGCTGGACCGGGCTGTGATCATTTATAATCCTGGACTCCTCCGCTCCGCCACTTGTCAAGATGACAGGTACTTTATTTCTTCTTCTTCTTAATTCAAAAAAAAAAAAAAAAAAGAGATTCCCCGTTTACTGCCTTTTTCTGTCAAATGGGATTTGCCGGACTGAACCACGTTCGCCGCCCCTCCCTTCTCCCCTCCTCCAGGCCGCGTCGGGTACGGGAAAGCTCCGAGGCTCCCATGCTGTGACCAATCAGTGCCTCTACTACTCTTGCCGTGATTTAGGGGTCATCCATGAATAACACTTCACGCTGATGAATGGCTCTTGCAGGCTTTCGGCTCTGATGAGGGGTCTGCCCGCCGCTGATTGCAAACAGTAATGAACTCCCAGCGCCATTTGAAATTCACACGCACCTACAAAGTGCGGGGGTACGTGCGTGCGGGGGTGGGGGGGCGGACGGGTCTGTCCTTTTCTTCTCCCGGCCACGCGCGCGCGCGCGCGCGCGGGGAGCGGGGTCGGGGAGGGGGGAAGGGGCGGGTAATTGCTTTGGACCGAAGTGGAAACACTTCTGTGTGTAATCAAACCTCTAACCTTCTTAGAAAACTACTTTTCTTGATCTTTCATAGGGTGGGCATTTCAGGTCAGCTGAGTCACCCGAGGAGGTAGGAGTGCAAGACACTGCCGGGAAGATGGATTCCGAGGCAGAAGGGTGTAATTAAGGATTTCCACTCCCGGTAGGCGGCCCGTCCTTTACAAGAGGATCTGAAAATGACCTGCGCCTTCCCCTCCAGAGTGTCCTCTCGTCCCAGACTGAAAAGCGCAAATGACCTTCGCACGCGAGAAGGGGTTATACACGAGCCCCAACTCGGCACCGGCGGCGGAGAACAAGTGTCCGCCCTGTGGTTCAAGCACCAAGACCGCCCCAACAAGCGCGCGCTGGCCGGTGGGGACGGATTCTGGAGTCCTCCAAAGGCTCCACGCCCCGCATTCTCCGACGCCGCCCCCCTCCCCAGTTCTCCCCTGCTTCCACTCTGTGTGATGTGGGAGGAAAATAAAAGTTTACTGCTCTCCAGGAGACACTGTCACTTTGTACTCCCTTAAGTTCCCTGCAACACCCTCGCTCCCGGCTCCCCAGCCCCAGTCTCCCGGGCGTAAAGGAAGCCCACCGAGGCGGACCTAAGTTCCGGCTGTTCCGGAGTTTCGAAACACCCAATCCTCGACTTTCGAAGAGCTGCTTTCTGGCTCTCCGTCCTTCTGGAACCTGTTCCGCACCCGCCTGCAGCCGGGCTGGGGCGCGCGCGCTTGGGGAGGATGAGCGCGCCTGGCTCCTCTGGGGGCATCCTACCACTCCTCCAGGGTGTAGCTGAGAATTAGTGTCCCAGGCCTCAATGGGCCGCTGGCAAAGCTGACCCAGGAAGCCTGGCAGAGGAACCTAGTGAGCTCCGAGCCTTCTCATTCCATAATCCACTTTCAACTTCAGAGCAGAGGACTGCAACGACCTGCACCTAACCAGACTCGCGCTTGAAGGAAATAACACGCACATTTGTAACTACGTGCGGACCAAAAAACAGAGTAAGCACTCTGAAAACAAGAGTAATGCCCCCCCCCCCCGCCAGGAAAGCCTGAGGCTTCATGATAGAGTTTCTCCAAAGTTTTGGGTAGAACTGACAAGGAGAATCCCTGAACTTGAATTAGTGTGCCCAGTGCTTCTGAGTTCCCGAAGTTGCTAAATGACCAAACGCACCTAAAAGTAACGTAATGCGTGATCAGCACGGCCCCACTCCCGGGGCGCACAAGCACATCCACGCGGCAGGGTTCTAGAGTCAGCCTAGAGTGGATCAGTCTCTTGCCTGCCTTGTGTGTTTCACACTTGAAAAAAACAAAGCGGGGGGAGGGGGGTGGGGAGGGGAGGATGGGAATGAATGAGTATTACCCTCTCATTGTAGCCATTCTCCTTTTCTTAAGAAAACTTTAGAATTGTGAAGATCTGCCCCAGATAACTACTTAAAGTTTGCATCCCTGATGTAATAGTAAGGAGACTGGTAGGGTGTTTCATAAATCACATTTGTGGCCCAGTTCCCACAAAAACATTTCAAGTGTTCGAAACTTTCCAAAGTGTCCATGTAACCCTCCCCCTAGCTCTTTTGTACTTTACTATCCAGGAATACACACACACACACACACACACACACACACACACACACGGAAGTAAGACACCTCAGAAAGAGGCCAGAACAAAACCAAATTGCTGGTAGGAGGTGAGGTCGGGGAGCGGCGTGTTCCTTCTTTTCAGCTCTTTTCTCTTTTCAGCCCTTATTATAGCTAAAGCTGGTAATGAGCATAGGAAACAATAGAACTCATAAAATTTAGAAATGGTAATAAATCTTGAAGCTTGTCTCTAGCCCAGCTCCCTGTTACATGATATTCAAAGTTTTTCAGTATGTGACGCCGAGCATTCCCACTAATTGCCCACCATACAGACAAAATACTCTAGAATTCATTCGCACAGCCCCGTGCACTCTATGCTAAGCATCACTGGTGGACAAAACGCGCAGGCTTCCTCCGCGACCGTTGCGTGTGTGAGACGAAGCCCGAAATCCAGGCAGTTCATGTGTGTTAAGTTTGAGGCTTCGCGGGCTTTTTTGCCCCCCTCACTAACAAAGAAGTTCCATCATCGGAGGTCGTTAGGAAAAGCTGATGTTGCACACTGCCCAACTATACCGCTCGCTTTCTCCTCCAAATGCATCCTTGGAAAGCGGAGAGGCAGCTTGCTACGTGACCATCAGGCTTTTTGCCTCGCTGAGCTGCTGTCATGGGAGGGCGGGGGTGGTGGGTAGATCACGCAGTGCCCTGGGCTGCAATAAAAAAAACCCCGAGCGGGAGAAGAAATGCAAGACGTGGCTGTCTGTTTTGCAAGCCTCTGGGCGCTCACAGCAAACTCTGCCGGGCGCGGCTGGTGACTTTGCCGCCTTAACGCGGCCGGTCGCGTCCGGGATAATGGGGCCTGAGCCGTGGCATCGCCCTCCCGTGGGGTCCCCTTGTCACAAGGATACGCAGCTCACCAAAAGAAAAAAACAAAAAACAAAAAAAAAAAGGTTGCGGAGCTCCCTTTGCAGCCCCCACCCCCCACCCCTGGAAAAGCCTGCCTGCGGCCCTTGCATACCTTTCCACTATGCTGGCCAGGAAGAGAAAGGGCCGACCCCCTTTGGATCTGCTGCTCCACAACTCCCCACCTCAGTTGAGGGTCACCCACTTGAAGGCGGTACTTATCCATTTTATCAGCGTCACGTGGGCCTTCCCTGGAGCCTGATGTTTTGGGGGGCTGGGGGCCATCAGTTTTTTCCCTCCGGTTCCTAAGGGTCCAGCCTGGAGCTGCAGAGGCTGGGTGGCAGCTGTCCCCCGCCCTCCCGTGGGGCCACTTCCTCTTCTGACACGCGGGGCTTTCAGGCGTGCAGAGGGGGGGAGCACCGGGTCAGGCAGGTGTGACGTTCTCCGTTCTCCGCGGAGCCTCTTGGGCAACCGCTCACTTCATAGCCACTCTTTGCAATTACTACATTTGCTCCAGGGAACTGAGGCTAGATGGCCCGACCGTGGGCTCAAATCGGACTGGACTTCTCCCACCCGAGGGCTCAAGGCACTGATAAGGAAGGGAGGCAAGGGCTGAGGGAGCCATAGTTTAGACACTTAGACCTTCCTGCTGACCCTTTGAAAAGATCAGGAAAGCCAGTAATCTATATACTTCCAAAGGAGGTTGTGCCTCAGCTGAGAACAATACGTGATGAGCTTAAAACCCAGGCTGAAAGCTGGCTGTCAGGAGGAAAGCAGGAGTCCTGGGCACTGGGAGCAGGGTGGTTAAACAAATCACTTTGCACGACGAAAACAATGAATCTGGGACAATTTACAGCACTAGAACTTAAGTTGTACGCGAAAGTCTCTCAAGTGGCTCCAGAGTTATTATCAGGTGTTTGTTGTTTCTTCCCCTGCGAAAACAAGTAACTTATTTCCCTGGGCCGTTCCACTGAGGGAAACCATAAAACACACATTCTGATTTGATCACTGACCAAGTCACAAAATTAAACGACTGTTGGTGGTAGAAAATACACTTTCAGTACCTGAATTGGAGCCAGATAGGCCTCTCCCGATGTGCATGTACCCGGGAACTGGTGATGGGACAAACCGCCCTTTAAACGGGACCATCCTTTACCAGCACATTAGTGCGTGTCCCGCTGCATGAACGGGGCCCACGCGTGGCTCCCACCTTTGGTGACGAGGCAGTTGTGGAGTCCGACCCAACTGCTGACACGGCCTTGCTTCAGTCACATACAAAACCCCGTTCCTTGATGGATTCTGAACACAGAAGCATCTTTTCACACATGGCACCTGTAATCTTGGCTTAATCCCACATACGTGTCTAAAACGTGCCACAGCATTCCACACGGCGAGATAAAACCTTTATAATTAATCGTTGCCATGGAGTGCCCTTTAAAATCTGTCATGTCTTCTATGAGCAGCTTTTTAGTAAGCAGTATGTATGCTATATTTAAGATATCCAGTATATGCCAAATATAGTGTATTTAAGGTGGGTACTAGCTGCTGGGAAGGCTTAGAAATTCATGACACAGGACAATTTTGTTAATAATCTGATGTCGTTTAGGTATTTTGGGATCCACTCTATAAGTTAACTAGTAAACCTAGATTGGAAACCTAGGCATCAAGTGACCATATTCAATATCAAATCCAGTAAACATCTCATTTCCCAGAAGTGTTCCACTCTCTCCTTCCTTGGCCGACTCCTGAGTCTCGGATGTCCTGTACTCTCAGCCTCCGGGATCCCTACTTATGAAAGTACCTATAAGTGACACTTCCCTTCCTTGGAAGAGCCTCTACCATATTTTCTGCGTATAATAAACAATGGCACTGTTTTATTATATGGGCCTTTTCCAATACCCCTTTAAAACCACAGGGTGGGTGAGGGGCACCTGGGTGGCTCAGTCAGTTAAGCATCCGACTTCCGCTCAGGTCATGAGCTCATGGGTTCGTGGGTTTGAGTCCCACATTGGGCTCTGTGCTGACAGTTCAGAGCCTGGAGCCTGCTTTGGAGTCTGTGTCTCTCTCTCCCTGCCCCTCCCCCACTCACACTCTGTCTCTCTCTCTCTCTCTATCTCTCTCTCGCTCTGAAAAATAAATAAACATTAAAAATTAAAACCACAGGGTCCAGCATAAAGGGCTGCCATACAGAAGGTGCTTGATAAATCATCACTGAATGAATGAATGAGTGAATGTATGAATAACATATTTTCATCATCTTCATTCTGACTTTTTTAAAGGATATGCCATAAATAAAATTGTCTTCAAAAGTATACTTATTAAGTATGCTTTTCTACTTTTCTGCCCATCCATTTTTTAATGGCACATAGTTAAACAATTCTAGTTATGATATCAAGCCACATCAATTCACTTCTGATCTTGGTTGACTTTTTTCAGACACACAGTTTGAAGTAAAAGCAAAAATAATGGGGAAAAGCGAACGGATCTTATTTTGTTTTCCTCTTTTTCAGTAACATGTAGCAGTTCCTTGAAATTTGGAAAAGTTGGTAGTAAGCACCTATTAAATGCAGACACTCTATTTTCTGTTACGTGTGATGATGCCATGACACTCTTACTGTTCAAGAAATTTCCTTTGGACTTTTAATGGTAAGAAACGTGGAGCCCGAGATGACTGTTTTTCATTTCTTCAAGACAAGGGTTCAGCTGGTATTGGGGAAACAATCTCTGTTTGTTCCTGTCTGCTCAGGAGGACTGTTTCTAATTGATCTGGCATGGAATTTAGTGGGAGATGTGTATGTAGCAACCGAAGTGCAGAGTCCGTATGCTTTGTAAAGGGATAACCATATGGGCCTTATTTGAAACATTTGAGGATTTTCGACATTAACCTGGGTTAAATTGAGCTATAAATTCAACTCAAATGTATACCTCCTGACAAATTCATCATCACTTTGGATACATCCAATCCCTGCTCCCCTCAGATTAATAAAGATGATGACCGCTTATCACAAATGCGGAGGTTCGATGTGATAAAGTACCATAATGTCGTACTTTGCACTGTTTAAATGCAAATTGCCCATATTAGGCAGACATTCCTACTGTTATCACTTCCAGTAGAATGGAAATGCTTAAAAATGATCTCTGGGTGACGAAAAAGATATGCAGTCAAACCTATTTCCTCTTACGCTATTTTCAAGTACACTTCGCTATCATCATGAAGATTTAATTAAGCAAGCGCTGCTGTGCTAAAAAGCAAAGCGGCTGGAAGTTACCACTTACGGAAACATATTCAGGACTTCTACAAAATACTTTCTTTGCTATTCTTCATGTAGGCATCTGAGCAGTCACTGGAGGTTAAAAACACAACAGAATTCTAGAGCTTCCCTCTCCTATTTTTGAATACCAAATTTCGAGCTTACACTCTGCTACAGATAATAGTACTAAGTTCTGGATGTTGATGGTCCTTCCCTCGCAGCTTTAAATTGCCTTGAAAAAGATACAGTTTCTTTAATTAAAAAAGCTGCACAGAACTAATCCCTCTAGCTGAAAAAAGAAAAGTTTTAAGCAATCTCTTTCTGCTCTGAGAGAGAAAGGCAGACAATACCATAACAGATCAGAAACATAGGCTATAGCGTGCAGCCAGGAGCACAGCAGGGAACTGAATACTGCTCTGACTGTGTCATTTTTTAATCCCCCAACCCAGTTTTCCCCGTCTGACCTCATGCTGAGATGAAGTTATCACAGAAGACAGCTTTACTCTCACCAATGAATCCACCCCTGGATCTGTATTATCCTTAGCAGATCAAAACACCGCTTTCATCAAATAGCATTATCTGCATAAAACGCATGCAATTGCCCGATAATTTCACCCAAACTATGCTATTCATTTAAAGGACAAGAAGAGAAATGTAATTCATTCCTTTTGGGGGGTGGCAGAGGAGAGTGAGACCCGGGGAGCGGCAGGGGCTGGAGGAGCTCACTTACCCCCTTCACTCATGGGAACTTTTCTGTTTTTAACACAAAATCCCAAGAAGGGGTCCATTTAAAAGTCCCCGGCTCCTGCGCTTTAAGATTAATTGTTGGAGCGATCTGGCAGTTTGAGTGACAAAAGTGTAAGTTGGGTAGAAAACTGGCAGTGAGAAATGACAAAGCTTGCTGATGTCATTAGCAATGCTTCCCTGAACCCCAATAAAAACATCATATCCAGTAAAATTGGAGAAGCATAAGAATTAGCTGAACAATTGGAAGAAGTTTAACACAATGTTGTGTGTGTGTGTGGTGGGGCGGGGGGCGGGGGGGGGGCGGGGAGGGTTCTTTCTGGAAGATCTTTCTATGCATCATGCAAAGTCCGGATCCTTACATTGGGAAGACAAAGGAGTATTCTGCAGTTTTGAGTCGATATTTTGAAGAATAATATGTTGAGACTCTTAGGAGTAAAGACTAGCTTTTTTTTTTTGGTTTAGAAAATACTTAGCCTCCTTCAGATTCTCTTTCCTATTTTTACGTTTAAACAGTGTTCTCATTTGCATTGTAGACTGTATAAAAAGTCATAATGGGCTTCTCTTTAATGGATCCTCACTCTTTATTGAATGACATCAGTTGTTTTGCTCAAGGTGTCATGATTGGTTAGAGCAATCATACAAAACCATTTATGTCAAGTAAATGGAATTGCTAAGAAGTACGAAAACTCTGCCGTGGGTGTGGGTGACCTATTAGGTGCACGTTAATATCGTCGTAAGGTGCATTACTCACCATAATTTTAATGATTTAGCTTGAAAATGTAAATCATCTGCTCGGTCCTATCTGAATTTACTCTGTAAATTGACCCTGTAAGAAATCCAGCTTAATCCCTACCTTCCATCACCCAGACAACACCCACACACAAAACTGTGTAAGACAAACAATCAGACCTGCTTGAAAAAAGAACGATATTAACATGCTTCCAGTCGGGGGCTAGGAATACTTCTGGGAGTCCATGAGACAGGTGAAGGGGCAAGAATTTTCCCTTGAAAGAAAGACACAGGCACGGCAAGAAATTAATCATGGCACTATTATTTGTCATCATTGGCATTTTAATTACATGTACGTATTCCCTAAAGCATTTAAGTATAATTAATAAATAGGTATTTTTTTTTTCCATACCGACTTCCTGAAACTATATCTCAATACCGAAGCGCTCTGAGGCTAAAAGTCTATGAGGATCTATGGTCTGCTCAGTAGTAAAGTTCAAATTCCTGTTTCCAAAATATAGCTTCATGACATACAAATTATCTTAAATGTAATGTGATTAAGCATTAAACTATGGCATTTCCTTGAATTTAATGACAGTACTATTTTCATGTCAAACTTGATTACAAGAACCAGCTTTCAGAGGGAACTGTTTAAAATCCCAAATCATTAACAGATCATTTAGGGTTCAGGCGAACAAAACCTCTTGTCTGTGAAATATCAACTAAACACATGTAAGCAGAGAGGTAAGTTTCACATTTTGCCTACACGAGCGTGCGTGCGTGTGTGTGTGTCTGTGTGTGTGTGTGTGTGACTGATTGTAGAAGTCATATTTCTGTCTGAAAATGCCAGGAGAGAAAAGCTGTTTCCATCATCGACGATGCGACTCTCAACACACACATTGATGACGCAGTTCATGTTCAGAGATTATTTTCTCAAAATAACAGGGTGTCTGTCATGGACCACTTGAAATGGTCCCAGTTGAAATGGAGATAGTGGGACACATGAGTTCCTTAAGACGTCAGGAAATTTAAATGCACAATGGATTTTGGTATTTTGTCTCTATCTTTGTTTTCACTCCAACTCTGTTTGATTCAAAACTGATTTTCCTAAGAGGCTAAAATTGGATCATTCACAAATCCAGATTTTACAAGTAAATTAGTTCAACCTCACATGAGTTTGTATTTGGAAGGCTAAGCGATCATCTCCATGGACTTGGAAATGTTTATCTGTTTATATGTTTGTTTTAAAGATGACATGTGAAATACACTACTCAGAGTTTGAGCTTCCTAAGTTGGGCAGGCAAAGGTATTTTTAGCACCATTTTAGGTTTTCTCTTGGCTGAAACTTCAGTGTGCGTGGCTCACACTACATCACAACAGCAAACCCTGCTTTGATAAAGCCCTAAGAGAGGAGAACTGTAGATGAAGGCCATGAAATGGTGACAGGACTCAGATCGGGATAAGCAAGTTCTGGCAGGACATTATGATCTGAGTTTTCATCTCCCTGAGGAAGATGTAGCTCTGGGTTTTCTTTGGTTTAGGGAGAATGTAAGAAGCCAGGCTTCTCTCATGCAGACTGGGAGAGGAGTCCCGGCTGGGCAGAGGGACCATCCAAATTTCTCCCTCTGTTTACCTAACAATTTTTTTCCTAGCCCTCGCCTCCAAATCCACCACTTTTAATCCATAAAATCTATGAAAGGCCAGGATGTACCTTCCCCTCTTTTATCCTTGGGTAAGATATCTAGGAGAAAACAGAAAAAAAAAAAAAAAAAGTAGGCCATGAGAAGATTATAAGCTAAGAGTCTATAAAGAGGGAGGAAATTGGCAGAGAGAGAATCTGAGTTAGGGGAGAAGAAGGGAGGACCAGCTTAAACTGAAGATAAACTACAAGGATGCTGGAAGGAAGAGAGAGTGTGTGTGAGATTTGTAGGTTAGAGTCCTGGTTTAATGGAGTTCTGCGTTCACCTTTGGTCTATTTATACTGATGAGCGAGTACTGGCAACTTGCCCCAAGAGTTTAGAGTGTTACTTAGAGGCAATATTTAAATCAGGCCTAGGAAAGAGTAATATTTATTTTCTCCTTTAAAAAATTTTTAGCGTTTATTTATTTTTGAGGGGGTGGGGAAGGCAGAGAGAGAGGGAGACACAGAATCCGAAGCAGGCTCCAGGCTCTGAGCTGTCAGCACGGAGCCCAGTGTGGGGCTTGAACTCATGGATTGCAAGATCATGACCTGAGCTGAAGTCGGATACTCAACCAACTGAGCCACCCAGGTGCCCCAGTAATATTTATTTTCAAACTCCCTAGAAATTCACCTTTATCATATTTTGAAGAATATTTTGATAATAAAGAGGTTCTACAGTAAAATGTGAATATTATCTTGATAATAAGCAGGTGACAAAATCTATGGTAATCCTAGATCAACATTGTTCTAATTATGACCTTTAGACCACCTGTATCAGAATCACCTGGCGGTTCTTAATAAAATATACATTCCTGGGTCCTACCCCAGCTCTACGGAATCAGAATCTGCAAGGATGCAACCAATAAATTAGCATTTTTAACAAGCCTTCCAGAGTATTCCTATTCACCAGGAAGCTTGAGAAGTATTGCCCTGGGCTAAGTATTTTGCATGAAGCAAACAGATATTTCAGTTTTTATCATAAGCCTATTGAAGAGAGGCTGTTGCACATAAATGTAGTAGAATTATATTCAAAAGTGACACATTCCCATTTAAGGAAGAAACCAAAATTCACAAAATTAAGGGAGTGAGAATATCTGCATGAAGAAATTCCAGCTGAAAATTCAGTGACACTTCAAAATTAGATCTTGAATCCTTCTTTCTAACAGTAGTAAAATCAATAAGTTGCAAATTCAAATAGAATTTTCAATTCTCTTCTGTAGTTGGATTATTGGGTACAATTTTTTTGCTGACTACATTGTTCAATAGCATCTGTATGAGTGCAGAAATACAGATTTTGAGTGAAACTTTAAGTATGTATTAGTTCCATTTATTACCGGAAATTAAAGAATTCTTTGTGTGATATGGTAGAAGAACTGATTCAACATGTGTAACTTGTAACAGAAATGTATGTATACACATATATATATACACACATACATATATACATATATATACATGTATATATACATGTACACACACACACATACATACGTATGTGTGTTTGCTTGTTTATTTATTTATTTATCTATTTATTTATTTATTTATTTATTTATTTATTTATTTATTTATTAAGAGCTGGTAGAACAACATCACCAAGATGATGGCACAGGTAGTTCCTGACTTCACTCTCCCTCACAAGAATAACTAACAACACTGAGTGAATTCACTGAGTGAATTCTAGAACATGGAGGCAGAGGGGTGAGGCTAAGTCCATCTAATAAGCTCAACCAGAGAATCTAGGAAACCATGGAGCCCATTGCTCAGCCTCATTTGGGTAGGAAACCCAGAAGTGCTATCCAACTGTTCTCATACCCTTCCTTCTCAGAGCTCACACGGTTCCTTGCCCCCAAACAGACCATGATAGCAGGCCCCACCTGCCCACGGGTATTACTAGCAGACACACCTAGAATCTAAAACTAAGCTGACTGCTTTGTCTCTTTCAAAGCAAAGAGTCTGGAAGAGAAGCCCCATTATGCAAATGTGCAAGTAACCAATGTAAGGAAGCAAAGATCATGAAAAATCAGGCACATATGACACCACCAAAGGAAGCCAGTAAGGCTCCAATAATTAACCCTAAAGAAATGGAGACCAATGCATGTCAGACAAAGAACTCAGAATAATCATCTCAAGGAAATTCAGTGAATTATAAGGAAACACAGAGAGACAACTAAACGATATTAGGAAAACAATGCGTGAACAAAATGAAAAGTTCAACAAGGAAAGAGCAACCATCTGAAACACACACACACACACACACACACACACACACACACACACATACCCCACACACAAAGAAATCCTAAAGTTGAAAAATATATTAACTGAACTGAAGAATTCAACAGAGAGTTTCAAAGGTAGACTCGACCATGCAGAAGAAAGAATCAGCGACCTGGAGGACAGGACATTAGAAATTACCCAGGCAGAGGAGCAAAATTAGAAAAAAATGAAGAAGAGTGAAGAAAGCTTATGGATCATGGGACACAACGGAGAGGTACAATATTCACATAATGGGAATTCCAGAAGAAGAAGAGAAAGGGATAGAAAGTATATTTAAAGCAATAATGGCTGAGATGTTTTTCAACCTAGGGAGAGAAATTGACATCCAGACCCATGAAGCTCAAAAGACCCCAAATAGTTTGAACACAAATAGGGCTACACTGAGACATATTATACTTAAATTGTCAAAGCTCAAAGACAAAGAAAGAATGTTAAGAGCAGCAAGAAAAAAGAGAAAATTGATGTACAGGGAGACCCCATAAATCTACTGGTGGATTTCTAAACAGAAACTTTTCAGTCTAGGAGAGAATGGGATGAAATATTCAAAATATTGAAATAAATTAAAAGTCAGCCAAGAATTGTATACCTGACAAAGCTGTCCTTCAGAAACAAACAAGGGATGAAGACTTTCCGGAACAAACAAAAGCTGAGGAAGTTCATTATCACCAGATGTGCCTTACAGGAAATGCTAAAGAAACTTCTTTGAGTGGAAGTAAGAGAATGCTTTAATTAACATCATAAAACCACAAAAAGGTAGCATAAATCTCCCAGGTATTGATAAATATATAGTCATAATAGATTGTGCAACATGGTAATTAATGGTGGTGCATAAATCACTTAGTATACTAGTTTAAAAGTTAAAAAAGAATGTAATACAATAATTATAATGACAATAATCTGTTATTAGTTATACAATAATAAAAAAAAAAAAATAACATGTGAACTGTAACACAAATAACCTAAAATGTGAAGAAGAGAAGAAGTAAAAGTGTGACTATTGATGTGAAGTTGTTATCAAAGTAGGACGTTACAAGTTCAAGATTTTTATGTAGGCCTCATGGTAACCACAAGGGAAAATCATATAGTTATTATACAAAAAGACACAATAAAGAAGTCAAAGCATACTGACAATAAAAGATCAAAACACAGGGGAGCCTGGGTGGCTCAGTCGGTTAAGCGTCCGACTTCAGCTCAGGTCACGATCTCACGGTCCGTGAGTTCGAGCCCCGCGTCGGGCTCTGGGCTGATGGCTCAGAGCCTGGAGACTGCTTCCGATTCTGTGTCTCCCTCTCTCTCTGCCCCTCCCCCGTTCATGCTCTGTCTCTCTCTGTCTCAAAAATAAATAAACGTTAAAAAAAAAAAATTAAAAAAAAAAAGATCAAAACACACAAAAAAGACAGCAGGATAATAAGGAACAATGAATCTACACCACAACCAGAAAACAATGAACAAAATCGCAATAGTAAGTCTTCACCTATCAATCAGTACTTTAACCACAAATGGATTAAATTTTACAATTAGGAGACACAGAATGGATAAAAAACAAAACAAAACAAACAAAGAAACACCAAAAGAACAAGATATGCTATCCACAAGATACTTTAGCCTTAAAGACACATAGACTTAGAGTGAAGGTGTGGAAAAAAGACACTTCAAGCAAATGGCAACAAACAACACCAAAAAAAGTGGTGTTAGCCATACTTTTATCAGACAAAAACAGACAAAATACACTTTAGAAGTGGGAAAGACAGACAACGAAGGTCATTATACAATGATAAATGATGTCAAGAAGATATAAGAATTATAAATATTTATGTGCCCAACATTGGAGGAAGGTGTCAAAGGTACAGACTTCCAGAGAGTAGGACAAATAAGGACTAGAGATGGATACACACAATGGCCACGGCTAACAGTGCTGCACGATATATGGGAATCATAACAGTCCTCATCACGAGGGGAAAAAAAAATTCCCTTTTTCCTTTTTTTTTCTTTTTCTGCTATCTACATTAGAAGATGAATGTTACTAAACATATTGTGGTAATCCTTTTATAATATATGCACATAAAATCAAGCCATGCTATATACCTTACAGTCACACAGTGATATACAGGGGGTATTTCTCCGCAAAACTGGGGGAAAAGAATATAAGAGCTTCATTTGGAAGCTATGCATTTAAAAGCCAGCATCCCGTTCTAGGATAGTTTTCAGAAGTGTGGCTCACATTAAAGGCCCTTAAGTTTTAAACAATATCATTATTTCTACCCGGCCAGCATCTCTGAAGGAGGTGACTTTTAACAAAGTGCATTAATATACAAAGGATATGATCTTGTTTTCCCTTACGTTACAAATTTAAAGTCCTTATTACAAATAGTGGGGAGGGGTGCCTGGGTGGATCAGTCCGTTAAGCGTCCCACTTCAGCTCAGGTCATGATCTCGCTGTTTGTGGGTTCAAGCCCCACGTCAGGCTCTGTGCTGACAGCTCAGAGCCTGGATCAGATTCTGTGTCTCCCCATCTCTCTCCCCCTCCTATGCTCATGCTCTGTCTCTCTCTGTCTCTCAATAATAAATAGATGTTAAAATAAAAAAAAAAAAAGTGGGGAAAACATTAAAAATAAGTCTTTTTTTATTGTCTTTATTCAAATTATCACTAGTATACCTGGTCCCCTCTTCCTCTGCCTCCTGACTCAATGAGCCTGCACGTATTCAGACAATGGGGTCAGCGTGTAACTTCCATTATCTCACATAATCCACAGAGCAACTTCAAAACTAGTTACTAGTATTTCTCTCATTTTAGAGATGAGTAAGTTGAATAGTAATCAATTTGTTCAATGTACACAGAAGAGCCAGGATTAATGAGCCTGATCCCAGACCCCAAAGACTTAACAATGACACCTGTTTCCTCTTTATCGGAAAGAGAAATAGAATCAGTTCTGATTATAAGTTAGTTTACCTTTTGTACATAAACACAAAATCATATACGAAAAGGAATACAAACTTGAGCTTAAGAAAAGAGAATTACCTCTTTAAAAAAAACTGAACATGACACGAATGAGAATTCCATATAGGTAACCTCTTTTTTGTTGCTTGAATATGTTTTTGAGAAAAGTTAGTTATTTTACAGTGTGAAAAAAAAATTGAACTTGACAAATCTTTAGGTCTGTACAGATTTGAAATAAAATTGCCCCAAATAGAACAGATTTCACACATCCTTTGTCTATCTCTCTAAACAAAATTACAGTACCCATCAGCACGTATTTTTAAATGATGGCTTGAGGCTAAAGTTGCAAAAGATTTCAGTTCTAGAATGATGGTTCTCTCTCCAATCATCTATGCAGGGTAGAGTGAAATCACTGTTTTAAGGACTGGATATAGTTTGGGGATGATAAATATTTGTGACTCCGATAAGACATTTTCAGGAAGGCTGTCGCTGTTCCAACGGCCTTTAGCGTGCAGAAGTTCGTAATCCTCTTTAAAGGACAGGAAAGT
Source organism: Panthera tigris (assembly GCF_018350195.1). Classification (NCBI taxonomy): domain Eukaryota; kingdom Metazoa; phylum Chordata; class Mammalia; order Carnivora; family Felidae; genus Panthera; species Panthera tigris. The sequence continues at coordinate 13,387,422 of NC_056663.1, read as the reverse complement.
TAAGCAGAGTGAATTGTAAGCTTGCTGCTCCTTGAAATTACAAATCATTGAAAAACTGTCCATGAGAACACCTTAGGGAGTAAATGTGGATAACAGTGGTTCATATGTGGTTGCAAAACAATAATGAACCTGTCTAATCAATTGTTCTGAATAGCAATAGATCATCACAGTGCAAAGAAAAACACACATCCTTATTGACCCCTTGTGCATTCTGTTAGTTTCCATTCTTGTGACTCTGAATGGTCTCCTTTTATATTTAATCATGCAGTAACAGATTAACCCTAAAATTATTACCCATAGCTCTTCCTAAAGGCGGGATTTAATGTAAATAACTGAAACTGGAGTAGAAAATGAGCGCGGTATCTTTGCTCCTTTATGGATATAATGTCTCATGATGGGAGAGTTATGTTAGAAAGGACTTAGTAAAACAACCCACATATAAATTGGAAGAAGTGCGTCATGGCCTGATCTCACTTCACTGATTTTGATGATCTTCATAAGGGATGTGCATTAGTACCGAATAACATATTTTGCAGTAATCTGCAATGACCGATAAATTATTATATTGGTTGTACTGGGCGCATTAGTTTTACACGTATGGATATGCCATATGTGAAGAATTAAATTGTAGAAAGTAATTCCTTTGTCTGCTCCTCAATCCGCCACCACCTTTAGATTTTATATGTATGTCGACACATGCATGAAACAGAGAGTTGGTGAAAGGATTAGACCAGTTTACGAAGATGACCATGGCCAAAAATCCACTGTCAGATAACAATTTCAAGGGTTCATTATTAATATCTTTAATTTACTAAGCAGTCATTCTTCCATTCAAGTCACGTAGTAAAACCCGAAATAAAGCATTTTAGTTATAGGGTTAATGTGATTATTGGTACGACGTGACGCTATGGTCTTCCAGCTTTGTCTTAAACATTTATTTACTACCATCTGCACAGACCTAAAGACACAAAACAAAGCACGGAAGATTGATAAACTGGTTCTCTCCTCTTGTGATGATATATTATGTTGAGCCCTCCGTGCTCGTTCAACAACTACTTCTTTTAATTAGTGATGAAAATGTGCCACCTGAGTGAGTTTAGTGTCTTGAACTAGGGATGTACGCTTCTCAAAAAGTGGCCTACATAGCATTTGATATGAAGCCTTAATTTATTACACTATTACTCAAACACCTGGTATGACATTTTGGTGACAGTTAACGCCGTATGGCTGAGTATTAATCAGTTATAAAAAGAAGTACGATCTGTATGTCTGTGACTTTGATCCATTTAATCTTACTAGTATTGATCTTCTGTGGGCTATCTTTTTTGATATCAAATTTTGGTGAGAATAAATACCACTACAGGAATTTTTTCATGTTTATTTTAGAAAGTGTTTTGCAGTTGAGTAGTTGAATTCAGTTAAATTTTTATATAGAATTGCCATCATTTCTTTCATTTTGGTAACTAAAGTGTCCTCAAATATAACAATCTGGATTTTGATTAAATTGCATATTATTTTTGTAAATATGACTTCTCAGACCACTGTTTCTTTCTGTAGTATATTTAAGAAAAAAATTTCTTTGCTTAAACTTAGAAAAACACAATCTGATTGGAGTGGTGAACTATTCCGATTGTGGCTTTATTTCCTTGCAATATTATAGCTAGATTAGAAACTTTACCACAAGACCATGAGTAGCTAATTCAATATAAAGTTGAGTATTTGCAGATACCCGCAAATATACACATATATCCATTAGTGTGTATCTATCTGTGTGTATAGATAGATAAATGTGTTTATATTTATACCTATATTTCTAGCACAATTTTATAGTAAACCTTTGTTCTTAAATAAACGAAGCTAGCCCAGTCTCTTGCACATAATCTCTTAAGGAAGATGCTTTAAAAATGCTACAATTGAGAATTTACCTTCTTTTTCTTTAGTATTTTCTTAACACATGTTTGCATCTATAAAAGAATCAGCACAAAATAGAAATTTTCAATCTGGTTTCTTTATAGATTTCAATCGTGAAAAGAATTTTCTCAGCAAATATAAAGTATAACACCAACATTTATGTGCAATCACTCACCGATTACCCTTTTCCAGTTATCTATTCTTTTATACTTATAGCTTTTAATTCTGGTGTTTTTCTAATGGATGATGTACCATACTCTCTCAAACAAGATGGTTCTGCTGATGTGTGTGATAATTTCAGTTACTCTATTTTGCAATCATTTGATCATATACAATATTACACTTAAAATTTAGATTCTTTTTCATTTAAGAAGCAAGAATTCTGAAGTGAATTATGATGAATAGTTGACAACACAGATTCGTGGGGCTCTAAACATACTTATGTCCACGTTGGCCTTTTCTTTGCATCATACATTATGGAATATAAGTAGATTTCCACATTTGTAACATAAATATCCTAAGCTCAAATTATTTAACTTTAACAAAATGTATCCACTGATAACTGCTTTGCTTGACAATTTAACTTAGTAATATTTTTTTCATATGGTATTTATTATGCCGAATTCAAAATGACTGATAGTTATCTACTTTGTGAAATGCCGGCTGTCTGTCATCTGGGAATATGATCCTTATTTTCATGCTTTCCACATGCTTTGTTGCCACAGAACTTTCTGGGTAACCTCAAATTAAGGCATTTTCCTCCCTTATGACCTGTTGCAATTTTTTTTGTAATGTGAATAATTGTGATGACAGAGTTAATTTGTATATGAAAATATGAGGGAAAAAGTCATTACACTTAATTCAAATTAATTGTTAATCTTGTGACCTGGATAGTGAGAGCTAATGACTTCTATAATGTCAAATCAAAGCTAATTTCTTGAGTTGATCTTTTGAGTTTTTCAAAGGTTTTATATAGTGTGAGAGATGGGTTGAAAAGTAACTATTGTTACTTAATGGTAAATTTAGAAGAATAAAATATTTGATTCTAGGCATATATATATATATATATATATATATATACACTTTAAATCCAAATATTCTCACATTTACTAAATATATTATTTTTGTTATACCACAGTGTAATGTCTCACATTGGATACACAGAAGGAGAAAAATAAGTTAATGTTGAATTGTCCTCATTAAAGAAAACCTGAATCTCAACAGGCAGAAAGGAACAAATTAAAGGGATATTGCCGGAAGCCAAGCTATCCAACCAGCCCGACGGCAGGGCCCAGGCGGTGGATGGATTGGGACTGCACGGCGGCCCATCGAAAGTGAAGTTCTTGTACTCCTGCTTTTAGTAATTTGGCCTTAGCGTTGGTCGGGGCAGCCCCCCTACCAATGAAAGCACCTGGGGAATTGCCCACGACGGGCCTCCCGGGAAAAGAACCATCGGAGAAAGAAATAAGATTCCGCAGCGAAATTATGTGGCCCTACATCCAGCCCTTGCCACCCCCTATAAAGACTCCTCTACCTAAAGGAAGGATAGCCCCATATATTCCCCAGCCAAGGATGGGACAAATGGGTTCAAAATCCCCACTCTGGCAACAAAGGAATGTATCTATGGATACAAGTTACTCCAACCCCTAGGCCCACTTGGCCCCCCCGGGAGGCATCCCAGATGATGATTGGACCTGGTGGGTTTAGGTACAGAATGGTTCATTAGTTCCTAGGTATACATTGTCTCTCTGGGAACGCATAAGGCGTGGGTTCCCAGGGCTCTCTTGGCTCCCTCCTGGCACCCCACACCAAAGCGAATACTTTTGTTCCTGATACCACAAATTGTTCAAAGAAACAACTAAGAAGTCATGTCCCTATAAATGTTCCACTTGAGGTGTTGAGAGCTAGATGACCTTCCATGAAATAGCGAAGCAAACGCTTTATAAACTATAAATAAAGGTAGATACATAATGAAAGTAGTATGAAGAAATTAATCAATAAGCAAAAGGCAGGAGGGAACGTTACAAAGAAATAACCATGAGGCTTCTTAATGGGTGATTACACAAAGGAACATTTTTAGAATTAGGTAAGGCCGAGAAACATCGATGACGCACGCGACAAGGAAATTGCTAACAAATATAATGCCACGTTTGCCACAATAAAGGGGCCAGTCGAACCCACAGCTATTGTCTGTGTCCATGTGTTATTTTCGCTGAGGCCCTTCATCCTTCGGGAACCCCTGGACCCACCGGGGTTGGACCTCGGCAGGATATTAAAGATGTTGAAAAAAAAGCAAGTACATCAAAACTCAAATTTTGTTAATAGCTCTTCTGCTAATACCATAACAGTAGTCAGTACTGAAAAATGTCTACATAGAAGTAAAAGAATAAATAGATAACAATCATTATAATAGGGAAATTAATTAACATAAAAAATGGGGCATTTGAAAGTTTTTCTACAGATTTTACTCAACGGTACTTTTGACCTAAATGAAAAAATAAGTAAAGTGTTATTAATAATACAACTTGGTAATGTAGACTAACGAACCCTATTATAAAACATTACTGTAATACTAAACAAACCTATAATTCTTCATACTATATGTTATTGGTTTCAAGTTACCATAATATATATGTGTGTGTGTATATATATATATATATACGCATATATATACATATGTATGTGTATATAATGTGTATAATGTGTATAATATATATATAGATTATATATATATATAAACGTTCTGCTTAAAGCTGCTTAAACTTTCTAAAAACAAATTAATTTTATTTCACCTAGGGCAAATATTCATTTAATAACTTATAGTTGATTTATTTATTATACATATCCTGTGTACGTTATATTCAATTTTCTTACTATTTAAGTTTGGTCACAGTAAGATATACTATAGCAAAAGAAAACTCAGAACAAACAAGAGTATTGCAGGTCTTTTTTTTTCCTGTCCAAAGTTAATATCCTTCTCTGAATATTCTCTGAATATTTGCATGCTCTCTAGACTATGTGATATTTAAAACAAAATTGCAGAAGCACTGCTTACTTGATGACTTCGTTTTTGAAAAAGAGTATTCCAGTAAACTTTGTCCTGCTTCTAGAGAACAGAGCTCCTTTTTAAAATGCAGTGAATAGTTTCAGCATGATCTTTTCCTTTATGTTTTATTTAAAATGTTAATGGAGTAAATCCACAATTCACATAATTTATTTTGAAACACTTTTGTTCAGAATAATGCATTGTAAGAACAGTGATATACAGGCAAGTTCCCTTAAAGAACATGCATCACTTCAGTCCCCTTTTGAAGCATATTGCAAATGCCCTCTAACAGGGCACAGCAACATTACATAAATCATCTTATATGAAAAATTAACATGACATCAAATATTTATAAATATTAATGTGTATGTTAATATAACCAAAGCTGTAACAAACAATCATAACCTTGCCAAGTTTCCTAGGACAGGCGCCGCTGATAATGATATCCATTATCTCTGGAGGAACGCACAATTATGAAAGTTATACACAGGATGCTATGTTCTTAGCTGCTTTTAAATTTATCCATTAAATGTCTACCTTCTATATAATATTAACCCTTTGGGCACACATTCTTCCGAAACAGAAAGGCAGTTCATGTGGGTGAATATTTTTGAAATCCTTTTTATTTAATCATTTACCTGGAAAGTCTCTGCTTTTGCATATGATTTTTTTGCGTAAGTGCAGTATACGGTATCCTACAACCAAATTCACTTGGATTGATCTCATTAACACATGCATTGAAATGTATGTATTCTGTGCCTTGTTTAAGAAAGGTATCCTTTGTAAAGATGGATTGGAATTGTAGTATGCTAGGTCTACTCCGCCCAGGAAAGCTCTTTCCAAGTGTCTGTGTGGAGAATGTGGTGCCCGTGCTTAGTTCTTGGTCTTGCCTGCGCCCAGGGGTGTCCAGTCCTCAGGTAGAGCTTTTGACCAGACCTTGTGGATCATGGGCACAGTCGGCGAGGCACAGTTTTGCTTGGGGTTCTTCTTCAGATTCAACCCTGAGCGGGTCTGGTTAATTTAGTCCACGGACATTAAAACACTGTGATTTCAGGTGAAAGGGGAAAAGACCACCATTTGATAGATGTACATGTGGTACAGTCTCAGCCAACAGATTTTCAGATTGCAACGGATCTTCTAGCAAGAAGATAGCTTTATTTTAGGACAAACATACTTTTGGATTGAAAGTGTTTTGCTTCCATGAAGGAGACCTCAGTAAGAAGCCTCCTGAATCCACCTGTCTAAACCTGAGCCCAAGCTGGTGTGGTCTTCATTTTAAAGCACCTGTCTTCTATTTCCAGTCTGATGCCTTGGTATTATAAATAGATTTTTTTTTTTTTTTTTTTTTTTTTTTTTGTGGTGTTCGACTCTAGAGAGAATCTGCTCAATGTCACTTACGGTGGGGATGAGTTTAGCCATGGGTGTGCTGGAGAAGTGTGAACCATGTTTTCATTTTACAGTTTTCAATCTGGCTCCTGGGTCTAGGGTTGAGGCTGGGGCATTTTTACTCTAGATAACAATGCTGACTGAATCTATTTAACTTTCTGAAAAGCTAAATATGGAATGAGTAAGGTTTCAAGTGGTCCAAAATGTCACTCAAAATTATCTTATGATTAGAGATGCATTTTATGGTAAATCTTTGAAAATATAATTGACTTCAGATGGTATGTGAAGCCTAATACAGACTTCAGTCCTAGTTATTTTAATCAGATAAGCGATCGATGTTCAGCTGGTATCATTCTTAAGTGGGTCAGAATTTTGAATGAGATGCAAAGAAAAGGGGTGAATTTGCAGAGTAGATGTTACTTTGTCACTAATTAAAAATTTCTTTAGATAGAGGCTTCCAATTCCCCCAAAATATGTTATCATACTGTACTATAAGCAATTTTACCCTTTCATCAATATTATCATGTCGCTTAATGGTGGCTATTATACTAGAAGGATAGTTATTTCTTCCATCTTAAAAAAAAAGAAATAACGACAACAACAAGCCATATCTTGAGTCCCCTGCTAGCTGTTGCCTCTTCTTAATTTAATTTAATTTAATTAATTAGGAAAAATCCTTAAATATTGCCTACACCTGATGCCTTCAAAGGCTCTATTTCCATCCTCCTTAAATGCAATCAAGCTTTCATTCTTGCCATTTCAAGAAACCACTCTAGTCAAGGTTGCCAAAGATGTCCACGTTGCTGATCCCAAGGTCAATTCTCGGTCTTCATTTTCCTTGAATTCGCCAAAAGCATTTGCCAGCTTGCCCCTAACCTCTCCTTGACAGATTTTCCATTTTCTTTTTTTTTTTAATTTATTTTATTTTTTAGCGTTTATTTATTTTTGAGATAGGGAGAGACAGAGCATGAACGGGGGAGGGTCAGAGAGAGAGGGAGACACAGAATCTGAAACAGGCTTCAGGCTCTGAGCTCTCAGCACAGAGCCTGACGCGGGGCTCGAACTCACAGACCGCGAGATCATGACCTGAGCCGAAGTCGGACGCTTAACTGACTGACCCACCCAGGCGCCCCCAGATTTTCCATTTTCAAGACACCAATTCTCACTGGCCACTCCACTTCAGGCTCCCTCACTGATACTTACTCTTAACCTTTTAATTTTGGAGTATCCCTGGCTCAGTTCTCATTCCTCTTTATCTTTCTAGACTCATATCCTTGGGAAACTCTCAGTCTCAACGCTTTACTACCATTTATATGCTGACACATCCCATGTTGATATTTCAAGTTCAGATCTCTCTCTCTCTCTCTCCTTAAATTCAGATTCATATATGCAGTTATCCACTCAACATTTTTTAAGTTTACTTATTTATTTTTGAGAGAGAGAGACAGAGACAGAGAGAGGGAGGGAGAGAGAAAGAGTAGGGGAGGGGCAGGGAGGGAGGAAGAGAGAGAGAATCCCAAGGAGCTGTCAGCTCAGAGCCCGACGTGGGGCTCGAACCCATGAACAGCAAGATCATGACCTGAGCCAAAGTCAAGGTTTGGACACTTAACCAACTGGGCCATCCAGGCACCCCTCTACTCATCGTTTTTACTTGGTTGCATAAATAGATAAATTCAAATAAATATGTGCAAAACAGTACTCCTGAACTATAAAATCTACTCCCTCTGCAGTCTTTCCTATCTCAGCCAATGGCACTTTCCAAACTTTTGGTGGACTCCTTTCCCTCTCTCTCTCCTTCACTCCCTCCTCTTTCTCCCTCCTCCTCTAACCTGTAAGGAAATAATTTGTAGCTATACCTTAAAAATAAATCTAGATTTTAGTCTATCCTACACTTCCACTCTTATTACGCTGAGCTACAATAATCTTTTGCCTATGTTATTATAATAGCCTCCTAACTATTTTTTCTGTATCTACACTTGCCCCTTACTGTCGATTCTCAACCCAGGAGCCAGGGTGAACCTTTTAAAATAGATGTCAAATAATATCATGCCTTTGCTCAAAATCCTGTGGCTGCTTCTCTGTGTCATTCAGCATAAAAGCCATAGTCTCTATAATGACTTTCAAGGACCAGCATGATCTGAACCCCTGTTACCTCTTTGATCTCAACTTGTAGAACATTCCTTCTTTTCCATCCCACTGTGTGCATCCTAATCTTGCTGTTCCTTAAACACACCGGGCATGCTTGGCACGAGGCCCTTCGCTTGCTCAGCACCTGTTTCACTGACATCCTCACTTCTTTCTGTCACTTCCTTGGAGTCTTGATCCAAGTTTTCTTTTTCTCAGTCAGGCTTCATTTGACTGCCTTATTTAAAATTGCAAATCAGTCTTTCCCCAACCACTGGTACTTTTGATCTCGCTCTGCTATATTGTATTTATTCTTTTTATAGTTATTACTTTATAACATTCCAGATAATTTACCTATTTGTTATATATATGTACAGAGCATACACTCACATATATGCATTTGTTTGTTTATTTTTTTGGGTCGCCCCTACAAGAATGTTACGGATCATGAGACTAGAGATCTTTGTTTTATTCACATGGGGAATCCTAAACATCCAGGTTGGAGGCTGGCACAAAGCAGGTGTACAATACATATGTGAATCAATTACTATTGTAAGATCTATAGATTCAACACAATCCCAATCAAAATCCCAGCAAGTAATTTGTGGCTATTGATAAACTGATCCTAAAGTTTCTGTGGAAAGGTAGAAGACCCAGAATAATCGGCACAATATCGAAGGAGAAGAACACACTTGGAGGACTGACGTTACCCAACTTCAAGATTTACTACAAAGTGACAGTAATCAAAGACAGTGTGGTAGTAAAATAGAGAAATAGATTAATGGGAACAGAATACAAAGTTCAGAAGTTCACATAAATATAGGTATCTGGTCTTCAATGAAGGATCAACGGCAATAAAATAGAGCAAAGTTTGTCTTTTCACCAAATGGTGCTGGGACTACTGAACATCCACGTGCAAAAAGATGAATTTAGATACAGTCCTATACCTTTCACAGACATTGACTCAAAATGGATCATAGACCTAAATGTAAAACACGAACGACAAAAATCCTCAAAGATGACACAGCAGAAAACCAAATGACCTTGAGTGTAAAAGTGGTGAGTTTTTAGACATCAGATCAAAAACATGGTCCATGAACAAAATAATTAATAAGCCAGACTTCGTTAAAATGGAAACAAAACAAAAATGAAAACTTCCGCTCTGTAAAAGACATCATGTGAATGAGGAGTCTATCTAGCCACAGACTGGGAGAAAATATTGGCAAAAGACTGTTATCCAAAACAAATGAAGAACTCTTAATACTCAACAATAAGAGAATGAATAACGAATCTGGGCAAAAAACCAGAATGGAAACCTCACCGAAGAAGATGTCTAGATGGTAAGTTAGCATATGAAGAGATGTTTCACATCATATGTCATTACAGAATTGCAAAGTAAAACAGTAGTGATATACCACTCCATACCTATGGGAATGGCCCAAATCTAAAACACTGACAATACGAAATGCTGGTGGGGACGTGAAGGAACAGGGGCTCTCACTCACTCTCATTCTCATCATGATTAATTTTACTTAATAAAAATGTATATTACTCATACATCAATTATATGTTACATATGTGCACACTTATATACAGATATATGTTTCTTACTGAGAGTCACTTAGTTTATATATGCATATACTATATAAATCATCTTTAGTGTCCCCTTATTGTAATTTTACCTTTCTCAATCCCAGCCCAGGTTTATACCTTCATATATAGAATTCAATGGTATGGCAATTTGGACTATGACCAAGGGAAAAAGAAAGGAAGGAGGGACAAGGAGGAGGGAGGAATTGTTTTGAGTGGTTTAAATAGGTGGTCAAAAGTTCCCAGGGAAAATTTTACGCTTTCAGTCATAAGAACTTCTAAAGTTCTTTCTCAGCAACTTCTTTTTTTTTTTTTTTTTTTTTTTTTATTTTTGGGACAGAGAGAGACAGAGCATGAACGGGGGAGGGTCAGAGAGAGAGGGAGACACAGAATCGGAAACAGGCTCCAGGCTCTGAGCCATCAGCCCAGAGCCTGACGCGGGGCTCGAACTCACGGACCACGAGATCGTGACCTGGCTGAAGTCGGACGCTTAACCGACTGCGCCACCCAGGCGCCCCTCTCAGCAACTTCTTTAACTCTGTATATATTTCTAATAAACTTGATTATATGGGTTTAGAAAATGTAGTGGTTTAGATACAGAAAATTAAAAAGTCTACTCGTAGGCATTGAAAAGAAGAACACTAACCAAAAAATATTTTTTTAAAGGAAACAGTTATTCAAAAAAGCTGGGTTGTCTGACTTCAGTTACTATAAAGGGTAACTATCTGGACATTCTTCAATATCTTCCAAGAGAGTCATTGTGCAATATTCAGAATGATGGCCCTATGCTCTTGGGAAAAGGTTAAATTACATATATACCTCAGCATATTCTTGTTAAGAAATTTGGAAACAGGAGGCATTCGCTTTCGAATGTCCCTCTCTGTAAAGAGAGATTTCCTACTATTCTTCCTTCCTAATCTTATACTCTAATAAGCTTTGGCCTGCTGCTCAAAAAAAAAAAAAAAAAAAAGAAGAAGAAGAAAAATTGGAAACAGTTCATTTAGAGAAAGTCCCATCAAAATGGTTAAAAGTAGCCAGAATGAATCACTTCTTGATGTCTTCAGTGTGCAAAAATTTAACTTTCACTCATTCTCTCCCTCTCCTTCACCCTCCTTCTCTCTGCCTCCTTCTTATTTTATATATAATACTTATTTGATGTTTGACTTGTTTCTGACTAACTCCGCTAATATGGTGGGCATATATTTTAAGAAAATACAAAAGTAATACGATTTTACTTCCTTGAAAGTAATCTAACATCTTTATTTATATATGAAAAGATGCCTTGGTGTATATTCATTATTCATCAAAGGTCAGTCGACTCTCAATTATCTCTGGTAATAGAGAGGACACAATGAATCTATTCCTAGTCCCAAAACACAGCTTTCAATCTCTTCTCTATGAGTTCCTTACAAGACAGCAACACTTCCTTTCCCCTTCTTTGTAGACTCATTTCAATTGTGGAACGACCTTAAGAAAAACAACCCAAGAGAGAAAAAGAAGCAAAGTACAGGAGGATCTTAAATCCTTTCCTTAAATGCAGCTAACAAATGAAATCTCTAATGATTTATCAAAGAAAACAAACTGGGATAATTTTTCAAATAATGTCTCTGGAAGCGTGGGTCACTTCTAGATAAAAGTTGATTGCTCTTTATTAAACTGTGCCAACTACTTTGCAAATCATAAAATCATTTTAAAAGCCAGCTTCTTATAAGCATAAATGTGCCTTAACCTTGAGAATAGCAGTGAGATTTTAAATGTGAATATCATTATACATTTTATGATCTGCAAATGAAGAAGACAAGGAAGTCTTTATTTAATAACATTGTTAAAACGGAATTAACAAAGTCTTACAAACATGTTATCCAGACTGTCTGTATCAGAACTTCGACTTCCTTGCCTTTCCTTAACTAGCAATAATATTGGCCTTTTTACTAAGTGTGAACAGCATTTATCCAACGAGGAATCGATATCGAGCTGAAACTCCAAGGTCTTAACAGCTAATCCCCAAGAACATCACTCGGTGGAGATTCTGGGAAGGTGATTAGCATAAAAGCAAAAATGAAATAATTGTGTAAAACAAATGTGCCCAAATTTGTATATAGATTTTATACTTGATACTTATTGAACACTGAGGAAAATGGGACCCAGAACTTGCCTTTTCCCCCCTCAAAAATCTTCATTAAATAAAGGGTAAAATAAAATCCTTTCAGACACATAGAGAAGTACACTATAATTTAATGCCTATTGTGCTGTGGGATGTCAATAGTCATTGATTACTTTCTTTGTGAAGACCCAATGAAATCCTATAAACTAGCATTAACTTTGATGCTGCAAAGGGTCAGAATATTTTAAAACACTGTTAGTGATGCTGACTTTTTTTTAAAAAATTCATCTGAAGAACTTAGTCAGATGAGTATTGTGTACAAAAATCTGTGTTCCCCATAAGGTGACGAAAACACAGAAGAGGGGTCAGTCTGTGAACGTGCTTTAAAAAATTGCTCCTAAAGAAAGGGCAAGGAAGCTCATCTGGGAAGATAATTCAAACTATCTGGGGTCATGTCAAAAGAAAGTCCAATATTTGAAAGAAAAGAGAAAAATGTAGTAATTTTATTGATGTAAAATAGAAGAAAGGAAAAGAGTTATGACACTGTATGTCATGGATAGAATTTTTCTAGCTTTATAGATAGAATTTTTTAAGAGTATTTATTTATTTTGAGAGAGAGAGAGAGTAAGAGCAGGGGAGAGACAGAGAGAGAGGGAGAGAGAGAATCTCAAGCAGGCTCTGCACTGTCAGTACAGAGCCCCATACAGGGCTTGAACTCATGAACCATGAGATCACGACCTGAACCGAAGTTGGATGCTTAACCAACTGAGCCACCCAGGTGCCCCTAGAGACAGAACTTTTAGAACTGAGAAAATATGGGGCACCTGGGTGGCTCAGTCAGTTGAGTATCTGACTTCAGCTCAGGTCATGATCTCACAGTTTGTGAGTTTGAGCCCCGCTTTGGGCTCTGTGCTCACAGCTCAGAGCCTGGAGCCTGCTTTATATTCTGTATCTCCTTCTCTCTCTGCCCCTCTCACACTTGTCTCTCAAAACTGAATAAATGTTGAAAAAAAATTTTATAAGAGAACTGAGAAAATATGTTACTTGTGACCCAGCTTGGGGTCTATATGATCTGAAAGATAAGGTGAATTAAGTGTTAATTCTATTTACAACAGATTATTTACTGGTCCTTCCTCTATTACTATACCTTCTTGAGGCTGTCTGCTGCAGCAAAGAGAACTTGGACCTTGTGACCTTCCCTGAGTTTTGCTAAGACTTCTTCCATCAGGAACCCTTCCAAACTTATTTTATAAACCCAGCACTATATTGATACCAAACCAGACAAGGACACTATAAGTAAGGAAATCTTCAGGCCCTGAGGAATATAGATGCAGAAATCCTCAACAAAATGCTATGAAATTCAACAACACATTAAAAGGACCATACACTGTGATGATACACCTGAGATGCAAGGATGGTTCAACCCACCAATCAATGAATGCGATATGTCACATAGAATGAAAGATTAAAACTATATGACCATCTCAATAGATGCAGAGAAACATTTTATAGAATTCAATATCATTTCATGATATTGAACAAATTGGGTACAGAAGGAACACAACTCAATGTAGCAAAAGCCATATATGACAAGCTCACAGCTAACGTTACACTCAATGGTCCTCTAAGATCAGGTACAAAAATTAGGATGTCTGCTCTCATCATTCCTATTCAACATAGTACTAGAAGTCATAGTCAGAAAAATCAGCCAAGAGAAACAAATAAAAGGCATCCAGACTAGAAGAGAAGAAGTAAAATTGTCTCTTTTTGCAGATGACATGACTTTCTACATAGAAAACTCTAAAGACTCTAAGAAGTGTTAGAACTGATATAAGCCAATTCAGTAAAGTTGCAGGATACAAAATCAAGATAGAAAAATTGTGTTTTTATATACTAAAAACATACCATCTGGAAAAAAATAAACAATCACATTCACAAGAGCATCAGAAACCGTAAAATGCTTATGAATAAATTTAATCAAGGAGGTGAAATTCTGTACACTAAAAACTATAAGACATTGATGGGAGAAATTGAAGACGATACAAATAAACGGAAATACACCCCATGCTTAAGGGTTGGAAGAATTAGTACTGTTAAAACATCCATACTATGCAATGCCATCTATAGAATCAACATGCCTTATCAAAATTCTAACGCAGTTCTTTACAGAAATAAAACAAATCCTAAAATTTACATGGAAGCATGAAAGACCCCGTATAGCCAAAGAAATCTTGAAAAAGAAAAACAAAGCTGGAACCCTCATACTTTCTGATTTCAAACTATACTGCAAAACTCTAGTGATCAAAACAGTACAGTACTGGCATAAAACAAACAAACAGACCAATGAAATAGGATCAGAAGTCCAGAAATAAACCCACATGTATATGGTCCACTACTATTTGACAAGGGAGTCAAGAATACTCAATGGGGAAAAGATAGTTCTTCAATAAATGGTGTTGCAAAACTGGAAATCTGCACGCAAAAGAATGAAACTGAACTCCTGTCTTACATCACTCATAAAAAAATTAACTCAAAATGCATTAAAAACTTAAATGTAAGACTTGAAACCATAAAACTCTAGGAAAACATAGGGACAGTGGTCCTCGACATTGGTCTTAGCAATGATTTTCAGGTATGAAACCAGAAGCACAAGTAACAAAAGCAAAAATAAATAAGTGGGACTACATCAAATTACAAACTTCTCCACAGCTCAAGAATTAATCAACAAAATAAGAAAGGTAACCTACAGAATGGGAGAAGATACCTGCAAATCATATACCTGATAAGGGGTTAATATCCAAAATACATAAGGAACTCATAGAAAAAAACCAAACTAAAATAATATGATTGAAATATGGTCTGAATAGATATTTTTCTATTTCAATATGCCAGCAGGTACATCATAAGGTGCTCAACATCACTAATTGCAGGGAAATGCAGTGAGGTACTGCCTTATACCCATTACAATGGCTGTTATCAAAAGACAACAAATAGGAATTTCTGACCAGGATGTGGAGAAAAGGGAACACTTGTGCACTGTTGGTGGGAATATGGTACAGACACTCTGGAAAACAGTATGGAGGGTCTTCACAAAATTTTCAGTAAAACTATCATATGATCCAGCAATTTGACTTCTGTGTATTGATCTGACGGAAACAAAAACACTAACTCAAAAGGTATCTTCACCCCCACGTTCATTACAGAATTATTTACAAGAGCCAAGTCATGGAAGCAACCCACATCTGTCACTGGATGAAGGGGTAAAGAAACCATGGTATGGATATATACGAATACGAATATTATTATTCCGCCATAAAAAAGAAGGAAATCTTGCTATTTGCAAAAACATGGATGGACTTCGTGGGCATTATGCTAAATGAAATAAGTCAGACAGAGAAATACAAACACTGTATAATCTCACTTATATGTGAAATCTTAGAAAAAACAAAAAGAACTCATGGAAACAGAGAGTAGATGGGTGGTTGCCGGGGCAGCGGGTGGGGGTCCGGGGTGAATGAATGATGGGGATCTAAAGACACAAACTTCTGGTGTAAATAAGTTCTGGGGATGTGATGTATATCATGGTAATTATAGTTAACAATATCACACACTTGGAGATTGCTAAGAAAATTGATTCGAAAAGTTCTTACCACACACACACACACACACACACACACACACACACACACACAAAGTGTTACTATGTGAGGTGATGGATGTGTTAATTAATCTTATTGTGGTAATCATTTTGCAATATACACGTACGTCAAATAATGCTGTACACCTTAAAATCACACAACGCTGTAGGTCAATTATATCTCAGTAAAGTGGAAAACAAACGAACGAAACACCTTCCATTAAAAGAAAATGAACCTCCTGCAGCTTCCTCCACGAAATGGGAAAACTGGCTTTGCATGATGGTAGCAGAATCCCAAAGGTACGTGAGGAAAAAACTCCTTTGTCATCTATCCATGGAAGCATAGCTATTTGGGGGTCAACATGTGTCTCAAAATGCATTATCTTTCTATTGCACACGCATCTGTAAACACCTTCAATCTGTTCTTGAATATGAACATCCTTATTCAATTGAGTAGATGCCCTTTAAAAAGGTGTTCTCCATTTGGCTTTCAAGAATCTGGCCATTCTAGACAAAAAGGCACCAGAGGAGTTCTTATGATTTATCATGTCTGTGATCCATGAATTAAAAGGCTTCGGTGAGTGAGACCATTGTGGTTTATTGCTTCTGGGAGCAGAGTACCACAGAAGGTGTCAAGGAAAGGGAGCTGGCATTCGTGCCTGAACAATAAAAGTCCCTAAATGCTGATTTACCTGTCAGACTAAATTGGCTCTGAAAGAATGCTAATTAAAAAAGAGAAGAAAGCAAGAAAAGAAAACTTGTAAATATAGAGTCCTTGTATTCCAAAAATTTCAATGGAAATGTATATAATTTTCATATGAAACTATGAGGAAAATTGTAAATAACCATTTGGAATTTGGATTCCGCTATTGGTTGACATAATTTAGACGGCAGAGAGCTGAGAAGGCTTACCAAAAATTACACAGGAGCTTTCAATATGCTAACAACACCACTTACGCATCTTCGGTGGTTAAAGGGCCCTGAGATTGTACGTTTTTACAAGAATCATAGACTAAGTCATGTTGGTCTAACCATAGTCTAAGTAAGTCATAATGGTCTCAGACTTGCTCTAGTTTCGATCATGGTTGGTCGTTGGATTCAGCCCTGTCTCTTCAGGCAAGCCTAAATAGAAATTATGCCAAGTTGCTGGTGTCTGTTCAGTCTTCTCCCATCTTTAGTGAATTCCACAATTTTAGTTTGAAAGCACATCAGGTGTCATACTAACATCACATATGGGAAGATTTTTCTTATTACCCTTAATCCCCCTGCCAAAATTGAAAACCCCATTCCTTAATTCTGGGTTAGCCTTTCTAGATACTCGAAGAGCTGCTCAAATCATCTGTATTCTTGAAGAGGGAGCAGCCCTTTCTATAAAGGGCCAGATAGTAAATAGTTTCTGTCTTTGCAGGCTATAGGATCTCTATAGCAACTATTCAGCTCTGTCATAGTAGTGTGAGAACCATCATAGATAACATATAAATGAGTGAACATTGTTGTGTGTCAACAAAATTTTACTCATGGTCACCGAAATTTGAATTTCATGTAACTTTTACTACCACAAAATATTCTTTTTATCCCCAACCTCTCCTCTTGACGATGAGATTTAATGAGCTTCATCGAGTCATGTTATTTGACCGCCTTCCTTTGTAAATCATCAACACCTTTTCTAGGGCACATTCTGTAACCAGATCTTGAGGACAAGAGGCAAAGTGCAAATCAGACCTTATTATGGTGTCCCAACTTCCATCACATAACCAAGGCATCTGAAAGGTGCAAATGTGGACCTGTTCTAGGCTGCATTACTGTAGACACACCTGGGAAGCAATAGTGTATCTCTTTTCACCTTGTCTTTGTGCTGAAAAGCATTGATTTTCTTATCAGTTCTTTCCCCCAACATTCTAATTAATTATGGTTGCTTTCATAGTGTGTGAGGTTAAGTGTGATTTTTTTTTTTTCTGTTGTGGTAAGAATGAATCAGTACCTGAGACTATTTGTTTACATTGTCTAAATCTCACTGCTTCTACATAAATTATAGCATTTCACTATATGTGCACCAACCTCATATGAAATACTTCTTGTCAAAATGTTGGTGTAATCATCCAAAATTCCATTTACTAAATGGGTATTTTGTAGAACTGGGACCTAATATGTTGAGTGTATCAATTAACTTCAGATTCCAAAGCTAGTATGATTGTCGTGCTAATGAAATATTAATATTAGAAATATTAGTAGACCATAAAATACTTTGGGTATAATAGAGTTAAATATGATCATTAATATGCTTCTTTGATGCTAAATTTTGTATATTGTGATGCTAGTGTGAAAACAAGAATAAGAATATTTCTTAGTTGAAATAATTAATAATGACAGTCCCCAGGTTGCTTAATAAAAAGCACATAAGCAGAAAGACTTCAGAGATTATATTTTTAGTCTTGCGAGTAGTTATAATTTCCATCCTGCGACTTCTTGATTGTCTTTACTCCCTTTTGAAATTTTTTTTTAACGTTTATTTATTTTTGAGACAGAGAGAGATAGAGCATGAACGGGGGAGGGTCAGAGAGAGAGGGAGACACAGAATCCGAAACAGCCTCCAGGCTCTGAGCTGTCAGCACAGAGCCCGACGCGGGGCTCGAACTCACGGAACACGAGATCATGACCTGAGCCGAAGTCGGACACTGAAACGACTGAGCCACCCAGGCGCCCCTTTACTCCCTTTTGAATAGCAATTGTCCAATATATTTGGGATTGTTTGCTTCTATGATCTACCCATCCCTGCCTATATTAGCCTACAAGCTCTCGGAAGGGAGGGGATCTGTGTTCCTCTTTCCATACTCCCAGGACTGAGCAAAACGCCTAGAGTAGTAAAACGTTGAATACATTTTTGTAAAATGAGTGAATTGCATTATCTTGCGAGTACAGTTGTTTGGATGAATCACAAGACCAGCTCATATTTCTCTTTCTACCTTTTTATAGAGGAAGCAGTGACCCTGATTCAGTTGCTTTGGCCTAATAACTTCCATGAAAGAAAGGACAAACTGCCTGTATCTCAAGTGCCCTTATTAAAGCCTCACCATCAAAACTTCATAATATAGGTGTTTTACAGATCTGAATGTGAATCGCCACAACCTTAGACATTTTAGCAGCAGATAAAAAGTTTTCTGTAACTTCTGATGAGGCGGTGGGTAAGACCAAAATACGGACAGTGAGTGGAGGGTACCCACCGCAGTGGTGCACGTGCAAATATCGTGAGCTCGCCTATAAGCTGGCAGGTCTCATAAGAGATTCAAGCTACTGGAGGGGTTAATGCACAAAATACAAAAAGTTATGCCACTCATTTTCCTCATACTGTATCTGATTATGATAAAGTACAGAAAGTATCAAAACAAATTCAAAGTGACTCTAATAACATTGATTTATGCTCCTTGAAAATAGTGGCTAAAATGTACAAATCTCAGGAGACTATCTATAGATGCTGGAGAGGATGTGGAGAAACAGGAACCCTCTTGCACTGTTGGTGGGAATGCAAACTGGTGCAGCCGCTCTGGAAAACAGTGTGGAGGTTCCTCAAAAATTAAAAATAGATCTACTCTATGACCCAGCAATAGCACTGCTAGGAATTTACCCAAGGGATACAGGAGTGCTGATGCATAGGAGCACTTGTACCCCAATGTTTACAGCAGCCCTTTCAACAATAGCCAAACTATGGAAAGAGCCTAAATGTCCATCAACTGATGAATGGATGAAGAAATTGTGGTTTATATACACAACGGAATACTACTTGGCAATGAGAAAGAATGAAATATGGCCTTTTGTAGCAATGTGGATGGAACTGGAGAGTGTTATGCTAAGTGAAATAAGTCATACAGAGAAAGACAGATACCATATGTTTTCACTCTTATGTGGACCCTGAGAAACTTACCAGAAGACCATGGGGGAGGGGGGGAAAAAGGTTAGAGAGGGAGGGAGCCAAAACATAAGAGACTCTTAAAAACTGAGCATAAACTGAGGGTTGATGGGGGGTGGGAGGGAGGGGAGGATGGATGATGGGCATCGAGGAGGGCACCAGTCGGGATGAGCACTGGGTGTTGTATGGAAACCAGTTTGGCAATAAATTTCCTATTAACAAAAATTAAAAACAGAACTACCTTATGGAAAAAAAAAGACAATGATAAGCATTTTATTGTATTGTACTTACCTATCTGAAAAATGGGTAAAGGAACAATTTCATTATTATAAGGGTTGCAAAACTCTTTGGAAATAAGTCCTTTAGTCACACAGTGACTCTCACTGAACCGGTCTCTTGAAGCGAAGCATCACAAGGAAACTATCTAAGCCTACTCAGTAAACCAAGAAACTTCCTAGCAGATTTTCTTCAACTCACTCAGAAAATGTCATTAACAGAAAATTAAAAAAAAAAAGTAAGTGCCTGCCCTCCTTTAAAAGGGTATGTGATTTTGCTGAATTCATAGATGGGCTTATCCTTCGTTAGACTAACAGGCTGTGTTACTCCAAAGGGGCAACGTCTTTAGTGTTTGTTCGGTAAGGAAAGGGCCATACAGTAGAATGCATTTCAGATTACTACACACTAGATGAAGAGGGTCAAAATTCTGATGTGGGCTAAGAAGTGTGGTTTGAGTCCCTGTTCTATACGAGCAAATCTTAGCTTAATTCATGTGACTATATGGTAGCAGGGTATCCTATTTGTACCTCCCCCCTGTCCTCCCTCTGCTGATGCCCGGTTTTCATCCTGGAATATTGTCTCATCCTTGCTCCCCCATTATCTTGACTGTGGTTCTAGTTTTATTTCTGTGCACAGCCAGCCAACTCTGGAAGTTTTCCACAGCTAATCCTAATACTAGCGAACTTTTACACAGCACTTATGATATGCCAACCTTCAAAGGTGCTCAGATCTGGATCTGATGTTTGATATTTTTATTAAATAATCCTGAAAACTCTTTAAGAAAACTCTTTTAGGTCTTGGCTCATGGATCGGCACCACACAGAAGAAACAAAATCTGAGCAAACCTCTCACTAGCCTCAAACAAAAGGCTTAGCTACAAGAAATAGATTTCAGATGGCTAGGGTGGAACACTGTAGAAGGCTAGATGGAACACTGTATGTTCCAAAGGCAAAAGTCCGACTGCTGAGGAAGGGTGGAAGTTCCTTTTTGAGAGTGTTTTGCAAAAGAGGTGGGGGGTATGTACAAGGAAAGAGTACAAGCTTGCCCTAGAAGTTTGTCCTTTGTCTTGATCTTGATCAAGATCCTTTGTTTGTCCTTGATCTTGAAGGTGATCTCTGTTTGCTTGGGGACTTTGGGCTGGCAGATGGTAACAATGAGATTTAGGTGGGAGCTGACCACACCTTCATGCAGAGGCCAGGCAGCCAGAAAGACCACTTGGGTGACTTAGGGTGGGAGTTTTGGGTCAGGAGACCTGGAGATGGAGATCAACCATGTGGGGCAATCAGTCCTACCTGCATAATGGTGCTCCAATAAAAACTTTGAATGCTGAGGCTTGGGTGACCTTCCTTGGTTGGCAATGTCCATGTGTACTGTCCCACATCAACACCAGGGAATCCTGACTTTATGGAAGAGGACCACAAAAGCACTGTGCTTGGTACTATGCAATTCTTCCTTTGGCTGATTTTTTAAAAAGTATTTATTTATTTTGGGGGCAGAGCACAAGCAAGGGAGAGGTAAAGAGAGATGGGGACAGAGGATCTGAAGCGGGCTCTGTGCTGACAGGCTGACAGGCCTGATGTGGAGCTCGAACTCATGAACCGCGAGACCATGACATGAGCCGAAGTTGGAGGCTCAACCAACTGAGCTAGAAACCCAGGTGCCCTGTTCCTTGGCTGATTTTAATCTCTATCCGTTCTCTGTAATAAACCGTAATCGCGTTTTCATTACTGTTAAAGCATAATAATTTTTAGTGCGTTCTGTGAGTCCTTCCAGGGAATTATCAAAAGTAACAGTGGTTTGGGGAACCCCCTGAACAGGTAATTGGTATCAGAAGTGAGGGTAGTCTTGTGTTGTGTGCCCCCTTTAAACTTACAGAGAACAGGGGCGCCTAGGTGGCTCAGTCGGTTAAGCGGCTGACTTCGGCTAGGGTCATAACCTCGCGGTCCGTGAGTTTGAGCCCCACATCAGGTTCTGTGCTGACAGCTCAGAGGCTTGAGCCTGTTTCAGATTCTGTGTCTCCCTCTCTCTCTGACCCTCCCCCGTTCATGCTGTCTCTCTCTGTCTCAAAACAAAACAAAACAAAATGTTAAAAAAAATAAACTTACAGAGAACAAACTGAGGATGGATGGGGGGAGGGGGAAAGGGGAAAATGGGTGATGGGCATTGAGGAGGGCACTTGTTGGGATGAGTCCTGGGTGTCGTATGTAAGCGATGAATCATGGGAATCTACTCCCGAAGCCAAGAGCACGGTGTATACAATGTATGCTAGCCAACTTGACAATAAGTTATATGAAAAGAAAAAAAAAAAAAAAAAAAGACATACAAAAACTTCTGAGTTGATCGAGACTCTTCGAGGTTTGCCCAGATTCAGCCTCCAGTATAGAACCCCCTGGGGTGATTGTTTAAAACACAGCTTCCTGTTGCTACTTAAATCTATAGAATCAGAAGGGGAGCAGGCTGGGAAGCGGCATTATTAGCACGTTTTCTAGGTGAAGTTGAGTACCACTGTTCTAGACAAGGAGGACCCATCTTAGAAGAAATTAGCGTGACCCGCTACAACAAATATGCCAGAAAAACCTGAGAAGCAGTAATCCCAGCAGCTTTACTTGCTCAATTTTCTGTGTCATGTCAGTGCTTGGAAAGGAATCCAACGTGTAAAAACAGAGCTAAAAGTGATGGCCCTGGATGATCTGTTAGAAAGGCTCCAGGGAAGACTTAACTCCTTTCTTAGCACTCTTGCTTTTCGCAGAAAAGGGTGATGGTCACTTTCCAGGTCCCAGGAAAGCGGTGACCCACGAGTATAACAGAGGTAGTCACGGAGTCAAAGTAGGAGCGGCTGGACCCTGCTTAAAGGGATCATGTTGAGTAATAAACACCTGGTTTCACTGGGATTTCTGGTTTTCCAGTCTGAAGTCATGTTTCCCACTGGAACACACTGGTTCAGGAGAGAATGTGGGTTCAAGCCAGTCGTGTGCTGGCACTGACTCACAACACGTTTGGGAGCCGATTGTGTGCGTCTTTTCCCAATCTCCTGTTCAGGGACATCACGTGGTAGGTTGACGTTGGTCATGGTGGGGGTATTTACACCATAAAGATGGGCAAGTTGTACAAATCAGGCCCCAGCCACACTGGCTATTAAACATTTACCAGTATTTCACTGGTGCAAGCCTGGGCTGGGGCCAAAGGGAGGCATTGACATTTTCCCATCCTTTTACATGCATTGAATGAGAGAACTGTGATTTACTTTCAAAAACCTCAGTCTGACTCCAGAAGAATGCACAGGGCAATTTCTGCAAACAAAAAGGACACTTGATACAATAAAGGTCGTTTGCATATCTGTGTCAATCTGAGAAAGACAGGGCTCATCTTAATTTTATGAGTGACATTACAGAAAACTTGAAAGGGGTCATTTGGATATCAAGTATTATTTGTCACTCAGTATTCCTATAACCATTATTATAATGGTGCAGCCATAATAACAGTCAGGCTTTGATTTCAAAAGGGGGACTTTTTTCTGAAGTTGATTGAAGGGGATTCCTTCCTTTTGGCTTTGCCGTCAGCAGAAAAAAGGCACTAGTGTAAGAATGTGGTAAATGATGGGTAGCCTTGGATGGTGGGTCTTTGAGCGTTGAGTTGTAATAGTGAAGACGTAAGTGAGCCAAGAGTTGTGTGTTCACTGGTATTCCAGCCTACTCCGTCTTTCATTGTAATTTGTAAGTTTGAGTTAAGAAATTTCATTATCGGGGCAATGGAATTCAAAGCGAATGTTGTCGGATAAATGTACAATTCTTTTTTTTTTTTTTTTGCACTTAATTATGACGTCATAGGTGAAAGGAAAATTGATTTCTGCCTTTATTCTTACCATATTTTAGTATTTAAAATATTTACCCAATGCCTTGGGCAATATTAAAAGCGTGTCTTAGTTGGGTTTGCATTTTAATTCTCTAAAATGAACTAGCTAGGCGTATTTATACGACCAGGGACTTTTTAGATGGTGAACCTACATCTTAAAAATTGTACAGACTATAATATGTATTTATTAAAATTTTACACAGATCACAGATTGACTATAATTCTATGTTAGCCTCTTATCTCTTGTGAAATAATTTTTTTTGAAGCCTGTCAACTTTTAGACTAGTGAAAGGTGATTTCTTTTGGAAATTCTTATTTTTAACTGAAAAAAAAAAAACCCCAAATGGTCACAATTTCTCATAAAGCTAATTCACTTTAATACTGTCTCCTTAAATTGCCACTCCTAATATGGTTTTCTGGTGTACAGGATAATGCAGCTGAGAGGGTAGGGAACATTTATTGAGCACTTACTGACTGGGAGATGCTCTCCTAAGGACTTGATGCAGCTTATCTCAGTTAATCCTCTCACTAACCCCAGAGATAAGCGCAATTCTGATTCCAGTTTTCAGATAAGAGGACTGCAGTTTAAAGAGGCTAAGAAACCGGCCAAGGTCAAACAGATTCTGAGAGGCAGAGGCAGGCCCAACCTAGATGGTCTGATACCCAAGGCTGTGTTCTTAACTCTCTTCCTACTTGGTCTCAGACTCCAGATAGTTCTGTGCTGAGGAAGATCCCAGAATCAATTGGCCACATACATGTGATTCTGAAACAATTTTAGCTTCCTTTGAGGAGTTTCTAGGAAAGACCTCTCCTGTATCATTTGATAAAATGAGATGAAATTCCTGAAAAGAGCTCTTTGAGTCTTGGCCATGATGTTAGATGAGACACCCCAAACACTCAGATATCTACCCACTCGTTGCTTGTGATTGACTGATGCACGGATCAATTGAACAAGTCTAGCAAATCAATTGCATCATTCTCACCGAGTTTCCAATCATGAGAAGACACACAGGAGAATAATTCCCAGTACAAGGTGGTCTGACCGCCACAGTCAATTCTGGTTTCACCTTTTCAGGGCACCAGTAGGCTATGACTCTTTTATTTTTAAATTTGTTCAATATCATTATGACTATTATGAATTAATATGAATGCTAAATATTATTTATGACTCTTTTATTTTAATAAACTGCTGGAGCCCCCATGCTCTTATTAGCCAGAGTTCAAAGTTTCTGTCTGCAGCCCACTGCCTAGAATTTTCTTAAAGGCTTAGGCACCTGCACAGCTATGTCCCACTGAGGGATGCAGTCACTTAAGTTATACTGACTTCTTTAGTGTCAGATACTGTTCCTGAGTGTATGGTGTGGTTCAAGGGGGCCTGGACCCCAACACACTTTTAGCCTCTGCTGAGGCTCTGTGAGAGCTAGCTTTCTCCCAGGAATGCTTGGGTCTCAGAATGGAGCTCTGGAAACCAGCCAAGTTGCTTCTACACTTGAGTTTCTCTTTGGCCACGGCGTATAAAGGTAGGTCTGTGAACCCAAACCCAGCTGCCAGACAGTCTTAACTGTTTTGATGTCTGGCTCGCATAAGAAAGGTCTGGAGGATTGGGCTAAGGTCAGAAGGCGGGAGGGCAACATGCTATGGAAAAGGGTTTGGAGTTCAGGTTTTAGTCTATAAACAGTGGGTGTAACCACTGATGATTCAGAGTAGGGGAGAAAACATGAAGAAATGGATGTTTAGAGAATTTAAACTGATGTTGAATGGAAAGGAAGAGATGGCTTATGATCCTTACATTTCAGCGAACTTACTCTGAAACATTTCACCGATCATGAACTCAAATCTGAGTTCTCCCATCATGAACTCAAACCAGATGTTATTGTTGGTGGTCATGGTGGCAGATGCAGGGGGTTAGGCTTTTTCCTGTGACCAGAAACAGAGTTGTTCTGAACTTAACCCCAGTTGACTTGGAGTTAATTACATAGAAATACAGAAATACGATAGAACACCAACTGTCTGCCACAGTTAACTGCTGTGGGACCACCGCAGAAAAAGTCTCATGGGACAAGGCTCCGAAGTGTTGTGTGCTCCTCTAAAATTGTGATAACTCACTCACCTCCTCTTGCATTCTCTTTCATTGCTCCTGCTGCTTCCAGGCCACCCTGCCTCAGCTCTGCCCTTCACCTCAGGTCTTCTGTTTGCTCAATGATTCCACTGCCTTAGAGCTTCTGAATCACAGCCCTTTTCTCCTTTTTCTTTAAATTCACCCATCTATTCTCTAGCCCGGGAGTCACTAAACTTTTTCCTCAAAGGTATATAGTTTAAACTTTGTGGGCCCCATTGCCTCTGTTGCGACTATTCGATTGCCACCGTGGCACGACAGCAGCCACAAATTACATGTAAATGGATGGGCGTGGCTGTGTTCCAATAAAACTTTATTTATAAACACCAAAATTTCAATTTTGTATAAGTTTAACACAGCACAAAATATTATCCTTCATATATGTGTATACATATATATTTTTTAAATGTTTGTTTATTTTTGAGAGAAAGAGAGAGGGCGTGAGCCGGGGAGAGGCAGAGAGAGAGGGCGACAGAGGATCCGAAACAGTAGCTGACAGCAGAGAACCCAAGACAGGGCTCGAACTGACGAGTGGGGAGATCATGACCTGAGCAGAAGTTTGATGCTTAACCAACTGAGCCACCCAGGCACCCCTATCCTTTGTATACATTTTTTAATCATTTAAATATGTAAAATCCCATCGAGAATGGTTATATGGGCTTGTGGCCCATATAAAAATTGACGGTGTGGCTGGATATGACCTGGGGGCCATCGTTTATCTCTTCTTGCTCTATATCCTTTTCTAATTAATATTCATATTTTCTGACAGAGAGGATATTTATTGGCTTAACTAATGATCATGTTTAGGGTCTTGAGCTCTAATGTTGAATTGCTTGCGTTTTAATTCCAGATTCTAGCACTTACTGAACTGTATGAACTAAAGCTATTTATTTGTTTGTTTGTTTATGTATTTATTTATTTATTGGGCTTCATTCTTTTTCTTAGGTACAAGGAGGATAGCATTAACACTAATTCCATGGGTTGGTGTCAGAATCAAAAAAGAGACAATAGGGGCGCCTGGGTGGCTCAGTCGGTTAAGCATCCGACTTTGGCTCAGGTCATGATCTCACGGTCCGTGAGTTTGGGCCCTGCGTCGGGCTCTGTGCTGATGGCTCAGAGCCTGGAGCCCGTTTCGGATTCTGTGTCTCCCTCTCTCTCTGGCCCTCCCCCATTCATGCTCTGTCTCTCTCTGTCTCAAAAATAAATAAACGTTAAAAAAAAACAGAGAGAGACAATGGTGTTGAAGTACTTAGCTCAGCATGTGGCACAGAGTAAACACCCAGTGAACATTAGCTGTGATGGTCGTGGTGACTCTCAGAGTTCTCGAACAGGTACAACCTATGAACTTATGTAATGTAGGCCCAGGAGAGAAGAACCTTGGTCTATGTTGTGCACTGCTCTATTGCATGGCATTAGGTACTTGACAAGTATATGTTAAACTAATCTACATCCTTAGTTCCAGCATCTGTGGGCAGCAGAGACCCATGAGACAAAACAAAGTGACCTACACGTAAAATGTTCCAGGCTCCTGCTCTCTCCGAAAGGGAGTGTAGGCAGGCAAGTACTCAAGCCATCATGCTGTGGTCTATAAGCATGACTAATATTCCCTGACCATCTAACATAATAAGGTGGAGAGAAACAACCTTCAGAGGATGAAGCATAGGGAGGCACGGGAGGTAGAGTTGTTGACACTGACATAATCAAAATTGCGTTAACAAGAGGAGAAGTAACAGCACAACAGAAAGTTGCTCTAAGGGCTTTTTAAGTTTCAAAACCTTTTCATTGTAAAGCCAGAGACACAGAAAACATACAAATCAAATGCATGACTATTATAAGATAACCACCACCCAGGTCAAGAAATGGGATGCTGTCAGCCACATAGAAAATGCCCATATATACTCATTCATTCATGGAGGCTGCAAAAATAGTGATATTCTATTATTTTATTTTCATTTATTGGTTGGAATACTTACATAAATAGATACTTCCCTTCATCTACTATTTAGCTACACAGTGGATTTTTTCATTTACTGTTTTTCATGATGATGAGTTAATTCCTTATCTTCCGAGGACAACCAACTTTAAAAAAAATTATTAATGCTTATTTATTTTTGAGAGAGAGACAGAGACAGAGTGTGAGCAGAGGAGGGGCAGAGAGAGAGGGAGACACAGAATGTGAAGCAGGCTCCAGGCTCAGAGCTGTCAGCATAGAGCCCGACGTGGGGCTCAAACCCACAAAACAGGAGATCATGACCTGAGCTGAAGTCGAACGCTTAACCCACTGAGCCACCCAGGTGCCCCCCCCCCCAACTTTGTTTTAATTATCACAAATTCACAAATTTAAACAAACTGTAGGGAGTTTTAACCTTCTGCAACAATTGTCATTACTGGAGTTGAATTTGTCCACTCCTTGGCTGGTGGGGCCTCTTTGCTGGCCCTTGAATCTGAATCCTTTTGACATGACCTTAGTAGTCTTTGATAACTTCTTTGCCACCTCCTATTACAGTAGAAGAAATTCCAGGTTCATCTTGCACATTTCTTCCTCCGGACATGGGATTAGCCAGTTGTTCCAGAAATCCTAGTTTCTTCTACTGAGATGTTCAAAGCCACAAGATGCTCATTGCTGCTAGGTTGACCACAGTTTCTAGCCCTTTTTGGTGCACAAAGCTAGGAAATGCATACATACATTTCACAATGAAATATTTTATGAATTCCTATTTATACTTTCATTCAAATTTGAGATTTTAGAGCTTGTACTTCTTGATTACATCAATATCTCTCCTTTTCTTTTGTAGTTGCCTATTATACCTTATTGCTCTTTTTTAATACTTTCGATTTTAATTCTTAAGGACAGAGGAAATGATAAAATTAGAAAATCCCATAGTTGCACACCTGTTTTTTCTCATCATATACACAACACTCTCAAAATAACGACCCAAATATCACTTCCAATGGGATTATGAAAAAAAAATGTTTTTTGCGTATGTTCTCCCCAATCTCCCCCAACTTTTTAATAGTCATGTCTACACTGTCAGAGCACATACCCATTACACAATGCACTCTCTGCCTTTTAACCCTCATTTCCTCTTACTTTTTCAGGTAAATATATATTTAATGCTTACCACCAGCCCTTAAATTAATGTCTCTCTAGGCATAAGCTCATTCTCTCCACTCGATTCTTCAGGAAGGGCTCATGGGAACAATATTCCTCGAGTTCCTGCATGTTGATAACAGTTTAACTGTGCCCTTTATACTTGAAAGGCAGTTTTGCTAGATATCAAATCCTTGGGTCATACTTTCTTTCCTTGAATATTTTAAATATGCTACTCTATTTTCTTCCGGCATAAAGCACTGCTGTTGAAAGTCTGATGGTAATCTAATTCTCTTTCCCTTATAAGTCATGATTTTTTTTATTTTTCCTAAGATGCCCAAAGGACTCTGTTCTTTTATTTACAGTTCGGTAATTTTACTAAACTACGTCATGATGTTGGGTCATTCTGGAGTCTCAGAACTGCAGTGTGCACTGTCTAAATGATCATTTCAGGGAACTTTTCTTGAGTTAGTGTTTTTAGTGTTTCATTCGATTTTCTTGTTTGCTTCTTCAGAAACTTCTTATTAGCCATGTGTTTGATTTCCTTTTCTTCTCTTCGATATTGACCATTTCCTCTCAAATCCCATTTTTAAATCTAGTTTTAAAACTTCTTCGAATCTAGCTTTAAAATTTCTTTTGTTCGATGTTTCAAAATTCCCCTTGTTCACTTTCTATTTATCCTGACACATAGTCTAACGTGTTGATAAGTTCTCGTGTTCCTTCTGGTTAAATCTTCATTGCCAATATGACTTTTACTTTAATTGAGAATTCTTTTCTGATGTCTGTCACCTCATCTCAGGGATTTTCCGGTCCTGGTTTCCGGGGTCCACTTGCACGTCCTGCATCACTGTCTTAATGTCCCTTGGCTTGTCTGGCAATAGCAGGTGACTTTTGATCTTTTTCGAGGCCACGAGTTCCCGGTGCACCTTCACTGTTGGGCTGCTATTCTGCCGCCGGTTCTCTTCTTTCTGTCACCATAACATTACACGGGATTGAACCTTGATACTTTTCTGTCACGTATTTCTGTCGGAAATTAGTCTTCTAGAACTTGAAAAATGAGGCTGCATTCCTGGAAGCTGTTCTAATTTCAGAGAGCTCCCTCTTCTGTTGCTTTTCTGTAAAAGTGTGGTGGCTGGCTTTCCCAGATGGCCTGGCTCTCTTCTCTCATCTTTGGTCTGGACTTGCCTTGACTTCACCTCTACCTTCCCGTCCTGCTCACCAGGGGTCCCACCCCCAGCTGTTTCCACTCTGCAGGGGGCCAGGGGCTGCATTATGACTTCTGTGAGCCCCAGGCCTTTGGGGGTCTCTTCCTTCACTAAAAACGTCAAAAACTATATGCTACAGCTGCGTTGATATTAAGATAAATATATCAAAACATTTTCTTTGACCTAAAAGTGCTTTTTTCTTCTTCTTCTGATTTTCAAGAAATTCAAACACTCCACAGGTCCCTAAAAGGGCAGTGGGCCCTACGCACCGCCCCTCCTGTGCCTGGTAGATGACTTGGCCCTGGAGGGACCCCGTCCTGGAGGAGTGCCCGAGCGGGTCACTGGGGAACCCCTTCCAGGCTGTGCTAACCCCTTCGCGGCCACCTGGCACCAGATTGTGCAAAACTCAGTTTCAGCTGCTCTTCTCCACTTGGTCCGCCATGCTTTCCGGTGAATACCAATCGGTGCGCGGGCTACGACGGGGTAGTCATGTGCCCGGTGCCACGCTGTCAGCGCACCCTGCAGCCTGCTGTGCAGACGTTACGATGACCTGGCGGTCCTCTGGCTCTTGGTGGCTCGTCTCCACCTGCCTGTATTGTGGAGCGCGTGGGATAACTTGCCCGTCAGCTTTGCGGTGAATGTGGTCCAGGGATTTTCGGTTTTGCCGTCCAGTTGTTCCGGTGGCTTTGATGGGTGCACTTAGGGAGACTGAAAACCTGTTCCGCTGCCGCCATCCTTCTCTCAGAGCTTCTCGCCACCTTCCGAAGTCAGTAACTGAGGACAGCCTCCTCACTTGCCAATAAATCCAGAGCGAGACTCCGTGGCCCCCCAGCAGGCCCTCCTTTCTATAATTCTGACAATAAAGGATTGATTGGGAGTTAAGTAGCGGACTCTAAGATACAAATGTCTTTGAAACGGCTACGCGAGCGTAATCCGTTAATTTCTAAAGTGGAGTGAATTGTGTTCAGATAACCTGGCTTTCTATCCGAAAAGTGGCAGTTAAGGGTCGAAGGTGAGGGCGAGATGGGAGGTAATTCTCAAGTTGGGACATGTGGTGGAGATTCAGCCTCTGAGTCCACAGTGGACAAGGGGTGGGGATTTTAAGGTAGGCTTGGATGATCTCGACGTACTTTATATACTTTGCATTCTGCCTGTCATCAGGCAAACCTCAGAGGGCCCCACATACTTGAAAAGCCTTTATGCAGACCAGAAAGGGCTTCCACTTTCACCTTGAGTTGTAGGGAATTATATTAATAAATATTTTGTACTGAAGATTGTATTTGTACCCCTGGGAGTCGGAACGGTGGAGGCCGAGAACACCCAGCAGGCAGAAAAACTCCCAATGAGCAGACGCCAGCTCATTCTTGATGTTCTGTGCCTCCTCGAAAATGCAGTAATCTAGTTAACTCACCAATTGCCAGGCCAAATGATTGATGTGGAACTGTAAACCTGCTACGACCTGTCTTTTAAAGAACAAAGTCAAGTCTGGACAAGTTATTTCTGTCACAAAGGCCTTCTGGGCATTTACCTACCGGCTCCGGGCCTCAAATGCCTTCTATATTTTGCTTTGCGGGGCCAGGTCTGGCGGCCTACAAACTACATTTCCCACACTCCCTTGTACTTGGCTTCCTGTAAGGTTGGGCAAGTGGCAGAAAACCGGAAGGCGGGAGGAAGGGAAAAAACCCTAGCCTTCTGATCCCAGATCCTGTGGGAACCAGTAGAAGAAAAGCTAAGGCTCCAGACTCCAGCTTCCTCTGGTCCTGTCTGCATCAGCTATGCTGAGCTCTTCAGAGGTATCATCGCCAGCCGTTTGCTCTTTGCAGTCAAGCCACCACTATGCTTGTTTACCTCAGGGGTTTGCACACCACGTGTGCAGGGCCCCTTGCTTTCAGCTCCTCGGCTGCAAAAATGTCACCTCTTTCCATCAGTCCCCCAGCTTAGGACTGCGAACTTCTTTCTGCAGATACTGTTACCTGGGTGACCTCAGCTGCAGGGGGTCTGGTGTTACCTGGGTGACCTCAGCTGCTGGGGGTGTCTATAGTTGTTTCTGGTGATTGGTGTTAGTTGGGTAATCTCAGCCTCCCCTTTTTTTGCTTTTCATCCTTCTTGCTAATTCCTAGTCCGACATTTCTTCAGTTCTAACTACCCAGTATAGTGTTTGTACTGCTGATTGGTCAATTGAACTTGTTTTGCTGGTTGTTCAGCTGCTTTTCGAGAACTGGTCCACCACACTTTCCAGCACATCCATGGTGCCATGCTGGCTGTAAGGGCGGACTCGTGCCTTTCTTTTCACGGAGTGGGAATTAGGTGCTTTGCTTTTCCCCACTTGGAAACTTGAGCAACCGATGTGCGTTTAGTTGAGAGCTTTTACATACATGTAGCTGCACAGCAAATTTGTTATTACGAGGGGAACTTATAATTTCATAACTCAGTACTGTTAACACATCTTAATATGCTCAAACTATTACGCGAAGACAATCAGATTTAGGGTAACAATGCTATTTTAGAAGTAGAACTAAAGGGATTAGAAGATAAAAACCTAACTCATTATTTATCTAATGAAGACAGAATGTTCAATACTAAAATTATGAATGATTTTATAGAAGGTAATACATAACTGTTGTATACACCCATCTTGGAATGGCACGTGACTGTATTTCCGCCACTGAATGTGGAATAGAGACTGAGTGACAACGGATTCCTTGTAATGAAGATTGTTAGTAAAGTCAGCTAATAAGAATTAATGGGAAATCTTATTCCCTGAATGAAAGCTCACACACATATAAAATATATATGCACATATATGTATATATACTGTTTCTATGTGTGTGTGTGTGTGTGTGTACATATATATAAATATATACATAAATATAACATCTATATATATATACATAAATCTATATATATACATACATAACATCTATATATATATAGATGATATATATACATAACATCTATATATATATAGATGTTATATATATATATATATATATATATATATATATATATAATCTATCTATTTATCTAGCTATACACACACACACACACACACACACAAATCTTATAAATATAAATCTTATCTGCCTGGGATGAGTTATTGGAGTTATTGAAGTCACTGGAGTCCTGCCAAGGACTCAGTATGACCTGCCAACCTCTGTATGGCTTTCTCAGGTTTTAGGATTGTGCTTCCAAGAATTTATGATCGCCTCAGCTTTATGCCCTCCTAGCTCTTGTTTTGTTGGTGAAAAGCATACCCGGGGATCTTTATTCCGTTGGAGGGGCTGCTAATTGATTTAAAAAAATGCATTTTGTCCCTGGTCGCTAATTGACTGATGGAACAGCTGTTGGTCTGACAAAAAGCAGGCGGAAAGCAGTTCCCACTATGGGTTGGTCTGTTGCTAAACATTATTGCTTTTGCTGCCCATTGCAAAAGCACACCCTTACATATTCCCAGGGATTGGGTTAGTGTTTTATTTAAAAGTATTTTTTTTTTTATTGTCTTTGAAATAAAGAGACCAGTCCCCCTGACCCATCATTAGATAAAGGTGAATTAACCTTAGATACTATGTCAAGAATTTAAAGTTTGTTGTTACTGAGAATTTAAAAGCATGAAATTGATTATCACATAAATAATTCTTTAGGTACTGAAAATCTTAAAGTCTAATAAGATTTCAGTTGGTTAATAATGAAAATGGTTTTGTGGTTGTTGTAGTCCAGTATCAGATAGACCGAGTCAAAATGCTTTTATAAATACAACAGCATATTAAAAGTATTAAATTTTACTATGAAGTGATAAACTATGTTTTTTTTTTCTCAAAGATACTTATAGTTAATACTGCACAATAATGGTTTATATTTGGTAGTGTTGGCTAAAAACTCTTAATAATTAGTGCGACATGAGATAAATAGATGCAATACTGATTTATGAAAATAAACCCTCATGAACAAGTAATATCAAATCTAAGGGCACAACTGTAAATTTAGCAAAATTTTGTATTTTGGACATCATGGAATGAAGTAAAACCAGGATCCTACCGTCCTGAAGTAACCAAATGATTATATATATATTTTTAGTAGCCGTAGAGCTAAGAAGCAGAAAAAATTTTATATTTTGCTGTATGAGACAATAAAGTCTCAAAAGGCACTAACCTCTTGCAAACTATTGTGACTGGCAGGGAAGGTAGGTCAATGTTAGTGTCTTAGTTGATTGTTAGTTGACTTTTAGTGACTGTAGGTATAGCTGTAAAGATTCCTGTCGGGTTAACCCAGGCTAATCTCTGAATGTCTATTTCTCTCTTACCTTTTTATTCATTTGTTTGTTTGTTTTGCTACAAAGGTAAGCTGTGACTGGACCAGGAGTCAAGGGACTTGATTTATGGTCATGACTCATACACTCCATAGCTATGTGATGTAACCTTGATAAAACTATCTTATGTCTCTGTGCCTAAGCTTACTTGTTTGTAAAAGGTTTTCTCTCTCTCTCTCTCTCTTTCTGCCTCTCTCCCTCTCTTTCACCTCCCTCTCTCTCTTCCCTTTATATTAAAGATTGATGGCTTTAATTAGTGTTAAAGCAGTGAATACTGTCATTCAAATGCATTCTGACAGAAAAGCCCAATGTATTACTATATCAAACACACTGAAGTGAACTTTCTCTGTTGAAGGGATGGAAAGAGCCTGAATGCCTTAAACACTGCCTCTGTCCCTTTATCTGCCTTCATGCCTTTTCGTGGTCCTTGAGGTACTTGAAGATCTCTAGGTGACAAGGAATACCTTTTGAAAGCCATAAAGTCAGATGATCTATATGTTCCCTTCCAACTATGAGATACAGTTTTAGCTTAAATTTGACACAGAAAACCCTATGGTTCCTTTCATATTCATAACAAAAGCCATTTGTAAATATAAGGTTTAAAGTATTCAGCATCAACCCGTTACAGAAAAATTCACTATATGTTTTGACCGGATTTGCTGGCGTAAAATGATTTTTAGAAATGTGTATGTACACATATATCTTCAGGTATGTGTCTATAACTACAGGGGGATAGAAAGGAGATAATAAGATCATATGAAATGGTTCAGAATCTTACAATGCAATTCAATTCAGTTCCATTCGGTGAGCATTTATGGAGTACCTACTGTGCAAAACTGCACATAAGGCTCCCGAGGGTTACGGAGACAAACGAGAGACTCTTCCCTCAATTTATTTTTGAAGCGTTCCCTGTCAGAGAATTTAACTTTTTAATACATTTTTTAAGTATAAGAAGTGTGAGGTACCGAGGGAAAAATTGGCTTAAAGTCCATAGAATCAATCAATCAATCAATCAATCAATAAATGTCATTGAATAGGCCAAACATCTTATGGCCATGGATGGGCAAAGCATACCAAGGGTCAGGTGAAACTGTCCCTGAATGGAGAGCTATTTTGTCCTTCTTGTTTATTAATGTCGATCCATCTATACTAATGGATTTAGCATGAAAGGAAGTAAGGTGGGGGTCGGGAAGTGAGAGTTACTAAATCTCAGTCTTCCATCCTTCATTAATATTAATGCTTTCCTGCAACCAGTGCGTGTTGGCACAACGTAGCCTAAGAGCTTCATACAAGAAAAATAGTTCTGAGGCTTCCTTAGCATATATTCACTGACATCCAGCACCAACTGGTCTCATATTGCATCACAGGCCTTCATTTTTATCCCACGAAGAGGAATTTCCCTTATGTTTCATGAGCAGGTGACACTCATGGTTTTGTGTCTCCCCCCAAAAGTGTATTCATTTAATTTTTAAACAATTTCCCCCCTGGATTGGCCCACGATAACCTTAAATGAAAACAGACTTAGCTTATAGGACTTATTTTGTAAGTCAGTATAAAATAAGCATTAAAAAAATCAGTACATTTTCATTTGTGTTCTTTGAGTTCAGTGACGGGAGCTATAATCCCGTGGCCCACAAGCACCAATGGCCCACGGACACGATGAAATTCAGGATGTGTTTGAGTGGTCCGCTGACAGGATTCGCGACTAGGTCTATGGCAGGTTAGCAATTTCTGTCTTGAATTTCTTTGTGAAACACGAGTTCGAGAAAAAAAGCTGTGTTATAGCTCTGCCTTAGACCAAATACACGTTGGCAGAACTCAAGATGTTCAGTTACAATGTTCGAATTATCTCAGAAAGAAACAACCAAGGCCCACAGAGGTTACACCACTTGTTCAAAACTACTCAGTGAGTAATTGGCCATGTTGGTAACTCGCAAGGCCTCTGCCTTTCAGCGAAGTGGTCTTTATATTCAGAAGATGTTTTTTTTTAATTTCCCAGAGCCATAATTTGTAATTTACAGACCCATTTTCTCCCTCAGAGTGCTCCAGCCCAAAACAAAACAAAAGAGTAAGAAGGTTTTTGCAACTATAACCTAATTCTGCTGGGTTTACTGCTGCACCTTCCCTGTAATCCACCAGTCCTCCTCACTCAACAGCAGATTCAAACCTAGTTGACGATAAAGCAAGAAAGAAAGCAAAAACAAACTAAAACTAAGAGAAAACACCGTCCTCTAAAAAGCACATGAATTTGAAAGACCACAAATGAATATATTTCAGAGCTCTCCACTTTTCTTCCTCAGCCCGAACTGCCTTGTTCTTGCCCCCTGCCGTATTCAAGGGCCCACGATGGCAGGTGGACACACGCCTCCGGAAGAAGGGACGTGGAAGGTAGCACATTTTCCTCTTCCCTTTTTTCTTTTCTTTTTAACAGTAAGAGGTTTTTAGAGTTTGCAAATGTTAGTCCTTGGGTAAGGGTGTCTTCACTAGAGTCCTGCAGGGTGGGGCCCTGAGGGAGGGGGTGTGTGTATACGTATGCGTGCACGTGTGTGTGACACTGGGAGATGTCCTGTCTGGGTGTGTCAAGGTGTATGTGTGACTCCAGAGCAGGCTTGTCTGGGAGGCCTGAGCAAGGGTCAGCCCAGTAGCTGGGAGTCAAAGCCAATCTTTACTCCAAGCCTCTTTTTAATAGTCCAATATTTATATCTATATGTTTTTCCCAAAATAAACATCCCTCCCCATCACCTTAACTTTTCTTTTCTCTTTTGTTTCTTTTTTTTGGCTTTTTTTTTTTTTTTTTTTTTTTTTTTTTACATAGGCTCCATGCCCAACGTGGGGCTTGAACTCATGACCCACAGATCAAGAGTCATATACTCTACTGACTGAACCAGCCAGGGGCCCCTCAATCACCATAACTTTCAATGCCAGCCCATTTCAAAGGAAGAACAACTATTCGGAAGTCACTTACACTATTCAATTTCTAAGCTATTAGATTACACATTTCAATTTAGAGTAATTCCTTAAAGTTCAAGAGAAAAGTTCGCTAAATATGACGGAGGTTAGAAAGGGTTGGTGGCTGATTTTCAGGATTCATATTTCCTTTTACTTTTTAGGGGATAAAAGCAAAGCATAAAAAGAGAAATGGTTTTTAATACTAAGTAGAAAAATGCAATATATATGTGCAAAATAGATGCTTCGTTTGAATTAGTATTTACATGTTTTGTAAGCTCAAATAATATATGTTTTTCATTATTTTAGTAAAATTAAAGAATGGGCATTCAGCTATCTTTAAATTTTCATATTGCTCACGCTAGTTTAGGCATGCCAGATCATTTTGGGATAATAAATTCCTGCACGGTTACTGCACGGATACTAAAAGATATTGCAATATTTTTCTTTTAAACGTGAATTAAGAAAAAAAAAATTAATAGATGGTTACATTTCTATGCTGGCCGTTATTAGAATTTACTAATGAGCAATCTGACATGATATTTCCTATTGCTTTAATATGCTATATATTATAAAATGTTTTCCTACATTACAGGCGTTAATTGCACAATGTGAAAAAAATTCTTTGCAGTTCTGCGTGATTTATGGGCCTGCCTCTGGTGACTAGGTGTGGGAGAACTTTGGCTTTTGTGGGCTTGTGGGGGAAAGGATGTGTGAAAAGTCGAGAAAGCCCAATTAGAGAAAGGCAGTGAGAAAAATTTTACAAAATCTGTCCTGCTGAGACTCAGGCATTTTTTCTCGATGACAAATGTCTGGAGCTCTCAGTTTTACAAAAAAGGAGTGCTCACCCCTGGCCTCTTCTCCTGCTGTCATGTAGGTCACCTAAGCTGGGGAAAAAGACCATCTGGAAAGAACGCTGGGGTTTCACAGAGCGAACGGTCCTCTACCCCATCCTCTTCCTCCCTCGTTATGCAGAGCAGTGTTCAGATGACAGATTTCGGAAAACTGTCTTAGGAGATAACTCCTCAGGCAGTTACAGGGTACTGGCATTGTGGATGCTTCTGTGCGTCCCGTCATCCGGTTAAGGAGGCTGATGGGCTTTTTTTGTGAACTGCCGGGCTTCCAGAAGGCTTTTATCTTCCACTCAGTTTTAACTGAGGAATTTATGGGATTTTGACACCTTGAGAGGTAAGTTAGACACAAATGCCGTGCAATTTATATGTGAACGAGTTTTCATTGTGTATTGACGTAAATGTTATTAGTACACTATACTTCTCAGATACCGTGGTCAACTGAAGAAATTGTTCGTCGGTTTTCCTTGTGGGAAATCAAATGCGTTCTTCGCGTTATTAATGATCCTATGTACACTTATATTTTATCACGATGGCATTTCGCTAGGGTGGTCACCTTAAACAGCATTTTTTAAATTGTTTTAGGTGAAGAAGCCAGCGTTAATAAGGAGAAATACAGAAATCGTGCAACTCTCATTATCCTAAAAGAGGTACAATGTTTTAGCCAGGTAACGGGAGCGGAAAAACGATCTGAAAAATAAATCTGTGACCAAACAGTATTTTAAAAGGCATCTTCTTGACAAGAACCAAATGAACACCATCTCCAAGAATCTAATCTGAAGGCAAAACAGATTTGTTAGTGTGATTATTAAAACAATTGCCACCTTCTGGTGCAAGGTGATGTCAACAGTGAGCAATCAAATAATGCCCTTTGCTTTGGTACAGTCAAGCACTCAAAGCTACCGTGAAATAGGATTGGACGGGACCTTTCATTTCATATGAGAATTAGTTCTCTAAATGCAGTGGAGAGGAGGCAGCTTATTTTTTTTTCCCCCAGCAAGCAGCTAGAAACAAGTCTGCGGGAGGCCATATTTTTTCTTATTCATTTCTTAGTGTGTGCATGTATATGTTTCCAAGTATTGTGGCCATTAATCCATTCTTTACCGAAAGTTGCATCCGAAAAGGAAAAAAAAAAAAAAAAAAAAAAGGCAGAATTTTCCCGAAGGTTTTATGACCTAAAAAAATTTTATAGTTCTCCATCTAAATTGTTTATGAAAGATTGAATTAAACGTCACATTTCTTCAATTGCACAGAAGCTTCCCAGCTGCTTTGGCGTTCTCTGTAAGGGCGTGCAGCTCCACTCCGGGGTTACAGCAAAGTATCCTCAGAAAAAGCCATCTACGTGTAATTTGTGGTAAACCTCAGCAACGAAGGCTTTCTAGCCTTCTCAACAAAGTTAAGTTGTAGCCATACAACAAAGAAACGCCACATCTGCTCAATTATTGAATATCCTGCACTGTGTATGCAAAGTATTTTGAAAGTACCAATTCTCCAGCATAGTATAAATCCAAGGATTTAAGAATTGTAACAGCGTTGCGGGTGACAGATGGTTTCTACACTTGCGGTGAGCACAGCAAAACATGGGGAGTTGTTCAATCACTATGTTGTACCCGTGAAACGACTGTAACATTATGTCAACGGTACTCAAAAATATTTCCAAAACAACAACAAAAGAAGTTACTAGCCTTAAATGAATTCAAAGTTGGGAATCAAATGTTATTTATGAAATTTTATATGTAAATTTCTGTCTTTGGCATCTCACAAAATTATCATTGGTGTAAAATCTGGTAACTATGTCTTTAATTTTTACATTGTGCACATTCCCCATTTCTTGAACTTCTATAGTTAATAAAGCAAATACAAGACTTAAAAAAAAGATTAGGTGATCAATAACACATTTCTTCTCCATCAGATTATTTTTTTCATGTCCAAAATTCCTGTTTGATTTTTCAATTATTCAAAATGTCAGAATGATAGATATAAGAGAGTAACCAGCTAACTAGGGAAATCTGTCTAATAATATTCAATATAAAGATTCAGAATGATGTTTCATGATGGATTAAACTTTCCCCTGTTCTGCCTCATTAGGGTTCTCCCAATTTGACCCAATCCAAACTTATTACTTGATATATATCTAACAGTAAAATTGCATAAATGTTCACTAGTACAATAGATGCTAAATGAGCAGTTTCAGATAATTTAATTAAGTTGTAGGTCTTCTAATATAATTCCATAAGTATGTGAACTTTTAACTTGTGTTAACTCAATTTCCTTATGCTTTCATTTAGCATTTGTTGGGGACATTACAGTGATTAGCCAAAGTCCTTCCAGCTCCTAATGTTCTCCATAAATTTTGATTTAAATTGACTGTCACTTTCTCACTATAATAAAGTAGATATTTGACATCTCAAAAAAAAGAACTGGTCTAGTATGCTACGTTGTCAAGAAGGAGAATTTTTTTCCTCTATTGCACAAAATCCACATAAAATTCACCATAATAAAGTCCATTTAGTCAGAATGAAATGGGTTGAGTCCTGCATATTCATAGGCATGGTTGCGCTTTAAAATTTCTTGGGGAAAAAAAAAAAGTTCCTGGGTGCCCTTGGCATCGAAAACACACAGAAAGTCATGTTCCCATCTAATTGTGTATTTGGTGGCAGTCAATGCCCAGTTATTAAATCTGCAGCATCCAGGAGCCCTTGGTAGTTAGATTGGAAAGTAACTGCTGTATGTTTCACTGGAGGTCAAAGACAAGACTTGCCAAAGGAGCTCACCTCAGGTGCACCTCCCACACTTTTTCAGTTCAGACAACTAAAGGGCAAAATTCTATAATTGTGCTTTGAAAGTTTTCAGTGAATATATCTCTCTTTGAACACAGCCCTGCAAGACATGAAATTACATTTCTACAAATATCCGTTCACCCCAAACTCTCTCCAGTTCCAACAAAATGACTGAGTCAATAAGGTTTTATTTTTTTGTTAATTACTGTCCTTGAAATCATCCAGACAGTCCAAAATTAGAGACCTCAGTTCAGTGTACAGAGTGACCTTAAAGATTCAGGAAGGGAAATAGGTATGTTTTCCGGGTTCAGTGCTGGAATTTCTGCGCGGGATACATCAAGAGTCCGTGGGCAGTCAGAGTCACTTAAAAGTATCAAGAAGGCTTAGAGATAATTACATGCGAGGGGCAAGGAATGTCAGTCCCCTCTAGCTAACGATTCACATAAACCACTGCTTTTCCAATGTGTTTGGCATCAGTCTTCACTAGAACCTGCCTTCTTTAAAGCACTTTTAGTCCAAAAAATGTAACAGTCCACCGTAGAACTTTCTGACACCTATTCAAGTTGAATATAATTTTTAAGTACCAGTGAGATTCACTAATATTTATTGGGAGCTTAACCATACGCTAAGAATGTATAAGCACGGTTCTCACGTACTTGTATGATGACTCTAGAATTAGCAACTATTAGGATCCCAGTTTAATAAATGGGACACCTGAGGCACAGTGAGATTAATTACCAAAGGTGGCAATGCAAGGCAGCCCAATTTTGGAGTCAATGTTCTTAGTCATCACATTATATTGGCCTTGCCAATTGGTCCTGTTTCACCTTCTGGATGACATTACGGTGAGGCTCCCATGCATATTTATGAATATTGAATGCCATATCTTAAAATATATGTTTCCTTGTAACACAACTGGTGCATGATTGTAAGAAATTTAGATGATATTGGTAATCCGAAAGAGAATAAAAATTGTTAATTTCATTACCTAGAGATTACAACTTTTCGGATTTTACTATACGTTCTTCAAACCCTTCTCTATAGCTGTTTGGAGAATTTAATTATACTGATAACATTCTTTTATGATCTAATATTTGATTTAATAATTTATCATGAACATCTTCCTCTGTCTTGAAATGTATTTCTTAACATCTTCTAAAACGGCTGTGTACTTGAATATTTTGACTTTGAGGATAGTCTAGGTACAACATTTTACAGCCTCAATCTGAATTTCACATCTGGTCTCAGGTGGAACTATTGACACATCTTTATTTCTAGAGAGTTACAAAGTGGGGATTTTCCAGATGTGCGAGGTGATCAGGTGATATACATATATATATATATATATATATATATATATATATATACATACACACACACACACACACAGATACATACATATATATATATACACACATATACACACATATATATGTACATATATATGTATATGTATGTGTGTGTATATATATACATATATATATATGTATTTGTATATAATTTTTTCTTCAGTATTTCCGCATGGAAAGACAAGTGGATATTTTACATATAACACTTCTGTAAATGGGTACTGCTACGTAACATGATAAAATAATTGGCGTAATACAAAGTAGCACGAAGTCTTGGAAGCAGGGGTAAAGGATTCTTGACCTTATGTGGAGATCCTGGGTCACTCAGGTTTCTTTTGCTTTCCTCCTTGACTGTGCCTGAGGGTAAAGGGTACAAGTGACATCTTTACTGAGGCCTCCCTGGTCAGATGCAATCAGATTGACTGAAAGCTCTCAGGGAACCAAACGGAAAACTCTCCACACTGGCCGGAGAAATGACTCACGAGGAGTTACTCTGCACTATTAACGGACAAGCACTTCAACATCTCATTTAAAACTGCAGTGAGTTAAGGTGGTTTCTGAATTATGTATTAAACTCAGCTTCCCAATATAGCTTTGGTTGAGTATTTCAGCTAAATGTCTCTGAAACATCAATGTCCACATAGCACGGCTCTTGCCCTCTTATTTGCTGGTCTGGTTGTCATTTCCTACTACATTTTACTCACGACCCTGGCATTCCAGCAACCAGTATTGAACTTTCAATATTAAACTACCCTCCACATCCTTGCTCTTCATACTTTGTCTTGAGCCACAAAAGCTGCCGAGGTCTCCAGTTTCTTCAAGGTACACAAACTCTGTCTGCAGTTTTCATGAAAGCACACACGAGTACTCACTGTCCAGTGGGGAATGCGGAGTTCCGTCCATTCTTGTCCAGGATCAAAGCCTCAGTGATACCCTCACGGTGGAAGTGCCATTGTTCTTTGCAATCTTCCGATTCATCAAGATCAGCATTTGTAACTCTCCCTGGGGACTTAGATGCTGATGCCAAGAGTAGGTCTCAGTGCCTGAATCTCTCTCTCTTTTTCTTAAAATGTTTATGTATTTTAAGAGAGAGACAGAGCATGCATGAGCTGGGGAGAAGGGTAGAGGGAGGAAGAGAGAGAATCCCAAGCAGGCTCCATGCTCAGGGAGGCGCCCAGTTTGGGGCTTGATCTCACGAACCGTGAGACCATGACCTGAGCCGAAAGTGAGTCAGACGCTTAACCACCCGAGCTACCCAGGCACCCCCTCAATCTCTTCTTAAACTCTATCCCACCTCCAGCACAACCTTTCAGTTTCTCCTCACCACAACCATTTCCTCCAGTCACTTCTGTGACAAATAATGAGTACCAACTAAGTCTTGTTAAAGTTGCCTCCTAAAAACCTAAAAAAATAGATTTCTTTCCATTTCCTCTGGTACTCGCTGCCTACCTCTGGCCACACTCACCTGTTGCTTGGATTTCTGCAATGACATAACAACTTGCCTCCTCAGCATCCATAGAGTTCCTCCTCAAATCAATTCTCCACAGAAATCAAGTGATATTAAAAAGAATGTATAGTGGTTATGTATAAACCTTTAAGTGACATCCAGACCTCTCTCAGTTTCCTGTAACTATACCAGTTTTTGCTTGTTGTAATGATTAAGAATGCCTCTGTTCCTCTCAGGGGTGTTCTGTTT
Organism: Panthera tigris; assembly: GCF_018350195.1. NCBI lineage: Eukaryota > Metazoa > Chordata > Mammalia > Carnivora > Felidae > Panthera > Panthera tigris. The sequence continues at coordinate 13,343,252 of NC_056663.1, read as the reverse complement.
TAGAGAATAAATCACATGGTCATATTACCTATGAGACCTCACCTCCACCTGCCTCTGGGGGGGGGGGGCAGAGTTCTAGCAGCTTCCGAGTTCTAGCTGCACTGCCTACAAGTTCCTGGGATGCATCATCTCCCCTCCTATCCAGAATCTTTGTTCACGCTGTTCCTTCTAAACTGGTTTTCAAACCTTCTTTCCCTTCCATCTTATGTCTACTCATTCTTCAGATCCCGTTAGAAAACAAGCTCTAAGAAGGCAGGGACCTCTGTCTGTCTAAATCATTTCTATATTCTGAGTGCTTAGAATAGTGCCTGACACATCATAGGCACTGACTAAATATTGGCTGAATAAGTAAGTCCTGATATAAGCATTACTTCCTCAGGCAAGTGGTCCCTGCCCTTCCTTCTATCTCTGCCCCAGGATTTGTTCAATTGCTTTATGACATAGTGTTATAAAGCCATACACCTTGTTTCAGAGCATTTATCTTAGTTCTGATCATACAATCATTAGTTCACCAGACTCTGGGAACAAGAACGCTTTCCATTCTGCTTATTTCTATGTCTGTCTCACATACCATCCCGATCTAAAAATATGTGTTGAGTGAACAAATGAATGAACACTGACAAGAGCACCATATTAGGCATTTTAGCAATCCTAAGAAAAATTAGATAGGGTCCTATTCTCTAGAAGCTTATAATTTATGTGAGGGAGAAAAAAGACAAAAATACACAAGTAGGTGGCAGTACAAGATGATGGATTGACTCAGAATTTTAGAACAAAGGACCCTAGGAATAATATAGATCAGCGCTCACTCATCATGGCAGCATTAAGTGACTATCACACCGTGATCGTGACAGTCACATGAAGTATCCGGATAACGAGTACTTGTAGAGGTACCGAAGTGAAAAGTATTATTGTGTCCTTGAATGGCGAGGAAAGATTATAAAAGAGGCAAACTTGAATTGAGTGTGGAAGGGTTCACTCTCTAACAAACATTTATTAAGTATCTATTACACAACAACAGGACTAAGACACGGTCCTTGCCAATGTAGATTAGGGGTTGGCGAACTGTGGGCCTCGGGCCAAAGCTGGCTACCAGTTTTTGTAAATAAAGTTTTATGGGAACACAGTCACACTGTTTCCATACGTCTTGTCTATGGCTGCTTTCTCACAACAGCGGCAGAGCTGGGAAGTTGCAACAGAGATCACATGGCTCACAAAATGAAAAATATTTCCTATTTGGCTCTTTGCAGAAGAGGTTTGCTTCCTGCTGAGTTAAAATCTCCAGGTTGAGCGGGAGAGACAGCCGTCTAACACCAAAAATTGTATGAGATATGGGCTGAGACAAGCTATGTCAGAAGTTTCACGAGACAGTAGTTGAAGAGGAAGGAGCATAAACAGGAAAGGGAGCCCAGGGGTGTGAGTGATTGGCTGATCTGTAGGGCATTGGTTATAAAGAAATAGAAGGAAAAAGAGGATATGCTAAGAATTAAGGCAAGAACGCAGTAATGAACAAATATCATCTGGGGGGGAAATGCATATAACTTCCAGTGGGGACCCCAGGTTCCCATTGAGAAGTGCAGGGTGAAAACTTCATTGAGTGAGGCTAGGGGAACTGTACAGAGAGTCTTGAGTGTAAGGCTGAAACGTTTAAAATTCACCATAAAGGCCAAGAGGAGACTCTTGTTTAGGGCAATGATACGAAAGAAGGGAATCAAATTTTAGACTTCAAGTCTGATGACGTGGATTGGGAGGAAATCGGGGAGACCACAGAGGCAGTCTACTGAGGAGGACAGAGAAAATTAGAGATCTGAGAGTAGATTTCACCCAAGACAGGTCTTTCACTGAGCACATGGCATGTGAACATTTATAAAGAATAGCTGTACACATTTATGAAGGGATATTTTATATGAAAATCTAGATTTCTATGGTTTCTTAAAATATCCAAGCATCTGGCAACACTGGGCCAGCGTTCTTGTATGGTAGCAATGGATGGGAGCTCAGCTGTGGGGTGTGGAGTGGATGGGGCAGGCCCCATTTAATCATGTAATGTAACCCCTGTGGGCATTGGGAGCTGTGGCTTGGTGCCCCATAATGATCTGGACAAAGACCTTGACGAAGTCCTAAGAAAAAAATTTTTTAAATGTCTTTTATTTATTTTTGAAGGAGAGAGAGAGAGCATGAGCGGGGGAGGAGCAGAGAGAGAGGGAGACACAGAATTCGAAGCAGGCTCCAGGCTCTGAGCTGTCAGCACAGAGCCTGACGCGGGGCTCAAACAGACTGTGAGATCATGACCTGAGCTGAAGCTCAACCGACTGAACCACCCAGGCACCCAAAGTCTTTAACTGGAAGCCAACACATTGACCTTTGGTGGTTTGCCCTGAACCCTTATCTACTGACCGTTTGTGTTCCTGAAGCTTTCCGAAGATCTAACTCCCTCGTTTTTAGATGCTAGAGATTTTTGAGTCCCTCTGTCCATTCTCTAAAATAGTAGTTTCATCTGTTTCTTCTTGCTTAAAGAACCACAACAACTTTGTTCATGCTTTCCAGTAAAGGGGTTGTTTTTTTTTTTTTTTCCTTTTTCCAGTTTCACTGAGAAATAATTGACTGTATAAGTAATCACTGTGTAAGTTTAAGGCAAATAGCATGATGGCTTGATTTATGTATTTTGTGAAATGATTACAACAGGTTCAGCTAACATCCATCTTCTCATATAGACACGATACAAAGAAAGGAGAAAAGAAGGGAAGAAATTATCCTTCTGATGAGAACTCTCAGGATTTACTCTGTTAATTTCCCCACATATCAGCAGTGTTAGCTATAGTCATCATGTGGTACATTATATCCCTAGTACTTATTTATTTTATAACTGGAAACTTGTACTTTTAGATTCCCTTCCTCCAATTCCCCCAGCTATCTCCCTCCACTTCTGGTAAATACAAGTCTGATCTCTTTTTTCGATGAGTTGTTTTTGTTTTTGTTTTAGATTTCACATATAAGTGAGATCATACAGTATTTGTCCCTCTCCATCTGACTTATTTCACTTAGCATAATGACCTCGAGGTCCATCCATTTTGTTGCAAGTGCTGGGATTGCCTCATTTTTTATGGCTGAATAATATTGCACTGTATATATAAATACCACAACTTCTTTATGCATTCATCCATCAAGGGACACTTAAGTTGTTTCCATGTCTTGGCTTTGTAAATAATGTTGCTATGAACATGGGGATAGATGTCTTTCTGAGTTAGTGTTTTTGTTACCTTTGGGTACAGTCCCAGAGGTAGAATTGCCAAATCTTATGGTAGTTCTATTTTTAATTTTTTGAAGACTCTCCATGATGTTTTCCAAACTAGCTGTGCTAATTTATAATCCCACCAACAGCACACATCCATATCAGCATTTGTCATTTCTTGTCTTTTTGATGATGGCCATTCTAACGGGTGTGAGGTGATATCTCATTGTGGTTTCAATTTGCATTTTCCTGATGATTAGTGATATTGAACATTTTTTCATGTACCTGTTGGCCTTTTGTTTTTAAGTTTATTGATTTTGAGAGAGATAGAGAGAGAAGGGGAGGAGCAGAGAGAGAGAGAGAGAGAGAGAGAGAGAGAGAGAATCCCAAGCAGGTTCCACACTCAGTGCAGAGCCCTGCATGGAGCCCTACATGGTACTCAATCTCACAATCTTGAGACTGTGACCCGAGTTGAAATCAAGAGTTGGACACTTAACCAACTGAGCCACCCAGGAGCCCCACCTTTTGGCCTTTTATATATCTTCTTTGGAAACGTCTACTTACGTTTTTTGCCCATTTTTAAATTGGGTTATTTGTTTTCTGCTATTGAGTTTTTTTTTTTTAATGTTTTGGATATTAACCCCTTACCAGATATATGGTTTGCAAATATCTTTTCCCATTCTACAGGTTACCTTTTCACTTTTTTTTTCCAGTGGTTTCTTTTGCTATACAAAAGTTTATTAGTTTGATATAGTCCTAGTTGTTTATTTTTTGTTTTGTTGCTTGTGATTTAGGTGTGATATCCAAAATATTGTTAGCAAAGCCAACATCAAGGAGCTTTGTTCCTAATTTTTCTTCTAGGAGTTTCATGTTTTCAGGTCTTACATTGAATTCTTGAAACTATTTTGAGTTACTTGTTGTGAATAATGTAACATAGGGGTCCAGTTTCATTCTTTAACATGTGACTATCCAGTTATCCCAGCACCATTTATTGGAGAGACTGTCTTTTCTTCATTCAGTATTCTTGGCCACCTTGTCACATATTAGTTGAGTATACATGCTTGGGTTTGTTTCTGGGTATTGCTCTTGCTTCATTAGTCTACTTGTCTGTCTTTATGCCAGTACCATACTGTTTTGAGGACTATAGGTTTACAGTATAGCTTGAAATGAGGAAGTGTGGGACCTCCTGCTTCGTTCTTCTTTCTCAGGATTTCCTGGTTATTTGAAGTCTTTTGAGGCTTCATATAAATTTTAGGAGTGTTTTTACTACTGTAAAAAATACAATTCCAATCTTGGTGGGGATTGTATCAAATGTATAGATGGCTTTTGGTAGTATTAACATTTTACCAATATTAATTCTTCCAATTCCATGAACATGGGATACCCTTCTATTTATTTGTGTCTTCAATTTCTTTCATCAACATCTTACAGTTTTTAGTGTAGAGATTTTTCATCTTCTTAGTTAAATTTATCCCAAGTATTTTATCGTTTTTGATGCTATTATAAATGGGATTTATTTATTTATTTTTCAGAAATTTTATTGTTAGTGTATAGAAATGCTACTTATTTTTGCATGTTAATTTTGTATCCTGTAACTTTACTGAATTTATTGATCATAGCTAACAATTTTTAGGTGGAGTGAGTGTATAGTATTTTCTATAACATCATGTCATCTGCAAATAGAGAAATTTTTGCTTCTCTCTTTCCAATTTTGATACCTCTTATTTTTTTTTTTCTTGCCTGACTGCTCTAACTAGGACTTCCAGTACTATGTTGAATAGGAGTGGTGAGAATGGGAACCCTTGTCTTCTCTCGTTCCTAATCTTAGAAGAAGGCCTTTGAAATTTTCACCACTGACTATAATGTTAACTGTGGGCTTGTCATACAGCCTTTGTCATGGTGAGATATGTTCCTTTTATGCCTAATTTGGTAAGAGTTTTTATCATGCATGGATGTTGAATTTTGTCAAATGCTTTTTCTGCATCTGTTGAGATGATCATATGATTATTTTCTTTCATTTTATTAATGTGATATAGCACGTTGACAGATTTGTGTATGTTGAATCATCCTTGCATCCTAGGGATGAATCTCACTTGATCATGGTGAATGATCCTTATAATGTGCTGCTGAATGCAGTTTGCTAGTTATTTTTATTGAGAATTTTCACATCTATATACACCAGGGATATTGGTCTTAACTTTTTTTTTTTTTTTTCTAATAGTGTCCTCTCTGGTATTAGTATCGGAGTAATAGTGGTCTTGTAAAATGAGTTTGAAAGTATTTCCTTCTCTTCAATTTTTAAAAAGAGGTTGAAAGGATTGGTGTTAGTTCATCGCTAAATATTCTGTACACTTCATCATTGAAGCCATCTCATCCTAAGCTTTTCTTCATCGGTAGATTTTTGATTACCAATTCAGTCTTCTTACTAATAGTTGGTCTATTCAGATTTTTCTATTTTATCCTGATTCAGTCTTGGCAAGTGGTATGTTTATATGAATTTTTCTATTTTTTTCTAGGTTGTCAAATTTGTTGGTGTATAGTTGTTCATAGTACCTGTTATGATCCTTTGAATTTCTGTGATATTCATTTTAATGTCTTCTTTTTTCATTTATAATTGTGTTGATTTGGATATATTTCTCTTTTTTTCCTTAGTCTAACTAGGAGTTTACCAATTTTGTTTATTTTATCAAAGAACCAATTCTTAGGTTCTTTTTTTTATCTTTTCTATTGTTTTCCTGTTCTCTAATTCATTTCTGTTCCAATATTTATTATTTTCTTTCTTTTGGTAACTTTGGGCTCAGATTGTTCTTCTTTTTCCAGTTCCTGAAGTCATAGAGTTACCTTGTTTATTTGGGAATCTTTCTTCCTTCTTAATGCAGGCATTTTTTATTATTAACTTCCTTTTTTAGGGCTACTTTTGCTGTATTTCATAGGTTATGCTGTGTTTTCATTTTTGTTTGTAACTAGAAACTTTATTTCTCTTTTAATTTCTTTTGTAATCCATTTTTTGTTCAGAAGAGTGTTGTTTAATTTCCGTGTATTTCTGAATTTTCCATTTTTTTCTCTTGTTATTGATTTCTAATTTTAAGCCACTGTGGTCAGAGAAGATACTTGGTATGATTTCATTATTCCTGATTTTACTAAGTCTTGTTTTGTGGCCTAACATAGGTATGCCCTGGAAAATGATCCATGAATTCTTGAGAAGAAAGTGTATTCTACTCTTGTTGGATAGAATGTTTTATATCTGTTTGTTAGGTCATTTGGTCTATAATACTGTTCAAATCCACTGTTTTTTCTTAATTGATTCTCTCTCTGGATGACTTGTCACTTCTTGAGGGTGGGGTATTAAATTCCTCAACTATTATTGTATTACCATTTATTTCTCCTTTTAGTTCTCATTTTTGCTTTATTTATTCAGATGCTCTGATGCCGAATGCATAAATATTTATAATTGTTATATTTTCTTGACGTATTGATGCTTTATCATTATATATTGACCTTCTTTGTCTTTTTTTACTATTTTTAGTTCAAAGTCTAGTTCGTATGATATAAGTAGAGCTACTCCTGCGTTTTTTGTTTTTTTGTTTTTTTTCTTTTGGTCACCATTTACTTGAAATATTTTTTTCCATTCTTTCACTCTCAGTTGACATGATGTATCTTTAAAGTTAAAGTGAAGGTTTTGTGGGCAACATATATTGAATCTGATTTTATTACTTATTATGCAATTCTATGTCTTTTGATTAGAGAATTTCAGCCTTTTATGTTTAAAGCATTTACTAATAGGTAAGTACTTGCTACTGACATTTTGGTAATTGTTTCCTGTTTGTTTTGTAAATCCACTGTTTCTTATTCTCCTGTCTTTTGCATGTGTTTTGATGTCTTTTGGTATTGATATACTTTGACTTCTTTGTCATGTTCTCTTGTATAATTACCAGAAGATTTTTCTTTGTGTTTACCATGAGGCTTACATAAAATATATTACACTTGTAACACCCTATTTTTAGCTGGCAACAAATTAACTTCAATAGAATTAGTATATTTTATACTATCACTTCTTCTCCCCCTCCAATTTTAGGCTATTGCTGTTACTACATACATTTTTTATACTGTGTGACTAATAATAGATTATTATTGTGATGGTTATTTTTGCTATACCTTTTTTTAAAGTTTATTTTGAGAAAGGGAGAGTGAGCACATAAGTGAGGGAGGGGCAGAGAAAGAGAGAGAGGGAGAGAGAGAGAGAGGGAGAGAGAGAGAGAGGGAGAGAGAGAGAGAGGGAGAGAGAGAGAGAGGGAGAGAGAGAGAGGGAGAGAGAGAGAGAGAGAGAGAGAGAGAGAGAGAGAGAGAGAGAGAATCCCAAGCAGGCTCCACACTGACAATGCAGAGCCCGTCATGGGGCTCAAATCCGAGAACCATGAGATCATGACCTGAGCCAAAATCAAGAGTCAGACACTTAAATGACTGAGCCACCCAGGTGCCCAGGTTTACCCTTAAAAACAAACAAACAAACAAAAAAACAAACAAAAAAACTTTAGAGTTGTGAGTTGTCTACCACTATTAACATATTACAGAATCTAACTATGACTATATACCATTTTCAGCAAGATTTATGCTACTGTTTTGTACTTTATGATGCAAAAATTAGCATTTCTACTTTCACTTAAAGAATTCCCTTTAGCATTTCTCATAAAGCAGGTCAAGGGGTAATGAACTTTCTCAGCTTTTGTTTGTTTGGAAAAATCTTTATCCCTCCTTCCTTTCTCAATGACAACTCCACTAGGTATAGAATTCTTGGTTGATAGTCATTTTCTTCCAATATTTTGAACATGTCATCCCTTTCTCTCCTGGGCTGGAAATTTTCTGTTGTGAAATCCACCAGTAGCCTTATGGGGCTCCCTTGTATGTGACTTCTGTCTTTTCTCTTGCTGCTCTTAAAATTCTTTCTTTGTCTTTTACTTTTGACAAAATCCTATTTGGGTTCAACCTATTTGGGGTCTTTTGGGCCTCATGGGTCTGGATATCTATTTTTCTCCCCAGGTTCAAGAAATTCTCAGGCATTATTGCTTTAAATACACTTTCTGTCCCTTTATCTTCTTTCTGGAATTCCCATAATGTAAATATTGTTCCTTTTCATTGTGTCCATTAATCCATAGGCTTTCTTCACTCTTTTTCATTCTTTTCTATTTTTGTTCCTGGATAATTTCTGGATGGATTAAATTGGGTAATTTCTAATGGGTAATTTCTGGGTAATTTCTAGTGACCTATCTTCCAGGTCACTGATTCTTTCTTCTGCATGGTTGAGTCTACCTTTGAAACTTTTTGTTGAATGCTTCAGTTCACTTATTACATTCTTCAACTCTATGATTTCTGGTTTTGTTTTTTTTTTTAATTTATGGTTGCCATTTCCTTGTTGAACTTCTCACTTTGCTTAGGCATTGTTTTCCTAATTTCTTTTTTGTGGCTTACCTGTTTTCTGGTAGTTCACCAATCTTCCTTAAGAGGATTAGTTTCAATTCTTTTTCTGAAAGTTCCTAGGTCTCCATTCCTTAACTGGAACTTTATTAGTTTCCTGTGGTGGTGTCATATTTACCTGATTTTTCATGATCCTTGAATCCTTACATTGGTGTCTGTGCATTTGAATAATGGGGTTCCTCTTCCACACTTTACAGGCTTGCTTTGGCAAAGACACTTCTACACCAGTCAGCTCAGTTTGGGTTTCTGGGCGTGTCTGCTGGTAATACCCTTAGGCATGTAGAGCCTGCTATTATGGTCTGTTTTGGAGGTTTGACAAAATGGGATGAGGGTATGCTACTAGCTGACCAGGTTGGACGGGACGGCTGGCTTGGTTCCCGACCTAAGCGAAGCCGAAGGATGGACTCCATGGCTTCTTGGATTCTCTGGTCAGGCTCAGCAGAGAGGTAGGACTGAGAACTATCTTCCCTACTAAATGAGGCAAATAATTAGCTTCCTTGCCTTGGCAAGGCAGCAGGATTTGACACGGGGCCTGTACAGCTCACTATTTGTGGACGTGAATCAGACCAGAGTGTGCACTGAATTCTTTGGTCAGGTGAGGCCACTGGTTTTGCCCTGAAGCTGGGGGAAGTCATAGACTGTGCTCTCCGTTCAAGTGCTACTGTATGTAGGATTGTTGCACGGAGCGTGCAGCTTCTTCTGTGCTTGGGTTAGGTTCGCTGGTTGAACAGGCTGAGGGCTATATTTAGCAGTAAGAGAGGCTATGATGTACATGCCCTGCCCGGCACAGTGAGAGAAGCAGCTCTAAAACCGGTAAAGCTCTTGGTTTGTTGTTTTAACTCAAGCTGATCTGCACCCCAAGTTTCTTGGCCAAAGAGGGCAGATGACTGGCTTTGAAACTATTGGCTCTGTCTTCCTTTCTTTCCGTCCAAGCTCTGCTGGGCTGTGGTGTGTTCACCAGCCCTCCTAGTCAGACAGGCCTGAAGACACTCTGCACAGCAGGCGGGGCTGTGTCTCAGCTCCCTTACTTGGGCAGGAGGTGGCGGGGAGGGGGGAGGAGTGGGGGGGGTGCGGGAGCGCTGCTCTAAGCTACTTTCAATTTGTCAAACAGGCTCTCCCATTTCATTAGATTTTGTTTTAACTTTTTTGTTTATGTTTATTTATTTTTGAGAGAGAGAGACAGACAGACAGAACATGAGCAGGGGAGGGACAGAGAGAAAGGGAGACACAGAATCCGAAGCAGGCTCCAGGCTCCGAGCTGTTCAGCACAGAGCCCGACGCGGGGCTCAAACCCATGAACCATGAGATCATGACTTGAGCCGAAGTCAGAAGTTCAACCGACTGAGCCACCCAGGGGCCCCTCATCAGATTTTTTTTTTAATCCATCCTGAAACAAAAACTATTCCTCCAAGAAAGTTTTTCAAGAGGGTAGCCTGTGGTACATTCCTCTCAACATTATTTAAGAGCCTTTATACAATATTTTCTCCCTTTGCCTGGCTGTTAAAAATAGGCTACAATGCATTTCAATATATCTCTTGATGATATGTGATTCCAAGGGAAGGAAATGCTATAAAAGGCAGTTGATCTGCACTCCTGCTGAACTGGGGTGCTTCCCTGTTACCCACCCCCCCCCACCATGGGACACTGAGCTTACTGTTGATGCACAGTTTCATAATGAGGTAGCAGATCTCATGTTGCATTCTGCTGAGCAAGTGTTATAGACACATGTCTGTGTGTAAAGCCTGGTTGTGATCTGTTCACATGTGTTTTATGTTTGAAGAAAAATGATTTGGCCCTGGAAGAGCAGTTCAGCCCAGAATTTTGTGTCAAAAGCAGGCTGCAACAGGGCTGGGACTCTGCCAGATGACTCAATAACTAATTTTTAGTGTTTTATGAAAATGCATATTATAGCACTTCTAAGCAATTGAGTACCAAAAACTTTGGGCAAGGTCTCATCCTAGTTGGAAAAGGCCAGTCACTGACATAATTCCATGACTTTAATTTTCCCCTGTCTTGTCTGCAAAGTGAAGGGGCTAAAATAAATGATCCTCAGGTGTTCTGTGCCAACGGTAAGAGACGGATGGTGGAGCTGGGTCTGTCCACAGGGAACTTAGGTCTTTATGATGCCTGAGCCACACCGCATGGACCAAGAAGCTGTTGAAAGCTCCAATTCCTCCCTGGAGTGAGGATTTAGATGGGGCAAGACTGAGTGATTATACAGAAAGCCTGTGTGATGAAAAAAATGCGGGCTTTGGCTTCAGACACACTGAGGTCTCTATTTGAATTCTTCAGCCTCATGGTTGTTTATTCGGTTTTTCTGCCTCTTGGTCTCCTCTTCTGCTACTTACTGCATTAGCCTGTGTGGACTGCCAAATACAAAACACCACAGGCTGAGTGGCTTAAATAACAGAAACTTACTTTCTCACAGTTCGGGAGGCTAGACGTTCAAGATCAAGGTGCCGATAAGGCTTGGTTTCGGATGAGTCCTTCCTTCCTGGCTTGCAGATGGCCACCTTCTCACTGTGTCCTCATCTGGCCTTTCTTCTATGCATACGTGGAGAGAGAACAATCTCGGGTGTGTCTCCTTCTTCTTATAAAGACACCAGTCTCATGGGATCAGGGCTTCACCTTTATGACCTCATTGAACCTCAGTTACTTCCCTTAAGGTCCTATCTCCGAACACAGTCACTTTGGAGGTTAAGGCTTCAACATGTGACTTTTGGGGGGCACGGGTGAGTCTTTAGCACTTCTCTTAGAGGGCTGTTGTGGAGATGAGACAGAGCAAAATGAGATGCCATATGCAAAGCACCTGACAGAGCTCCTGGCCCCCTGCACAGCGCCATCCAGAACCACACGCACACCCCAAACGCTGTACTCCCTTAATAAAGCATTCCAACCTCCTTATATACTTTAGACAAGAAAACAAGTAAGCAGCAATCAATAAATTTGAAGTTTATTATGCAAAATATCTGATTGTGCCTATAGTAAGGTGTCTATTTCTTGAAAATCATTCTATTTTTTGGTTTATTATCAATAATTAGAAATTTATTCCGCTTCTAGGCTCAGTTTGTCTTCCTAGGCCAAGAAAAAATGATTGCATGCCCCTGGTCACTACAGCTAGTACTCTGTTAGCAGGCACTGACTGACCGCTGTCTGCCCAACTGGAAAAGGTAGCCAGATCATCAGCTCGTCTGAGGCCTGCTACTTGATATTAGGCACAATGGCTGTGCTATTGTTTCCAAGGGGGCAATAATGGAGATAATATGAAACCCGCATATCAGCATCTCTCCTGTTGTCTACAGAGAGACACAGAGAGAGAGAGAAAGAGAGAGATCCAGGATGGGCTTGATGGTTGGAAATTATCCGAAAGGCAGTTAAGTAGTAAAGAGTATCTTCATAGACAGAAGAACATCAAGATAAGACAATGGGGGAGCCAGAAATGTCTTCAAGCTGTGTATGGATAATCAGACATTGACAGTAGCATCCATCATTTTTACTGAAATGAGATCCTTATGAATAACAAACGTTTTCTGCAGTGTGTTGATGCTGGCTCAAACATTAAAGTTTTTTGGTTTTTAAATAGTCCGGAAAATCATTTGAATATGACTTTAGGTCTCTGTAGCATAAAATCACATTTTAAAAGTCCTGAAGTATAATAATTGGCCAAAAAAAGAAATGATTAAGAAGAGACATCAAGGGTGTTCACTGGTTAAGTCTAGAAAAATGGGAAATGGACAGAGAGAAGATCCAGACACACAGATTCTGAAATAATGCATGTTTAGGCAGGATCCAGGGGATGGCTAACCAAGTATTAGGATAATTATAGCTGTTTACATTGGAGATGCCTTGAGCCCTTCTCGAAGAAACTCACAAACTCTGATCTTCAGTGTTGATTTATTAGTACTAAGCAATGTGTCAGGTACTGGGTAAAATGGGAACATGTTTTGAAAGTAAAACAGCCATCTACATTGATATATCAATACTCTTTAGGGGCGCCTGGATGGCTCAGTCAGTTAAGTGTCCAACTTGGGCTCTCGTCATATCCCGGTTCACGGGTTTGAGCCCTGCCTTGGGCTCTGTGCTGACAGCTCGGAGTCTGGAGCCTGCTTCAGATTCTGTGACTCCCTTTCTCTGCCCCTCCCCTGCCCATGCTCTATGTCTGTCTCTCAAAAATAAACATTTAAAAAATATATATATATCAATACTCTTTGAATAGTATGCTCTTCCTGAATTTATATTTGCAGAGTTTTATTTTTCTTTTGGGAACAAGGGACCAATGCTTCGCCCAATTGAAGTTTCCTATAGCTGGCTTTGAAAGGGGGTCCTGAGATTTCTGGGTTCACCATCAAGAGAAAGGTAGAGGATGGGCCAGAATGAAAGCAGAAGGGGGTCACAGGCTCAAGTCCTTGGAAGAAGCAGACAGCAAACCTTTCTAACAAAAACAATGGATGGGGACTTGTCTCAAAGGAACCAAGAGTGGATTCAGGAGGTGGTGAATAGAAGCAGTGGAAGATTCTTTCAAGTCACAGAAGGAGAGTATGCCTTGATATATGTGAATCGGAGTCTGTGGCCAGAGTCTGTCTTTGAGATAATACATTCCACAATTACTGAAATTAAGAGGAATAAGCATCATTTCTCAGAAAGTGATTGAATACCAGCTACATTTAATTAGCTGGTTTGTTTTCAGCTTTTATTTAAATTCCAGTTAGTTAACATCCAGTGTAATATTAATTTCAGGTGTACAATATAGGGATTCGACACTTCCATACATCGCCCGGTGCTCATCACCACAAGTCCCCTCCTTAATCCGCATCACCTACTTCCCCCATCATGACTACCCACCTCACCTCTGGTTACCATCAATGTGTTCTCTATAATTAGATTTTATTAACCTGAATTCTTCTCCATCTTTGGATATTAGAGTTTTGCATGACTGACTCATCTTTCACTGCTTTAAAATACTTTTCTCCTTCTATGTTTTTACTCTGTGTATACGTGTAATCTTAATCTTCAATTCAATACCTTCTATTTGCAAAGCATTAACTGAGCCTGGAGAGTTATGCAAAAACAAATCAGATACTTTCCCCGGGCATGAAGCATTTAGAGTCAAGGGGCAAGGGATAATAGTATAACTAATAAGAGTATATTACTGCCCAAGCTGTCACCTGCCTCCCACTACTTCCTGCACTCTGTGACTCAGTCACACACAAGCTCTTGGAGTCTGGGGACACGGTGGCTCACGTCATGCCTCTGCGTCTCCGCGCAGTCTGGTGCCCCTGCCCAGCAATCTTCTCAGCTTCCTTCTTGCCTTAACAAACTCTTATTTAACATTCACCTTCAATCTGACGTCTGGGAAGGCTTCTCGGCCATCCCAGTTTGATGTCAGTGGTCCTAAATATCATGCTGTATTATAGGGCCTTGCATTCCAAAGGTCTGTGTGACTGGCTGTCTTTGCCATAAAGCAGAAAGGGCAGAAACTCCTCCTTTATCTGTAGCTCTAGTGTTTGGTATGTAGGGATGAAGGAGGCCTTTCAAGGCTTCTGAGCAGAGGGAGGGCTGTCACGATTTGATTATCTCTTATGCGTGAAGTGTGTGTGTGTGTGTGTGTGTGTGTGTGTGTGCGTGCACGTACACACGTTATGTGTCTGTCTCCATGCACATATTTTTCTCAGATTTGGGGAATATGAGGAAACTGCCCACATTCACCTGGTATATAACACAGCTAGCACATCTTGGACACGAAGAGTTGCACACTTATCTAGACAAGTAAACAAATATGGGGCACGTGTTTACACTGAGGCCTCAAAAGGCCTCCCAGAAAGGGGCTGGGAGGAATTCCTGGAAATTTGCTTCTACTCATGTCCTTCCTGCAAATCTCCTCCAATTACAGTGAGCAAGATAAAGGCCAGAGAAAGAGTGCCCTGAAAATGGCCGAGTTCATTTTCTGATGTTATGATACAAAACAGTGTAATACACTATCACAATACTGTGCAATGGAATGCTGATATTTCAATGCCATAAACGAAATTGGAATATTCAGCTCCCTATGAAACAAATTATATTTTTGCTGCCTCATTTGTTATTTTTTTCCAAAGTTATCTCTGCAAATTCTTTACATTCATTTTTTACCTTGCCTATTATTGGATCTATCACTGACATGGAACTAGTTAGTCTGCTTTATTACTTCTAGGCCCACTCATGAAACTTTTTATTTAAGTTCTTCCTCTTGCCCTGATTGTAAGTTGAGATTTTCTAATTCCGTGTTTTATTTCATTTTGTGATGTATTTCATTTTTTTTCTATCACATTCTTTTAATTTTTAAATTCAATTTCTATGTGGGGGCTTGCATAAAATCTAACACCTATTAATTTATATTGATTTACATTTATTTCCGTCTACTATAAAATGTTCACTTTTCAAATTTGTACTCATAGATAATGCATATCATCAAGTTTTAACCTAAATCATTAATACATTTATTCATCTTTAACTACCAAAGCTCTTCATGTTTATAGATTACTACTCAAATATTTTATAGGATTTATTAAAATGCATCACCTGAAATATGTTTTTATTTACAACATCTCTGTGAGTATGCGTGGGAAAGAAAGACCTATTACCAAAATATTTTAGGAAAACTGAGAATAAAAAGGAAAGTAGGGTTTATACTCTTGTTCACCAATTAATTAAATATCCTTTTGAGAAGATACCCGTGGAAGCTGTCTTCATCAAACAGGGGAAAATCTTATATTTCTTGATTTTTTTTCTTTTATCAGTTGCATTTAGACAGTGTAATCGCTGTAATGAAAACTTTCCTTATTTCCCATCCTAGGGACAAGATTGCTTAGTAGAAGCAAGGCAGGTTTTAAAAAATGCGACTTATAAATGAAACTCTGCATAGAAGTAGTTTTTCTTGAACTTTCAAAGACAGGGACTCTTTTATTCTCATGTCTCAAGAATGAGAAGCTTCCTTCAAAGCCGCACTGCAATTCTCAGACTCTGAACTTTGTAGGCATCGTACAAGTGGGGCCTTTAGGTGAAAAGAAATATGGGTGTCTCTGCCCAGCTCACTCTCTCAGCTCCGAGTCCTTCAGGAAGGTGTTTTTATTCTACAGCAGAGACTTTGGTGGAAGGCACAAAGGCTTCGGGGTTAGACAGAGGTACAGTCAAATGACCAGTCTGCCACCCACCAAGGACAGAACTATTGGCACTCTCTAACTCTCTGCGTCTGTGGGAAGAGGGGATGCTGTCACTGCCAATCTCAGGGAGCCATTTCAGGAATCAGATACTTAGCACGATGCTTGACATAGAAGGTTCCTTTCCTGGTAGGCCACTACTGCAACGTAAATAACGATAGCTTTAATCATGGTCATGTAACTGAACAGAAAAAAAAAAAAAATAACAACCCTCAAAAGCAGTCCTAAATAGAGAAATCAGACTGTCAGTTAACGGTAACACAAACTTTTTAAATGTAATTAAAACATGTTTCAAAGTAAGTAGATTAAAATCATCCTATGCTGCAGAGACCAGGAATGCTTAGTCTCTAAGCCGTGCGAGGGAATCTCACCACATGGAAAGGCCTTGGAGAAATCACCAATATTCTAGCAATGGAGAGTCGGCTGCATCTCAGGAGACAGAGCTAGGTTTCTCCAGGTAACTTACATAGAGCTCTTAAAAGCCCACTAGGGTTTTCCTCTATCCTGTACAACTCCTGGGATTCAACATAGAACAGGAACGTTCTTTTTTCATTATTGCTGTGGGTCGTATCTTCAAAGCTTTGGCCACGCACAGATAATGATAATGCCATAGCGGCCTTATCACCAAGCTTACAGTAAATACGAGTAACCTTCATGGAGATACACTAAGCCCTGGGTGGGGGTTGGGGGCGAACTCATTTCTAGCCACAAATAAGCTGCTGGAGGCTGACGTAGCCATCATCAGGTCCCTTCGCGAATACTCCGTGCATGAGAGGTGGGTCCCTGCACTAGATGTCATAGCTCGCTTCTGCAGTTGTAACTCGGCATCACTCAGTAAAAATCAGATAAGGTAATGTCTCTGAAAGTTCCCAGACGGAATGCTGTGAGACTGTCATCACTGAGATCTTACTGTCTTCTTTTTGGTCTGAAGAGTCGCCGATGTGAAGAGAAGATGGAGGGACAGAGAAGAAAGACAGAAAGGGCAGATTGGAGATAAGAGGGCTCCCAGAGCAGAGATACCCACACTTGGTCCCAGAAGAGCCTGGGTCATTGAAGGAAGATGTCGAAGTGCCACTGAAAAATGTGGCTGTCTCTGCCAATGTGTCCCCTGTATTCAAGCGTACATTTTTACTATAATCCTTATTTTAACATGTGCAAAAAATAAACAAATAAGCATTAAAAGAGTCCTAGATAGAGAGTCCAGACTTGTCCAGTTCCGATTCTTAAATTTATTCTCTGAGGGACTTGGCTAAAGTCACAGATCTTGGCTGCGCGGAACCCAGATCAGAATCCAAATCTCCTTATTCTTATTGTTGCCACTAGCGTTGATCCTGTTATTACTGGATGCTATTTATAGGCTGCTCATTCTTTGCAGCATGCTATTGACATCTGAATTGACTTGAACAGTCACTCTTCCAGCCAAGATAGGCCGATGGATAACAAGCGTGTGAAAACGATGCTCAACTTCATTAGTTATTAGGGAAATGCAAATGAAAAACACGGTGAGAAATCACCGTACACCCACTTGTATGGCCATCACACCCCCAAAGGGGGAAAAAGTGTTGGCGTGGATGTGGAGAACGTGGAATTCTGCGTGTTGCCGGGGGAAGTGTAAGATGGTAAGAGCCACCTTGGCAACCGGCTCGGCTGTTCCCCGAGAAGTTAAACATGGAATTCGCATTGGCCCCACAGTTCCACTCCTGGGTATGTAGCCCGAATTGAAAACAGGTTCTGAAACAAATGCTTGTATACCCACTAGCATTATTCCCAACAGTGAAAAGGTAGAAACGACCTGCATGTTCATTAACAGCTGAAGGGACAAACCAAATGTGGTATATACATTTAATGGAATATTATTCAGCCATAGAAAAGAATGAAATAACTGTTCCACGCTCTAACATGGCTGAACTTCAGAAATCTTATGCCAAGCAGAAGAAGTCATACATGAGGGTCGTATAATGTGTTACTGCCTTAATATAAGATGTTCAGAAGAGTTAAAGCCACAGAGACAGAAAACAGAGTAGTGGGTGCCAGGGGTGGGGGTGGGGAAGGGGCAATGGGAGCGACTAGACAGTGGATACAGAGGTTTCTTCCGGGGTGATGAAAATGTTTTGGAGCTACAGAGAAGCGGTGGTTGTAGGACACTGTGAATGTCCTACATGCCACTGAATTATTCGCTTTAAAATGGTTCGTTTTATATGATGTGAATTTCCCCTCAGTCGAAAAGCGTTTGAAATCTTTGAGCCTTACAATGCACCTGTGATGTGGGCGCGATTGCCCCCATTTTTCACGTGTATTCTTCCCACACATCGTTTTAGGCAGAGGACACGGGGCGTTATATTCAGAATGGGACTTGATAAATGATGGGAAACATAGGAACTTTGAGGAAGGCCTAAGATGAGTGGGGTTTGCCACCACGTCCCGTTTGCCATTCGCATGGCGGTGGGAACCGTAGTGCTAGCCAAGAGCTGGAGACCGCCTTCCCTACCAGTGTGCCGTGAATTAACCAGGAAGGAAACGGTTGGTGACAAGAGTGGGAAAGAAGGCTAAGGTATCCAATGACTGCCATGTGAACGAGGTGAGTAGAAGGTTTATCTGGGCAGTTTACCTAGGGAGCTAGCTCCAACCAGATCAAGAAAGCACTACATACATTCTTTCCCAGACACTCCAGGTCCATCCACAGCACTGTGCCCTCTGGCGCTTCCTGACTCATCAGCTCTGACAAACGTCTCTCCCCGGTCACCAGGCTTCCTGAGCGCTACTCCCTGGGCATCTCCTCTCCAGCCCCAAATTTTGAGCCGGTCCCTGATGGTTACTCAATGAAGTCAAGTTTCTTTGTCTGGCTTCCGGCATTGTCTGCTACGTTTTAGACTCATTTCCCCAGCCTGAAGCCAAGTTGGATCTATTCCACCTTTTTTTTTTTTTTTTTTTTTAATAACACCGTTAGCCAATAGCTAACATTTGTCGAAGGCTTACTTCATGCCAGGCCCGATGAGACACATTTTACATACCTCACCTCACTTCACTTTTACGGTGCTGAGCCAGACAGGTATTGCACGGGTGAGGAATCAGAGGCTAGAGAGAGGAAAAAATTATATAACTGGTGAAGGTCAGAGTCAGGATTCGAACCCAGGGCCGCGTGGTGTCCAAACCTATGGTTTTGGGTATTCGTCTTGATTTTGCCCATTCCGTTACTGTTTTCCTAACTTCTGCTCCTCTATTCTATTCCAAATGCTTTTCTCCAACGAATATCCCTGACGTGGCGGCCGGAAGGGTCTTCTCTTCACTGGAACGCGTCTGTCTTCTGTCTCGCTGGCATTTACGTTTCCTTTGTGCTAAGTATCACGCTACTAATTCCGTGGCGGTACTAAGGACAGCAGGGGCCATGTCTAAGACGTGTATCCCTGGCCTTGTCCAACACAATACCTTGTTCACGATAGCAGTTCAGTCATTATTTGTTCACAAATTCATGTAAATTCATATAAATTTTTTTCCGAGGGGGGGAAAAAAGTTCTGCTATAACCTTGTTCGTTAAAACTTCTTCATGCCATTGGATTTTGTCTCCTCAGTTTTTTGCTAATAGTAACTTTTGACGCTTTGGTAGTGTGAAATGAATAAGGTGAACGTTAGTGAAATATTCCTGATTGCAACATATCATTAAAGTGCTTAAGATACTAAGGGCTAAAACTGATTTTTATCTAAGTGCTTACTTGAACCAACATTGAGACTAAAGGGAAGGGAAATTACTCTTTGTAAATCTGTTACTTTAAACCTCTTAATTCTCATGAGTTTTATGATAGGTCCATATAGAGAAATTAATCTACAGAAGTAGTCAGCAGAACTGCTAAAAAATGCAAGCCGGGGCTACTGGGCGCTTTTTCCTTTGTGTGACTTCTGCATATTTCAATATTCGGTTCATCACCTTTAAGAGGTTCAAATTCACCAGCTGTAAGAATACTTATCAGATTATAGAGCAGCACTAAAAATAAACCGATGTTATTGAAAAGAAGCGAGTCAGCACATTCTTAGCTGAATTGTTTTCTCATGCGACTCATACTAGTTAACTTTTTCTTTGTGATTGTGCGTGTATCCTATCAAAAGTTTCTTTGGACATCTGCTTCTTTAGGTACAAAAGCACAAGCTTGCTGAACACGTTCAGTAGAAAAATAAAATCACTCTCTGGTCTGGATTTACAGTAAAGCAAGACATGCATGGGGCCTGTTACTAGGGGTTAAGCCAAAGAGATCGCCGTCATTTTTTAAGATACAAAGGAAGCCATATAATTTTCAATGTCAGTGCAGCCTATTTACCAATAAAATCTCATTTACATATGGCTCATAATACTAAACTTCAAAAAGCCCTTTGGCTGAGTTTGGACCAGAGGATATTTTTGATCGAGCTCATCTCAAAATCACTTGGAGTCCAAAGTGTCTATGCAAAACCATTAATCTCAGAATGTGTCTAAACACCAGCCTTCAGACACGCTGCAATTTACCGTTCTCTGTGACAGACAAATAGCTAGGGGAGTGTTGTTATCTAACCCCAGTGCTTTCTTTCGTAGTCGTGGAAAGAGAGGTTTTTTTATACTGTCTTGTCATAAAAAGACTACAAAATCCATCAACACAGTATAACTTTACATATAAAAGTAATACCATGAATAGATATTGCAGTCATCATGTGAAAAATAAACAAGACAGTCTTTAAATCAATGTCATTCACAAGGAATCAGTATGGACATGAATTGACTGATTTTATAGCTAAAATAGGAACTGTATGTAAATTTGACTGCTCTCGTTTGACACGGATGCTTTTGGCTCTATCTGTAACCTGTATACACCAATACCACACTGTGAAGGGGTCTCATATACAAAACTAAGCCTCTTTACATGTGCTTCAGGTATTTTTGTGTTAGTGCCCGACTATGTGAGGTGTATTTCACAAAATGTAAGTTAGCCCGAAAGGCTGACACATATTAGGATATGCAGCCAAATGCATGTGGATAGTCTCAGCAAAGTAAATTGAAAAGGTAACCCTGAGGGGCGCCTGGGGGGCTCAGCCAGTAGAGTGTCCGACTTTAGCTCAGGTCATGATCTCGTGTTTTGTGGGTTTGAGCCCTGTGTTGGGCCCTGCGCTGACGGCTCAGGGCCTGGAGCCTGCTTCCGATTCTGCGTCTCCCTCTCTCTCTGCCCCTCCCCTGGTCATGCTCTGTCTTTCTCTCTCAAAAATAAATAAACATTAAAAACAGATTAGAAAAGGCAACCCTGAGATGTATACCTAGAATATGTATAGTTTTACATACTGGCTAAAATATTAAAAGCGCAGTCGGTTAAGCGTCCGACTTCAGCCAGGTCACGATCTCGCGGTCCGTGAGTTCGAGCCCTGCGTCGGGCTCTGGGCTGATGGCTCGGAGCCTGGAGCCTGCTTCCGATTCTGTGTCTCCTTCTCTCTCTGCCCCTCCCCCCTTCATGCTCTGTCTCTCTCTGTCTCAAAATTAAATAAACGTCAAAAAATAAAATTAAAAAAAAAAAAAGCTCCAACAACACAGATATTTACGTTTTCAAATTTTATTTTATTGTGGGAGGAACACTTAACATGAGATCTACCTTAACACATTTTTAAGTGTATATAATACACTACTGTTGCCTTTTAGTATAATCAGATATTTCCTTTTCCATTTTTTTTTACCTTAAAAGCACACATGAATATAAGTAAGAAGCAAATTAGTTGTCCCTGATTTTGCGTGACACTGTGGCAGTTACTAAATAAATACAAATGTGGACACTTTGGGGAACATTTCATGAAATATTTGGAGGAGGACATGATCACATTAGCCTCTCACCATGTACTGTATGCACTAGGACTTACTTGTGCATTTGTGCACATCACAACTGATGTGTGAAATTCACACAAGGTCTACAGTGACATCCCAGAAAGGAAAAAAAAAAAAAAAAACACAACACACAGAAACAATTTAGGAGATTTTTAAATAACTTTGCAGGTTTTTTTTTAACACTCAATTGAAGTCAGAAGCCATTCTAGAGGAAAGGTGAGTGGCTCGGTGAAGTGATCATCACCTGACCCAGGACAATGTCTTTATAGCTGAAGTCTCACCCATCAGCTGAAATAGCTGCTCTCCATCCCTAGGTCATTATTAGGAGCCTGCTTCCCCATCAGTAGCAACTGGAAAGCTATACAAGAAACTAGAGGTGGCCAACATAAGTCAAAAGATAAAAATCACCTCCAACACCATCTCAAATTGCTTCCTTGCTCTTTCCTTGAAGAGACCTTGGTCAGCAATTCAGTGCAACCCAAATGTAGGCATTTTGCAGAAAAGGCCAATTAAAAAATTTTTTTTAATGTTTATTCATTTTTGAAGGAGAGAGAGACAGAGTGTGAGCAGGGGAGGAGCAGAGAGAGAGGGAGACACAGAATCCGCGTGGGCTCCAGGCTCTGAGCTGTCAGCACAGAGCCCGATGAGGGGCTCAGAACTCACAAATGGTGAGATCATGACCTGAGCTGAAGTCGGACGCATAAGCCACTGAGCCACCCAGATGCCCCCCAAAATGACAATTTTATTGAATCATGCAAGTGAAATCTCATTTGGTGGGTTTCACCCGATAGACAAAATTTGAACTACATCCTGAAATTTCAGAGACAGGTGACATACTGAGATATGTAACACATTTATTGGGTCCTCAAATAGTGAGCTAATGAATATATTTCAATGTTATATATTGCAGGTACCATATATCTGAAGTAATGCATATACCTATCCAGGCAACATATGCTTCTTAATTTCTAAGTATATGTGGCATCCAATATTTCAAGGTCATTGTTTGGAAATTTTGATTCCAAAGCTAGTGAACATCAGAAACATTCATTTCGATTCTATCAGCAATTTTAGCTTTACAATATCTTGAAATTCATCTTCTGTGTGTGTGTGTGTGTGTGTGTGTGTGTGTGTGTAGCAAGTTGAGCTTTATAATTTGGAGTTTGCTATAGAAAATGTGTTCAGGTGTTCTAGACAACCCACAGATTATCTGTAAGAAAATGCCATAGTACGTGTGTTGGAAATATTTTCCTCAAAATGAATGGGTGCATTTGTATGTAATCCCTCATACTCTCAGTTGAACTTCCCTTCCAATCAGGTACCAAAACAGTTGTTCTTATTTTTTAAAAAAATGTTTTTTAATGTTTATTTATTTTTGAGACAGAGAGGGACAGAGCATGAACGGGGAGGGTCAAAGAGAGGGAGACACAGAATCTGAAACAGGCTCCAGGCTCTGAGCTGTCAGCACAGAGCCCGACGCGGGGCTTGAACTCACGGACCGCGAGATCATGACCTGAGCCGAAGTCGGCTGCCCAACCAACTGAGCCACCCAGGCGCCCCGAGTTGTTCTTATTTCATGTAAAATTACCCTAATATTTATTTCAGAAATGTTACTGAAATCAAAAACCAACATAGCAGAAATAATGAGCGATTCTCTTTGTGCGTTTTGGTAAAACTGGTTAGGAATTTTGACATCGATTTCCTTTAGGTGATAGGGTTCATTTCAAATACTGTAACAATTCAAATCTTTCTGATATGGGCAAGGCGAAGCTTAAAGAAATCAATATGATAAGTGTACTAAAGCTTATTGTTCTGGAAAATCAAGGGGCTTATGCATTGAAGACACATGGGTTAAATTTATAGCTATAGCATGAAGATTGCATTTAGTTGCTTATAAAATGGACCGAGTTTTCAGTTTTCATCCTGTGCCACTGTTGCTGGTGATACATACCCATCCCAGCATGCATGTCCTATCTCTTCACTTTTTTTTTTTTTTTTTTTTTTTTTTGCCTCAATCCTGCCCCAGACACTCAGTGTCTGATTCTGGATACTATTTCTGATCTCTTCGCTTGGCCAGCTCTCGTTGCCCAGAAAAAAAGCACTGAAGAGCTAAAATTTCTTCCTCAAAATTATTGTTTTAGCTCCTTCAATCACAGGAAAAAAAAAACTATTTCTAATTTCTGTCATCTGCTTTTATTATACCCCAGGGAATCTTTATCATCTTACTTCTCCAATGATTAAAATGTTGTCCTTCATAAATGGAAAGGAAAACTTTACTAGTCACAAATTAGGAGCTTAAGTCATTTCTTAGGGAATGGAAAACACACTAAAAATCAGTTTGGAAAAAAAAATGATGTCTTTGTTAGAGGTTTAGCTATAACCGAAGAGTTGAATCACAGATAATAAAGATAGGAGAAGTAGCACATATTTATAATTTTTATTATAGTTCTTACTTCTTTACTTAAAAATAAGGTGCGAACGTACATTGACTAGTGACCATTGACTATTGCAGACAAAGTGATATTCTTTTTCTGTATCTGGGACTAGTTTTATGTCTGGCAAGAATCTAAAAACCAAACCTGAATTTACGAAATATATTTAGTAAGTAGCTAAATTGGATAATAGGACCTAAAATCTTATTGGCTTTTTCACCCTTTTTACACTCAGTTTTGGATTTTAAAAACTGCTGTGTGTAGGCCACCAGAGACTGTGGAAGGAAGGAAACAGACCCTCTGTCTTGATTTTTGCATGAAATTAATTGGTGGCCATACAACTACCTATAACCCTAGAACTAGCTCTATTTGGAGATAAAAATCAAAAGCATCCCAGTCGAATTGTGTTCTTTCTTCCTAAAAAGTAAACAAGAAATACCCACCCTATCATATCATTACCAAGACCCATGGAAGTTGCTTTTGAGAGACGTTACTTTGTCACTAAATGGAGAATTCGCTAAGCGGGAAGGCCTTCAACCTGTACTACGACTTTACTATTCATGCAGTCCAATCCTTCGCTTTGTTAATAAGATGGCTCTTTTCAATATTTCACAGAGTCGGCGACATACGTACCTTTAAAAACGGGTTTTCAAAAAACGATTAGTCTGCACTCTCCCTTAAAACTAGAGGGCTTTATCTGGGATACAACGGGGCTAAATTTCTTGGCAGGAATCCTGCAAGCAGATTTCCAGCTTGTCCTGGACTCCTGTGAGGTACAGCCTCCTTCTCATGGTGGCGAAATGTATTCCACACCATTGGATCACCTAAGGAAGCTCGTCTGTGTGCAGGAAGGGAGGGAACCACACCAACAAGCAGAGGTCGGATGAGAGATTCCGTGCCGGGTGGATGGTGGATGGAACCTGTTCGTTTTTTTTTTCTTCCTGCAGCTCCTTTCAATCTCCACCCCCACCCCCACCCCCACCCTCTTAAGAAATTTCTCTACTTTAACCTTCAAATACTTGATTCCTCTAGTGTCCATTCACAGCCTCTGAGGTTCAGGCTTTATTCTCCTTCAGGACCATTTCTCCTCTAAACACGTATCATCCGACGCGCTGTGTAAAGAGAATTCCCAGCAGTAGATTTTACAATGAAAGATAAAGTGTTGAGCATCTGAGTGTTTTCAGGTGCTGGTGTCAGTGTGTGCAGTGCCTCCTGTTGACAATGATGGCTATCACTGGGGGCATCCGAAATCTCTCTCTTCTGAACAGTCTTCAGAAATCAGCCGTATCTGATTGTTCTTTTAGATCAAATGTAGCAGGAAGAAAAAGTAAGCTGAGCATATTCTTTTACTCTGCACTTTGTTGTTGAAAGGGGAGGAATCCCACTAGGACCCCTAACTCAGTTTTAGATATTACCAAACTTTTGTGAGAATTCCTATTCTTCCTCCCGGCCCTCCCTCTCCCCCCGCCCCCCCTCCCCCCCGACGCCACCTCTCCCTCACTGTCAGTTCACTGATTGGGTTGAATGAAATGTCTTTGCTCCTCTAAGGTTCCTTCTATGCTGCTAAGAATTAACAGTGGATAACACCAAAGGCAGGCCACAGATAAAAGGAAGTAAAGGGCATTTGCTGTTTTGAGAGGCTGTGGCACGCAGCTACCCGCATTTAGCTCAGAAGAGGATAATTTCCCTTTCTTAAAAAGAACACTAGCAAACTTTCTCCTACCATTCTTGGAGCTCGCGTCATGGAGTCTTTGTAAAGGTTGCTTATAATGTGTGAAATGCAAAGTACTTTAGTTTGCTCGCAGAGGTGGGCAGATGAGAAGGACACCAGCCTAAGCCAGCCGGTTTTATCAGGAGCTAACTCTGTCGCTGATAAATGATCTTCTGAAGACAGATGTGGCAAAGTGCCTGCCATTGAAAACAGCAAGGAAAATAACAGTGTAGCTGGCATGCTTCTTAAAATGTATTTCTCGTTGGACACAGGAAGTCATTTTCCATCAAATTGGAACGTGTCATAATGTAACGTGTCAAAGACATTGTTAAAAAACAAACAAATTGGAATTGAGCTGCGTACTGTTAGTCTTAGATCTCTCAGTCAGTTTCACACATTAAGACGGTCGAACATGCAGAGCTTATAAATTCTCCTGGTGGAGAGGTTTTTGGAGAATTTCACAAAACTCAGTGGGATCTTGGTGGGGATACTGACATTTACCACTGAGTTCTTTAATGACAGCTAAACAAGAGAACACCACTCCTAATTTACTCAAGTAGAATTCAATATCATAACAAGGCAATTGCAGAATACTGTTCTTTTATGAAACCAATTTTCGCGCTATGATTTTTAACTCTTTTATTTACCAGTGGCTTCGATTTGCCTCCCAAAGGCTGCATTCTTATCCCGTGAATGAGTTTTCTTATCTAATTCTCCTATTTTCCTTCCTTCAACACTCTCTGCTCTCACTGTGTGTGCACGTATATACTTTGTAACGCATTTATAATGCATGTATTTTATATTTTAAGTGTAGCACGTGTCCCGATCCGGCATTCCAACCTAAGTCCTGCCCATGCATCCCTAGCTCTCTATCCATGTGGTTTCCAGAGTGGGAAACAGCTCATCACTTTCCAATTCCACAAGACATTCCAGTGTCCTTCCATTTCTCTGGTTGGCAAGGACAGTTGAATAAACAGTCAGGCGGTTAGCACCGATGACCACAAGAATGGAAGAAGAAGCACATTGCCTGCCAGCCCCATGTGGAACGCTCCCCCAATGTCCACTGGGTGTCGAGAATCCACTCTGCTGGACCACCAATCAGAATGTTGGTGAGTGTGGGAGAGTGGACAGAAAGAGGCAAGGGTCATCATTACTCTGCTGAGGAGGACTTCAAAAGTGAATTTGATATGCATGCTGCCCTCAAGGGAGGTAAGACAAACGACCTTAGTGTGAGGCAGAAAATGAGACACGTTCCAAGAGAGGAACAGAGAAGGTGTAAAGGAATTCCAGGAAGGAAGTTCTCCTTCCACCTCTGGGCGCCAGAGTGGGTAGGTTGATGGTGAGTAAAAGCGTCATGGAAAGAGACTTGAAGGCTTGCTGCCCTTTGCCCTGGAAGTGTCCTACCTATAAGTCTTTCATGGCTTCCGTTCTCCACTTGGATGATGCCTCTCTAAAAGAGTTACCCATGACTTCTTCTTCTAAATAAGATTCTCCTGTTATTCTCGTCATAGGCTCTTATTAATGTCCCTCCCCTAACTCATTAAACAATGTCAATAAATACTTAACAGTATTTGTGTTAGATAAAATCATTGCTGAAGAACTTACATTCCACAGGTGACCTTGACTCTCTCGGTCAGCTCTGTATTTCTGGCACTGAGCAGATTGCCTGACACTTAGCAGACACATAATAAATATTTGTTGACCAAGAGCGTGAACGAATCAGATGGACTGGGTTATATAGAAGTGGGTGGAGGTGAGGGTCGGGAGACAGGAGACGCCATTTCTGGCAGAGCAAATGGTAAGAGTTTCTCATACCGAGTCAAGAAAATGGTTCAGCTTGGCTGAAACACATGGAAGATGAAGATGAATAATGAGAAAATAATTTGAAAAGGTTAATTGGGCTGAGAACACTGGGATGAAGATTTTGC
Source organism: Panthera tigris (assembly GCF_018350195.1). Taxonomy (NCBI): domain Eukaryota; kingdom Metazoa; phylum Chordata; class Mammalia; order Carnivora; family Felidae; genus Panthera; species Panthera tigris. The sequence continues at coordinate 13,315,451 of NC_056663.1, read as the reverse complement.
ACTTTACGCTTTAGGAAACTGATCGCTTTTGAGCGGAAGCCTGGTATTATTGCCCCTAGATCATCTTAGGTCTTCAACCTACAGACCTTGAAGGAAGAGCATTTCTTGGCTTTAACTAGATATGGTGTCAAAGCTCTGAGCTTTTGGCCAGACCCATGGACCTCAGAGAGAGTCAGCTGGAGCTGTCGGGGGTCTTGGATTTAAACTGAAATGAGTTCCAGTGACCTGCTGAGTCCTGTAGCGTGAAGGCTCCCCTCGGGCCGAGCCCAGCATCTGAGATCAGTTCACGTCAACAGATTAAATGCCTCTAGGGTGTGCTCAGCCCCGTGGTGAAATATAAAATAAATCAAAAGCAGGGTTCCCCTGCCTTAAAGAGCAGGAGAGAGCTGTCTCTGATGGAATTGCTCTAAGTGACCTCCCCACTTACAGGTGCGCAAGGGGACCAGGCAAGGCTCAGGTACACGGACCTCTGCTTAAAGAGCACTCTCTGTGAGGTGGCCTGGTTACTCAAGGATCCAGGAACTACTTTGTTCCCCCTGCAGATCTCTGTGGCTGTGTGTCTGTCTTAGTCCAGACGAAGTCACAGAGGCAGCATGAAAGAGCCCTGGGTGATGAGTCAGCTGCCCAGGGCTCTCTCTAGATGTGTCACTAAGAAACCGTATTTCATTGGGCAAGTCGTTTTAATGATTGGGATGCTTTGCCGTTTCAAAACTTGGGCATTTGTTAATTTATCAACTATTTGTTCTGTACCCACTAAATGCCAAGCACAGTGCTGAAGGAGGCCCAACTCCTGGGCTCGTATGAGAAGTAAATGACACGACGGATAGGAAACGTGTTCTCCAACCATAAGTCCCCGTACAGTGTGAATTATTTTCAGTTGGTAGGAGAGTCTGCAAAGCTGCCCAGAGTAGCCTGGGAGTGTTATGTATCGTTTGGTCACAGAAGACAGCGCCGAGATGCCAGCTTTAAGTCAGGTCTTTGAGACCTAAAATATAACGAAATCTACAAATGCAGAAACTGAACAGACTCCTGGACACTTGATGAAAATCTATTTGTATTATAATATCCTAACGGAACCACAGTCTGATCACCATGCATACAAATCTTTATTTGGGGAAACGAGGCCATATTCCCGTTTTTGGTTTACAGAAGCACACTGTCCCTAGTGCACCCCTGGCCATAAAAGCAGGCCCTTCTGTCCTCATTTCCCATCTGCCGTGACCATGTGGTGACTCAGTAGGCCACAGTACAGAACCCAGCAGGGGAAGGTTGAGCCTGGTGGGGAAGTATGGTGCTTGGGGTTTTATGGTGAGGGTGAATGGGGAGATTCTCAGAGCAGGGGCTCTGGGGTGAAGGTCTGAATGAAAGCACTGAAGGGCAAAGAAGCATGGTTGGCAGCTATGAAAATAAGAAGGAAAGGTGAATCTTCGCTGCCAATAAACAGGCAGCAATGGCTGGTGAGCCTTCAACAGCCCAGCTGGGCCTTGAGAAATGATGCCTCTTAATTTAGCTCTAATGCTGGCCACTATTGTCTGGAAGTCCATTTTCAGCCTGTTGCCTGGGACTTCAGCCTGCCCACGTCTCCAGCCCAGCAGAGTCTGCATTCTGTGTTTATTTCCTCTCTCTTCTCCATCTCGTTGACAATGCGCTCTTCCTTCTGATGACACAATCAGAATCGAGCTGGGTTCTCTTTTCACCGGGGCATCAGGCCTCTCCATGAAGAGCCCTCGTTGTTTGCAACCAGGGGCTTAAGGGATATGAACTTGAGCCAGGGTTTCTCAACCACAGTAATAATGACTGTTTTTTGTTTTTTGGGTTTTTTTTTGGTCGGGTGGGAGGTTGTCCTGCACACTGTCGAGTGTTTAGCAACATCCCTGCCTCTACTCACTAGAGGCCAGCAACACCCACCCCCAAGTGTGACAAGCAAAAAATACCTCCCGATATGGCCAAATGCCCCGTGAAGGGCAAAACAGTCCCCAGGTGAGCGCACTCACCTAAGCAAACAAATGGAAACAACCCTTTAGAGTAACCCTTAGTGCTTTATCTGAGGCATGGCATTCTGAAGAGGTAAGTAAATTATTCCAGTACGTGAAGTATTTGAACTTTAAAATTTTGAACTAGTTAATTGTATGACACAGGGCGACTTTACTATAACTCTAAATCATTTGTGCAGACGATACCACACTCATTCCTGAGAAGTAGGCACTTAGGAAATGTTTGTCAAGTGAATAAAGCATGCTAGTGAAGAACAGGAAATTGCCTCATTTGACTTTAATTCTGGTCCAATGTGCCTTTAAAAGTACTGCACCGAAGGGCGTAAAACAGCAGACATGAACTAAAGACACAACAGAATGTGGACGTTCCGTGTTCCCCTACCCGCCGCTGCAAACCTCAGTGGCCGAAGCTGATCTCTGGAGACATATGAACATCCCTGTGACAAATGCCTTGAACGACAGAATTTCCTTTAAGAAATTCTGCACTAATCTTCTTCCTCTTAATTCCCGCGGCAGGTCATGGGGACTCCTGGTTCACCAATCACTTTGTTTGATGTATTTTGCTTACGGTTTATCTCCTTTAAGAGACTGAGAGCTCTTTGTAGGTCAGAAATATGTCGATTCATTTTCTTGTGTGTGTATGTCTCTCCAAGGCCCTAGCACAATGCCACACAAAAATAACAGATACATATTTAAGGGTGTGCCCTTGTCTTTAAGGACTCAGTTTCTCTTCTAAGCCATTTTTTTTTTTTTCAAATGCAGGCCAGACAAAACCTACATTTATCAATGTTGGAGTTTGAACACTTTCAGTGTGAAAGGACCAAGTTCTTCACTGTTCCTTGATTTATATATGATTCTCCCCAAAAGATATTCATGTATAACCATAGGTCTCACACATGTATTTTAAGATAAATAAACACCATTTAAACCAAGATGCTGCCATCTATTATTTGCACTCAAATCCTTCTTAGATTTTCCTTTTTCTTCTTTTTTATTTTAAGAAAGTAAGATTTTTTTATTAAATTTTTTAAAATGTTTATTTATTTTTGGGAGAGAGAGAGAGAGAGAGAGAATGAGCCAGGGAGGAGCAGAGAGAGAGGAGACACAGAATCTGAAACAGGCTCCAGGCTCCGAGCTGTCAGCACAGAATCCATCGTGGGGCTCAAACTCATAAACCGTGAGATCATGACCTGAGCCAAAGTTGGACGCTCCACCGACTGAGCCACCCAGGAACCTCCCCCGCTTTTTTAAAAAGGAATCTCTATGGCCAACATGGGGCTCGAACTCACAACCCCGAGATCAAGAGTCTCATGCTCCACCAACTGAGCCAGCCAGATGCCCCCCTTTTTCCTCTTAAATAGCAATCAGATCTCTCTCTGAGTATCACTGTCTCACCATTTAATACAATTGTGATCTTTAAAAAGTCCATCAGGAACAGGAATATGGCTAAGACAAGTGCATTGTATGCTAACGCTTTGCAGACTGAACTTCCCGGCTGAATCTAATGGGTGGTGCCTGAATGGGAGTGGAGGCCCTAGGAGGCGATTCCAAGAGACACCAGTCTGCTTGACCACTCTGAGGAGAAAAATAGCCAAAGTGCCTTCTCCGCCCACCTCCCACTGTCCCTTTCCAGGATAGAGGAAAGGAACCGTTCAAACCGGCTGCAAACCACACTAAGGTAGGTCTCAAGGTCAAAATCTGAGACAGAAGAGGGAGTACTGATCCAGGGTTTTCTTTGCACCTCTCATTCTTCGGATAAAGGGCTATTCCACTTTGTATGAATCTACCCTAAGAACATGCTCACACCAAAGAACTTTTTCATGAAGTGTGTCAATGGAAAGTTATTGAACAGAGAGAAGGGATGAGAGGAAGACCTATAGCTGGACATATAAATAGACGCACACAGAAGTCAGCACACAAATTGCCAGTCGCCACTGTAGAAACTCTCCTTGAGCAACTCTGAGAAATACCATCTGATGGCTGACTCCCCCATGCTATGTAGGTCAGAAGCTTATGAGAACCCAAATTAAAAAAGAACAACAAAAAAAAAATCACAGCACAATGTGTTAAGTTGGTCCTAAGGAGTTACATAAAGCTCCCCTAATTGACCACATCAGAGGCGAGTTTGAACTTCTTGCATGAAAACAACTTACCATTCCTGGTGATAACGCCATTTACAATGAGATTTTACTCTAAGTGTTCGAGAATAATAGACACGGTATTTTTAAATAAATGTGTTGCAACATGCAGGCAGTGTTTTCAAAAGTATCACCTGCTCCCCTTTTAGAAAGATCAGTTGCTGCTCTGCTGGAGAAGTGAGATGGCTCTTATGAAATTTGTTCAATAAATAGTGTCTGAGAGAGATTTTTTTCTTTTGCCACTTGAATGATATAGGTGTAAAAAGAAAAAAGTTTCCTTTATGGAGGTACAAAAAATATCTCTTACCCTGAACACGCTATTCAATTGGAGTCACCTTTGTTAATTCAACTGAGTTTTATTATGTTCACAAAGTTGATATTTTTTTTTTTGACATCCGACTCTTCCAAGAATTTGCTATAGTGATACGATTTATCACTATTAGTCTCATCTGGATGTCACAAATCAACAAGGAGGGTGATATCTATGTGTTTGGATAAAGCGAAGATCACAAAAATCTGTGAACTAGACAAATACTATTTATTCTCAGTGGAATGAGTAAGGAGAAAAAGGGGAACGGAAGTAGGTAGGAATCCATGACATCAAGATTTTACTTAGATACTCACCTATACTTGTAATACTTACTATTTAAAATTACTTCATTATTGTGTAATAATCCCTTTCTGGACCATCACCCTTTTATCATGATTTACTATTCATCATCATTTATGTTATGTGGATTATATGGAAGGAAGGAAGGAAGGAAGGAAGGAAGGAAGGAAGGAAGGAAGGTTAAAATTTATACAATAACAATAACATTTATACAATAACAAACTTTACTAAAACCGGATGTGAGAATATATGAAAGATTTATTTTTGTAAAGTATAAAACTTATAACATTCTTAATGATTTATTGGCATATAACATTCAAAATGATTAAATGAATTCTCATATGATCAACTATTGGTGAATTATCAAGAGTTATTGAAGAAGTTTATTTAGGTAATGACTGGGAGGCAACCAGTCTCATGTAGAATATTCCTTGGGGCCACTGCTGGCTGCGTGGATCCCTGGGCTCCTTTGGTATGACAGTTTTTATGTGGTCAGGCTCACAGGGCAAGGAACACATTAGTTACACTTCTAAATAACTCCATAAGGGTAAAGGATGTACCTGAGACAAAGGAAAAAGGATGTCCTTTCTAATCAGGCTCAGTCTGGTGATACAGAGGGCAGAAGGATGGGGCCATGATGCACAAATGCAATGTTGAAGTCCAAAATAGTCAAGGTCAAATAATTCTGAGTGGTTGCCTCCACACAAGGTTAAGAATATTAGTCTTTGTTATTAGAATCTGCCTCTAAGCTCTTGGAATAGAGACCATCTAGTATCTTTTTTCCCAGGAGAATGGTTTACTTATGCACCCGTTGAACACTTAGGGAACTTTTACTACATACTTGACGTTGTACTCTTCCAGAGCTGTGGATGGAGCCACAAACAGAAACATCGTTTGTAGTGGCGTTCTCCAGAGCTAGACATGGAAACTCAGCTTTGCTGCTGTCCTTTCTCACCCTTCTATTTATCAGGCTTATTTACTTCCGGTAATCTTCCATAAAGCAGAGCTTTCTATTCGAAAACTCACAAGAAAGATGACTTTGAGAGAACACTGGCAATTGGCTACATTTCCTGGAGGTAAAATTTTCGATATTCATTGCACCTCCCTAAATCTTCTCATTCCAGTGTAATCTGAGAGGTAGAATGTGGCTTGCTTGAACTGTGGCTGCTCTAGCAAAATTATGAAAATTACAATAAAATAAAATAAAATACTAAAGTACAATAAAATAAAATATTCTTGTATCACCCGTTTCCATGGTTTTCTTCCACTCATCAAGTTTAGAATTTCACTCTTTCTCTGTCAATAAACTATGATAAAATATAAGAACACTGCAATTATCTGCACCCTACCCATTGACAAATGGGTCTTGGGAAAGGAAGCTCAAAATGGAAACCTGTTTGTTGTAGAACATGGTGCTCTTGTGAAATAATTACCCCAAATAATAACTGAGCACAGTATACACATTAGTATAGTAATCTAATTCTGTTTTCATGAGATAATGGTGGAGAGTTTTATTATTCCCATTTTACTGACTAAGAAACTGAGCAAGTGAGAAGCGAATTAATATTGCCGAGTTTTCAAAGTTAGAAAGTGATAGAACAAGAATTTAAATGTAGGTTATTCAGTTTCAAGGCCCATGCTGTCTTCATTATATCCAGCTCTTCCCCCCCGCCCCCCGCCCGCCACCCATGCAGTATTGGATTTATTTGTTTTTACTGATTGGAAAACTGAAGACCAAAAAGTGCCTCCTATTAGGGAAACACACACACACACACACACACACACACACAATCATCCTTATAATCCCTGAGGAAATATTTTCTCTGATTCTCGAGTTAATAAACAGAAGACTTGTTTCTCTTATGCTTTGCTCCTCCCTTAACTGTTCTCTGCTGATGGCATTTTAAATCTGTCTACTTGTCATATCCTTTTATAGGATGGTCCCTATCAATGTCCAAGAAGAATCACAATGCAGTTTTTAAAGGGACTTGAAATATCTACTGATTTTAACTCTATGAGGGCAATGCTTTACATCTAAGATTCAACTGAAATAATAAATTTCAGCATGGTACCTTTTCACATATTTCAAAGTCAGTTTGACAATGACCTCTCTGCATTAAATAGCTGGTTCTGCCATTTCTTCACTGTCCCTGGGACAGCCCTAACAGATCCATTTTGCTCACTACCTTCTTAATACAGAGCGAATTGCTATTCAATTTGAATTCATGATTTAAAAAAAGCAGTGACCTAAAAAGAATTTTTTTTTCTAAACTTCTTGTCTTTTGTTCCCATTCCCCCATAGGCTATATAGTTTAGCAAGAGCATCTGTTTATGCCACTTAGAATTTTAGTTTTTAATCGAGGCAAAGGGTCACGTTGGCTCTGCGACAGAAGACAGACATGGACGTCATACTTAGAGGCCCCCTCCTATAAATCAGATGCAAACAGGAATGGTCCAAGCACCCAATCAGTGTAAACATTCCCTTGGGTACAGGCTTCCTAAAACTCTGCAATCAGACTGGCAGCTTCAGAAAGCTAAATCATTCTTCTCTATGTCTCACTCAGGCCAAAGAGGTGGCCTTGAACCACACGGCTTACGTCCAGGCTCAGAGAGAACCTTGCTTATTCAGGAGGAAGGGACTAGGAAGCACAGTGGAAAAATACCACAGTATCTCAAACTGAAAACCCTAACTTTCCCCTTGCACCAAATGCTGTGTCTGCAAAACACCAAAGTATCTAGAGGAAGAGTAAAATCTGTAGTCAGCCATTCTGATTTTTGTTTCACGAGACAACACACACGGAGCCACTTGGAATCATCAGAGATGCTTACGATGTTGTTCAACGCAGCTAATTTATACCTTTTCTTTCATCTCTTCCAATGCTTTGATGATATGCCAGCTAGTAATACAATTAGCTTCCAGTCCAAGAGGAGGCAGAGAGGGACAATTTGCTTTGGGGATTTTGTGGGTTTTTGCTTTTTCCTTTCTCTTTCGGCCAATGTTGACGCAGCAGGAAAAACAAGTGATGACAATTTTATACAAGTCAAAGGATTTGCAGTTTGGGGTTTAATTTTATGAAGGCCTGGAAAAGGGCGGAGTTTACTGACTAAAAATGATAGCCTTGGCTTATCTGTGGATTTCAGTTATTTACGATACTCCTTTTCTCCACTTCCAAAACAGACCACACAACTTTTTACATGTTTTCCAGTCTTCCTACCGACTCTTTTAAACAACAGCACGATTCTGTGCCGTCCGTTGTGATACCCAGTTCTAGGTGTCATTTTTTTGCAAAACATTATTTTGTAATTTTCTGAATTTAGGAAACATTTCTGAGTATTTGTTACGCTGAGTTAAAATATCAGGATAACCTTAGGAAATTGAAAGTGTATTTATAGTCACACTGAAAAATACTAGTATGCCCTAAAAGCATACTCACTGTATCTAGTCTAAATCAGACCAGGAGAACTCAAGAAGTCATCCTAGATAAGAGAGTTTGGAGAGAACTCTTTTAGAGTTGTTTGTTGTGTTTATTTTTGCATGGATGTGTTTCCTACATTAGAAAATGTGTAGTTGTTTTGCCTGATTTGGAAAGAGTGTGTGTGTGTGTGTGTGTGTGTGTGTGTGTGTGTGTGTGTGGTGAGGGGTGTTATGTGAATGCTAACATTTGCTTCTTCATCAAGATGTATGCCTATATATGTGTCTTGAAGGCAGCTGCCTTCCTCCACAACAGCAACTGTCTCCTATAAAAAGTTATCACTCACTGGTATCCCAAAGGAGCACTAAAACATTCAAGTTTATGTATTAGCTATTAAAGACTAAATGCTTGTCCTAGAGAACCTCCCAGTATGGGTAGAGTGCTTTTCATGAATTGACAAGAGAAGGGTTTGAAGAGAGGGTACTTAAAACACAAGAGGAGGTTGACATGTTTTATTACAGTGGCCTTCATAGCGGGAGCTTTTTCTAAGGTGAAATGCGGGAGATCCGAAGGAATTTCATCAACAATGGGTTTCAGAGAACCAGGTACTGCTTTTGCACTGAATATCGAGTTCTGTGTTTTAAGAGGAGAAAACACACAGGTGACTACGTTTCAGCTTCGAGTGATTGAAATTAGGTGCATGGCTCCCATTAGTAAGAGGAGCTGTGAACCTCATTCCCAGGATGCTTCAATGATAATTTATCCTAAAAATTTAATTTATTTGAAGTGTATTATGAAACTATACGGATAGGTTTTTCACACTGTGTGCCTTCGGCGTGTGATTCACGTTTGGATGAAAAGAAAATTCAGGGGGAGGATTTGAGGGAAACATCAGCAAAGCAACTTAGTTAAATCACGTCTTAACCAGGCTATATATAATGCACATGCACTTCTGGGGTCTTTGTTTCCATAGACTGCGTGCAAAATCTAACGCTAAAATTCTTAGAGAGGCTCGTTAAAGAACAGTAACGGAAATCTATGAGGGTAAATTATAAGTCTATTTTGTCTGGATCGTTTGTTTTATCTTCACGGGGAAATCTCGCCATCACCCGAATTGAGATCAAGGGAAGAGAGGTATCCGGCGTTCCGGGGACGGTACATAGCGCAGAGCTTTATTTTTGTTTCTACTAATTACTCACTGAGTCTGTAAGGAGGTATGTACTACTGCCGTGAGAGATACCGCGCTGGACCTCTCCTACCAGTGACTGCTTGGCACTCAGTGCCTCCCGGTTCCATGAGGCACGCAGCACCCATCCACTAAGCCCCCTGCTTTACAGCTTGCTCGCCCGACCATTGGTCACCCCATTCTTCTCTGAATTCTGTACACTGCACGGTATTTTACATGCTTTTATCTTATTTTTGCCACGCGTAAACAGGTGTTGGTTTGACGGTTGTAACACTATGGGTACAGTTTCTTTGCACGACTCTAATACTGTTCCCTCTTAAAGAGAGGTTGTAGGGGTTCTCAGGTTAATTCGGGTAAGAGAGAAAATAGGTTTTCTGCTTTTCTAGGTTTGTGTGCCTCTTCTGCTTTAGAGATTTGAACACCAGTTCTTATCAAAATCCTGGTTAGGAAAAAACTTTCTTATTGTCTGTCTCTTCTTTAGGATATCTGTGTTCTCAGGATTAAATAAATATAATCGAAAAAAATTCAAGAACTTTTTTGGAGCGCTCTTGTCTCACTTTTTGCTGAGATTCCCTTAGGGGAAAAGTGAAAAGAAAAATCAGTGCCTGGGAAGGCTGCCAAAAGAAAACAACAGTAGTTGTTGCTATGCTACATTAACAATTAAACCACAATTTTATTCTTAAAAATACAGCCTTCCACCTTCTCTTTGCCCTTCCGTAAGCTGAAAAACAAAATCGTCTTCTGCAAGTACTGAACTTGTGTCAACTTTAATGTGGAAACAAAACAAAACAAAGAATAAGAAATTCTTTGTTTTACATATAAAGTTACTTCAAATCTAGTAACCTGAAGATAAAATTGTATCAGGGACACACCACATCTGTTGTCATAGACTCTTAAGAATGAGGCACTTGACCTCTAAAGTTCTGCACTGATGGTTTTTCACCTGGGAACAAAATAGTGTCTTTGAATGAAGAACATCAAAAAGGTACACGCTCAAGTAACTCAATTTTCCTGACGTAGAAGACGTTATCGTTTGTACATACTTGTATGTCCTAATTATTTCACAACTTAGAAAGTTCTTTTCTCCATGGCTAAATTTTATATTAAAATTTTATATTAAAAGAAGAAAAAACCCCACTTCAATCAGAAGAAGGCAAAGAAACTCCAAGAACTCCACCCACTTAGCCAAAAGAAGCACTTTGTGAATGATTTACTCTGGGTAGGTATATTTCTGCACACTTATCCGATTTGCTGTTGTAAATTCTTTTATAGCTTCCTGGTGGAAGCCCCTCAGAATATGGTTTTAAATCAATCCATTCACAAGGTTCAAAAGCTTTAAATTACTAGACCATGGTTACCATTGAGAAAACGCACTGAGCTCTATCAAGGACAGTGAGAATGAGAGGGAGAGAGAAAACAGGTCCAAGTTTAATTCTCTAAGGTTGCCACGTAAGTGCTGCTGAGAAAGGCTCAAGACTTCCTGAGAATAAGAGAGCTCCGAAACACATCACTTACAAAGTGGGGGTAACACACATGCTCTAGTCTCCATTGTGTGCGGTCCCCTCCATCTTGGTAGCAAATTCCCTCTGGGGACAACACATAGATTCTATATTTTAGAAAGTCCTCATTCCTTTAAATGTCCAGGAAAAAGAGAAAAAAAAAAAAGGCTGTAGAAATGCCATTGTTTCCACAGTATCCGAAAGAATATGAAAATCAGATCAATTACACTTTTTGGAAACATTTTCCTAGAGCTTAACTCATGGAAGTTAAAAGCTTACGGAATGGGCTAGAAAGCACACTGCAACCTAGCGAGAGTGTGTTTTGTCACGACAAACAAGTTGTATATTTCAAGAAGCTTTTGCGTCTCATTCAGTAGGTCTGGAGGCATTTTAGTGACTGGGACTTACCTTCTCTTCTTTAAAACGGCGTTTAGTTGTCTTGATTGCACCGAACTTCTAAATCAGTTTGTCTTAGAAGAGCAGGGACTCTAGGATAAAATAAATACAACACATAAACTGGAAGAAAACTTGATCTGCTGTTTTATATGAATTATTTCAGGTCTGAAGTTCTTTCAGTATTAAGACATGCATTATAACAAAGAGGTACTGCTGATTTATAACAATGAAACATCAACAATATTAACAACATAAAGAGAGTTCCTGCTTGCCCTAGTAGTATGTGAAGCTAAAGTTTATGTCATGTATCCATATGGTCCTTTCCCTTTTTTTTTTTTTTCTTTTTTGGAAGTGAAAGTAAGAAATGTATGGCATATTTATCTTGACTAAGAGTGAAATGTTCAGGAATTTATCTGAGACCTGCCACCTTTCTGTCTTGTTTAAAGCCCCTCCCGTCACTGTCTCTGCTGGTAGCTCTGATCATGAGGTAGGAGATATTTTTAGTCACATCATATTCCCAGAGCCTGGGATTAGGTTTACTATGGTGTGAATCTACAAACCCTTGTTTCTGGTTCCGTTGAAGGAAAACACAAATGCATGTTTCTTGTTTGTGTATGTCATTTAGTCATTTTAAAGAGCGATCACAGTGAAAATGAATCCATTTTTTGAGTTTCTCATTTAGCATTACAGTCCTTTGGAGTAGTTTCCAAATGTCAAAGAATGAGGTAAATTCTCTCTTTCCCTTTCTTTCCCTTTTTCTCACCCTAAACAGAAACTAAAAACAAAATCAACTAAACAAACCAAAAAACCCAGGGAGGATTTAAGATAGGCAAAGATAAGAGATTACTTTTAGGATTGGAACATTGTTGACTAAGAGGTAACTGATATAATTATCATGGGAAAAAGAGAAGTGGAGAGAAAGAACTAGTTTTTCAGAAATTTGTTTTGTTTTGTTTTGTAAACATATTAAGGAGCCAATGAGTATCTGGTTAATGTATTGGCTGAAGAGCTGAGTTTTAGAGGTGGAAGGTCGTGGATGGGTGTATGTACCTCTCCAAGTGGTAGGGAGAAACTGGTCTACACTTGGGGAAATACCTACTAACAGAGTGTTGGGGGTGGGGGGATGAAGAATAGGCCATAAAGGAGCCAGGAGTACTGGGAAAGAAGGAAGGGGATCAGAGTCCAGGAGTCACAGTGGAGGCCATGGAGAGAATGTTCTGAGACATAATGGGTCTGCAGTGGGATTTGAAAGGGTGAGAGCTGTCTGAGGATGATAGGATTCAATTTTGGAATTGCGACTCCTGAGACAAGTATTTCGGTGAGATAGAGGGGACAAAAGCCAGCTAACAGGAGGAGGGAAGCCAGATCATGGCAAGAATGAAAAAAGGTATGATACACTTGAGGGAAATGGTTTTTTGGTAGTAATTTTGCTTTTGGCTGCTTAGGGATGGATCATCCTGGGCATGCTCATAAAACGTAAGTAAAGGCCAATGGCAAGGGAAAGGCTGCAGATGCTAGAGAAAGGTGATGTGTGTGTGTGTGTGTGTGTGTGTGTGTGTGTGTGTGTGCGTGGGGCGGGGGGTTGGGGAGAGTATCTCAGACCAACGGTGAGTGGGAGATTTGGCTGTGAAGGAGGAAGGATGCCATTTTACTTGAGGCAGGAAGGAGAAAGTCATTTGTGGCTTGAGAAATTGGGAAATGTGACAAACGACTGGAGAAGCTGCTTGGGCAATATGATTAAAAATCAGTTTACACAAAAGTTCAAGTAGGAAGCCAGTGAGATTAAGTAGAATAGGGTTATCCTGGACCTAGTTGGAAGATTTTCATGATTTTCCCAAAAACTGCATGAGCCTCCAGCTAAGAGGATCAAAGGTGGGGCTAACCCCAGGTTGGGCATCTACTTGGCAGAAGAAAGAAAAAACAAACAAACTGGGAAGTCAAGCAGGTGCACAAAATATGGAAAAGAGTGAAGAAATGGATGACTTTGGAGACTGGGCTAGGTACTTTAGTTAGTTGACTCAGTCCTTTCCTCCTCTCCCCACTTCTCTCCCTCTCTCCATTTCCCTTCCTTTCCCTTCCCTTCCCTTCCCTTCCCTTCCCTTCCCTTCCCTTCCCTTCCCTTCCCTTCCCTCCCCTCCCCTCCCCTCCCCTCCCCTCCCCTTCCCCTCCAGTCTCTCCTTCCTTCCTTCCTTCCTTCCTTCCTTCCTTCCTTCCTTCCTTCCTTCCTTCCCTCCCTCTTTTCTTTCTTTCTTTCTTTCTTTCTTTCTTTCTTTCTTTCTTTCTTTCTTTCTTTCTTTCTTCTCATTCATTCATTCATTCATTCATTGAAACAGATATTTACTGAGTCCTTTCTTTCTTCTAGGCATTGTGCTAGGCACCAGCTAAGAAAAGCAGCTCTTAGTTCAAGAATTTGCAGAGGGAAGGAGATACGTTCTTCGTACATTTTTCACCAACGTCATGTCAGCAACACTCATCTATCTCATAAACATGTGTCATGTATTATGTGTATAATGCATGTGTTTATGATACATATACTAAATAGCATTATTCATGTTTGTGTTATCTCTCACATTAATTCAGCCCATCTTTTCGCACAGTGGGTACCTGATATAGGATACTATATATAGGTCCTCAGTATTTTCATTTCAAAACCTTCCTACTTCCTCCTTCAGACTGACTGCTGTGTATCTAAGAACGCTGTTTGGCAAGAGTGTTCCTGTTACACAGCAAATAACCACGGTAGATGAGCCCGGATGAAGGGACCCTTCTATAAAATACCAAGGGGTGGGGGAGAATGAGGAGACGTCCTGAAATTGGAAATGGTGTTTTGAGCAGAGAAAAGTAATTCAACTCTGGTGTGTGGTCGTCTATGCCTACGGATCAATATTCCTTTATCGAAAGGGAAAAGAAAAAATCATCTTTTACCCGAGAAAACAGGATTCAAACATCTGATGGGATTAACTTTGGAGCCGTTATGCGGTGGAGAGAAAGTGAGTGAGGGAGTAAGTTCTTTGGAGCCGCATAGTGCAGAGGCTGCAAAAGGCTCCTGAAAAGCGAGATTTTGAGGAAGCGTTCCAGGTTTTCTAGAAAGTTGGATTTGAATTTCGTCTTTCAGAATGTGTATTTTACTGTCCTGCAGGTATTCAAGAAGTTTGCAGCTCTGCATTGGTCTTGAGCTCACATCTAGGCAGATGTTTTCACATGTGATTGTTGACGTGTGAGCCTTGCTATAGCTCAGGCATAACAGGTCCAGGGAGCGTCAGGCTGGGCTCAGGCCTCCAGCTCTGGAACTAACGCTTGACGCTCTCACTGCACCTGCAGCTTTATGGCGACTGTTCCTTTTGGTGCCATTTGTCCAACTCACATTTATAGGACGCGTCATACGCAGGTTCTGAAACCAAACTGCCCATGAATGAACATCAGCTCTGTCACATAACGTCTGTGCCTGAATGACCTTGAGCAAGACAATCTCTCTATGCTTGAATCACATCATCTTTACAATGGGGATAAAAGGACATCTCCCCATGGGTTTGTTATGAGAATAAAAAGGGCTAATATTTGTTAAACACGTAGAGTGCTAATATTTTAAAATCCTTTTAAACTCAATGGGGCACCCCTGTCAGTTAAGCCACTGACTCTTGATTTCGGCTCAGGTGATGATCTCACAGTTTGTGAGTTGGAGGCTGCATCGGGCTCTGTGCTGGCAGTGTGGACCCTGCTTGGGGTTCTCTTCCTGCCTCTCTCTCTCTGTATTTCTCTCCAAAATAAATAAGTAAACTTAAAAAAAAAGTAAAGTACTTTTAAATTATAATACTTTTAAATACTCTGGATTATAATCACTATTTATATTTAATAAAAATATAAATTTTTATTTATATATTTATTTATATATTTATAAATTATATTTAATAAAAATATAAATATTTTATTTTATATTAAAATAAACGTTTTGTCTTAGCTGAAATTATTGTTTTTAAGACTAGGAGAAGAATCTTGATTGGTAATGGGAAATTTTCAATAGATGTTTTTCAAGGAACGTTTGAGACTGATTAGATTCAAAATGAAACTACTCATATTCTTCTAGAAGCAACTACTTTCTTGGTTAGCACAGAGCATCCTGAAACAAACAACATGGGATGCAACCATTGTGTTGAAAATGCTCATGCAAAACCAGGGAAAAGAGAGAAAGTATAATGATAATTTGTGTCTTTAGGTTTCATCTTCTCGGGTGATTAAAAATTTCTTAAATCTTCCATACTTTTATGTGGTGGATATATCCTATACTCCCCACCAGGCTGCAATTTTTTTCTGGACATAACACGCAGGGAGCATAACAGTAAGAGGCTGATTCTTTCTGTATGAACTGATTAACTTAACAGCGTAGGAAAAACAAATATATGCAAACAACATTTAAATATGCCAATGCAAAGAGGCAAATAACATCATTCAAAGAAAGGTGCCGCCTTGCTCTCGAGGTGACAGCTGGCTCCCGCAGAAAAATTGCGCAACCCTATCCTGCTGATACCAGACAGGTTATCTACTATCAAAATACAAGTGGTAGAAAACTTGAGTGATGTAGTCCAGAGAAGGCTCTGAGACTGTCCTTCGAGAACATTTAATAAAGAAATTTGGAGATGGAGCTAGTCTGAATTATTTATCATTCAACAGAATGAAAGTAGATAGAACTCTACCCATCTTAGTTTTGTGTGTTTTCTATCTGATCATCGTAGACGAACGTGAGGAAGATTGTTCATGAAAATGCATAACACACAGGGGGAGGAGACGTTTGGGGAGATTGTAGCAGTTTTTAACACAGTATGAAAGAAGCTGGCAAAGAAGACCAGGAGGTCTGTTGACTGTGAAAACCACTGCAGAAAGCAAACTGAGCTTGCTGTAAAAAAAATATCAGCCAGAGAAACAAGCGAGTTCAATAAAGTTGTGGCCGAGAAGGATTTAAGACATGTTTTTCTAGTCAGCAAAATTAATAGCGTTTTTTTATTTTGCCATTTTAATACCAGAGACACCTGAAAAAAAACAAGGGTGGTGGGTCCTATAAAAAGCCATTCTAAAAATTGGCTCAAGTCGTCTTCGCATGCTGGGCAGATAAAACTAGATGAGTGAAACGCCAGCCTCTCATTTATCCGTGTGCTCAGCAAACATCATTGTGTGCATATTGTCAGGCACCGTTCCGTTTTAGGTGCGTGAAGATGGGCAAAAGCTCCTACAGCCATTGTCCTCGTGAAGCCAAGATGGCTATCAACAGCCGTCACACAGCTATGGCTGCAGACAGACCACAAGGGCAAGTGTTATGAGACCACTTAGCAGAAAGACCTAAGAGGCTCAGAGGATGCTGCTCTCTGAGGAAGTTGGTAGGATTTACCTACATCCAGTGGAGCGAGAGCGAGAAACGGGGGTGGAGAACCTTCCAGACAGGGGGAATTGCTGGTACAATGGCTCCGTGATGTAAGGAAGGGTGAGTGTGAAGAACTGAGAGAAGGTGAATGTGGCGGACTCAGGTGAGGCAACAGGAGGCTGGCGAGCCACGAGGGGGCCGGACCAGACAGCACAAGGTAGAGGGTACCCTGAGGATTTCAGTTTTTATCCTGATCCCAACGGGAAGCTTACAAGAGACGGAGGCAGGAGATGTCATATTTGTGTTTCGAGAGCACTAGTCTGGCTACAGCTTGGACCCCCCCCCCCCCCCCCGGGAACTACTCCAGCAGCAAGAGCAAGAGAACCATAAAAACCAAGGACACCCTTGCAGATGAAGAATATGAAAAGGATTCAGGTGAACTTGAGGAGATGTGATGTACAACGACCAACAGAAAACGGCACATACACGCTGAATGCGCAGGATTCTCAGAGTTGTCAATTCCACGGTGGTGAGTTCCAGAATTTACCTTCACACAACTGCTCTGAAGTTTCAAAGCCTAAATTTGTTACCTGTCACAAGGACAAACGCTAGCACTAAAATGGCAAGTGAGATACAAACAAATGCTGTTGATTTTGCGGATTAGAATAAGATTACTTCTCAGTCGCACCCTCATTGGACTAATTTGTTCCACTCGAGGATATTTTTTGATAAGAAGCTCAGTCTGCTAATTTGGGCTCTTACCGTGCTTCCTTCCCATTCCATGTAAGGTGGTAGCATTGAGATGGAAGCTTTGAACTCAACAGGCAAAACGAAAGAATTTAAATAACACATTGAGGGGCGCCTGGGTGGCGCAGTCGGTTAAGCGTCCGACTTCAGCCAGGTCACGATCTCGTGCTCCGTGAGTTCGAGCCCCGCGTCAGGCTCTGGGCTGATGGCTCAGAGCCTGGAGCCTGTTTCTGGTTCTGTGTCTCCCTCTCTCTCTGACCCTCCCCCGTTCATGCTCTGTCTCTCTCTGTCCCAAAAATAAATAAAAAGCGTTGAAAAAAAAATTAAAAAAAAAATAAATAACACATTGAACTTTGAGTGATTTCTGATAGAAACAGATCTTCAGGTTTCATGATATTTGAGACTCTGAAAAATGTTATCGTAAGGTATCTCGCTATGTTACAAGATGTCTTTGAAATACGTTTCTGCCGGAAATGAAGTGAAAATGTAGACAGCGCATGGGCCCTGCTGACCAGCTCCAACACGAACATTTTATCCGACGTAAAGAACGCGAGCACTTGGGTATTATGAACGACCCGACTACATCCCAATTTTTGACTACTCATCTTTGAAACTTCCATTAGTTTCTTCTGAGAGTACGACGTTAAACATATTCCATTCCAGTGTATTTTCCTTTCACAACTCTTGCTTTCACAGAAACATAAGGATAACATGGAGATTTTTTCTTTTTTTTTTTTTTTAACGTTTATTTATTTTTGAGACAGAGAGAGACAGAGCATGAATGGGGGAGGGTCAGAGAGAGGGAGACACAGAATCTGAAACAGGCTCCAGGCTCTGAGCGGTCAGCACAGAGCCCGACGCGGGGCTTGAACTCACGGACCGCGAGATCATGACCCGAGCCGAAGTTGGCCGCTTAACCGACTGAGCCACACAGGAGCCCCAACATGGAGACTTTTTAAATGTTCCCAGTACATCTCATAGTTTTTACTAATAAAAGCGGAAGTTCATTTTATAAATTAGTGACCCTAAACGTTTCTGATAGAAAGCTAAATACAACTGAGTACACCATGTATCATTTGAAGAAGGCAGAGTATAAGTAAATGCCGCATACATAAACGTAACACGAACAGGTACCTATCCAGATCCACTCTACTTCCAGAACAGCCAGAAAATATTCTCCTCTTTCATATTTAAATTGCTAAAAGTGCCTTAGTTTCACTGTCCTCCTCTCCACCCCCACCTCCATTATTAAACTTTTGCTGGCTGGAAATATTTTAGTAGAGACATCAAAAATGTTCACTTTCTTGTAAGGAAAACAAATACAAAATAAGACATCTGGGTTATTTATTTATTTATTTGGTAAAAACGTATTCTAGCTTCTTAAGGTAAAAACATATTCTAGCTTCTTAAAGAAAAAAACATTTCTCTTAGAAGCCTGATTCTGCATTTTCTTTCTGACCCATTGTTAATCTTTAGAGTGATTGCTTTTTTTTCTTCCCAAAGCTATAGCTTATATTCAATGGGTTTTTTTCTTCATTATTAATAACACATTCAAAGAATGAAATGTATGATAGGGATTTATTATTGTTACGTTCGCTTACAGTGGGATACGATAACTGGACAGAAAGAATAGTAGCAAAGAATTGGTCCCCTCTATAGAAGGTGCCTATATTTTAGACTCCTAGTTCCATGACCCACACAGGGCCTGGAATGTTTCTGAATTAATTTATTATTAATGCATCATATTCATAAGAGTGTGACCATGAAGGTATTCGAATCACAATGCATTCTGATACAGACAATAACCTCTACTACTCCAAATCATGTAAGTGAGAAAGCCTTTCTGTGATCTTCAAATATCAGCTCCCTCTGTGGCATACTGTCCACAGAATACTCCCCTGTCATGAAATGGTCAAAACAAACACACAAACACATGAACAAGCCTTTTCACCAGATTCCAGGTAGAAGAACGTGCTGAGATACAATTTTCTGTGCACAGGGGGCCGATGATCGGTCGCACACACTTAAACTCACTGGTGCCATAAACCAGAAGGGGTCAGTCAGAAATTCCTCCCTGTGATATAATCTATGTTCACAATTTGTCTGATAATCAGGGTAGTTCTAGATCTTTTTTGACAAGAAAACCCAAATGTGTCTGTGTCCAGGGAGGAAGGATGGGAGGTAAAATCTATCCTAATTCTATTGAGGCAAACTCGAAAGCAAATGGTCTTAAGTCAACATTTACCCTCTGCATGCATTCTAAGATTCATCAAGCTTCAACAAAGATAAAATATTAAAGAATACATAGCAGCCACCCCAAATCCCAAGTTTTTAAAAGAACACAGCTGTTTGGGATCTTTAAATGCCTCCATGATGCACGGAGTGGATCACAGTCATTGGTAAGTGGAAGCTGGAGGAAAAAAAGTTAAAAAGAGAAACATTTTCTTCCTTAAATAAATGCAAGTGAAGAGGAACTTTCATGGCATGCTTTCACTGCCATTTCAAAGCTTCAAATAGGCTAAGACAAATAAACCACCTCATTTTGACCTAGATTACTGTTTAAACAAAGGTGCATATTCTTAATTTACATGAAAAGCAATTAGGTCTGCTGCTGACAGCACTGTGAAAAATGCATCTGCTTAGGGCACGCTTTTATATTTGGAAAAAAAAAAAAGAAAAAGCTGGAAAAGGGTGTTCTTTGTTTCGTTTTGTTGTTTGTTTATTCTTTTGTTTTTGTTTTCTTCTGGCCACTATCGTCTTTGGGCCAGAAATGGTATTAATATTTCTAAACTAGTTTGAGTGAAGAATTATTATTAGTGTTTATACATGTTTAAAGTATGTTGAAAATTATTTTCTGATTCACACTCTGAGCCCAAAATTTTGATATTCCATGCTCTGTTTGATAGTTAAAAAATGGCTAGAAAATGGGAACATCGTTTTCCTTCTCTGGAATGCTTTGTGAACAAAGTAGACTTAGAAGAAGAAAAAACAAAACAAAACAAATTGGGAAGAGTGTGGTAGGAATTATATTCATATTTCTATGTATTAAAATATGAATTTGTTAGTGTAAACATATTTTTAGAATATGTGTATTCATCTATGGAGACAAATGTTTAGGAATTCAATATGTGGCCCTTTTCCTCTCTTTTAGAGCTTTTTTTGCTTGTTAGAAAGGTGATACGTCTTCTTTTCAGTAAGTAAACGTGTAAGAGGGAAAAAGCAAAAGAATGACTACTCAACATTTTGATATCACATTGTCTTTTTTTTTTTTTTTAGTTTAGTTTATTTTTGAGAGACAGAGAAAGAGAGACAGAGAGTGGCAAGGGAAGGGGTGCAGAGAAAGGGAGACAGGATCCGACGCAGGTTCTGTGCTGACAACAGAGAGCCTGATGTGGGGCTCAAACTCACTAACTGTGAGATCATGACCTGAGCCCAAGACGGACACTTAACTGAGTGCGCCACCCAGGCGCCCCAATATTACATTTTCTCACTTAAATTTATTCATTCATCAAATATCCATTGTTCACCTATTGTCTGCTAGAATATTCCTAGGTGATAGGGACACAGTGGCCAACAAGGCCACGGAATCCAGGAGACCACGAAACCAGCAGATAAATACAAGGTAATTACAAATTTTGCCAAGTTCTTTCAGGGAGAAGAATGACGTTCTGTGGGCGGGTGTGATAGGACATCGATTCTAATCTTGGGTGCATTTTCAAGTTTTTCTGTGGAAGTCTGAGTGAGATGCGTCGAGTAAGAAGAAGTGTTGAGGGGAAGTAGGGACGGGAAGAGGAAGAGGAAAGGCTTGTGCGAAGGTCACAAAATGGAGGCTGCTCTGCTGTCGGGAACCAACCGGTGAGGAGGCCGAGGTGTGAGGAGAAGGCTGGACTCATAGCTCGAGACACGCTGTGATGCCGTGGAATTATTTTTGTCTGCTATCCCAGAAGTGACGGAATCTACTGGAGGCTTTGCAAGTTGGCAGATAGGGTGATTCAATTCAATGATCAGTTGAAACTATTACTTTTTTTCAAGCTTATTTATTTGGTGCGGGGTGAGAGACAGAGAGACAGAGACACAGGGAGAGAGAGGTGGCGAGAGAGAGGCAGAGAGAATTCCAAGTAGGCTCTGCGCTGTCAGCACAGAGCTTGCGCGGGGCTCAATCCTACAACTGAACCATGAGATCGTGACCTGAGCCTATGTAATAAAAAAAAAAAAAATTTAATGTTTATTCATTTTTGAAAGAGAGAGACAGAGAGTGCATGAGTGAGGGAGGGGCAGAGGGGGATGGAGACACAGAATCTGCCGCGGGGTCCAGGCTCTGAGCACAGACCATGGCGGGCATGAACCCACACCCCTGGAGATCATGACCTGAGCCCAAGTGGGACGCTTAACCAACTGAGCCACCCGGGTGCCCTATTGAGCCTATTTAATTTTTACGTCTTACCTTGGCTTTATCCTCTCCGAACAGAATTGGTACACATGAGCAAGACGTTTCAGTGAAAAACATGGGCACTGCTCTAACTAGTTGCTCTGGAGGTATTGGCAATAAAAGGTAGAGCGAAGAGATTGTACAATGAAGGGGGAGGCGTCCACATGGTGAACTGTGGCTGGTCCTCAACACCTCATCTTCTTCCCTCGTGTTTGACATGAGAAGCCTGGGGCGGGGCGGGGGGAGAGAAGCAATTTTTTGCCAGAGGCCCCAGAACCAAGGAACCAGCCCATGTGCCATGGGCAGGCGGGCGAACATGACTCAGAGGGGTTTTTCCTCTTTATATGTTCAGTTCCACGCGAATCTGGAGGGAGGAGGGCAGATCTCCAAACCGGGGCGGGGGTGGCCGCCAGTAGGGCACCAGGGTGCTGGGCAGCGAAGGAAACACCAGACATCCACCGAAAGGATTACGCTGTGAGAGTAGTTTGCCAAGTGCAAAGGGAACGAACCATCACTATTATCATTAACTGGGTAATCGGGTTGGGCAATGAGACAAGTAAATCCAAACAGGGTAGTTCTATGAGCTTGCTTCTTGTAGCCCTTGCTGAAATACAACTCGACATCGTTTGCTTTTGGGAGTCTTGGGAGGTTGTGGATGTCTGTATCACGATCCGAACATGGCCCCTTACCCGGTGGGTGATCCCAGGGAACTTTCTTAGTCTTTTGCCATAAAATTAGCCATCAAGTCCTCACAGGATTGCTGTAGAGTTGAATGGGATAATATACACTGTCTGGCACAAGAGGAGGGCTTAGCAAACACTAGCTATTCTTGTACCTCAAGATCTGCGGTAAAATGTGATTTCTGTGTTTTTTGGTTTCTAAGTCTATGCAATAGGAAGCAACAAAGCGTTAAATCGATCTTATATATAAAGCGTGTAGAGTCTTAAAGGGAACGCTGCTTTATCAATGTGAAGTATTAGGGACAACGTAACGGAAGATTTCAGCTAAGCTGGATAAATATTATTATTCTCATCACAAAGGTCAGAGTGACGTTGGCGACTCAAGTGACTTGCCAGAGAATGTCCGAGTTTGAGACTGGGAGG
This sequence comes from Panthera tigris, assembly GCF_018350195.1. Taxonomy (NCBI): domain Eukaryota; kingdom Metazoa; phylum Chordata; class Mammalia; order Carnivora; family Felidae; genus Panthera; species Panthera tigris. Next base: position 13,292,583 of record NC_056663.1, on the reverse strand, counting down.
CTGGCTTTCCTAGTTCATACGAGGACCCGCGAGATAAAGGCTCTCTGAAGCAAAACATCCCCACCCATTCAAATCACTTTAAACATTCCAGATGAGTACAGTTCAGCCTACTTCCCCCCATTCAGCTCACATCTCTGACTTTAGCAAATAGTTGAGAAAAGAAAATACTACAAGTTTGTGAGACTGTGGCATTGGCTAACCAGGGTGGATGGCTGCGGAGGCTGAAGGGTTAAGGATTCTCTTTGCATCCATTCACCAGATGACTAGGAGAGTGTTGGCAAGTCGATCACATATCACATACGTTAATTAATATTGAAAAGCGAAAGAGTCATCCCATACTAGAATAGAAATAAATGGTCATTTATCTGGGTATACAAACCAAACAACTACTCATTCAGAATTAGATGTCCCCTAACTCCAAATGTTCATCACACGGTTTCCAGCTCTTGCGAAGTATACAACGTATTTTCTTGCCTCACCATAAATTTCTTACGGTTTGCATTATCATTTGATATAATATCATAAGCTCCTTAGCTCACTCAGAAGCTTTAAGACCTTTGTTCTGTTTTCTCTTCCTCTCAGGACATCACGAATAAATCATAAAGTGTGCCTTCAGTTTGTAAAAGAGCAAGAGAAAATCATCTAGTCAATCTCTCTGAAAATGTCCACGGGCTCATAAGAAGTTCCAGTTGGGTCGCTGATGGAATTTTGTTATGCAGATTAACGCTACGATAATTTATGGGATTCTGCCACTCCCTTCATATGGTCCTCACGCAGAGCATGTATTAACTAGAAGAAAAATGCCTCGAAAAGCCTGCATCATTATTTAATTCCGTGGGACCGCATTTCTTAGGCTCTTATCTGAAGAAATCTGTGTGTGTGTGTCTGGATTTTATATGTTGCCACAATTAAACTTG